>NC_059129.1:75014453-75639453 GCF_020740605.2 Lemur catta | reverse complement strand
GTATTATTTTTCAACATTTTCACTGATCCCTGAAGCTATAAGTAATTTTTCCTCTGTATGTTTCTTATAGCTCTTCTTGCTTTGCCTATTTTGTTATGTATTTGCCTCATCTCCATTGCCAGACTCTAAGCTCTTAAGGCCAGTTCTTGTCTGATTATTATTATTATTTTTAATCTCCTAGTGCAGGTTTTTTCAACCTTGGCACTATTGACATTTTGGGCCAGATAATTCTTGTTTCAGGCATCTGTCCTGTGCATTGTAGGATATTTAGCAGCATCCCTGGCTTCTACCCATTGGATGCCGGTCCAACCCTCAGTTGTGACAACCAAAGATGTCCTTAGGCATTGCCAAATGTCCCTGGGGGCGGGGCGGCAAAATTTCTCTCAACTGAGAACCACTGCTTTAGGGGGCCTGGCACAGAGCAAGTGCTCCACATTTGTTTTTTACATAAATTCTACAGCAGATTTTGATTGAATCCCATAAAGGGAAACATGAGATTTACATTTTCTCAAGGAAACTGGTCTAGTGTTGGGCCAGCCTTCTTGTTTGCAGGTCTGAACTGGCACTAAGATAAGCTACGCTCCTGTCACCACTCATGGTTAACTCCCCCTCAGAGCCTGTCCTCTCATTCTCATCTACTTATTTATAGCTTGAAAACATCTGGAGGTTTATGGTGTTGGTGCGTAGCTTAAGTCTGTTGCTTCCATAATGCATGTATTCATTTTCTGACAAATGCTGTCGGTCAATTTACATTCAAATGCACCTGTTTTACGGACGACAGAATTTCCAAGCATAGACACAAAAGTTTAGAATACTTACTATTTCTTGGCATAAATGAGCAAAATTTGGCCTCAGAATCATAACTTTTTTTTTTCTTTAGCAAGGCTACAACTAATTAAATCAGCAACTTTTGAAAAGAATTTCTGCTTTCTTATTTTCACATATTTGACAATGTTTTCAACAGTTTAGAATTATGTATAAAAACCTAAGCAGTAAAATATGTTTTGTAAAAAAGATGTTTATGTTGGAAACAAAGCTTATAACAAGGAACACATTTTAGATAATGAAAATAATTTTAGGCAATGGAAATTGACTAGGGTGAACCCAGCAGCACCGTTGCCTTCTCTTTCCTCTCACCCTCCATTCCCACTCTCAGCACTGGCTCCCTGTCATTTCTGCTACTGTGGCTGGGAGCAGTGGTGGTGGTGGAGGGTACAGAGTGGTGGTGGGGTGATAGATTAAACTCCATTATCCCCACTTGACAATTGAGAAAATAGGCTCAGAGGGACTAAATGATTTTTAAAAATCATCTTGCTAGTTGGGGTCAGAGCAAAGTCTCCTTTTTCCCAGGGTTCTTTCTACCATAAGACATATTCAGATAGTGATGTCATGTTCCAGCTATTGCTAAGGAAGTGCAAAAAGTGTTTCTCTGGCTCCTATCACTTAAGATCAACAGCCTTAGAAAGGCTGGAACCTTTTCTCAGGTAAGCCCTAAGGGAGAAAATATTTCTTCCCTGCATCACACAGAATTTCCAGTTGGACCCAAACACAATCAATGGCTCAGAGGAAGATGTCACAGGAGAAAGCTACAGTAAGTAAATGCAATGATATAATGTTATAAATTGTTAAGACATTTGTAAGGATGAAAGAGCAGGAAAAAACCCAGATACAGCACAGAAACCAAAGCAACTTTAGTTCATTTTGAACAATTATTCGATCACCTTTTTTCTTTTTCCTGTGAGCAAATATTAAGAGGAATTCAGCTACTGAAATTGAATGCCAGACCCACACCACACAAAGTTCAACTGTGTTCATTTGCTTAATTATTATATTATCCTGAGGCAAATTCATTGAAATTCTGAGTAAAAAAGCAAGTGATATGTATCTTTGAGTCTCCACCTCAGCAAAATATTGGAAAACCACCCCAATGAGAAATGATTTTAAATTATCTTATTTTCCTACTATAGAAACCAAATGTCAATATAAAAAATTTAGAAAACATAAGGAAAGATAACCATTGTAATGATTATGGTTTACATATTTCAGACATGTGCACACACATACATACATATATGTATGTATCCATGATGAGGCAGGGAATATCGTTATCTATTTCTATTTCCATATCTATGTCTATGGCTATATCTGTATCATCTATGTCCCAATAAGGTAATATAATACTTTTAATGATGTTTTATTACCTGCTGATTTCACTTAGCTTTCAGTGAATTTTTTTCCAATTCATTAAATAATTTAATATTCTTCTCTAATGTTATTTTTAATGGCTGAAGAGTCAACAAAGAACTTGTAATTATCTTATGGAGGTCAATTTTCTTTTTTAAAAAAATTACTGCTTTGTATTAGTAATAGTTTGTCTCACTCTACCTAATGATTCTAATTTCCACATTCATTTTTATGTTACATTTATTTAACATATAGCTTTTTAAAGAACTTTCTCCATCATTTCACCATGTGATTGACTTACATCATAGTTCTCAAGGTAGGTGACTGGAAGGAAAGCTTTGAGGCACAAAGTTTTCAGATATTTCATCATTTCAAAAACACTTTCCCGTCCCTGCTTATTTGCTCCACCTCTCCCAGGAGGTGAATTATTACCCCATTTTCAGATGAAGGAAATACAGAATGCAAATATTAAGCATGTGAGGGCCTGCTCAGCTGTAAAATGGATACCAAGTTCAAGTGTTTCTGAACATTTCTTACCTTGAATTTTTCATCCTGAGTGTTTGACCTTTGTGATGGCAGTTCCTGTTACCGCCTGTGTTGGCCTTCAGCTGTTGCTGCCTGGGTGCCTTACTTTCTTTATATTTTTCCCTTTAATTATCAGATAGGCAAGAACCACATGCTGATGAGTTTTATTAATGAAAGCAAAGATGAAGCCAGTTTTCCAGTGGTTTTTGAACTGATTGCCTCATGCTGGCCTTTCTATTAATAGTTTCCTTACTTTTTTCCTTGCTCAAATTTTAAAATTTATTTATTTATTTATTCTCCACCTCCTGCTGTGATCCTTACTGAATTTTTTTTATCTCAATTGCTAATAGTATACATTAATATTGTAAATTCAATTCTTTTCTTAGTTATCTCATGACACCAGTGGAATTCCATGTGATTTCCATGTAAAGACTCAGTTGGATCCAGAGCTCAGTTCACAGATATTTTGAGATGATAGTCATAATAATATTAATAATTGAAATAGCAACTGACATTTATTGACTGTGTGACAGATAGTAATTGCTAATTTTTTTTTTTTTTTTTTTTTGAGATAGGGTTTTGCTGTTACCCAGGCTGGAATGCAGTGGCTTGATCATAGCTCACTGCAACCTCCAACTCCTGAGCTCAAGCGATCCTTCCTCTTCAGTCTCCCAAGTAGCTGGTACTGTAGGCATGCATCACCATGCCTGGCTAATTTTTAAATTTTTTTGTACAGATGGGGGTCTTGCTATGTTGCCCAGGCTGATCTCAAACTTCTGGCCTCAAGTCGTCCTCCTGCCTCAGCCTCCCAAAGTGCCGAGATTATAGGTGTGAGCCACTGCACCTGGCTAAGAAAGCCCCTTTTTAAGAGTTAACTGTATATATCTATACAGTGTTTATATATATAAACTTACAAGCTTTGTGGAGAAAATGCATTTCTGCATGGCTCTATAACCAATCACTGGCTTTCTGATTCTGTGTATATTTCTTGGAGAGTAAATGTCCCACTTTGTTTTAAAAACTTGTTAAAAGTCACCCATTACAGCTAAGAATCAGAGTATTGAGCAAGAGTAGAGTAAGACTCTGGCATAGGAAAAGAAGCAGGAAATATGTGCAGGAGAATGTTATCTGACCCTGTTGAAAGGTAGCATGCTTGTGATCTGTAAGTGTGTGTAGAATATGGTCCTGTAATAACTTTCAGGGTTAAGTTCCAAGAACCCACTTTCAAGCTTATAGGCAGGGAAGTGGGAATTTTATACTTATATGCATGTCTAACACATGCATATAAATGCTTACTTTTCTCAAGCAAATGCAAAAATAATATTATCCTATAACTTTTTTTAAACCTAGCCTTGCTTTCTTTTTTTCTGAAGCAGTTGGAAAAATAAATAATTTACTATTTTATGACTATTTCTAGGTGTGACGGTATTTATTTTATTAATCAACAGAACAATGTTTATTTTATTATGAATATTTATAGATATTACAGTGTTAGCACTATTTTTTTTTAAATTTTGTAAAATCTAAATAGAAGAATAACTAGATTAATAGAAAATTCAAGTATTTGCAAATTGTAAAACCTGATTTTATCAAATATAATACAATGTCTTTTTTTTTTTTTTTTTTGAGACAGGGTCTTGCTCTGTCACCAGGGCTAGAGAGCAGTGGTGTCATCATATCTCATTGCAACCTCAGACTCCTGGGCTCAAGAGATCCACCTGCCTCAGCCTCCTGAGTAGCTGGGACTATGGGTGTGAGCCACCATACCTGGCTAATTTTTCTATTTTTTTGTAGAGATGGGGTCTTGCTCTTGCCCAGGCTGGTCTTGAACTCCTAGCCACAAGTAATTCTCCTGCCTTGGCCTCCGCCCAAAGTGCTAGGATTACAGGCATGAGCCACTGTACCTCACAATATCATTTTGTTGCCTAAGAACTAGCTAATGCATGATTTCCTCTCCATTGTTTTTTGTTTTTTCTTGTTATTTGTTACATCTTTGAGATACCTACATAGCTCATAAACATTTTAAAATTGCTTATCAAATCATAGACCAAAAGTATATTTTTAGAATGTAATTTTAGAATTTCATTAAGCAGTAAACTCATTCATCATAAAACATCATGCATTACTTGTTTTAGAGGGAATACTGAACAGCTCATATCGTTTGCTTAAAAATAGGCTTTTTCTTTTTTTTCTTAAAGCAATTATCTTCTTTTCAGTCCAATTTTCTCTTCTCTGGTATTCAACAAGACTTCAGTTCCAATGAATTTTTATTTTACCATGCTGATCAGGAAATTACTCCACCTTTTTTTTCTATCTGCCTCCAAAGCTGTAGAATTTTAAATGTATTTTTTTGGTTAGAAGCATATATTAATATATTCAGGGATAGTGAAGTCTATACACTCTGACTCTCAGTGGTTGCTAAGAACAGGCTACTGTGACTATTGAATGTAAGAGGCAGTTAAGTGGTTAGGAACATAAATTTGGAACCAGATTTCCTGGTTTGAATTTCGGTTCTCGTATTTACTAACATGTGACCTTGGCCAACTCATTAACATCTCTGTGTCTCAGTTTTCTTGCCTGTAAAAAGAGGGATAATAATACACACCTCATAAGATTATTGTGAAAATTAAGTGGGTTAATCTATGTCAAGCCCTTAAAACTCTGCCTGGCTTAAAGTAAGTGTGGCATGGATATTTTTATTATTATCATTAAATCTATTACTTTCCTTTGAAATATTTATATAATTTAAAGGAAAAAAATTCAAAATAGTTAATTCATAATTGAAGAATTTGTACAATCTTTAATATGTAGCTAATGATGGCTCAACTCTGTTCAGAGAGCCTGGAAGCATTTTCTGTATGCTCTAAAGTTTCCTTCATCTTTTCTTTAATCTTTTATATGTTCATTTGCTCATTCAGTCATTCTTATTTATTGAACACTTAGCATGGTGCTTGGGTAGTCAGCAAGGAACAAACAGGGAGCTTATAATCAAATCTCAGGGGCAGGCAATAAATGTTAACAGGGCATGTTTAATTAGAAACTCGCCTCATGGCACCTTCCTCATCATTCAAAACATCATTCTGAAGCAAATGTCCACTTTTCTCTTCACCGGAATGTTAAATAACTTATTAAATAACAACCTATTTTTGCTTTTAAAAATCACTATGCTTATTTAAATGAACAAGGTGGGAAAATTTGGTTTTGGAAATGAGTATAGAGATAATGGGTCAATGTTCTTTTTTTTTGGTTTTCTTTTTGTAAATGATATAATTCAGGGAGATGAGACAGTGAACATGTATAGTTAGATACGTGATTTTTTTAACATCTTCATTATGAAAATTTTGAAATATGTGCAAAAGCAGAGAGTGTAGCACATTAAACACCGTGTGTTCGTTACCAGCTTCAACAATTACTAACATTTTACTAATATTGTTTCATTTATCCCACCCACCACTCCTCTTTTTTTTATTTCAGAATATTAGGGGGAGGGTGGGATACACAGGTTTTGGTTACATTGTTTGCTTTTGTACAGTTTGAGTCAAAGTTCTAAGTGTGCCCTTAACCCAGATAGTGTGCATTGTACCTGTTAGTTGTGAATTTACCCATTCCCTTCTCCCCACTCCCCACCTACTTGATTTCTGTTGAGCTTTACTTCCACACATGCACATAAATGTTGATTGATTAGTTCCAGTTTAGTACTGAATACATGTGGTGTTTGTTTTTCCATTCTTGTGATACTTCGCTTAGGCTCAATGCTCTTAATTCATTTGCCTTTCCCCACTGATAGCATTAATCTATCTTCTTATTAAAAAGTTTCCTCATGACTCATTTTTGAAGTTGGGAAATTCAGCTTTAGTTGTTAGTTTACCAGAGGTTCTCAGAATGCTCACACTTAAGACTGTGGGAAAGGATGCAGCTGAACAGTAATATATTAACAATATGTGTTGAAACATCAGTTCCTTGTTGACTGTATACAAAACACAAATTTCTAATAGTTCTCAACGGCACTACTTCCTCTGTGGATTATGTAGGAAATGCTTTAGTCTGAATAATCATTCCCAGGGGAGGAAAGCCTTCAAAATAAATTGACTTTATAGAGTGTGTGTGTTAGAGAGAGAGAGAGAGAGAGAGAGAGAATGGGAGAAAGAGTCTGATTATTGTAGAGCACCGAGTTAGCCAAGCACATATGCCTAGTATAATTAAAGAACATAATTTGACAGTAGCAACAGTATTTAATTATATGAAATACTCTGTATGCTGTTTCTTGTCAGCACATTGTTTAAAAATAAACTAATAGCAACAATGGACAGCTAATCCAAAGGTTAAGGAAAACAATGGTGGGGGACTAGGCTTTCATAAAACAAAACAAAACTGAAAACTCTAATTACCAGGATAGTTGCAGAAGAAGTAACTCTATCGCCCTTTTGATAGAATTATCTAGGCCCATAAAGACAAAGTGGGTTATTTCCCCCCAGTTATCTCAACATTTGGCTACACTGTTCTCTGCTTCACTTTGGTTTGGAGACATCCATGAAGTGAACCCTTAGTAGTGGTGCAATGGTACATTCTCAGAGTTCTCTTTAGTGGTTTTCAACCTGGAGCTGTTACATGTGGTATGTGTGAGAAGTGTGTGTATTTTTCAAACAATAACCTCCCTACAACCTACCATTTTGTAATTTTTTAAAAGTTCTTCTGGTGATTCTGAATTAGGCTATAGCCCAGTCACGCACTTTCTCCCCTATCAGAACCCGCTTTTAGGGACTGTGAAAAGATGAAGTTTCCAAAAGATATGTTAGTATTCTGAGAGTCAGTTAATTTTACATGAAAGCTCTTTCATCTTCATAGAAGCCTTTTTTTTGTTGTTTAAATCAAAGTTGGCTCAGACTGAGAAAGACTTATCTGAGCAAATGCAATTTTACATGTGTATGGTAGTAAATACATTAAGGGGAAAGGATGCATGCTGTCAGTGTGCTGGCTGAGATGGGAAGAACTGAGATGTTTTCTAATGGGTTGAGGTGTGGGGTCAGCTAACTTTGGAGGTGAGGATCATTTCTTTAAAAAGAAGGACGCACATAGACACACACACACACATTAACACTACACACACTCCTGTGTAAAGTGGCAAGCTGTCTCAGAGAGACATTAAGGTTACCCAGCACATCAGCTACATATTGCAAGTATACAACTCTTAAAATGTTAAATCTAAGCCTTTGCATATCTCCTTGGTTCTTCTTCAGTTTGCACGTCAAAAAGAGAGTATATTTGAACTGATAAATTGATCTCAGGAAGGGGAGGTGAACATTTATAATAGTGTTCGTGAAATTTTTGTCAGGGCCATATTCTAGTTTGTTAACCAACAGTGTGTTCCCTCTCTCTCTCTCTCTCTCTCTGGGGTTTGTGTCTGCCTTACCACTTTACCTGTGGCTGAAAGGACCTCTCTCAGCTCCCCTTACTGTTAATTTCACATATGTAATTAGCAGTCCCAAGGACTAGGCAGTTAAACACATATTTATTTATGAGTTTTAATCTTGGCAGATTCATACTCTTTTATGATATAGAATGAAGCACATAAAATATCATGAGACATTCTTCATGTTGGAGTTCAGGGTAGAAATGACCCTTCCCTGGTTGTGGAAACTGGAGGGTTAATGATGAAACAAGCCTGTCAACAACCAGAGGTATTTCCAATCCTGGTTTTCCCGGAGTGTTTGTTCACCATGTGTTACTTTGAATGAATGACCTGAGTGAGAATGCTAAGCTTTTTCTTCTGAATCTTACTCCTTTCAGAATCACAATGTTATAGACATTCCTTTTTGGTAACCTTATTTTAATAACATTCAGGTATATAGGTGGTCAAGTCTGATATGACTGGGTAAGTGATCTAGCTATAAACATAATATACCAATGTCAAAAGCTGTTGGAAATGATCTCTTACTGTGAATTTTCCTAACAGTTGCGATATACTTTTAAAAGCATTTTTTATTTCAGAACGTCTATCTGACAGAGCTTAATTGAGAAGAATATTGCATTAGTAAATTGCTCTGCCCAAGACAACTGCTGCTCTGTTTCTTTTCAGATTTTAAAAGCTAAGTTACAAATCTCAGTCTGTAGTTAAGAGCTTCAAACAATAATTACCTCTGTGAAACGAGCAGAAGTCCTTAAAAGGGTCTGCCGATTTCCCCGCAATCTTTCACGGGGCGAGCAGCGCTAGCTATATCCACTGATAACCCAGCTGCCTAGGAACTGAGTAAAGCCGGCTCCAAACTTCTCAGCTGTTGACAGGCTTGACTTGCTGAGAACACTGGTTAAATATAGCACGCGCGAGCTCAGCTCCTCAACAAAGTCATTGCTCTGACAGTGTTGTGAAGGGAGCAGAAGAGGAGAAACCTAATCGCAGAACCCAACAACACCTAGCAACAGTTGAAAAAACTTTTAAACAAAAGTCTGGGTGGGAGATATACAACAACTTCCAATTTCTGCTGATCGGGATTTCAGGGAGAAGAAGCTGCTTTCCCCCCTCTCTACTCAGTTTCCTGCATGACTTCAGCTATTGGCTAGTCCTAGGAAAGAAAGTGGGAAAAGCTTTTTCCTCTGTATTCTTTTGGGCTGGATAGTTTTCCAGAACTCGAGCCTGTCTTGGGCTGTGGGACGAGACACTGGGTTCTTCAAAGGATAAACTACCTCCATAGAGGACATACCCTTGGCTAAACGAGCTGCCGTCAGGTAAGACCAAAATAAACAGCTACTTACTCTCAAGAAATTTCTGTTTCCACAAGGAAAGCGTTCTCTCTGATTCTGTTCTGTCTGTTTCCTTTGATTCTTCCTGCTCTACTGCGTGATAACACATGTAGAAATTATGATAATCATTGTGAATGATTAAAAAAGTCAGAAACATCATCTCTTTCTGAGAAATATAACTGATTCCTTTTTAAACACAGAGAATTTTATGATGTTTTAATAGCCATCAAAATATTTCTGCCAAGCTATCACTCTTCGGCAGGTAATAGATATATGACAAAGGACAATTTTGCAGCTCTTTTCACATTGGAATGGCTAAGCAATAAAAAGGATATTTTCCCTGGAAGCAAAATAACTTTCATTTATTGAAACTGACTAAGCTTCTGTGGTAAATGAGAGGAAAGTCCCGCATGGTGTTGGTATTGCTGGACTTTTGCTGCTTTACATGTCTCCTTTTGCCTAATTCTCTGATTACACTGGTACACCTTGTGCTGGTTCTGACCTTGTTACACTATAGTCACCCCAAATGCTTCTGACTAGGCACAAAATATGCCTGGTATTACATCACTACTTTTACAGTTGTTAAATATAACTACTCAGGAGAATGTTATTTGCATTGTGTGTATTTTAAATAAATTAAGTAATTGGTTGTATTTAGATAGAACAAATCCTGTTTTTAAAAACTTAAACTGAAAAAATTAGGAAAAAAATCCTTTCTTAAGGTGCATGTATGTGTGTATGAATGTATTTACTACAGTGAGAAGGAAACCCTCCTTCTATCTGATGGTATATTGGCTCCCCTTCCATGAGCTGACATGCAGTTTTATCAGAATTGTTTAGAGTGATCGATTTCATGTTCAATCTGACAAGCTGTGGTTGTAAATTGGTGATATGGTTAGTGTTGACACCTGATGATCTGTAGTTGGGCTGGATTTGCATAAAAAGATTTTTTGTTTAAATGAACATGATAATTTGAATGCATGTTCTAATCTAAGGTTAATATCAAAGAATATACAGAAACATCTTTTATAAGAAATTATTTGAGTCTATTTTGTCAATGTAAAGAATTTACTCAAGACCAGTTTCGAACAAATTGTTGACAAGTAAGAATGTATCAGCCATTTCCAAAAGTGTTCCTATTTTAAGAAAAACCAATTAAAGCTTATGTATTGTATGTTCAGGAAAATGAAATAGGACCCACATTTCAGTATGTATCATGTTCCATAATTCTGATTACTTGATAAGTTTACAAGTAAATGAGCTAATGATATATATTGAATTTGTACAAATAATAGTGCAAATGCACTTGTGGTAACCTTGCTATTAGAGAATTAAACTCCTGGTGCTTTAGTGGAGATGAAGTATCTTTGTCTTGAAAGAGTTTTGATAAGTCAGAACTAAATACTTTACATTTTTCTTGTTTTTATCCTAAGAAGGGTCACATTGTTGGCTTACAAATGTATGTGTAAGGCCAAAGTCTACCATTAGTCCTAGGCATGTAATTTCTTTTAAAGTCAGTGGGACGGTATACAGATAACTAGGCACAGCATTTGGCCCTGTTTGCTATGTTTGCTGATGAAGTGAATTTTTGAGTATCATTAATTTTCTTCATGGTTCTAAGTTTCCTCTTTTTTTTTTTTTCTGTAAACACTAGAGATTGATATTGAGTAAGTTTCTTCTTGAAAATCAAGACCAGCTCTGGTGAAACCACATGGTTTCCTCCACTATAGGAATAATCAGGCTCTCCATAACTATGCAGATCTGTTCACCTGTGCACTGAAGTTCACACCTCTGTGTCATTTGGGAACCCTCCCTTTCTCTTTTGCCATGAGAAATGTTAGATTCCTTTGCCATGTCTTCCACCACATTAAGGCCTGTTCTCTTCAGCCTGCCTATTGTAACAGTACTTCTCCCCTCCCACCCTTCATTACCGTCCAAATCATCTTGCCCATGACCACGAGATTCATTTTCCCAAAGCACTGCTATGTTTGTCTGTCCACTCTTCAGTTATCTTCTGGGACTCCTAGTTGCTGCCAAACACCTAGGCTGGGTATTTTGAAAACCTTCAGTTATCTGGCACCTACTTAACATTTCTAGTCACACTACCACTACTCAACAGCAAGGTCCTTCTGTATACAGTGAACATTTTATTAATAATGCCCTACCTTTGCCCGTATTATTCCCCTTACCTGGAACACATTTTATTCTCTCTTCCTGTAGAAACCTTACCTACTCTTTAAGACTCAGATCAGTGTCTTCCACTTTCAATATGATTTTCTGGATCATACATTTTAGAGGTGATTCCTTCAGACAGTTTGGTGCTCTGTTAGAATTAGGGTACTTTTGAGTAGGGTTTGCCCCATCAAATTCAAAACAATTTTATGAAGTCTATTAGGTGCAAGGCAGTCTCCAAAGCATCAATTGGCTTTGGAACTTCTCAGCTCCATGCACAATGTGGATGTTCTATTAACATTTGTGGCTCTAGATTTCTGATGATGAGTACATGACAAAGTATGGATAAGTATAAAATCAAGAAAAGCAACTGAAAGCATGGTTAATAGCTTTTTACCTCAAAAATTTCTCAAGGGAAGTCTTAAAAGTTTTGCCATGCACAGAAAAATTATAAGTAATTTTAACCATAATCATGTACCTGATTGTGAAGATGATGTTGTATCGCTCAAGAATGAAATAGAAGGAAGGGGATATAACAAGACTGTATACACACATGCACACACACACGTATATGCATGTCCTGGGTATGTACCTAGACCTCTAAATACCATAACTCATACATTTTTATTGTCTTTTGGTGCCAGATTCTATTTATGGTTACCTTTGGTACAATTCATTTAAATTATGGCTCCTTCTATTTGTGGGTCATGGGTTAACATCTGGCCTTGAACATTAAAACATTTAAATATGTTATGATCCATTTTCTGTTCTTTTTCTCTAAATATTTAAAAACAAAGAGACATTTCTAAGTATTATCTTTAATCACTCATGAAACCTGTAGCCTTACATTGTGAGATAAAGCATGAATCATGCCTTTGAAGCAATCTATTTTGTATCCACCAAAAGAAAAACATTCTCTTTATATTTTAAGATGCCCCAAAAGATTAACCTTACTCATCTAAATGGGTATTCAATAGGAATCATTATGGAATTTTTAAAATGAAATCTATGAAATATTTAATATACTCATTAAACAATGGTTTCCCTTTGGTTATAATTTTTACTTATTCTTTAGAAGTGAAACTTCGGGGTTCACACGTTCTAAATAGTGCCACTTGTGTTTTTCTTTTTTAGCAGATGAGCACTTCTTCATAAAACAGGTACTTTGAGATATATAATTTAACCGTTTGTGTAATCCCCATTGTCACTTATTTATTTAATCCCATTTCTTTAAATTTGTGGGTTTTAGGCAGCACCATGAGGAGTGAGGAGGCAAACTTAGGTTGAGATCTATTTCAATAGGAAGGTTTAAGAGAAAAAGATTGGTAACAACTTGTTAGAAAAGCCTGAAACATAAATTTGTTTATACATTAATTATTTTTAATATATGTATATCAGTAGAAAGATAAGCTAATAAAAATACATTTTATTGCCTTAAATCCGAGTTGAAGATATAACAACAAGGATGTGTTCTAAAAAGAGGAGTCAAAAAAAGCTAGTAGCATAGGCAAGCTAGGTGGCCTGGATTCAGATTTCACTTCAATGTGACCTTGGGAAAATTAATCTCTGTGCCTCAGTTTCCTCACCTATAAAATGAGGATTATATTGCTATCTCCTCAAGAGTTGTTTTGAAAATTAAACGACTTAATAAAATTTATAGTTTAAAATCTATTCTTCAATAAATTTAGGCTATTATGGCTTCATTACCTTAAATGTAGCTATTTGTTTACTTTAATCTTTGTTGCAAACAAAATTCTTAGATTCAGATAGTTTGGAAACTCAAGTTCATAGATCATAGGAAAAGCAGAAGAATGTATTGTTTAAATTTGGAATCCTGTTTGGGACATACTTTGCTGCTGGGTACTCTAAGCAGACACAGTTTGAATGGCAGCCAATAATTTAGTATGGAATTTATGTTTCAAACCCTCCTTTATCACTCAGCAGTCTGCTGTCTTATAGAACCATTACTAAAAAGCCTAAGAAATCACCCACAGCATAGACTGTCCTATGGTTTCTATATTTGCACTTGGAGATAAAGTGTGTTTATACATAGTGCTTGGGTATCTCTTTTACAGCCGACTATACTGGGTAATGTATAACAATGGAGACTTCCTCCTCCGTAGAAGGACACATTGTTAAATTTATCATTTTTTATTTCTTTCCTTAGATGATTTGTTTTGTTTTACTAACCTAGTAACAGATAAAAATGAAAAGCCCAAAAAAGGTCATCTTAAGCTAACTTCAACCTTACCAAATGGAAATGAATTCTTGCTATTCATTGTCCTTAATCCTATTCATTCTTCTTAAACAAAACAAGAAAAGTATATTCCAAGACAATCAAAAAAATTGTTATATCATAAGATGTGCACATATACTCTGCTTGATATTCTGTATGTTTAATTTAACTAGAATATAGAAAGCACTCTTATAAGTAGGGAAGTTTCTTAGTAGCTTTAGTAATAACAAATCTTATGCAGGATAAAATGCAGGTTTAGATCTGTTAATTTTACTTTATGTTTCTCAATTTAAAAGATGAGTCTTATGGGCAGGACATGGACAATGTATATAACCTGAGCTTTTGTACCCCCATGAAGAGCTGAAATAAAAAAAAAAAGAAAGAAAAGAAAAGCTGAGTCTTTAAAAAGTTGAGGCAACTGAGTTTTAAAATTATCATTCTCTAATGAAAATCTTGTGGGAAAAGAAAGGAAGGAAGAAAGGAAGGAAGGGAAGAAAAGTAAAATGAAAAAAAGGTGGAAGAAACTTTTCCTGGCTTTTAAGAAAGTGTTAGAGATTTACCAGGACAAAAATATAGGAACCTCAGGAAAATGTATTGGATTATGTTCTTTTTCCTTAAATGCTCAGTTCTACTCTTTAGGTAATGAGAGAAGGGAAAAGACTGCAGGCAGAATACAGCTTTCTCTGTGGTAGTAGCTGAGGCAGTTTAATTTCAAAGGCCAGGCAGCCTGTTGTGGAGGAACTTAGAATAAAGAAAGTTAAACATGAATTGAGCAGCGTTAGCTGGCTGTTAACCAGCTGATTGCAGAACTTGAGAAACTCCCAGCAGAGAAATGAAGTAACACAACGTTAACCAATACCCTCACGCTTCTCTGCCCCTGAGAGCTTTGCTTAAGCCACAGCAAACTGAGAAGGCAAAAGGAGGTTTGGGTTTTTTCCCATTTTTGGGAAATGGTGTCAACGTGCATAATATTGGGTGATTTATGTGTTTTTGAGGCCTGTGAAAGACAAACTAAAAATTTTTTTTAAGCTGTTATAGAATTTATCTTAAGCGATCTGACTTTAATTAAGCCCTTAAGGTTTAAGGATTTTTCTGTTTTTAGTTTCTTGCTTAAAAGCTGTTGCCTACCTCCTTCACCAAAACATAAATGAAAATGATGTTTGTTGCTTCACTGGCCAAGGACCTAATATGTCTGTGCTTGAAAATAGTCTCTTTTGTTTTTGTAGTAATTATAACTGCAATTCTCCCAAGTTACTTTGAAGACATGAATTATCCGCTGTTTATCTTTGTAAGGAAAAGGTGTAAGAAATCTATAAAATGGACCTATCAGAGTTGGCAAAATGCATTCTCTAAAAAATAATTTGCTAAAGATTTAAGGCCCATAGATGATTTGATTGATAATAGTAGACCACTGACATCACCTGGACAATCAAGTTGCTGCCAACTTGTCTTGTTTATCTAAAAGATCTTTGCAAATATAAGGTTCTCTCTCTTTCTCTCTCACATACACACACACACACACACACACACACACACACATACACACGCAAGCCACAGGTGGTACAGTAATAGGGATAAATGGACTTTATTTTTCTTTGATATACTTGTGCGTTAAGTAACTCATTTTAGGCCTTTCTTCTTTGATTGAGGCACCACAGCACAACAGGAAAGGAAGAGGCATTGCTGAGTTCATAATGCTATTTCAGTGTGGCAGCCTAAGTGTACATGAGGAAATGACGCCCCGGGCCTGTATTTGGAGCTCTGCAGTTACTGTGACGACAACACACACTAATGGAAAACAAAGAGGGTCTGCTCCCTAGGGTGAGCCAGGAAGAGTTGTGCCAGCTCAGATTTTTCCTAATTATTCTATAAGCCTTGAAATGTGACACGGGAGGTATTCAAGGCTCTTTGTGTTTCATTAACTGTTTAGTAAGTGACACATGCTTGAAGAGCAGCCTGGTATTTGGATCAGGGAGTGGCCTTACATATAAGCTTAACTTTCACATGCTCTCTTGATAGATATCATCTTCTGGTTTGGATACCACCAAACCAACTGCTTTGGCCATAACCTGTTGTTTGTTCTGGTCCTTAAGGAAGCCAGCTGCACTGGTAGGGTTTACTCAGGGGCCCCTCAACTTTAGGTAACACATCCCTACCTTCGACATTCTGCTCATTCCATAGGTAATATCTATTTGTAATGTAGGTCAGCTATATAATATATATATCTATATGTGTTTAATAATAAATTTACTATATAAAAATGATGATAATAATAGCTAGCTTATAATCAAGATTACTATGTGCCAGGAATTATGCCAAATACTTTACTTGGATGATTTAAACAATTTTTAAAAAAATTTCTTAGTCACCCTTAGAAGGTACATGGATGACTTTATTTCTTTCTCATAACAACCCCATGAGGTACTATTTTTAATCCCTATTTTATAGATTAGGAAAATAAAGTTTATAGATGTAAAATAACTTGTCCAGTAGTAGATTTGAAATTCAAACCCAGGCAAGGTGACCTTCTTTATCCCATATTTTCAATCACTTTTTTGCAATTGAGACAGTCATTCAAGGAAGACCCCCACCTAGATGACTATGAGATGTTTCAATGAAAGGTGTAGAATGTAACACCACAAGGGCTCAGCTGCCCCTGTAGTATGAAAGACACACTAAGAGCAAAGAATAAAGAGATTTAGAGTCAAAAAGTCAACAGGGTTTCTCTTCCAGGGCCCCAAAGTGGAACCAGAAGCTTCAGTGGCCAATGGAGTTGGGAAACTCAGGAAGAGGTAGGCCGGTTATTGCTGGGGCAATGTGGTTCTTGGTTTCTACACTGTGGAGTTGATTCCCGAGGAGAAGATGCCATGGAGCATTTGACTTTATGATATATTATGGCTACTGTGGTAGCCACATTGTTTGATACCATTGGAATTTTGGTCTGCTGTTGCTCCTATTGACAATTCAGAGCCCTGCCTTCTATTGTAACATTTGAATGCTCTGCTAGTCTCTGCTTTGGTCATAATCATTCAGTTTGTAAAGTGGGGTCAAGAGTTCTACCAAATACTTATCCCAGCCGTTGGTAGCGATATTCCTTCAAGAAGCCTTTGGTGGTGGTGGTGGAGGAGGTGTGTGTATGTACGTATGGGTATTTGTTAGAGGAGGTAGTGAGGAAGGGGACAGAAAGTTTTGTTCCACAGAACAGCTTCTTATTGGCTCCCAGTGACTTTGTTCAGGTGGTGAGTTGCCATTCTGGCAGCGTGTTGTGCTTTCAGAAAAAATAAAACAGCTTGTTATAGTTTAAGGAAAACCACCTAACACTTTTCAGCCAGTGGTTTGCTACTTTGGAGCAGTGGCATAAGATATTTTATTGGCTATTTTATTTAATTTTTTAATCTTTATTTACCAAGATTTGCCTGCATGATGTCTAAATGTCTATTTAGAAATAATTGGAATTTTTGAGTTTCTGTTTGCATATCTGGCATGTAACTTCCAGATTGTCTGAAGTAAAAGGAGAATAGTTCTAATAAAACTTTGATGGAGCAGATAATGCTTTGCTTTCTCTTATGCCAGTGGCCATAAATATTCTATTTTCCAGTGTATCAAATATCCCAGGTAATGGGATTGATTATCCCAGGAAGGTGAATGTTTCACATGGAATGAATGCATATAACAGAATGGATCTCTACCCTCTGAGAAATTAAATTCTAATTAGTTGAAAACAGTATCTTGTCACAACTATGCTAACATACCCCAGCACCCACTAACATACACATACACATTCATTGTTGGTCAATGCACAAGACTTGTACTGCTGCTTACCTGACAGGCTAAACATCTTCCTGAAGCAAGTATACTCTTTGATCTGTGGCACAGACATATTTAATCCAAACCAATGGCAAAAAAAATAAAGACAGAGATATATTACACTTCACCAAGGCCCTCTGTTTCATTGACATGGTATCTCTTGATTTCCTTGCAATAAACTCAGAATTTCCCTTTTGTCCTCTCCTGTCTTTATGTAAAAATGTATAACAGTGTCAAAGGAAGAAAAGAGTTAGTGTTCTATCCTTTGAAGACAAAGGATTTGACTGGTTGGCTTCTGGAAGTATTTTTTTTTCTCATTCAATTATTCTAAATTTCTCTTGGCACAAAACTGAGTGATAATTTCCACATAGTCTTTAGCTAATGCCTCTTAAAAGGAAGATATTAGCAATTTATCATATTCACTCAAGAGCTATCTAAGACTTCTTAAGAATTCCTAGTTCTCTTGGCACTTCTGTACCTGGTCTGACTGCGAGCAGGAAGGAGGGTTCTGAGTCTCACACTGTCAATAATTACATGGCTTGGTCCTGGGGTCACCTATACTCTGCAGGAAACCAAAAAGAGTAGAAACCTTTAGACTCTGAGCTGACTTGGAACCATCAGATCATCTAGTCCTGTGGTTCTCGACATGCCCTGTGCATCACAGTCACCTGAGTTGCTTTAAAAATACAGATGCCTGGGCTGTGCCCCCAAGGTTCTGATTTAAGGTCCTGAGAGGATCAAGTACTGGTCTATTTTGGAAGCTTTTGTGTGATTTTAATGTGCATCCAGGGTTGAGAACCAGTTTTCTAGTACCAATTCATCATTTTGAAGAAGACAGTACTAGAATGAGGGAAGAGCAGTCACTCAGCCGAAGATACAAAGTCCTCTGCAGGTAGAATTGGGTCTGCTATTGAGCCCACCCAACACTTACTAGTGGGCACTTTCCACACCTTGCAAGTGGCTGTGCTTCTGTCTCAAGTGAACTGACACTCAGGATCATTGCCTGAATTTGCTTTTATGATCTTGACTAAGGATCCTTGACTGCTTCCTGGGTCCATTTCTGTGACCACACTTCAGTTCTGTCTGTATAAGAGGTGGAACATGTAGTTGAGCAAGGACCAGAATTTACGTCCCCTGAGTCCCAGTCTACTGCTCTTTCTATCACATGATTATAATGAACAATAAATTAATATGTTAGAGTACTTTTGTATATTAGGCACTAACAAATCCAGTATATGAGGCAGATACTCCTATGCTCTATATTTTACAGATAAAGAATCTCAGGGAATTGCCCATCTCCCCTCCACCTCCCCCCAGCAAGCAGGTGGCAAGTCTAGGATGAGTCCTGACAATTGGACTCCTCAGCCTGTGCTGGTAATCTCTTAATCACTTTGCTATTCTGGAGCCACTCTGAGTATGTAAGGTGCTGAATGGCAGCTGCTTCCTTGTTTCAGCATCAGAGGTCTTATGGCACCTGGCTTTGGTGCCCTTAGTTCCTACTAACTGGGTTTTCTGCCTGACTGGAGATTGAGTCCTTGCCTTCCCCTCTATTTTCCCAATGAGTGACCAGGTTAGCGGCAACCTGTTCTCTTCAAGACTGTTTTAAGGTGCTCTATTTCCCTCAGTGACTTTGTTTCTTAAGTCCTGTCTTTCCTTTCCCTTGTGGACCAATATAATATTTTATGCCTTACTTTTGAACATATGTTCTCTTTACCTGTATATAGATGCTCTAAACACAAACTCTACTGTCCTATTTAGACCGTTGACATTTTCCCCTAGTGCTGTGAGTTTGGCTGTGTTCCCCGTTTTCCCTGGGATTCCCCGGTCTGGACTTTTATACCACTCCCTAACTTCTCTCATAATATCAGCAACAACAGGAAGGGATTAATCATTTTGCTTCTCCTACAGCAGCAGGTGTATTGGAAACAAGCTGGTATGTTCTGTGAAACTGCCAGGTCAGTGGGTCAATGTACTCTGAAGAACTTTTAAAATCTTTATTTTTAGGTAGCACGTATGGAATTAATTTTCTGACTGATTTTGTTACTTTGAAATTCTACAGAACAGACTTTTTCACACCTAGGAGAAAACCTGTATGCATTATTTGGCTAGATGAACCTTACTGAGATGAAAATAACCATGACAATACTGTAGCATAGAATATTCTAAGCAAAAGAAAGTAAACAAAAAGTGAAAGATTAATAAAAATAATTATTCTGTAAGGAATATTTACATGTAAATTCAAAAAATTTAATGTGAGATTCAGTTATGACATGGCACCGTTTTTAGAATCACCTTGCACAAAACAAGTGCTCAGTGTTTGTTAAATTGAATCCATTAAATGTCATGAAATTGAGAAAGTAAACATCACTGACCAGTTTCCATTGATTGAACTGAATGTAATTTCTTCCTTGATAAACATGGTGATGATAACTAGTGACCATGGGTAATTATTGCTGTTTCTCAGTTTTCTCTAAACCTTTAATGGTCACATATTGCTTTTTTAACAATATAAATTAAAAATCAACAAATGTTTTAAGTGTTCATTAGAGTATCACAGAATAACCAATGCATAACTGAATGGGAGCTGGACTTAGTAGCTTTAATTAGCATAATATTATATATGTATGTATTTCCATTAACTGACTAGAACTCTTACTTTAAAATACAATGGTATAAAACATAACTATTGACAAAAGTCTACTTGCAACTTTTTGCCCAAAGCCACAACCAGGCTCTTATTGTAGTTCATTAGCTGGAAATGCCCCCATCCTTGGAAATCTATTTTGGAGTTTGGATTGCTCTGCTCCTCTCCAATTGGTAAAGCAACAGCTGCCATTTAATTAATGTTTCTGCTGACAGTTCCGGCTGAACACCATTAAATTTCTCTATCAGCATCAATACTATCCATGCTACTCTAAAAGGAAATATTGATTATTGTTGCTTGATTTTTCCTTATTTCACCATAGCTTTCTTTCTTGCATCACTTCCTCCAAATTCCAATGATGCCATTATTTACATCACCATTCACATCTTCCAGGGAATAAAGTCCCAGTGGAACACATGTGTTCCTGGTGATGTATTGCCATGGAATCTCACCAAAACGAGCACGTGAAACACTGAGCTCAAACAGAGGAGAGGACAAGGGGGAAAACCAGATGAAAGTGACTTGCAGTTTCTCAGAAAGTGAAAAATTTTGTCTTTTTGAGAGAGAGATTACAGAAAAGCAGAGCTCTTGTTTTCTACACAGTATTCAAGATTAAAGACCTCCAATTCAATTTATATCTGGATTGTATTGTTATTTCAATTTCTGTTCCCCGACGCTTTCATAAGAGTTGGATTTCAGTAGTGCTATCGCTATTATTGTGTGAGAATTAAATAAGATGTGGGCTGTGTGAAAGCACATGACTATAGAACAAGGTCCCCTCAGTCTGCTTATCTTGAAGAATACATCCTGGGGCTCAGTCAGGCAAGGCCCCTGCAATTGTAGCTGGAAGAGGGGCTGGACTGGTGCTGAACTGGGAGCATGACTGGGAGAACACAGGATCCAAATGGTGTGGCATTAGATGGCAAAGAGTGGTCCAAGCTAGCAGCTGGCACCTGAGGGTCTACCATGCAGGTGTGGGGTGGAGGATGGCGGGTGGAGGATGGCTGCCTTCTGACACAGGCAGGGAGTCAGTCCGTGCTTGGGCTAGCTTGTCAGCAGGAACAGGAAGGAGAGCAGGGAGATGGAATTCAGGAATAAAATAGCTGTGGAGGAGGAGCCTTCCTAGAGCCAAGAGTGAGATGTGAGTGAGATGCCAGCATTGTAATACAACATCAAAACAACTAAGGCATACTAAATCCCAGTACTGGACTAGAGCTCTGTGTCTCTCCTGCTTCACAGTCAGTCTGCATAATTCACTCATTCACTAAATATTCACTGAGACTCATATGTGTCATGCACTGAGCTAGGGATTGAGATACAACGGTGCATATTATATTATCTCTACTCTCTAACAGGTGTTACAGGTAAAACAATGGCAATTTCAGTGCCATGTGACTAGTGAGTAAATGGTTTTGTGGGAGCACAGAAGTGGGAGCACTCACCTGGTTTGGGGAGGTCAGTGACTGGTCCAGAGATCATAGATGGGATAAAGTGACTCTCAGTGTGGGAAAGGGAACTGCAAAGGCTGAAAACAAGATAGGGCCTGACAAACAAGGTCTAAGGGAATGCAACAGAAATGAATGTGATTGAAAGGATGATTTGTTGCAACAAGTCCACATAGCTCTACAAATGGTGAAGAACTAGTAAGTTGCATTCTTTCACTTACATGATAATTTTAATGTTTTTAAAGATAAGGTGATGGGCTGAGTGTGGTGGCTCGCGCCTGTAATCCTAGCTCTCTGGGAGGCTGAGGTGGGAGGATTGCTTGAGCTCAGGAGTTCGAGACCAGCCTGAGCGAGAGTGAGACCCCGTCTCTACTAAAAATAGGAAAAATTAGCCAGGCGTGGTGGCACGGGCCTGTAGTCCCAGCTACTCGGGAGGCTGAGACAGGAGGATTGCTTGAGCCCAGGAGTCTGAGGTTGCTGTGAGCTAGGCTGACACCACGGCACTCTAGCCTGGGCGACAGAGTGAGACTGTGTCTCAAAAATAAATAAATAAATAAATACATAAAATAATAAAATAAAATAAATAAAAATAATGTGATGAAGAGGATCCACTATATACATATATGTTCACCATACTTAAATCTTTAGTGGCCATAAATGAGCCAGCCAAATATGCACCTCGTGAGCTGGAAAATTCCTTACCCTCACCACCCACATTGCTGAGCATTCTTTCCAAACAGTGACCACTCTCGATATGTCTGAAACAGGTGATGAATTCTTCCTATGAAAGTATTTGCTTTGGGACTTTGACAGTTTTATGCACTTTGAAAAAATACTTACATATATTCAACACTCCACTTCAACTGCCTAACTGCTGCTTAGGCAGTGAACCTGTGTGATAGCCAGGAAGTTTTTGAAGCACGAGTTGAGAGTATTGTCTTACCACATATTAAAATGAATTTTGAGCCAGTGTGTTGGTGCATGTCTGAAGTCCCAGGTACTCAGGAGACTGAGGCAGGAGGATCACTTGAGCCCAGGAGTTCTAGACCAGTCTAGGCAACATAGTGAGACACCATCTCTGAAAAAAGAAAAGAATTTTGAAATCACACTAATTCAAGTACTTTGGTAGTGGTATCAGAATCAGTTCACATCAGATAAGGAGATCAAGGGAAAATAGTAGAAAGTCCAGAAAAATATGCACCTATATATTGGAATTTTGCATTAGAAAAAAGAGACATTTCAAAACTGTAGTGAAAATATGAATTACTCAATTAACAGGGTTGAAATAATTGGAAGAAAATGAAATTAAATCTCTATGTTACACCTTATACCAAAATATGTACAAGATGGACCAGAAACTTAAGTGTAAAAAAATGAAAATGAAATACTATAGTAAAAATAAATAAATAAATAAAAATTTTAAAAAAGTATATAGGTGAGGTGGGGAAGACCTTCCTAAGAAAGACAAAAAAATAGTAAAACAAAAGACTAAAGCATTTGACTCCAGAAAAACTGAATGAAACTTTTACACTGAAAGAAATCTCCAATAACCCTCATGAACAAAGTTAAAATTCAAACTGCAATTTGTGACAAAAATAATCAAGGACAAATATCCTTAATATAAAGAACTCTTTTAAATGAATAAGGAAAAAGAGACACAACAGGAAAATGGACAAATGACATAAATAATTTGCAAAAGTGTTTAACCCTACTGATAATTAAAAGTTCAAATTAAAAGAAGGTAGTATTATTTTACCCAACATATTGGCAAAGACAAAACAATTCAGCACCCAGTATGGTGATGGTATGAGGAAATGGTCCCTATATATTGCTGGTGGGAAAATCAGCTGGGACAAGCTTCCTGAAAAACAATTCAACAATATGTGGCAACAATCCTTACAATCAGAAGAAAAATAAGGGCACTTCCATTTTGAAAACTAGAAGAGCCTAAACACATGCAATGCTTTTGAGAGTGCATTGTTTTCTCTTCCTCCTATTCTCAAATCTTGCCTATTGACTTCTAAAAATTTGGCAGACCTAGAGACTCTTATTTTTTTCTTTTAAAAAGAAAAGCCAACATACTTCTTCCTTAGTTGCTTAATAGGATTTCCTAGGAGGGACCTTGCTGGATTAGAGTTGTTGAAACAAGGCTGCACAGTCCATTCTGCCTAATCACTGAAATGTCAAGTACATCTTGATGGCAACTTATTTCCTGAGTAATGTTATTATCAAAACATACACCGATAGCCAAAATGGATACATTTATGACTAAATCCTGAGGGTGAGGGACTATGGAGCAAGTGCATAAAATGTGGCACTGGACCAAGGAACTCCTTGCCTTTGATCACTACTTAGCAGAAAACTACTCAGGCTTATTAGGGTTGGACTGATCCAGGAAAGGGGTACTAAAGCACAAGTTCCGGGCCATCTTTTAAGTTCAAAAGATTTTGAAAAAAATCTGAAAAAAAATTGTTTTGCCATAACATCTGTGGATACTGGTAGATGCTCAGAGGTGTTTGACTCTAACCTCTTTTTATGAGAGATGAAGCTGAGACTCAGACAGTTTAATTTTCTCAAGGTCATATAGTTTATTAATTCATATATATGAATTCACAGACAAGCCACAGCATCGTGTTGCACATCTTCCTAGAATCCAGAACACCGCCTGTTTTGCGGTATTTCCCAAGGTACCTGTTGTATAAGAGCTCATGCTTTCTCTGTCTCATCATGCCTCTGGCACCCCGGATGACGGACTTTTTGGCGGATGTCTACCCATCGATCCTGCCTGTTAGCATGGGGGATGGAGAGAGGCTGGTGCTAACCTCGGTCCTAGTTACAGAGTGGTGTGTGGGGTGAATGCATCCTGTGAGGGGGGTCCTGTGAGGGTGGTACATGATTCTCAGCTGCTTCTTGCTGCACTGAGAGCAGGGACATTTTGTGAATGGGTAAGAAGCAGTGATGTGAGTAAAATCTCACTCAAGACCTCATGTGCTAACATTCTGCTTTCTTTTGGGGAAGCCCTGTTTTGGAAGAAGCCACTGTTAGAAGGTTACCCAGAGTGAAGCTAAGCATTAAGCATTTTAAGCCAAACTGGCCGTCTAGATCATCTTTTGCTGTTTGGTCCTGCAGAGCATGTGCTGAGATGAGTAGTGTTGCCCTGCCATGTCAATTATCCTTGCAAGTGTTTTTTTCATACTGGGCACAAGTGAATGAGATCTCTTTACTTCTCTCATACCCACAGGTAAAGAGGAGCGAGCCCAGGCATCATATAGAATTCTGTTAATTACGATGTAAATTTGAATAATGGCAACAACTGTGCTTTATTTCCAACTTCTATTTAGTGATTGCCAGAACAAGTAATTTAGCTAACAGTGCATTTCTTCAATGAATTCATCACATTGTCCATATGTAGCCCCCATTTCTTTAAACAGCCTAGCCAATAACATTCTCGTGTCCTTGTTTCATATTATCTTTCAGTCTCCCTCACATAATCACACTGTGACTTGTGGGAATTGTTTCCCACCTTCCCTTTCCCTCTGGGTTCAACCCTTGATAAGTGCAATTCTGTTCCCCTCCCTGCCATGGAGACCTTCTGATCAGGCTTTTTAATCAACTTTACATGCTTTTCTGGGCTTATTCCTTATTATCTCCTATTTCTTTTCAGAAATTCTTTCTTTTAAAAAATTTGAAAATAAATCATTCATATTATTTTTATTGACAAATTAGAATTGTATATACATTTATGGGGTACAATTGGATATTTTGATATATGTATACAATGTGGCATGATTAAATCAAGCCAATTGACATACTCATCACTTCGATTACTTATCATTTTAAAAGGTGAGACATTTGAAATTTACTCTCCTAGTTATTTTGCAATATATCACATTATTATTGACTGTAGTCACCCTGCTATGAAATAGATCTCAAAATGTATTCCTCCTGTCTATCTAAAATTCTGTACCCTTTGATCAACAACTCCCCATTCCCTCCCCACTGCCCCAGCCTCTGGTAACCATCATTTTACTTTCTACTTTTATGAGTTCACATATATGTAAGATCATGCAAGAACCCTCTTTCTGTTATTTCTTCTGCTCCAGCCAGTCTTAGATCCTCTTTCAATATCAGTATTTATGAAAACTACACTGATCAAGAGACTTATTAATGTTGTAGAGAAAATTGTTATTCACAAAGGATAATTTCTTATCAATGATTAACCTTCAACCTCAAGATTTATTATCAATTTCCATTTAAAACTCTTAATCCCAGTCATTCTCTGAGACATATCCATCTTGGAGGAAGGAACTGAGTTTGTAGAACAAGTTACCATTCAATGAGGGGTCAAAACGGACACTTGGGAATAGAAGATGGCCTGACGTGCCTCTCTTCTTAGGTTTTGATATTTGTTTTTCTTTTCTGGAATTTGGTGCTTTGAAGGGGAATAGTACCTATTGTACTAAGATATTGGGAGAACATGGCCTGAGTACAATGATGGTAAAGGGTATTTAATATACTAAAAGGTCAGAATCTTTGTTACCTAAAGTCCTCAGCTAAATTCCAGAAATTTTTCAGAAGTGCATTGGAGCAACAGCTTAACTTTAAAAGGAGAGTTATAAATGGATATTTAAAATGTGTATGTAGAATAGGTTGGGCACCATTTTCTGAAATATTCTTGAACAGATTTTGCATAATGTTGTTGTGTAATTACTTTCTCTTACTCAACTTATTTCTTCACTAATAGTGGCTGCTTTATTTGCCTAGTTTGGATCACACCAAACAGAAGGTTACATGTAACCTCCTATGTTGTGTGTGATCTGTCCCTAACTATAGAAACAGTTATCTAAAAATTTTCCCAGTGTCTGTTACTTAGAGCCCAATTAAACAGAATGACAAATTAGGAATCATGACGCCAATAGACCCAATCTATGAAGTGTCATGTAAATATGACAATCATTATTGTTAATTTTAATATAACTATTATAGCTATTGACTTTAGAAAGAAAAAAATGACATAATAATAATAATCACAGTTTATTTTTATTGGGTACTTCCTATGTACCAGGAGCCATGCTAAATGCTTTATGTGCATAGGATAATAATTATTATTCCCATTTTATAGATATAATCATGCTATTTTTTGAATTCTTTCTTAAGACATGATCTGACCTATTGTCATCAAAAATTTGGGCTTATCTGAACTTCAGATAACTAGAGTTTAGAAAACACAGTGAAGCTCATGAAATAATTTTTTTACCTCATAGATTTTCTAATATTTGATACATTTGATTTGTATATAAAATTCACCATGAAAAAAAATTTACCCACAAAGATACTATCGAAGAGTCAAGAATGTAAGCCATATTCAGAGCCATTTTAACTTTTTAAACCTCAGAAAAGATCTTTTATTATTTTAGTAATAGTATCATCATAATATATAATAACATGTTATATTATTAAGATGTGCTGGGCTGTCCTTCATAGGGAATGGAAGGAAGATGGACAGTGCCTGGCCACCATAAATACAACAAGGACTGTGGGCTGGTTTCAGAAGAGGAATTGAGTTAGCTCTGAGCCATCCATTGTTTCATCCCAGATTCCTCAAATGACTAGTTCAGGTTATAAATTATATTTGTCCTTGTTGAAAGCTATCTGCTCTTAGTGAGAGCAAATCTTCAATCTTCATTGGCATCTCTAGAGCTACTTGAACTGACCAGCCCAGACTGTGTTTTTTTTGCAATTCAAATTAACATTGATTTATACTTGAGATGCATTTTTATGGAGAAATCTTAATTATGCTCACTTTAAAACAGAGATCCATTATACTTCTGTCTGATATTATCCTCTTTAGATAACTAATGAGTGCGATACTCTAATAGAAAGAGGAATGACTCCCTCTGGGGAACCCAGTGAACAGCTCACCTACTGTCACCATGTCAACTGCAGACCCCTCCCCGAGCAAACACTGCTGGAAGAAAAAAAAGCACTAGCGTCTCAGTGGGATGCACAAGTTACAGAGAAGAGGTCCTACTTTCTTTCCCTCTGTTTGCATACACTGACTATTCCTAAATTCATGAGATTGTTGGGTCTGACATGTGGCTAGTTACCTCTTCCTTTACTTCTTGTCCTGGGGTTGCGGGAATTGGAGGTGGCAATAAATACAGCATGGGAGGTGTTAACTAAAAACAATTAAGGAATCACAGCTATAAGAGTGCAGCATTTTTGTTAAAGTGAAAAATTAGAAACAAACATATGTTTTAATAATAGGGTACTGTTAAGAAAAGGTAGACTTTGAGTTGCTTTCAGTACATTCACATAAGGACAATCTTTGCAGACAAAATTTGAGAGAGTAAATGACTATTTAATAAAATAATATATTTAGTAAAAATAAATGCATTACAGAAAGTACTTTAAGATTCTATTGGAAAAATTAGAAGACTATATTTCAAATACTAACAGTAGTTATCTCCGTTTGGAGAGATAAATGTGTGAGTTTGTTTCTACAGCGAGCATGAATCATATTTAATACGGAAAAAAGTTGAATTATTGTAAAATAATTTAATGGATTAGTTCACATGGCCAAATAGATAAGGAATACTTCATTTAAACTCATAATTTATTAAGATATCCTCTGGAGGTCATGGTGCCAAAATTGTATGTATTAATATTATATATAAATGTATTTACTTATACCCTACCTTCTTCTATAAAAGATTTTAAAAGGTACTCATAGATTTCATAGGGATTATTATATATTGCCCCAAATAAAACCATGTCTCTATGTTTTTAAGTAAAAAATTTCTTGATTAACATATGCATGTACATTTTGCTTTCCTAAGAATACATTTGTTTATTTTTTTAAAAATTAAACAATCATGAATTTATAGAAACATTGGAACTACAGTACAAAAACCTTTCTTCCTCCACCTCCACCCTAAACCATTGGAGGGTAATTTTCAATGTTTTGTCTCATTATTTCTTTGGTGAATATTACCTACAAACAAAGATATTCTTTTATATAACTACAACACAAACATCAAGATTAGGAAATTAACATTCATACACTATTACCATCTAATCCTCAAAACCTATTCAAGTTTCTCAATTTGTCTTCTATAGCAAAAGAATTTATTTCAGAACCCTACATTGCATTTAGTTGTGTCTCTTTCCTTTATTTCAGTCTGTAACATAACCTTAGTCCTTTTTTGAAACTTTTGAAGATTACAGGCCATTTATTTTGTAGAATGTCCCTCATTTTGGGTCTGTCTGATATTTCCTCATGATTAGATTTAGATTATGCATCTTTGGCAAAGCAGTTGTTTTTAATACCAAAAACTGTCTTTTTTTGATACCAGAAGTATAACTTTATTGACACAAGAAGGCCGTAATCTCAATTGGCTTTTCATATGACTCCATTATTTATAACTTTCACATCATTTTTTATTTTAATCAGCCTGTTTTGCTGCATGAATTGTAGCAGAAAGTCTTGCCTTTGACTGCCCAGGTGGTCTAGCTCAGGATTTCTCAACCTTAACACAATTGACATTTTGGGGTGGTTAATTCTTTGTTGTGGGGGCCCTGTCCTCTACATTGTAGGGTATTTGTCAGCATCCTTGGCCTCTACTCACTAGCACTCCCTGACCCCAAGCTGTGACAATCAAAATGTCTCTAGACCTTGTCAAATGTCCCCTGAAGGGTGAAATTGCCCCTGTTTGAGAACTGCTGGTGTAGCTCTTTTTTTTTTTTTTTCTGATCTGAACTACTGGAATTCAACTCTTCATGAAACAGATAGAGTCATTTAGGCACTATCTTTTCTTCCACTTGAGTTCTATCTTTTACATGGAATCTTCTTTTAAATATAACCAGATGGAAGACTATCTTCTTCCATCACATTCTAACAATGGTATCTCCTCTAAATACTAAATATGCCCAATTGGTGCAGTATCCATTTTACTAGCAAGCACCAGTCTTGGTGAATACTTTAAAAAAAAAAAACAAAAACTTTGGTGTTTTGGTGTTTATCTTGCAAAGTCCATTATAAAAACAAAACTAAAATCAAAACCAGGTACCTCCCATTTTCCTCAATAACAAATATAATTTTCTGATTCCATTGTTCTTTCTGTTCCTTAAGGACACATTGTTGGGTTTATATATTTTGGCAAGTAGTTATTTTCCAAGTAGCAGTTGATTTCATACCTTTTTGTATGTTTGCTCATTTTCACCTTATTGTTTTGTATTCCTATCTAATTGGAAGCTCTTGAAGGGCAGAAAGTCATACCTCTTTTGTGTTCCCTACAACCCTGAAATATGGCTAAACTAAGTACAGTGGATACTCAATATATACTGGATTCAATTCAACTGCCTATACTGGAAGTGTTTGAAAACTGAGTATTTTAAAATATGCCAGATTCCCATCAAGTTTAACTTCAGAAAGTGCAAAAAAGAGATTCACTAAAATATATAAATTTTCTAGTAATTAATATTAGTCATTTGCCTTAATATTCTCATAAAGCAAATGGAAGCTAAACTAGCAGAAATATGCCTCAGGCAGGCTTGGGGCTTGGGTCTGTTGGCCAGTGTTATTCCGGGAAAACTGAACTTCCATTCCCTCCACCTTACAGCAAACTTAGAAAAACATGCCCGTGTGTTACCAATCACACCTGTACACAGTTAGTACTGATTGAAAACTTTGCAACATAAAGATTGTAAGCAACAGCACATTGCCAAATTCAGTCTTTAGCCTGTATTTTTACTTTCTTTTCTTTACAACTATTCCAATATTTTTCTACCTTTCTAATTAAAGTGTATAATTCTGCTACTTGAGAGGCTGAAGTGGAAAGATCACTTCAGCCTGGGAGTTCAAGGCCAGCCTGGGCAACATAGCGAGACATCATATCTAAAAAAAAGTGTATAGGCCGGGCGCGCGGCTCACGCCTGTAATCCTAGCCCTCTGGGAGGCCGAGGCGGGTGGATCGCTCGAGGTCAGGAGTTCGAGACCAGCCTGAGCAAGAGCGAGACCCCGTCTCTACTAAAAATAGAAATAAAAATTATCTGGCCAACTAAAAATATACATAGAAAAAATTAGTCGGGCATGGTGGCGCATGCCTGTAGTCCCAGCTACCCGGGAGGCTGAGGCAGTAGGATCGCTTCAGCCCAGGAGTTTGAGGTTGCTGTGAGCTAGGCTGACGCCACGGCACTCACTCTAGCCCGGGCAACAGAGTGAGACTCTGTCTCAAAAAAAAAAAAAAATAAGTGTATAGTCCTAAAAAGAGGGAGAGAAGGCAAGAGGGTATGAAACACCTTTAAAAGTAGCAAATGGGAATGTCTTAAATGATCCTCATGGTGCTGGCTGCCTTTGTGGGGACCAAAGCCCAGGAAGGTTGGTGCAGTCTCTGGGAGAGCTCCTGGGTGCCCTTCGTCGCACTGCAGTCTTCATGCTCAGTTCCTGGATTCTTAACTTATATAAAGGAGGTTAAAGGATTGTGAATCCTTTGCTTGTACTTACTGGGATCTTTCCACTATTATTGCCTTCACCATTTGGAGGCTTTTGTAGTGATTAAAATTTTTCTGAGAAACTTGCATTAAGTCAGGGAGAGCACCCAAGATTCTATTTCTATCTATATCATATTTGACTTTTGTCTGTTATACATGGAAATGGCTTTCAAGAGAGCCTCCATTATTTCCCTTTGAATGGAATGGAATGAACTTAGTGTTTCCCCTTGAATTTTAAAAACCAATTTTCTATTTAATACTTTTCCACTTACCAATAAAGAATTTTGTTTTTTTTTTTAAATTCCATTGAATATTTAATAATTTTCATTTGGATTTTACTTTCATTGTTCATTTATTTGACATATATTTTTAAGGCCCTACAATGTTATTGTATCGTAAATAGGCACTTTAATGGTATCAAAGCAAATGATCCTTCCTCAGGGATTGTCCATAAAGTAAAGTTAAAAAAACAACACACGATCTTCTCAGGTTTAGTCAGTTTGAAAGTATTCAGACCTGATTTCATATCCAGACTATGACTGAAAAAGCCTATGCTCTACCATGCCCACAGTGTTCCCTCTAGGGTATAGACCTTAATTAGAAAGGTAGGAAAATATTGAAATAGGTGATGAGAAAAGAAAAGTAAAAATATAGCTAAGAGACTTTGAGATTTGGAAATGTGCTGTTTCTTTCAATCTCTATGGGGCTTAACATGCGGTTTTTGGAAGAAGTAAAATTTATGACGTACTTTATATTATGTCTCTGTGACCAATATATGTGTTGTGGAGATAATTTGATGCTTTTAGTTCTTTAAATATTGCTTCTTAAATAAATCCATTCAGTCCATTAACCATAGTTAATGTTTTCCCACTGGTTTGTACATGTCATAGCTAAAGACCAATGTAGACTAATGGGGAAGGAGAAAGAAAAATTAGTACATTCATGAATTATTCTCTGTTCTCACTTTAGACAAGTTAATTTTCCTTAAATTATCAGGTTCTGTCTTAATCATAGGCCATTTGTGGTTATCAAGAAATAAATGTTTGTATTTTTGGCCTTCACAGTCTTACATTTTACACTGAAAGCTAAATTCAATTAGTCCTTTAACACCTTATCACAGACCAGTCAATGTGGGAATCAAAATGTTAAAAAATGGATAATTCTTAGATTGCAAAATTGTTCTCCCAGTGAAAATTGAACTAAGACTCGAGGAAGACTATTCTGTTGAATTAATATTCAAATGTTACAATTGTGTTAAGAGAGCAACTTGTTTCCAGAGTAATCATATTAGAAATTAAGGAGCATTTATGTCACAGCAGCCTGAGAGAGTAAATTAAACTTCATCCAAAAAATGGCCACAAAAAATTAAGCCCCACCCAGGATTATCTTTCATTTTGTAAAGCCAGAGGGTAAAGGATTATACCTATGGTATGCTGCATGTTTGGATTCTCTAGTGCTATAAATGAAGGGGAAAAAGCTTAGACTTTATAAAGACTATTGTTTCATTGATTTCTGCAGTTTATTTTTATTTATTTATTTATTTATTGGCACCCAATTTCTCCAGTTTAAAGCAATTTTGCTTACAGTACTTTGTAACTTCATCACTTTTCTTATCTTCCACATTTATGACATAGAAAAATAATTTGTACATTAAAAACATTTAAAATTACCTCAGTAATAGATTTTCCTTATGAAAATTATAACTTTATAGGTCAAGCTAAGGTACCATTTGATTATTCCCCTCTCCAGTACCCCCATATTAGTTCTCACTCTAGATATAGTCACTATTAACAATGTAATGTATATGCTTCCAGACTTCTCCAGGGAATTGGCCATGGAGAAGATATTTTTCTGTGTATTTCAACATAATTGATATGTACATTATTTCGCCTAACAATATGGCTCAGACAATTTTTCATGTTAGTACAAATAGATCCACTCATTTTAGAAAATTGCAATGTGGTTTTCCTTAAAAAGGATGCAAAATTATTTAGCCATTCCTGGTTTTGTGAATATTTAGGTTGTTTTGAATTTTTCACTGTTAAAAAATAGCATTGCAATGAAGATCCTTGTACTTGCTTCCTTGGGCACATGGTTAGGTGACTTTGGGGTAGATACTAACAGTAGAATTTCAGGGTGATGGAGTATACAAAATGATCTCTGAAGGGGCTATACTTGTACCTGTATTCCCTCCAGCTGTGTATGAATATATTCATTGAATTTGAATTTCCTCCACTAAAGTGAGGTTGAGTACCAGTTTAGACAAATCTTGACCATTTTTATTATTTCTTCTGTGAATTACCAGTTTATATCATTGACCTACTTTTCAATTAGATTGATTTTTTTTCTTTCTTTAAATGATTTGTTGATTCTAATCCTTTGTTGTTATTTACGTTGAAATATCTTCTTCTGTTTACTTGCCTTTTCAGTTTTATACTGCTTTGGTCATTAAGGTGTGTTAAATATTGATATAGTTAAATTCATCATTTTTTTTTTTGAGACAGAGTCTTGCTTTGTTGCTTGGGCTAGAGTGCTATGGCATCAGCCTAGCTAACAGCAACCTCCAGCTCCTGGTCTCAAGTGATCCTGCTGCCTCAGCCTCCTGAGTAGCTGGGACTACAGGTGTGCGCCACCATGCCTGGCTAATATTTTTCTAGGTTTTAGTTGTCCAGCTAATTTCTTTGTATTTTTAGTAGAGACAGGGTCTCGCCCTTGCTGATGCTGGTCTTGAACTCCTAACCTCCAGCATTCCACACACCTTGGCCTCCCAAAGTGCTAGGATTACAAGCATGAGCCACTACACCCAGCCAAATTCATCTTCTTTAATGGCTGTTGCTTTTTGTATATTATTTCAGACAGTGTTCCTGCCTCCAAGGTAATACATATTTGCCTGCATTTTCTTCTAATAATTTCTTTATCATTCAAAAAATTTAAGTCTTGATTATACTTTTGTGAGTGATATAATATAAAGTCTAACTTTATTTTTTACAAATGTTTAGTTAGTTCTTCTCATTGATTTGAACTACCATACCGTTTTTTTCTCTTGATTTGAAGTTCATATTTCATAAATGAGTTGTTTACGTACATGTACAGATACAAACATACATATTTATACTTTTAGTAAACATATTAGGTTGGTTCTATGATTATTCCCCATTTTACAGACAAGGAAACTTAGGCAGAGAGATATCAAGTGACTTACCAACAACACATGGTCAAGAAGTGGTAGAGCAAGAAATCAAACCCAGGAGTTGAGTAGAGTCTGTGATCATAGTGACTACACTCTCTATAAAATTCCTGTTTGTGTGTGGGTCTGTTTCTGGACTCTATTGTGTTTCTTCAAACTACTTGTGTATTGTTGCATCAATATCTCATGGCTTTAATTACCACAAACATGTAATTTCTGTTTGATATCTATTAGGACAAGTTCTCTCTCTTCATCTTTCTTTTTTGAAAAATGACTTTAGTTACCATTGTTCATTCAGTTGTCTGTATAAATTTTAGAATTTCATGAAAAATTTTATTTGTATTTTGAATATGATTGTATTGAAATTATATTTATAATTTGAGATAGAACCTACATCTTAAAAATGTTTAGGTTTTCATTTTTTCTCTTATTCATGTCATCTTAAGATTTTTCAGTTAAGTTTTGTAATTTTTTTCCACAGAGGCTTCATTTATTTCTATTAATTTTATTCCTAGGGACTTTATTATTTTTGTTGCTATTGGGGATGTGATTTTTTTTCCTTCAATTATATTTTAAAAACAATCAATGGCAATATACAGAAAAGTTGTTGATTTTTTATGTCTTGCCATCTTACTGAATTCTATTCTTAGTTATAGTAATTTTTCATTTGATTATCTTGAATTTTCTATCATTTCCTCAGTAAATAAGAGCAGTTTGTCTCTTACATTTCAATGTTTATACCACTTAATATGGTTTTACTTATTTAATTCCATTGGCTAAGATGTCCAGTCTAATGTTGCATAGTAGCAGTGGCAGTGGGCATTCTTGTTTTGTTCCTGACCTTAGAGATAATATTTCTAATAAGTATCATGCTTGCTGTATATTGAAGTAGATACCCTTTATCAAACTAAGGAAGCTTCTTTTTGTTCTTTGTTTTCATATACACACACACACTTATACATTATGTGTACATATATAATCACATTTGAGTCTTCGGGGCATCTCTTGAAATTATTTCTCTCCTAAATCATATGACTAAGTTAGCGAATTACATTCATTGTTTACTATTAAAAATCTATCTTTTGCATTCCAGGGATAAACCTTACCTGATCATAGCACATTATTCTTTTAATGATTGCTATTTAGCAATTTGCATCCATCTTTGTACATGGAAGAGGATATGGTTTTCTTTCCTTATGTAGTCTTGTTTAAAATTTTTAGAAAGCTTATGACACAATCTTAAGAGGCTTGGTAGCTTCTCATCTTTTTCCATGCTTGTTTGTTTAAAATATAAATTTCCATTTCTTTAAAGAGTTGGTAAAAGTTGCTTATAAAATTTTGTGGACCTGATAAATTTTTTGGTGGGTGGGGGTTATATATTTGAACACTACTTCAAGTTTTCTGTGCCTTTGTTGGATTGATTTAATTTTCTTCTGCTTTTTTTCTGATAGTGTAAAAATAATAAATTGTATTTGTGTTTTTCTAGTAAATCCTATTCAATTTTTAGCACATATAACTGAGTATATTTTCTATTAAAATCCAGAATTAATCAGTGTCTCTATGCTCATTAAACAAACCCAAAATCTTTGTATGCTTCAATCTTTCTTGAAGTATTCCCTCCTATTCCAATTCCTCCCATATGGACATAATTTGGAATTTTAGTTCTATATTGTTATTTTAAAAATCACTATTGTTTAAAAAACATCAACACTTATCTAGGGTTAATAATGTAATTTAATGGATTTTTTTGTTCACTCTGCTTCTCAGAACCTCCTTATTACTATATGTACTTTTATTTTGGCTGGCACAGTTATATCAAAGAATTGTTGTAGATGGTAAACTTTCTGGTTCCTTCATGTTTCATACTTGAATGATAGTTTTATTGGGTATCAAATTACAGGCTTAACATTTTTTTCTTGTTCCTTTTATTTCATTCATGTGTTATCAAAGAGATTCTGTTTTTCTTTCCCAAGATTTTAGCATTTCTAGCCTTTATTCTTGATTTTCTAAAATGTTAGTATAATATCTAGGTATGGATTTTTATTTAAATTTATCTTACTCAGAACTTGATTGGTCCTTAAACACCGACTAAACTAATGTATATATTATCTTCCTTTTATTCCCACTAATAATCTCTTTTAGTAATTCCAGTTAGGTGGATGATGGAACACTTGGCTTTATTTTACATGATTCTTAATTTTTATTTTATACTTTATATCCCTTCATCACTTTTTATTGCATTCTAGAAGAAATTTTTGGCTTAATGTTACAGTCAAGCAATTTGCTCTTTGTGTTCATTCTGTTATTTGACCTACTTATTGAGTATTTAAAAGATAAAAATTTTAATAGCTTTATTTTCTATGGATTTAATATTCTCTTAAATATTTCTGTGGATCTGAGTTATAATTATTCTAAAGTCCTATTCTGACTTCTATATTAATTTTGGTTTCTGGGTATAAGTTCTTCATGTTTTAAAAACAAAGAACTCTGTTAAATCTCTTTTTAATAGTATTGGCTTTCCTCCAATGCTTAGTGATTCCTGAATGTTCATCCTTGTAGCTGAGACTCCTTATTAGGCTCTCTGTTCTATGTGCCCTGCAGGCTGCTTAGAGGGAGGGGAAGGGTTTGCTGCTGCAACTTGTATTTCAGTCTGTTTTGAGAATGTATGGGAGGGGCACACCAAAAGCCCTGAGTTAAGCATTATATGGGATATCCATGTAACAGAAACACTTGTAAACCCTTAATTAATATTTTGAAATAAAAAAATACACTTAACCCATTCTTCAGATTTGGAAAAAAACAAAAAAAGAGAGTGTATGGGCGGGATGAGAATGCCACTGGGCAGGGTATCTAAGAGGCCCAAGCTTCTGGCAGGAGAGGAGTTGTCTCATTCCTATTGGTGCTTCCAACCATCCAAAGCATCCAGGGCATTCAGGATGCCACTTTGTTTCTCTACTCAAGCTTCCACACCCATAGCTCTCAGCTGGAGACAATTCCTGTTGCTGCTCTTTGATTCACAATGTAGCCTAGGTTGGTGGAGAGAAAGTTCATGGTTCAACCTTGCTGTTCCTGCTGCTGTCCTCTGATAATCACACTGTCTGTCGTCCTCCGCCCTCTTGTCCTTTGTATCCATTCCCAGCACTTTTTGCAGCACTTTCCTATTCTTTTTTTGATTTGTGGTTTTAAATCATCCTTATAATACCATCTATTTTCTGCCTTCCAGTGTCTTCTCGAAGTTCATGGTCCTCCAAAGGTTGATAATGTTCTCCAATTATATGAATTTCAAAAAAAATCCTTTCTAAAAATTCAGTGGTTTCCAGTGGGAAGAGGAGACTACAATCTATTTCCCTTCTACCACCTTGAAATGGAAACCAGAGTGTAACATTCAAAACCCTAGGAGGACGTTTTGAAAATGAGTTTAACAGACCAGTTTGCACGACTGCCATTGATGATTGCGAATGTCGTTCACTGTAGGAAGGCATCCCACTGAGGAGGTAGTTGAGCACTGAGATCGAGCTCACTATTTCTCACTATGGTGTGTGTCCTTGCAGAGAAAAGCAACCACCAGGCAGGAGGGGCCCTTTTTTCTAATTTACACAGGGATGTCCTGTGGGTCAGCAGTGGCCCTGGTCATGTGAGCTTTGAAATACATTATGTATAATGATGGTTCAATAGGCATGTGCCTATATCAAAGATCATCAAATTATTCACTTGAAATGTGCACAGTTTATTGTACATCAACTATACCTTAATAAAACTGGAAAACTAAGTGAAAAAAGTCAAAGAAATTATATTATGTAAAGTATGCTGTTGGATTTAGAGGGTAAATTTTGAAGGTTTCATAGTTTGTAAATTGGTTGAGATAATATAAAAGCTTTACCTCCGCTGACAAAGTAACAATAATTCTAAAAGAAGACACATTCATGAACCGCAGAAAGCATAGTTAATAGAAAACAGTAACTAGCTGTTAATCCTCTCTTCTGAGAAACAAAGTGGTGTAGTTAACAACCTGAGTTAATAGGAGATGGTAACTAGTTGTTAATCATCTTTTCTGAGAAACAAAGTGGTATGGTTAACAACCTACCTTGGGTACCTTAAGAAAAGCTGAAGGTAGAGGCAGAGGGATGAACTAGAGCTGTGCTGTCCAGTACAGTAATCACTAGCCACATGTGGCTATGTAAATTTAAGCTAATTAATATAACATAAAATAAAATAGAAATTCAGTTCTTCAATCCTACTAGCTGCATTTGAAGTGTTCAATAGCTCCTTGTGACTAGTGGCTGCTTTACCAGACATCACAGATAGAGACCATTTCTGTCATCACAGAAAGCTCTATTGGACAGCACTGACCTAGTCGATCTCTTAATTTAGGTCCTTTACATACCAATAGTTTTATCTCTATAGGTTACTATATCAAATGTAATTCCAGATTTTAATTGTCAGAAAGTTTAACAGGAAGATGGAGTACAGATATATACTGAGTATAGAATAGGTACTTGGTAATTGATAAAATTGTTGATGAATGAATACATGAATGAAGACTAGCAGTGAATTCCCCCTATTTGATAAACCCCTGCATTCATTCATCCATTCATAATTCAACAAGTATTTATTGAGTGCCTACCATATGTCAGGTATTGCTTTAGGTGCTTGGGATACATCTACCAGTAAGCAGGCAAAGATTACTTCCCTAGTGGAGCTTACATATTGGGGCTGGGGGAGATATTGTAATTAACACACATAATAAATAAGTTTGAAATATCTTAAGTTTTAAGGTGATAAATGCTATGAAAAATAAAAAGTAAAGCAAGGTAAGAGGAATTAAGAGTGCTGGATGTTTGTAGGGAAATAAGGATTATAATTTTAAATAGGATAGTCAGGCTGTGCCTTGCAGAGCTGGTAACATTTGAGTAAAGACTTGAAAGAGGTGAGGAGTAAGCCATATGAATTTCTGGGAAAAGAGTAGTCCAGGCAGAGAGCACAGCCTGGGTTGGCTTAAGCCAGAGATGTGCTTGGGTGCTCAAGGAACAGCGGGTGGCTGATGTGGCTGGAGCTGATGAGCAAGGGGGAGAGTAGCTGCAGAAGAGATCTGACATGTGACAGACAGATGGGCACATCCAGTGGAGTCTTATAGGCCATTGTGAGAATTTCGACATTTTTACTCTTCTTAAGAGGGTTTAAAGCAGCAAAGGAAAATGATCTGACTTAAGGTTTTTGTTGTTGTTATAGCGCAACTTATATATTTCAAATGGACAAAAAAACTAGTATCATTTGCAGCACTGTAAGATAAATTGCCTTTGAATGGGAGCATCCTTTCCAGTACTTTGAGTTCTACAAGACATATCTAGGAAATTTACTACTATGGAAAATGAAGACTGTTTATATTAAATGGGAGGGAAAGAGAAAGGCCTGTGGTTTTTCTTTTAGATTAACTGCTGTAACACTGTCTTTCAGGTGGCTGAAGGAGTTCATATTTTTTTTAGACATCATTAGGCGCCAAAGCTCTTGCGGAACAACTTTGATGCTATCTATAGGAATGCTGCCATTTTGCTAGGACTAATATGGCTCTTGGATCTCCACTCCATTAGAACTATTAACTTTATTCATATTAATTTTTGTTACAAATCTTACAAAGGGAGGGTACTTCTGGGTATTTAGGTCCACATTCTATTTTAAGGCCATATATTCAATTTTCATAAGTTGTTCCTGGAAGCCCAATTATCATCTCTGTCCATCTCATAAGTGTCATGTCATCATCATCTTCTAGACCCCAGCTAACAACTGTGCCATCTCCTACTCCTTTCTGGTCACCGTCAAGTTCTTTCAATGGGCAGGAATTGCAAAGGACTTTTACTCCCAAGCTTGTAGTGGCTCCCAGACTTAAGTATTAAAAGGCGCAGTCTAGCTCCTGTGTTAAGAAGACAAGATAATGGGCTGGAAGACCTGTTGGAGGCTGTTGCAATATTCAGGGGGAAGATAATGGTGACCAGGTTCAGGGTGGTAGCAATGGTCATGCTGAAAAGTGGTTAGATTCTAGATATATTTTCTATGTACAACTATAAGATTTCCGGATGGATTGGATGGGGATGTGAGAGAAGGGGGGTAATCAGAGTTTCAGCCTAACAACTCAAAGGATGGAGTTGGCATTAGTGGGGGTGGGGAAGGCTGCAGGAGGAGCAGTTTGAGGGTAAGACCAGAAGTTAAGTTCTGGACATGTTAAGTTTGTGACGTCTATTAAAGATAAAAGCAGAGAAGTTGAATAGGCTGCTGGATATGCAAGTGCAGATTAGGGAGAATAATATAGGATGAAAATAATGTTATTTATAAGTAATCAAATATATTCTCTGTTAATGAACTGCAAGTCTTTGTACATCAGAAGGTTTGTATTTGTCGGCTGTGAGGTAAAAATATCGTCATTTTGTTCTTAGCATAAGCTAGGAGACCTGTTCATAAATTTTGCTTTGCAAACATTTACAAAATGTTCAGGCATTAATTTTGGCTTTAAAAAAGGAAATGTTTCCTGCAAGTATAGATGTTTAGTGTGCAGGTTTTTCTCTGTGATTTTTGCAGAAAGCTCTTTCATGTTTTTTGTTAATATTAATATCAATACTGTGTTAGGACATACACTGGTATTAACTTCCTCCTACCCTCATAATATTTTTAGCAGTTAAACACAAATTACTATAATTTAAATATATTTAATTTACCACTGCAGCATAAATAATTTCCTTTTAGTCACAGGAAAGAAAATCTTGATGTTAATTTAAAAAAATGAAATAATGAAATGTAAGTACTTGAGCATCAGGCCTTGAGTCTCATAAAAACAAGTTAATCAAAATTGCGGAGCATTATAGTCTTAAAAGGATGACATCAAGGGTCTGATGTCTTGGATTCGTAAGGGCAGACATGGAACAGTCCAACATCTGTGCCAGAATGACCTCTGTGAAGCATAATATTTCCTTTTAAATATTTAGACATCATGATAGTTTTCCATGGTTTTAATTCATACAGCACGGATTTTTTTTTTAAAAAGCCACAGAAGCATAGCAATTCTTTCAGCCGTCCTCTCCTTTCTCTACCTTGCTTTTAACCCTGTTAGCTCTTAACTATGAACAATTAAATTAGCACCTTCTTTCAGAAATATGACCATTTCAAACATCTCTGGATAAGGAAATAGAGTGATAAGCAACAAGTTCACCAACTCTGAGTTAAGGTCATGAAATCTAGAGGAATTAATATGAATAACATAAGAAACATTAGATATCTTATTCTAGGTTTAACTTATATTGCTTTTAACTATAATTCTTTTACTATACTTCTCCCCTGTTAAGGCTTTCTGGCTGTTTTCTAGGTCAAATATATTATGTGGCCCATGCTATGCAAAGGACCCTTAGTTTATGATACCCAGAAAACTGTTTTGGAAGTTTCAGAGGAATCATGTGAGTTAACAGAAAACTCATTCAGTCTGTTTATTTTAGGCTGATTTGCTTTCTTAATTGAGTAATCCAAAACTGAATATTTATGTAAAAGAAAAGATATTTTGCTATGTTTATACTTGGACATAATTAGCTAGTTATTTTTCTTTCTTTTTAGTTTCATTGCCACCACACACACACAGAGACACACACACACAAACACACACACAGTAACCAGTTAAAATAGCACAAGATAATTAAATGATTTAGCTTCTTATTCTGTATATTGAATGTTGAGTACTAAGAAGTGTTTATGTTGAGTAAGTGAATTTTTTTCTTTCCCTGAGATTAAAATTTAGAAAAAGGAAGTATGGGATATGTAGGCGGCACAACAGTGAGTTTTTGTTGTGCCCTGAGAACAGCAATTCTAAAATACACACATGCCCTGAGACATGGTACTGAATGCAGACTCTGGCCCTGGCCTTATGACCCTTTGCTCCCAGGCATATTGTTTTCTTACTGATCTAATTTCTTTTTTCTCTACTAACAGCCAAGTATTAATATTTTAACTTCATGTTTCTTATATATAGTGTGCTCACTTTTTATTTTGTGGCCATTGTGAAGATCTCAGGTACAGATGAAATCGTGTGGCAGTGAAGAATAAATAAATGTCTGAGTAGCCACAGTCTTTGACCCCCACCCCTGCCCCCATTTCCCTACCACAGACTTTCCCACATTCACCTAAACTGCTCTTGGGCCTGTGGTCCTGATGGGGGTAGTGGAGAAGTAGAGATAATAGGAAAGTGATTTCTTCGGAATGAGTAAAGGGATGGGGGCCGCTTGTACAGAATGACCCATCTCTGCATCCCAGAGAGGCCTAGGGTACCAGGGGAGTAAAGGCAGACTGGGCAGTGGGCTTGGCTTGAGTTCGAGGCAGAATTTTTTAGAGTTTAGAATTGAGGAGGAAGCTGAGTTCAGTGGCTTATGCCTGTAATCCTAGCATTTTGGGAGGCCAAGGCAGGAGGATCTCTTGAGGCCAGGAGCTCAAGTTTACAGTGAGCTATGATCAAGCCACTGCACTCCAGCCTGGAGGACAGAGTGAGACCCTGTCTCTACAGAATAAATAAATAAATAAATAAATAGGGTGAGAGAGAAAAGATTTTTTTTGAAGCAGCTGCTGTGCATAGCTGTAACTATATCTATGTATATGTACATATATGTATATACACACATGAGATTTAAATGATAAGACTTAATAAAGTTTAATCTTGTTTGTAATTATTTTTGATTATAAGCACGATTTATATTCATGTGGTACCCACCAGGATGGGCACGGTAGTTGTTTACAGCTGTTATCTGCTCTGATTGGGTCAGTCCCTTCTGCTCGGCCGCTTTCCCTGCCATTCTAGCCATGTGGTCCATCCCCTGGGATTTTCTGGGCCTCTCTCACTGCAGGGGGCCTCAGAACCTCACTTTAGCACTATAGCTGACATCCATTCTTATTGGTTGTCAAATATTTAAAATATCACCTCTGATTGTAATATATCTAGGGCTGGGCCCTAAAGAGATGAGATACTTAGAAAGGGCAGGTCCACGTGGGCTTCACAGTTGGTAGGGGAAGAAAGAGAAAGGATAGAAAGTGTGGAAACAAATATGGTGCATGAAAAAGGAGCAGGGAGAGTATGAGAAGAGAGGTAAAGACACACTGCTGGAGACGGGCACTAGGAACCAGTGTATCCTACATCTGGATGGCCCCTGGGTGGCTACACCTTCGCCCTTATCCCCACCTCAAAGTTCTTGTAGGTGCCTTTGAGAAAATACTTCCTTTTGCCCCATACGAACACTCACAGCCTGTCCTTGCTCGTGCTGAGCACCTATGTTGCAAGCACAAACTTTACCCTTGTTAAAGTGGTGCTCAGTAAGAATTTTTGAATGTTTTGTATGTCTAGGCATAGCGCATAGAATCTGGAGACCACCTAATTTATCACCTTCATTTTGTGAGTGAGATAATAAAAGGAGTCTAAAGAAATTAAATAATTGCCTTATGTCCCTCAGATCCAGGGATAATGCTCCTACTATACTGTGGGTCTCAAGCTGTAAGTTTCCTGAAGGAAATTGTGTTACAAATCAGAACAAACTTCTCAATTGGTTCTGTGCTTTGAGAACAATGAACTTTGGTTTTTTTCTTTATGAAAACTTAGAAAAATAGTCCTAAGATTATGTTAAGTGAAAAATCCATATGACACCATTAAAAATATATATAAACATAATTTTAGGCAAGGAAAAAATTCTCTGTCTAAGCCAATATGGTGTCATGAGAGGCAGTAACAGAATAAACTCTGGAGCCTAACCTGCTTGGGCTCAAATTCTAGCAGAGAAATATTTAACACATTGCTTGACTTCTCTGTGCCTTAGATTCCTCATCTGTAAAATGGGACTAATGTACCATCTTATAGGGTAGATTTGATAGTTATGCAAGATGATTTAGCTTAGAGCAATGCCAACACATAGTAGGGCAGCATGTGTTAATTATTGTTATTATCATAATTTTTTGTGGGCTGAGGTTTTCTACAGTTTAGATTTAAAGTGTAGGAGAGGCCAGGCGCGGTGGCTCACGCCTGTAATCCTAGCACTCTGGGAGGCTGAGGTGGGCGGATCATTTGAGCTCAGGAGTTCGAGATCAGCCTGAGCAAGAGCGAGACCCTGTCTCTACTAAAAGTAGAAAGAAATTAGCTGGACAACTAAAAATATATACAGAAAAAATTAGCTGGGCATGGTGGTGCATATCTGTAGTCCCAGCTGCCGGGGAAGCTGAGGCAGGAGGATTGCTTGAGCCCAGGAGTTTGAGGTTGGTGTGAGCTAGGCTGACACCATGGCATTCTAGCCTGGGCAACAGAGTGAGACTCTGTCTCAAAAAAAAAAAACAAAAAAAACATAAAGTGTAGGAGAGACTCAATTTCTTTTGAGTCAGATTTGATGAGACGATTTGTACAAAAGTGAAAGTTCAGTTAAAGACGGAGGTTTGTGGGGGTTATTACAGTAAACAGTAAACCCTATATGAGTTATGTACCTACATAACTCATAACATGTTTGCCACAGAAAAATTTGAAAGTACTAAATATTTCTTCATAAATCAGTTTGTTTGAGCCAGTTCTATTTTTATCAGCATATCTTATCTCTCTTATAAACAAATCATGTCCACCAAAGCTGGAAAAAAAATGCTAACAAGTATTCTAATTCAACAGATTTTTTTTGTAACACTCAGAAAAGCTCAGTCTTTTACAGTATCTGTTGGCCAAATTGTCTTGGTTATCTTCTGGGATAAGATGTACAAAAGCATAATTGGGACTGGAGCTCACATTGAACTATCAGAAATAGAGGATGAATTCCTATTTCCAAAAGGAGAACTTCCTATCTCAGTATTAAATCAAGCCTCAGTGGCAAGTGAAAATCATTATTAGTGATTCTGACATTATTTTCATTCTAAGACAGCTGAAATTCATAGATATTTACTTTGTAAAATAATTTATTGATCCTGAACTATAAACTACAGAAATGATTTGAAATCCAACATTACTCCTAGGTAAAACTCAGTCTAAGACGTGATAAATTTTCCCCCAAACAATATTTAGATCGTTTTTTAAAATATGTTAATGTACATATAATGTCTTTAAGTCATCAAAAAGGTGTATGAGTGCCGGGTACCTTTAGAATAGCAGAAAGGCGACTTTCACCTAAGGGTGCTAACTAAATTCTGGGGAGAGTGTCTATCCTTTTTTAGTCCTCATATATTTGTTGAGACTTAGCAAAGATATCTTGAGGGTTCTAGTTAGCTTGATGGTGCCTCATAGTTCCTGAAGAAGGTTGCAGTTGTGGAGACCACACCAAATACTTGAAGGCGTTCCAACCAAAGAGTCCTTAGACATGCTCCAACTGACTGGGCTGGGGAGATTTTTTGTTGTCTTTTAGGTGAAGAGCTAATGGCAGAAGGAATTCTGGGGACTCCTAGTCACAGGATCGCTGCTGTCTCTATTGGTTATGTTGGGGTCTAAGTGCTTTCCCAGATAAAATGAAAATTAGAGCCAGGAGTTAGTAGCATTTCTTTTCTCAAAATAACATTTGATTTGAATTACTTATAATTATTTAACTTACTTGAAGGGATTAGTGTAAATATTTAGGAAAGTTGGTTCCCAGGAAACACATAAGTGACTTGAGGATTCTAAAAATTATCTTCTAATTCTCTTGGGAACGCAGAGTGTGTGGCTAACCTAAATATTAAGAGAGAGGAACTATCTGACAATTGGAAAAACTAATTGAAATGCATTCCTGTTAAATCAGTGTATCAAAAAAACAACAGAAAATTATGTGTCCATAAGGGATGTAGACATTAATATAAATAACAATGACAGGGTGGATATTTCAAGGGGATATTAAAAAGCAATTGATTCAGAGCTTGTTTGTATCAGGCATGGTAAGAGCATTGTAAATGGCAAAGTCCTATTTCTTTTGAAAATTTTACAATGATTGAATGATAGGGCTTAAGGGGACTGAGAATGAAGTGGGAAACTCTTTTTCAACATCTCCAAAAGAATATGCCCTTCCTAAATTCATTTTTATGTTTTATGCAAAAATTCTTTTAGTAGGGTGAGTACCTCCTTAGTTAGATAATGTGGTTAAAGCAATTATTCCTCTTTAGTCCAGTCCTGCCAAAAATTCATACTAGTAATTAATAACATGCTGAATGAATATTTTGAAAACTGCATTTTAAAAAACTCAACTCATAATTTAAAAAAATATTTCAGTAAGCAGTGGCAGAGAATCATTGCAGACACAGAAAAGAAGCAATAAAAATTGGTCTGTTAAAATAAAACCAAGCAGGATCAGAGACAGTGTATAGTGTCATTAGATTCTTAGGTCATTAGATTATCTTGGCTAGCTCTTAACTTAGATGAGCCATGTTGCTTGCTTTGGGGCCTCCAAGCAAACCGTACGTGGCAAGAATTGACGTATGAATACATTTTCAGTACACCACTTCATGTTATTTCACAGGCCTCTGACATTTGGCTGTCTCCCAGATAATCTCTAGTAGGTTTCATCAATGCCTTCATTTTCCTTTTGTAATGCTTAATAACTTCTTTGGGTGGTTTTTATTTAAGCAATTTTCTCGCATCCAGGAGCAGGGTGATCCTTAAATACGGAAAGTTAGGCTCTCCCAAAGACCCAAACAATGTATCTTTGTAGGTCAGAGAAAAAGCGGGAGTAGAACAGAGTAGACATAATTGGAGCTCATGCCAAGCCAGCATTTTCGCTCTTCCCTTCCTTCCTTTCCTATAAATAAAATTAGGAGTGGAGAAAAAGATTTGGAAAAATATTTGAACAAAAATTTTATCCCAAACCCTATACCTTCTTTTCTTCCCAGACAGAGGCCACCCAGGGGCTTGATTGATGTCTTCTATTGGAGAAATCTGAAGGAATCCACTTTTGGATAGCTTAAGTGTATCTGCTTTAGTAGGTAATATTTCCAGGCCACACAGAAATGGAACCGGTTTTCTGGGTTTGCCTCTAAGTTGACCAACTTTGAAACTAATTAGCTATGAGGCTTAGAGCAAGCCACTTTAACTCCTCCATGCCTTCTGTTCCTCTCTGATAAAAAGAAGAGGGCAGATGAAATGTTTTCCAAGGCCATTCTAGACCAGGATTTCTGAATTTCAACATTATCAACATTGTGGACTGGATTATTCTTTGTTGTGGTAGTCTTTCGTAGACCTTGTAGAATATTTAATTACATCCCTGGCCTCTACTTGTTAGATGCAGTAGCATCCTCTCTAGTTTTGACACCCAAAAATGTCTCTAGCTGTGGCCAAATGTCCCCTGGGGATAGTTTGCGACATAAAATACAGGATACCCAGTTGAATTTGTATGTCAGATAAAGAATGAATAATTTTATTGTATAGGTTTGTTTGAAATATTTAACAGGACATATACTAAAAGTTTATTTTTCTTTATCTGAAATTCAGATTTAACTGAGCGTCTTGAATATTTATCTACTAAATCTGGCAGCCTTATTGGTGATAGTGGGTGGGGGGTGTGCAAAATCGCTGTCTCCTCCACCCCATTGAAAACCATTGTCCTAGGCAAAAATTTTAAGGAAGACATGGTTCTGTTCTCCCTGGAGTTTTCCAGATTAGAATAATTATAAGGATAGGACAGACTTCCATTACAACAGGTTTTTGAGGATGTTTCTATTTTATTAATTTTGCATTCATAGAAATATTAGTGTCTTTTCAAAAAAAGAATATATTCAACATTGTTAGGATAGAGGTGTCAGATAATGACCATTCATTTTAGCTACTGTTGATTTCCCTCTGGGAAGACTAAATATGTGCTGAGAGCATTGGCAAAACAGGAGAGAGAGACAGAGAGAAAGAGAGAGAATTAGATATTTTTAAAAAGCACCAGTGTAATAGACACTATGAGGGAAGTTATAACTTTATTGAACTTATTTTGAATTCCATATTGGAGTAGGGTGAAGGATAATCTTCAGTGCTTAGGGTATTTTGAGTTTTGAACCCTATTCCAATTTTAGGACATTTTACCCCACATCAGCGATAACAGAAAGTGGAGGGATTGCCACAGGTAGCTGACTCCTTCTTCCTTCTACTCTAACCTCTTGAGAAGTTACATATAAAGAGCAGAGTACTGTAAAGAAGTGTGCATGTGGAGAAATGGAAATCAAATGAAACAGATTTAGGTACATGTCTTTGTATTGTGCCAAGATTGACACACTGATTTTTCAACTTGAGCCAAACTCACTGACCAGTTTAGGATCTGGCATTTTTTTTCCCCACTGGGGCTTTCTGTCTTCATGAAAGCAGGGGGCTTGAAGATTCAGCATAAAGATGAGGGCGTCTTGGGATATTGAAACTGGCAAAATATGGCCATGATAACTGTAAGCCTTGAGTACTCATAGGTACTAAAGGATAGAAAAATATTTTATCACTGTATTGATAAAGGTTTTTTTCATTGCTTCCTATAGGCATGGAATTAAACTCTGAAGGAAGGCTGAACAGCATAAAATTATTCCTCTCTTTTACAAACTTCCCAATCATTTAGGGAAAGAATACATGTAGACAGGGAAAAAGTAGCAAAGAGCATATCAGATAAAGAATGAATAATTTTTAGCATAGGTATGTCTAAAATATTGAATAGAAAATACTATTAAAAATTTATCTGTTCTTTATCTGAGATTCAGATTTAACTGAGTATCCTATATACTAATTTGCTAAATCTGACAAATAAATATAGGCTAAAATATATGCTGGATGCCAAAAGATTGTTCACACATTTGTGTTCTAACAGTTCATAGGAGATACTGCTTCTTTCTAGTGTAAGATGTCTCAATTTCAGCATTGTTGACATTTTAGGCTGGATAAATCTTTGTTGTGTGGCGGGGGCTGTCCTGTGCATCATAAAATGTTTAGCTGCATCTCCGGCTTTTACTCACAGATGCCATTAGAACCCCCTACCCCTTTGTGACAATCAAAAGTGTCTCCAGACATTGTCAAATGTCCCCTGTGGAGGAAAATTTCCCTGGTTGAGAACCACTGGTCTATTAGTGTGTGGGGAGACTTCCTTAGAATAGATAGCATTTGAGAGGGGCCGGAAATATGGGTAAGATTTTGAAAGAAGTGGTAGTGAAGGGTGAGCATGTAAGGTGAGGGAAATGACCTGAATAAAGATGCCAACGTAGAAAAGTTGAGTGTAAGTTTGAGGTGTAGTAGACAGATAAGTTTAATTATGTAGTTATTGTCCATATGGGAAATAGTAGGATTGTAAAGTTCTTTAAGAAATAGAACATATTTTATTACTCTGCCTATGTTGGAAGCATATTGTCTTGATTTCAGTAGCTGTTCAGTAATTAAGTGGTAATTTGATTTGAAAGATAAATGTATCAAGAAGAGGAAGCCTTGAATAAAAGTCTAAGAGGTGAAACTTTCTGATGCATAATGGAGAACCCTTGCAGGTTTTTTGAGCAAGGAAATGACATGATCTTGAGAAAGTCAAGCTGTTCTGGGGTCAATTTTCTCACTGGTGAGAGAAAGGAGTTGGAATTGAGAGTAGGAATAGCAACCACCTTTAAAAAAATCTTTTTCTTTCACAATTTATGATGCACCTTTGCCTGAATTTTCTAATTTGGTTGCCCCTGAAATCCTACATCAATTACATATAAAATTTTTTTCTTTAGTCATTTATATTCCCAACTGACATTGGTGCTTGGATATTACCGTAGAAATGACCTTTGAATACATTTCATGCTATGAAAAAAAACCCCACAATTTATTTTTTTCATCCCTCAAGATGTGATGTCATCGGCGGGCCTGGGCAACTGGTTCTCCTCCTGGGCAGAGTGTCACTCTGTCCTGGGCAGGGAGGGGCATTTAAACCTGGGCTTCTTTCTGTGTCTGGGATCCGGGTTAAAAGCATTTCCTTTTGCTTCCTCAGATGAATAAGTGGCACTGTACAAGCATTAAAAGAGCTGTCTGTCATATGAATTTGGCATTGTCCCCTCCACAATCTCTTGAAAGTCTGTTTGTGGTGCCACAGGATTAGTCCTTGACCACTCTGTTCTTTCCATCCGCAAAGAGGCCAGACAGCTTTCTTTCTAATGTGCCCACCTCTTAGGTGCTCTTTCTATTTACTGCAGGATCTGATCTTGTCCTGTGGACAAGTTACATAATTTTGGTTGTTATGAGGTAATGCACAACTCTTCTTTTTCTTCCCCTACCCCCGCAAAGCAAACATCTCTCATTCCTTGGATTTCTCAATGTCTGACTGATGTTAGGACAAAGATGAATAAATTAGTTGATCCAACAAAAATGGAGTGGGTAATTAGGAGAAAACTCAACTATGGCTAAAATAGGTTTCTGCTAATTAGAAACACTGACTAACTAAAAATTATCAATGTGCACTCCATCTGGCCATCATGAAATCAAGCCTATTGTGGAAATGTTTATCATAAGAAGAAAAGACATTCGGCTTCATGGAATCCAGTTAAATTTCCTGAGCACATAATTTTAGTTAGGAGTGTTCCATATAGTTATTTGTTGTTATTACTGTTTGTGGGAGGCAGAATGGACCCCCAAAGATGTCCACACTTTAATCTGTGGCTCATGTGAGTATGTTATGTTACATGGCAAAAGAGGCTTTGTAAATGTGATTAAGGTTATGGACCTGAAAATGGGACGATTATCCTGAATAATGCAGATAGGCCCGATCTAATCCCATGCATCCTTAAAAGCAGAAAATTTTATCCAGCTGGAAGCAAGAGAGAGGCAGCAAAAGGAGAAGTCAGAGAGATTTCAAACATGAGAAAGATTCACTGCACTGTTGCTTATATTGAGATGTTGGGGTTTATGTATGAGGATCAAGGAAGAGGACTCTGGAGGGTAAGATCCTCTCAGCTAATACCAGAAAGAAACAGAGACCACAGTCCTACAGCTACAAGGAACTGATTTCTGCTAACAACCCGAAGAAGCTTGGACACAGATTCTTTCTCAGGGCCCCGCAGTAAGGAACACAGCCCTACAACACCTTGATTTCATCCCTGTGAGACCCTAAGCAGAAGAACCAACTGAACTACACTGTACCTGAATTTTTGACCCACAGAAACTGTGAGATAATAAATGGATGTTGTTTTAAGCCACAAAATGTATGGTAATTTGTCACGGCAGCAATGGAAAACTAGCACAATGTTCTTTGTCATTGTTTCTGTCTTCAATACTGTCACCACCATTGTCATAACTTGTTTTGTATTTGTATTGCATATGATGTGACACCAAGTATCAGCCTCTGCCACTAGATTTTAAGCTCTTGAGGGCAGAGGTTTTTTCTCTCTCCCTTTTAAAAATTTCACCTATATGTCCCTAGCACCTCAAACAGTATCTGGCATACACAATGTGCTCAATAGATATTCCTTGAATGATTGAATAGGGCTACAAAAGAATTTTCAATATTATCCCTTCCCTAAGGGAGTTTAAAAATCCAATTGGGGCATCAAAGTCTCAATATAAAAACAGAATCCCCAAAACAAGATGATATAATTTAAGTTAAGTTCCAAATGAGAGGTATAGACAATACATAGTCTAGTTTTCTAGGGGGATAGAGGTTGCAGTGGGTTGAGATAGATTCATGGAGGAGTTAGGCCTATCAGGTAAGAAGATGACTTAAGGAAGCAAAGCAAAAGGGAGAAGGACAGGGTAAAGAGAGACAGCCCCCAAACTGCACAGGGTAATCCAAGATGACCCGCTGGTGTGTGCCCTAGCCTTGGCTTGAGTGTCTTGATGAGACTGCAGCACTTGCCTTGCTAAAAATTATGGCGTGCAATTTATAGTATATAACACCTACCATTAGGGACCAAGATTTCAGTTATCAATATTCTTTATCAGTTCTTTCATTCTTCTGTTTCTTTCTGTCATAAAAATATGACACCTTCATATTGAATCGTGGCATCCCTTAGTTATTTTTTATTTATCTTTTATTTCAGAGTATTACAGGGAAAGGAACACTTTGGTTACATAAATTGCCTTTGCACCACCTGACAAGCATTTTCATGCAAAGGTAATATATGTTCACCATAGACTACCTGAGATACAGAATAGTATACTCTATAAGTATACAGAAAAAATCATATACAATTTCACCACCCATAAATGTCTGTTGAATAATTTGATGTATTTTCTAAGTTTTATCTTTCTGAATAACTTGGACATTATATTCACAAAATTAGCATTACACTGATGCAGTTTTACATCTAATTCTTATTTTTGTATAATTTCCCATAAAATGAATAAACTATAACTTATTTAATAATTCTTTTATTGGTCATCTAAGTTGTTTCCAATGATTGAATTTGAAATCCAATACTATTTATTATTAAAACACTGGTAAAAGTCCTTATCAATAAATTTCTGATTGCATCGATTATATCTTAAGGATAAAGTCCCAGAAATTGGGATTATTGAATCCAAATGAATGACTATTTTTGAGGCTCTTTATCAATTTGTTAAATTATTTTGCAGAAAGAAAAGGAGGAATTTGTTTTCCATACTACCTGTTATCAATTGACATTTCTGTGAGTTGTGTATGAGAGTCCTTATCTCACCATATCTTTACAAGCATTTAATTTGTAACTCTTTGTTAATGATATTATATTGTTCTTGTGCTATAAATTTCACTAATTTTTCTAAGTGCAACTTTGTACATGTATGAGGTTAAATATATTATCGTGTTAGAGTGGAAATTTATCTTCTTTGTGAACCACGTATCGATACCCTTTGCCAATTAGTGTTTTGTATTGATTTAGAAGACTTATTTTTATAGTATCATTAATTATTGATATTTTGATTATTATATTAATGCTTAATCATAAGTATATTGACACGTATTTGTACATAGTACTTGCAAATTATGTTTCTATTCTGTAGCTTGCCTTTGAATTTTATTTATAATATTTATACAGACCAACATTTCAAAGCAGAACCTCAACCTAAACATCATGACAAATCAATGGCTTGTGGTTTCAAAACTGTTCTGGAACATGTGGTTTTCTTTCACTCCCTGCCACCCAACCCTATCCGTGTAGCCCCAACATGAAATGAGAAGTCCACAGCATTTGGACTTACATCACTTCCAAAGTGGTGCAAATTGATTACATTGCTCATATCAACTAATTCCTGACTTCAAGAGATGTCCTATAAATATTTTGTGATTGTTTAATATAAGCCCACCAATAAATTCTCTTTTAGAATAATCAGATATATCAATTTGGTACTCAGAATTATGTGTATTTTAACCTGAAGTAATTGTTTCTAACTGGTTATTATATTACTGAGTGCAATTCCAGATTCCATTGATTATTTTGAATAAGTCATAAAGACTCATAACTTAAACACTTAAAGTTAGATATAAGCTGGGAGTAAACGTCTCAGAATTTTTTCCACAGTAGCCAAATAAGCATCATAATTTTTTGAGTTTATTTCCTGCAGTGTTCTATTCTTATTCAAGTTTAATCAGCTTGTGTTTAACCAGGCTAATTGGGCATTTATTTTTAAAGGAATTAATTTGTGATCTCATTTATATAGTAGTAGCTCATAAGAATTAATCACATTTCATTTTAAAAGAATTGAGAGCAGAAATGCCAAGCACATCCTGTGAACAGGAACTCTGATCGACTAGAGGAGGCAGCTGGAGTGATGTGTTGAGAAGGATTCTGAGAATGTATTCAGTCTCAGCAGGCAAAGGATGCCACCGCTAATTAGCGATGTAGGAAGAGGGTGTGACAAAATGCATGCTATGTGTTTACCACCCAAGTTAAAGTAAATGTAATTAATTTGAAAGTTCAAATACAAACAGTAATTTCAAACTTATTTGGTGTCTGGTAAGCTACCTTTGAAGCAAAATTACAAAGACTTCTTTTCCCTCATTTATGTGGAAGGTGTTATTCTATTTGTAGGGAATAGCTCTCTGTAAAAATAGTTAAATATTTCTACCAATTATTTTTACCTTTTCCTACTTGAAAAATGCCAACGAAGAATTCCCTTTCTTCCATATTGACACCTGGTTTGATTTCTTCAAGGGCTCAATCTTCAAAGAATAGGAAAACAGGCCTGACTTTGCATTTGCGACGACCTGTGGGTGTGTTTAAGTTTTTAAATACAGTTTACTTTTAAGATGAAGATTTAGTACATGTAGCTTTGCCTGGATATTTAGCTGAGGGCACACTAGAAAGATCTGGAGCCATAGTTGAAAACTAAAGATCTTGTCAAAGTTTTCTTGATCAAAACCCCACATACCTGGAATGCAAAATAACTTCAGTTTCCTTTAGTCTTTATCATTAGCTTTCAAAATTCACTATTATTTATTCCATAGACAACTAGCCTCCATCTTTCCTTCTGTCTGATGAATGTTGAAAATCTCAGCTTGGTAAAGTAAATTTCCTGTCTACAAACCCAGTGATGCAAAGTGCTGATCTCCGCTCCTCTGCAGATGGTCACTGGACTCCCAGGGCTCCCTGCACAGTTTCCCTTACGCGACCTTGACCTAATCCAAAGTTCTTCTGAGATTTAAAAAATCAGTTCTTGGCTCAAGCTAACATGTGCGATGAGCTACAGTTTTCGTCGAAAATGCTTCCTACCAACTAAAAACAAAAGAAGAGGATAAATGTATATTACAACCAATTTTCAGAGAATTAAGTTTTAAGCTTTACTGCCAGTGTTTCTTGCAGAAAAAAAAGAAAAAGAGTTCTTTAGGTAGGGCCAGTCGTTCATGCCTATAATCCTAGCACTTTGGGAAGCCAAGGTGGGAGGATCACTTGAAGCCAAGAGTTGGAGACCAGCTTAGTCAAGATAGCAAGACCCTGTCTCTACAAAAAATAGAAAAATTAGCCAGGTGTTGTGGCACATGCCTGCAGTCTCAGCTGCTTGAGAGGCTGAGGCAGGCAGGTCACTTGAGCCCAGGAATTTGAGGCTGCAATAAGCTATGAAGAACCCACTCTGTCTCAAAGGAAAAAAAAAGAATTCTTAAAAGAAATAAAAATCTATGTTTATAGCTATTTACTCTCTTTTCTCCCTATCTTTGTTTTAGCAAAAAATATGTATAAACTCTTAATACTACAGAAGTTTGTAGACTTGTTCATACCGACTTTGTGCCTTAATCATTTCTTTTTTGGTTTTGACTAAACATCTCCTCTGAATAATATGCTACTTTTTTGGAGACAAGTTGTCTCCTCTCTGAGGTTTGGTGACTTCATTTGATATGACGTCAATGTTAACCAAGGAATTGAATGTTGAATATTAAAAATCCAAAGGGAAGGTGTTTTAAATGACTGGGCAGACTCTTGGCATTAGCTTTTTAGAAGTAACTGGCACAGTTAGCTAGTCTAGGAAATGTGCCACATTGTGTGTAAAGAATCTGACTCCCCAAATTATAACACTGGTAGAATGTTGTGCACCCAGTTTGCATTTGCTAGGGAACGTCATCCTTGGCTCAGATGCACTGAAAGAGTCATCATCTTCCCAGGTGAACTGGGGCAAACCAAGGTTTAGTCTCCTTTTATTGCCAGGGAGAGATTGATGGTTGTGGGAAGAAACTATGCAAAAGTTGGCAGTTCTAGCTTCCTTGAGCTTTCAGGTTTGTCCAAGTGAAAGCTAAGGGGTGTGAACCCAGGTAAATGAAATGTTTACCACTAAAGAAGCCACCACGGATTTGAAACCACTGAGATTCGTAGCGCATTGAAAGGGAGCATGCCATTCTATACAGCCACACTCTTCTCTGTGAATGACTGTGAAATGCAGGTTAGCTCATTTAAGTTTTGGGCTAAACATGCAAGAAGGAGATTTTTACCAAGATGAGTAGTGGTCACATCTACAGCATTCAGTTAATAAGAAACACAGTTATGTCACTGTAGAGAATTTGGGCTTTGCCTTGTTTAGTGTAAGAGTTTATCATATTTTAAAATGATTGCAGCTGCAAACACTACCTCTCTATAGTGGTTAGCAGAGTACATGCCTTTGGCTATGAAAAGAAAGATCTGAACAGTGAATGGAACAAGGGCGGGGCCATTTATTCTCACGAGAATCTAATTATATTGATAGCTTCAGAAAATGGAAATTTTGATATTTTTGAAAATTGGGTGATTATAAGTAAAAAAATCTCTTAATTTTTTATCTCTTTAATCTCTGCATGATGATATATTTTGAAAGTAGTTCTCAATGTAGTCTGTGGCATGGCTACCCCATAAATTTCACAACAAATATGCTATGAAATACTTGGAAAGTTTCACATTTGTAGGATTCCCCAAAATAATGATCTTACCATATAGGTGAGATCAGATAGTTTTGTTGTTGTTGTTGTTTTTTCTTGTACTTTAATGGTTGCAAATGTTGTTGTTAATAGGTATTATTAAGCACAAGCAGATGGACTGCCCCCAAAGGAATAAAGCAAAATGTAGTGAACAAGTTGTGCAAAAATATATTATTAATTAGTTGCAGTGATAATAAGAATAGTCTTATGATGTTGCAGAATGGAATCTACAAATATATAGGCTATAGGAACTCAGCAGTTTCATTTTTCAATATTTAACAGATATTGTGTTGCTTACAATGTGCTAGGCACTATATTAGGTGCTGGGAGTAAAAAAACTTAAAAAATGTGGCTCCAGCTTTTAAGCAACTCACATATAGGCAAATAAACATGGTAGCTGTTATATTTGCATGTGAATGATCCTCAGGGAGAGTAAAGAAAGAAGCAGCTAAGTTTTCCTAAGGAAACCAGGGAAGAGAAAGTCATGCTTGAGTTGGGACTTGAAAGAAGAGTGGGACCAGTAGTGTTGGGAGGAGAAGGAGAGAAGCAGAGGTCTAGAGGCTTTGAGAAGGTGTTGTCCTCTTCAGGGAACAGAGATCAGTAGTGCATGGTTGGAGTATAGGATTCTTTGAGGGGAAGTGTGGGAAGAGACTGTAAAAAGCTTCACAAACCTAGGTCATGTAGGATATATAGTTTATTTTAGGGAATAGCAAATGACTTATGAATCTTGAGCAGAGGATTGACACAAAAATACTTTTGTGTTAAACATATTTTTCTGAGAGCCCTGAAGAGTGTGAGTTGGAGGAGCTTCCCTTGGGGTAGAGTGGTTACTGTAGAGGTGGGAGGAGTGTGGGTGCGGGTAGGGGTGAAGGTCAGGCTACATAGACTACTACAGTTCCATTCCCATCTTGTCTCAACCTCAAATTTATGCTAGACTGAAAGTCAAGGGCACACCCTTTACGCTGGCGTGGTCCTCCTTAATCAGTGCAAGTTCTGAGACGATAGAAGTAACATTTACACAATTACAGGTAAAAGTTTCAATAAAATAAACTCCAAGGGGGTTATAAATTATTTTAATTATCTGAAATGTTATCACCTAGAGTATTATTGGGCTAGAACATACAAATTTTTTTTCCTGCAAATATACATATACCCAGCAGTGTGTGCAAGTCAAAGTTAATTTAAAAATGAAAGTTTTAAAGTATGGATACATCTGTGCCGATCACATACTGGGACAGGTCCATTTAAGCTCCATTATTAATAAAGCAACCTTGTGTATGAAGGGTGCGGCTGAGGAAATGAGCTAGTGAGTCGCAACTGTAGACGAACCACAGAGCAGTTTGAAATGAGAGAGACACCTATGATAGAAGGTGAGGTCCACTGTGAGCTCGTTTGTGGCTGTTGTATGAATGAGAAGTAAGCCCAGCATGAGCTCTCTGTTAAATTGATTATTTGTATTCAATAAGAATAACCAGTAGTAGACTATGTACTTAGCAAGTGCAATAAGTAGAATCAAAGCTTACTGCAAATCAGATATTGATAGCTGGTTTCAACCAGAAGTGGAGAATACGAGAACCAGAGATGCTCAAAGAGCACTGTTTTCTTTGAATTGGCTGAATCTCATTTGGGAATCCAACCTGTTGAGTGTTAACTGAGCAAAGCGTATCTGAAAATTAGAGGCAAAAAGTTGATTTTTTTTGATGAGATAAATGTTGCATTTGGAAGAGAAGAATCACCATGTTAATTTTGACTTAGAGTGGATTGACCATCATAGAATTATATGTGAGTCTTATGTTCACCATTATTTGCCTTTATGGTTACCTCTACCATTTATTACGTACTTTCTACATGCATGGCACTGTGCTAAGTAGTCACTACTCACTATTTCATTTTGTCCCCCCAAAGCTCAAGTGGTTGTCAGATATTGTTATCCCCATATTCAATTAAAGTTGAGGCTTAGAGAGGTTAAATGGCCCTTTTGCAATATGGCTCAACCTAATGTGAAAATGTTAGAGCTGAAAGAAAATTCAGAGGTAACCTATTTTACCAAAAACTTAGATGCCTAAGCAGTCGGGCAGATAACATAACATCAGGGGTCCATGCCTTATCTAAGGGGGACAGCTGCTATTCAGTTTCTACCTTTTGTTACTACATGAAAATGTAGGCCCAGTGTTGACAATTTTATAATTTTTTAAATAAAAATAAATAATGTTTTAAATAAATATTTTAAATATTTAAATATTTTTTAAATAAAAATAAAAAATCAGGGCCAGGCGTGGTGGCTCACGCCTGTAATCCTAGCACTTGGGAGGCCGAGGTGGGTGGATCCTTTGAGCTCAGGAGTTTGAGACAAGCCTGAGCAAGAGCAACACCCCGTCTCTCCTAAAAAATTAGAAAGAAATTACATGGACAGCTAAAAATATATAGAAAAATTAGCTGGACATGGTGGCGCATGCCTGCAGTCCCAGCTACTTGGGAGGCTGAGGCAGGAGGATCGCTTGAACCCAGGAGTTTGAGGTTGCTGTGAGCTAGGCTGACGCCATGGCACTCTAGTGCTGGACAACAGAGTGAGACTCAGCCTCAAAAAAAAAAATAAATAAATAAATAAAAATAAAAAAATAATAATAAACCAGAATTTAAATACGAAATTTTCCAACATATAAAACATACTGGGCAAACAGGATATGTCCATAGGCTGGATATGGCCAGTAGGTAACCAGTTTGCAAAAATCATGTTAGATTATAAGTTACCAAAATATTTCTTTAAGCTTTTCAAAAAGATTTTTAAAAATTTTAAGTATTTAAAAATTGTTTACTTCCTTGATATGTTTTATTAAAAATTGATTGATACTTGTAATGCTTATGCTTTTGACATAAACATTTATAAATATATATTTTTCTTTCTACTGATTGGTTTAGCTCAATGATTTTATAAAGAGCTTTAAACAAATAGTATAATCTGGAGAATAAAATTTCCAAAGAAAAAAGATATATGAGTTGACTTTTTATTTTTGTGTCATAGATGGTTCAGGAGCAGAATGAATTCTAACTACAAATTTTCTAATACTCTTCAGTTTTCATTTGATCTAAAAATTGGAGGAATAAGTTACGGAATTATTTTCCCCAAAAATTAACAAACATTCTACTTTCACGCCAAGCTTTTTCACCGTGGACCATGATTTTAGGGGAATTCCATAGTTTAACTTTGACCATTTTCTCCCTTGTTTGTTTCCTCTCTAATGGTAAACAGATGGCCCTTGTGAGAACTCCTTGGTCCTCCATTCATTAACAAGGGTGTAAAGGAACCAGGAAGGGCTACTCCACTGATAATACTGGCCTGGCATCCTGCATGTCTGCTAACTGGATTTATGTGGATGAGTATTTTGGGAAAGAACATAAGAGAAATGGAGCTGGAAAAAAGAAGCGTCATCCTCTCATACCCATTTTGTAAGAGAATTCAGTAGAGTCAAAGACTACAGTGGGGGCTTTTCCCAGTGGGCCCTCACCCGTCTGGTCTCATGGAGTCATGTGATCCTCGATCACAAGAAGCCAATTTTGCCGGCCATTCCACTTTGTAGACGGGTCTAAGTGTTACCCTATTACCGACTGTGTGGCTTTTAATAGTACAAATGTGAACTTACTGTGCGCTAGTTCAAATGTGTGGTATTTCTAACCCAGTTTTATTTTGAGTAGGGGTCCTCAATGATCTTTTTGGAAGAGAATGGCGGTTGCTTTTTAGGACATTATACTCAAAGGCTAGGGTTGTGCATAAATATTTCTTCTTTTTAGTATCCTACTGTAAATTGATCATCTATTTATTTATCTAAATCCTTTCAAACCTGAGCTGCTTGACTCATCCCAAGAGGTGCATATAATTCATTTGTTCCACAGTGTTAATAATAGTTTCCTTTTCATTGTCCTGTGTCTGCCCTCCTGCATACTTTAAGGACTTCTACTTATGTTTGTACACTATAACTGTTGTTCTGCACTTCAAGAGATAGGGAACGTGGGTTTGCATACTCCATTTGTGACCATATTTGCTTACTATCCATTTAACTTTTTCTCAGAACTTTTACTGACTTAGATTTCCTCCTCTCAACAAACTGGGGGATCGCTATAATGTAGAATCTCTGTGTTAATATACTGAGGGGAGAATTCAGAGATCTGGAGACATTTCATTAGAGGTTATTTGGGGAGAATGAAATATTGGCCTATCAAATTGGTCGGCAGCCTGTTTGTAACCTCTGTCTCTGGCAGAGTTTAGTCTTTCCCATTGGAGTCATTCAAAATTTATCTAGTTTCTTAACCTTTTAGTCACATTTTGGCTTTCCTGATTACTCTGTAATTTCTCAGAAATTCTGCAAATTCTTCATTTTAATAAAGAGCCCATGAGTAGAACCTTGCTTCTACTAGCTACATTCTAGTATTCTAGGCCTTAAGATTCTGAGCACTTTTGAGAGATCAGTCCACATTTTTTACATTCTGCAATTTATTTGGGCCAGAATGGGACGGGGCCTTCTTTTCCAGGAGATCGAGTAGAATATGCTGATGTCCATTGCATTTTCCCATATCCTGCCTTTTTTTTCCCCTTTAGCCTAATCCAATTCCACAAAGATATAGTGCTTGCACATTATGTGTAAGCCCTATGCTAATTGCTGCAGGGGTTACAAAAATAAATTAGATGGCTCTTCATCTTAAGCAATTTATGATCTTGTGGGATGAAAGAAATGGTAAATACACCAAAGCTGTAATATGCACACAAAAATTAATATAATTTTTGTTTCCATTTTTATATTTTACTTGGGTTAAATTTATCTAAAGCTTTCTAATCAAAGCCCTGTGGAATAAAGGAGGACAAGAAGAAAAAAGCAAAATTCCCAGGCTGAATATATTCATCAGCTGTGAATAGAATTGTTCCAAAGTATGAAGTCCAGATGTTGGATTTATACTATAGCTCAGTGAATGACAAAAATCATATTAATAGTACTGTATCTTTTATAGCTTCACTGTTTATGCATAACCTATGAAAAAGCATTAACCCTCTTTGACTAATATTTCTAGCCCAAAAGGCTCCATTAGTAGGCATACAGCTATGCCTAGCTGGAAGAAGCATATCCTAAAATCCATGACAGTAAAACTGGTTGTCTTTCAACTGTCATTGTGCCACAGTGACAGAATGTTTAACAGAGATAATGCAAGAATTGTTGCAATGCAACATGGCTGAGACATTTGTGATATGCATGGTCTTTTCTCTAAAATCTTTCTTTTCAATAAATTAATTCATGAAACCTCACAGTTTACTCCTAAGCAAAAGACAACATTTCATGATTTTCCACCTTACATTAGAGATACTAAGACATAAAGCAAGCAGTTAATTTCTTTAAAATGTCCAGTTAGCAGTTAATTTCTTTGGAATGCCCAGTTAGTTTCTTAGCCAACATTACTAATGACTAATTCTTTGTTCTTGACAACACTTCTTCCCCAGCTCAAACATGTTCTCAGCAAATCATGAAGGACCCTGACCAATAAGCACAGCTCTGCTTGTTCCATTAGAGATGCATTGGAAGTCTTTAAGGTCACCATTTGTTTGTATATATCTTTGACATCATTTTTTTGGACTCTACTTGAGGCAGTTACCTCATAGTGAGCACAGAGAGATCCCTGACTGTATCAACACATCAGTAACTGTTACCGAAATATCACAGACCCAGGCTCTCCCATGAGGCGTCTCTGGCCAAGAGGATTGCTGAAATGAGGAGTGTGAGGAAGATGAGAAAGCCAATATCTTTATGAACTAAGCTTTATTTCTAATAAAAGAAAGAAAAACAAGAACAAAACATTGACTACAGTTCAAAATCCAGCTTGTTTTCTTTACAGAGGCCATTTGTTTTAAGTTTGTCCATACAAACACACATTTTCACCCTAGCTTATTGTCACATACTTTAAGAAGACAAATGATTTCCTTCTGATTTTTTCCTCCTTCTCTATGGTTTTCTGTCTGCTTTGAAGCAGCCACAATACTGTGGCCCGGGACCTGGCTGGGCAGAATGTGCTTTATCCCTATCAGGCAGACGGAGGGATAAATGAACAAAGCAGTGAGTGATGCCAGGTTTATCTGGCATATCTGTCTTTCCAAGTTCTGTCTTCGTAATATTTGACTTAGGAATGAAGGGAAATGTCTCCAATCTGACTCCATCTTCATGGAAAAGTAAGAGCAGGGACTTGAGGCTGCAGGAGTCCCTTGGCCCATCCTCAGTGGTGTGCTAGAGCCAACTGGCACTGGCTTGCAGGAGCTGGTTGTGCTCAGGTCCTTTCAACTTTGCACTCAGTGACGTCATGCTGGTAGCTTGAAATTGGCCATGAAGGGGGTATTTACACCATGGAAATCTGCAAATGCTACCAATCAAGACTTCTTTTTTTTCCTTTTTCTTTTTCTGGAGAGCTGGCTTACCAGCACATCATTGCCCTTTGTTTTTCTTGACCTATACCTAAAGGATTTCTGCCAGTGTCCAGTAAAACTTCACCAAACTTCTGACATAGTGTCAGCACAAAGTGACAACCCAAAGTGAGTCAGAAAGAGATGAATTCTCTCCACCTGTGTCATGATCAAAAGATACCTTGGGGGCAGGGAATTATCTGTCCTATAATCTCCATAAGTAACCCTGCAAACCTCCACCAAATCAATATTGATATATGACAAAAATGTGCTTTCTAAGCAAATGCAGCTTCCAGGTAATCTATGATTCCACTGTACCCATTTTCAGCCAGATTACTCCCACTAGATCTCCTGTCCCCAGAAGAAACTCAGGAGCCACCCCTACTCCCAACTTTGGGACATCCACAGTTGCAATGGAAGCTTTTTGCAGCAGTGACTTCTGCAACTCCTGTGGCTTCTGTGATCCTAATGGCTTCAGAGCATCAGGGATTCTGGCCCCATGATTGCCTTTAGTGTGTGGGAAGTTTGGGTGGTATCTGAGCATTGGGAGTTAAACCCTGGAGGCTCTGCACCTTCCTGAGATTCTCTTCTTTGGCACCTTTGATAACATCTCAGCAGCTTCAATGATGACAGAAGAGGCCACTTAGCAGAAAGAGCAAGAGAGAAGGAAGTGTAAGAACGTCTCTTGGTAATTGTCAGAACAGTATCTAGGAGCACAGTTATTCATCTCTCCCCCTTGGGGACTTCTAGAAATAGCTGAGTGAGGGTCTTTGAGGAGAGCCCCTTGGTCCCCAGTCATGGATGAGAGAAGAGTTTGAGAGCCCATACTTGTACTTCCAGTTCTCATTTTGTGAAACAGCACAGGCACAAAAATGTGAAATTTGGATTTAATCGGACATGATTTAACTATTGGTTAAGCCTGTAACAATAATGTAGCCATTCATTTATATTTCAAGATTAAAAAAAATGCAAAGAAATCTCTAATGACTTAAAATCCTCTTCTGAAGAAAAGAGAACAAAGTTGTATGGGCCTCTGACTTGTCGTCATATATATGATATAATTTTGTTCTTTGAAAGTATCAACAGTTTGTACCCCCATAATATTCTGAAATAAAAGTAAATTAATAAAGTTTTCCAAACCAAAAAAAAAAAGAAAAAAAAAGAAGATCAACAGCAAGAATACAGAACTTTTTAAATTATTTATTTATTTATTTTCAATTTTTTTAAAAGACCACATTAAAAATTCGCTCTTTTTGAGCAATTGTGGATAAAATCTATACTGCCTTGCATTGGAAAGGTACTCAGTAACATTTTTGTAGAGTTCGATTTGTGAATGAAATACTGGCTTTTTTCCTATAATAAACTAAAATAGATGTTAACTTATTAATAAGTCATTTATCCAATCAGCTGGCATAAACAAAAGATGTTTCTAGTTTCTCCAGCTCTCTCCATGACTTATCTTTTCAACTGGGACAATTTCACTAGACTGTGAGGTCCATGATGACACAAACCATGTATAATTCTCTTCTTTATCAAGTGCCTGGCATTTTGAAATCACTCAATAAGTACATATTGAATGAGAATAATTAAGTAGATCTCGAAAATAGTTTCACAGATAACAGTCACATCAATTTTATCTTCAAATTTAGTTTTGAGTAATAAATTTTAAAGTGATTTATACTAAGGAAAAGTTTATTCCAAAATTTCCTTTTCAATGACACATTCCTATGTAGGGTATGATATTTACAAATATGCAAGTGACAAAACTAATGAAAACAGTGGAACTGTTCAGTAAAATTGAAACAGTCTATCAAATACAGGGTAAAAACTGGTTTATAATCTAAACCAATAGAGAAACAGAAAACCTGTAAGTCTGTGGTCCTGGCTAGGACTTGGTTCGCGCAGAATCCAGCTATTTATAATCCTTGCAAGAGAAACTCTATTTTTACACATTTCATATATGTCGGTATCTTTTGCATAGGGTACTGTAAAGATTTTTTAAAAAGCATTCCTCTTATATTCTGAGGTTTTGATTTTTTTCTCTTTTATATTTCTTCTTATCTTCCCACCCATCATTGGGCACATTCCCTTAGAGCAGAAGTGCAGAGAAGACATAGGGGTGCTTAGCCCGTTACCTCGGTTGGCCCAGGAGTCCAGTACTGCAGGCTCATTCCCGGCCTAGGACAGCTGGCTGTGCACAGTGTGGGGAAACTCCTTTGTTTGCAGGCCATGCCACACCCTCTCTTTGGTTTGTCAGCTGCCTGGCAAATTTTTGTCCTTGGCCACAAGTGTCATTAGATGACAGGATAGGGAAGACTGAAGGCAAACACATCAGCACTCCTAGAAAAGCAATTCTCCATTTGTGTTCTGTGGATGGTGAGTCATGTTAGTATACTAAGAACTGAGGTGAACAGAAAACAAGGGGAAGAAGGGTAAAGGACACCCTCCCTGGTTACAAATTTGGAAAATACTCACTTTGGGCATTTTTGTTGGCTTGAATGGCAGATGATGAAAATAAAATGTCAACAAAGTAAGAAGGTAGTATTGAATTACTGGGAAAGTATTTTTTCTCATGGCTACATGAGAAACAGACTTTACTATTTATGTACATCTTAATTTTTAGACATTAAAAATTATAGGAACGTAGCCAAAATTAAAAATAACCTGTGTTTTGTACTTTCTTGATGCATAACTATAGAACATTCCTTGACCTTCCTCTGCCCTCACTCCCAGTATTTAGTTACCATGGCTACCACTGAGGCTCACTATTTTTTTTTCTGATGTGAAAGGATAACAGTGCCATATGAGGAACAAACTGAAGGCTGAATGTGCAAACTCAGAATATAGTCTTATTATAATATGCAACTTCCCTGAGTTAATCCATTTGCTTTGCAATACACATAATTATTATTTTGCTGCATTCGTCCTCCATTTTGAACTTCTTCTCATAGGTCCACATCAAGCCACTGAACAACTCTGTGTCTTTGTTTGTGCCCTTCCCTCAGCGTGGAAAAAGCTTACTCATCCCTTAGGGCTCAGCAGGAGTACCATCATCTGAGAAATGCTCAGTCCTTAAAGCCTGCACCTCTGTCCTAATCTACAGCCATTTATCTCTGCATGTTTCCAATTTCTTATGATTTTGGGAGTTATTCAGGATCAGGTCTAGTTAATCCTTAGCAATGAGACTGCTATTAAAGCATGTCCGAGGCTTCCTTTTATTTTTTAATTTTTTTTATTTTTTTGAGACAGGGTCTCACTTTTGTTGCCTGGGCTAGAGTGCAGTGGTGTCATCATCACTCACTACAACCTCCAATTCCTGGGCTCAAGCAATCCTCCTGCCTCAGCCTACCAAGTAGCTGAGACTACAGGTGTACATCACCATGCGCGGCTAATTTTTCTATTTTTTTTTTGTAGAGATGGGGTCTTGCTCTTATTTAGACTGGTCTAGAACTCCTGGCCTCAAGCAATCCTCCTGCCTCAGCCTCCCCAAGTGCTACAATCCTTTTACTTTTTTAATCTGTTTAAATGTCTGTTTAGTAGACCAACTTTCACATGAGAAGTCATTGGGGTGTGAGCTTTCATTATATTTATGATGTTCATTAAACTATGTACATATAATATTTTTATTATAACCATTTATTTATTTTGTTTTTTTCTATTTTTGGATATAATTTATAATGTACCTAAAATAATAGATTAGCACAGCACTTATAATTTATAAATAAATATGCAATGTTGGGATAAGTGATTACATTTTTATTGATGAATTGAACTATTAAAAAAAATTGAAGATGACTTTTTGACTGATATTCCTGAGGGAAGCAGTATGTTTTATTTTTCTGTGTGTCCTTGCATCCAGCATGGTGCTGGCGTACTTGTTATGCAGTAGAGTGGTACCACAAAAAAGTTTGTGGAATGAAATATAACCCATAATTTTCAAGCTGCGAAAGCCTGGGGGTTAATAGTAAAAGATCATCATAGTATTTCTTTGTGTTCGCTTTTACCTGAACTAATGTCCAGCCTCCTCTTGGTTATTTTAAGAGGTGATCTCCAGGGGTGTCCACTGAGCCCTCCAAACACTGTCCTGCTCCTGAGCTGACTTGAAGATCGATCGATGCCTCTGCTACCTCTGCTGGTTCAAACAGTGACCATTCAGAGAAGTACCCCAAATCCACTTCCTGTCTCCTGCATAGCCAATAATTTTCTCCTTACAGAGCCTTTCCTAGTGTGCCTCAGTTTTTCTTTACGGCTTTATTATTCTATTTGCATCCTCCGTAGGCCTCAGCTTTAGCTATATGCCTCTGGAAGTCCCCTGAGAATACATCCTCTGCTATGCATAACATTTCCTTTCCCCTTGGAAAGTGGCATTGTTCTTAGATCAAGCTTGTGGATGGAGTGCAGCTTCTTCTTTTTGGACAATTCCTTTCCAGGAGGTTTCTTTGACTACCCTGCCCGCAGTCTGCTCTTGTCTCCATCCCTTCTCTCATTCATGTCTGTTGGACATCCAGGCTTGTCCAGACTGGATTTAAACTCAAATGGTTTCAGAGGATAGATAAATAATAAACAGGTGAAGCAGAGTAGTTGTGTATTAAACCCTTAGGAACTAAATATTTTTTCCTCCTTTTTAAACTGAAACATCAAACTCTTTTGGTGTAGCTTTTGTATTTCCCCTTAGGTACAGGAAAGAGTTTCTCTACAATAAAAAAAAGTGCAAATATAGTAATAAATACACAGCAGTTGACTCTCGGTCTCCATGCTCACGAGGTAATGAAGAGTGATAAGGACTGTGGTAAACTAGCTAGTAAATGCTCTATCTAAATGAATAAGCTACTATTCAATCCAGCTAAATCAGCTATGCGGGACTATGGGCCCAGTGGTGCCAAATCTTCTGATTTTTTCCAATAAAATCTAAATGTCTATGGCCATACCCCTCTGAACGCTCCCCATCGCCTCTGATCTTGGAAGCTAAGCAGGGTCGGGCCTGGTTAGTACTTGGATGGGAAAATCTAAATAGATAATTTATGAAATCTGATTTTAGAAAAGTCTTATTAAACATACCCCATGCATGGACACACACATGCACACACAGAAACCATCATCATTCTGTAATCCACAAGTCTAAAACCTCAAACAGGAACCCTGCTGGAGGATGAATAATAATGCAGTATATAATCAGTTCATATAAATGGTTACAGTTAATATTAATATTATAATATTTTTCATCTGGCTAAGCCAGGTATTTCTAGTTTAATTGTGGGAAGGGCAGAGAATTGCTGGTTGAAATAGGTAGAGAATTCTGGGGCCTCTTTGCAGTTTTCTGGCCCTCACTTTGTCCTCCTTTGTCCTAGAGCATTGTTTCCCAGTGTGTGGTCCTGGGACCAACAACATCAGCATCACCTGGGAACTTGTTAGAATTGCAAATTCTCTGGCCCCGCCCCAGACTCACAAAATCAGAAACTCTGCAGGTGGGGACCAACAACCTGTGTTAACAAGCCCTCTAGGTGACTGGGATGTACACTGAAGTTTGAGCACCATTGCCCTAGGCTTTCAGAGGGAGATTTTCCACTTGCAATATGTTCCTGGAGCCCTGGCAGGCTGGGATGACCCTGGACCTCCTGCCACTCCACCCTCAACACCAGGTTTAAACACCCAAGGTATGTCTGATACATGAACCGTGAGTTCAGTTTGGCTCTTCAAGAAAGGAATATTGGACTGAGACTCAAAAGAGGAAGTTGGCACTTAGTAGCAGAGAAAAGGGGATTTGTGAGTTAAGTGTGTTGAGAAGGAAGAAGAGGAAAAATATTTGTCTGCAGATTTCCTCTTGCCCTCCCTCTCACAGGGTTTGTTTTAAAAAAAATAGGCTAGTGATTTGATTTAAAGAAATATCTTCTTCATCCTTCCTTCGACCTAGTGTCTTACAAATGGCTACTTCTGTTTTAATTTCAAAGATTCACTGCGGTTAACAAAGACTCTGAGGAATATAGAGTTAAGGGAGTGATGGTGCTACATGATTTAAATTTAACCAACTTGGTCTGATGTGGTGGCTCACACCTGTAATCCTAGCACTTGGGAGGCTGAAGTAGGAGGATTACTTGAGCTCGGGAGTTCGAGACCAGCCTGAGCAAGAGTGAGACCCCCATCTCCACTAAAACTAGGAACAATTAGCCGGGCATGGTGGCACATGCCTGTAGTCCTAGCTACTCAGGAGGCTGAGGCAGAAGGATCACTTGAGCCCAGGAGTTGGAGGCTGCTGTGAGCTAGGCTGACGCCATGGCACTCTAGCCTGGGCAACAGAGTCAGACTCTGTCTCAGAAAAAGAAAAAAAAATTTAACCAACTTGATTTTTTAACACCATCCTTAGATTCTGGAAGTGTAATAGGTAAGGGGTCATGTTTGGGCTTGGGGCACACTTCACAGAAGTCAAGGCTGGGAAGGCCCCTTCTGGAGCTGAATGAGATCACTGAGATCTCATTTGTATAATTTCAGTGAAAGGCATGGAAAAGGAACAGAGATGGGAAAACAGGAAAGGTGCCTAAAAGAAGGAAGTGATAGGAAAGAGAAAGGCAACGGATCGCATCGAGGCAGAGTACCCCTGTACCATTCGCTCTTACCGAAAGCTCCTCACCAACTTCCTCTGAGGTGCTGCACAGTGATTTCATTGTTGAATAGTCCCTGAGCTCTGGCTGTCTCCAGGCCCCATAAGAGTCTTATTTCTTGACTTTTGTTTTTCAAAGTTAGAGCAGGAAGAATAGTGATGAGTTTAAAGGAACATTCCTTTCGGTACATAGCCTTAAAGTTCTGTAGTACTTTATGGGTTTGTAAAACTGTAATCAACATTGTATCTCAAAGTTAAGACACTCATAGAACTCTGGAACACAATTCTAATACTCGATTTCTGTATGATTGAATTCAACTTTGTTCTTTAGTTACCCTTCCTATGCTCCTTCCCTGCAATCTCCACCAGAGATAGAGAACTTGGATATTTCCTGGTAAATTCAATTTTATCTGGTGATTTTTTTCCCCAGTTACATTCACTATGCATAATTCAGTCCTAGACCAAATCAAGATTCCATTGTAGTCTTTCCTTTCCCCCCTTCCAAGCTCCCCCCTTCATGTCTTGGCATATCACAGAAACACTGTGGATCAGTGGTGGGGAGTGGGAGAGAAGTTTGCTAAAATGATTAGTTTAGTGGAAGTAGCAGGATGGAAGCACATCCAGTATCTGGTTTAAGTGGCTTCCCTGCTGCTGTCAGGACTGACTACATAATTTAGAGGGCCCAGTGCAAAATGAAAACGTGTTCAAAAATAATTAAGAATTTCAGGACAGCAACAGCAGAGCATTGAGCCTAGTGCAGGATCCTGTGTAACTGCATAGGTCATGTGCCTATGAGGCGCATCCTGCCTGTGTTCTCTGTTGTCATCTCTCAGCCTGGCTCCTGGTGACAGTAGTGCCCATGTCACTCTCTGGTGAAATGCATCTCTCCTGCTATCTTGGAACCCCCCTGTAACTCACACCAGGGAAGCATGATCCCTCAAGGGTAGCCATGCCTTCCATTCCAACCCCACTTTAGGTGAACAGCCTTGAAGCCCTCTGCCTTGGTGACTTTCCTGTTGTCATGCCAGCTGCGTTTCCAACCTACCTTCCACCCTCTCTGGGCACGTGGCCACTTCTCTATCTCCTCCGTATACTTAGAGGGCATTAGTCTCCATCAACTCCTTTTCAGAGGCACATGTGTTAGATCTGTATGGTCCGTCTGCATATCCCATGGCACAGCTAATGTCAGTGGGAATCTTGCCCTCAAATTTTACCCATGAAACAGAATGTCAGGTTCTTCCACCTTAGATTCCCCAAACTTTGTGGGGTAGCCGTTTTATGTTCATGACTTCCCTCAATGTATCTGAAAGAGAAGGAGAGACTTTTTTTTTTCTTCTCTCTTCTTTTCAGCTGTTTTCTAATTACTGTAAAGTGGGGTGGGGAGTGGGGAGTGGCAGAAACCATTTCTATTTTTACCAGTTTAAATGCACCCATCAATCATCTTTGTCACATAGTCTAGATCAAGGCTGGCAAACTAAGGGCCAAGGGTCAACTCTGGCTACACCCATTCATTTATGTCTTGTCCGTGGCTGCTTCTGTGCTACAACGGCAGAGTTGAGTAGACGCAACAGAGACCACATGGCCCGCAAAGCCTAAAATATTTACTATCTGCTTCTTTGTAGAAAAAGTTTACCAACCCTTGTGCTGGATGCTCACAGTTGAAAGTAAAGTCACTTTCTCCCTGGTGCTACCTATATGGGGGTATTGCGAGGTGTTTGATGACCTGGCCATAGGTTAATGCTTCCTGTCTTCATGCTGCTAGTAAATACTTTCACATACATACGGAGAGTAGAACAGGCATTGTGATTTCACATATGTACAACAGGTAGTACATCTGTGCATTACTGTCCTCATTTTACAGACAAGGAAACTCAGGGTTGGAGAGGTAAGTGACTTGTCCAGCGCTATGGAGTAAGTGTGTGGGGTTAGGGATGCAGCTTTTTTTGTTTCCTCAGGATTAACGGCAAGCATCTCCAGGAGGATTCAGCCTGTTAGGAAAACAGATGCTAAAGATGTTGATGTCTGAGGCCATGGGACACCTTAAGGTCCACTGAGGGGTTGGTGTGCTAGGGTAGGGTTGCTGGAGGGTGGAGAAGAGAGGTGACTAGGGGTCATTAAATGTTTGCAAAAATTATTCCAAAAAGCCGTGACTCATTTTCTTATATACTTTCTGCCTGTACATTGAGTCTGAAACTTCTGCTTTGTGGCATGGCATTTTAGATAAAATAAATTCCTAGTGCACATTAATCAGCTCATCGTAAAGTTCTCAGACTTTATGGCTCTTGCCAGACTTTGCATTCATATAGCAACGAAGTTTATGCAGATTTACAGATTGATAAAGAATCTACAGCCTCTGAACACAGTATCAGAGTGATAAACATCTTTAAAAACCAGATAAGCATCTTTGACGATTATGGTTTCAGTTGCATTCATCGGACATGTTTTAATAGGAATAATTTTTACTTTTCTCCTTTCTTGGCTTATGAAGTAGCTATGGTCTGTTTTCAATTTAGGCTCCCTATACTTTGATCTAATCTAAGACAAAAGATGCTTAAGGCCAATTAGAAGAGACAGAAGTCAGGAGGAGTTCAAAGCAAAACACAACCCGACTCCAAACATTACAACTGATTTTAAGTTGTTCTTTTATGTTAAGAAATGCTCTAGGGCTTTGAAAGGAAAGCATTTAAAGAACACCTGAATACAGTTGACATGTGTGTAGGCAATTAGAGTGCATGAAGTCATTGCCAGCACACAGATGGGGCAATTGGTGCAGTATTTCATTTTTCTCTTTTGTCAGCATGAAACAGTGATATCATCTAAACCACTGCATGTCTCTCTCCCCGTGGAGGTTAACTCGTCTTGTTCACACTGACTATCAATTGGGATTGGCCTCACATTTCTTGAAAATGTGATAAAATCATTTGAGAATACTCGCTGTACAAAGATAAACATTTTTCTATTAAAAAATTTTGTACAGTTGGCTTAACAGAATTAAGAATTAGCTAATCCACAAACTAGAATTTTTCTTAATTCAGCTAATTAAAAAAATCAGTTTAACTCGTATCCAGTTGTCATAAAATTATTATATTTCTGGAGTCTTAATGACTTTCCCAATTCAAAAAGTCAAAAGTCAAGACTGAGAGCAAAGTTACGCTTTAGCTCCTTTGAAAATCTCGAGTAGGAAGGAGTAGAAAGGCAGTGTGAGGCGAGCGGTGAGGGAAGAGAATGTGATCTTTGCAGAAAAAGGCATTACAAGAACAGAAATTAAAGAAAGAAATCTACTGGAATAGCAGGATTTTTCATACTGGTTATTGTTGTTTGAGACTGCTTGGGGATGCTATACTCTGAGACTAAACTTATTTCAGCCCCATGAAAGGATGTCTATGAATGCATTTGTATTCCAGTAGTCCTGACTCAGTGGTAAAAGCTTCTATTCAGACTTCTCCTTGCACATGGAAAATTCAGAATGTGTTCTAGTTCAGCCTTGCCCAGGTACTAGCCATATTATTTGGGCAAATGACTATACACCTTTCTGTCATTTTCCTGGTTGATTGATTGATTGATTGACAGTCCCCTTCTGTTGCTGGGGCTAGAGTGCAGTGGCATCATCATAGCTCACAGCAGCCTCAAACTCCTGGGCTAGGCTCAAGTGATCCTCTTGCCTCAGCATCCCAAGTAGCTGGGACTACAGGCATGTACTACCATACCTGGATGATTTTTCTGTCTTTTGTAGAGATGGGGTCTCTTTGTGTTGCTCAAGCTGGTCTCAAATTCCTGGCCTCAAGTGATCCTCCCACCTTGGCCTCCCAAAGTGCTAGGATTACAGGTGTGAGCTACTATGCCTCATTTTTCTTATCTTTATATGAAGAACAATGATAATATCTGCTTTACTGGGTTGTTATGAGCATTCCATGAGATGATATTATATATGTCAAGTGTTTAACCCACTACTCAGTGCACAAAAAGCTCTTTAGTAAATATCGGTTACTAAATATCGGTTATCATTGTTGTTTTTGAGAACGAAGGTAATATTTAAGAATAATTCAGCAAATATAGACTGCTGTGATAAAGTCTAAGGTACTTGTCTTTCTTGCTACAGATAGAGCTGTTTTGCTAGTGGGAGAGAAATGACTGATTCTTATTCAATTCTGGGCCTGGGACTTTTTAGGGATGATGAAATACAGGAAGGAATTCTAGTCCTGGCTAACCAACAGTCTGGTAATTTTCCAGATGTTTAGCAACTTTAATTAAAGTAAATGGAGACATTCCCTTTTCTTCAGAGGCCATACAATGCTATTACAATGTCTGAAAAAATTACAGTGGTCAAGTAGGAAAAATATAGGTAAAATTTACCAGGAACCTAAAGAGTTATCATAATCACCTAAATTTGAGGTCCATACTCTTTTCATGTAATCAATGATTGCATATTATAAACTATGTCCAGTGGAACAGTGACATCAGAATTACAATAAGAAAATATTATAAGTATAAAAATGTATTTGAGGTTCAAGAATGAGTCACTGATATTGAAAATGTCAGAAAAAATGTCATTATGTCATCACAACTGTATATAACAGTACATTGCTAGGTAGTTAAATGCTTTTGTCTTTCATGTAATTGACAGTAGCCTCATTTCTGTGAAGGAAGTAAAAGAGAAAAAACAAACAAACAAAAAACCTGTTATAGATGCTGGAAATGAGTATAAGGAGGGAAGCACAATACCCAGCCTGCAAGGTCACACATCCTTCGGTCATGGTTTATGTAGGAAATGCTCATGAGGAGACATGGGTCCTAGTTCCAACTATTCCATTCACCAGCTCTAACTCTGAGCCTTGTTTTCCTCAGTTGTAAAATGGGAGGAGTACGGGTGCCTGCGTGCTAGTTATTTCAGGGAGATAAAATAGAAACACTATTCTTATGCATAGTAGTTTCTATTCTAGATGGGTCAACAAGACTAACACCAGAAGCTGTTCAAGACCCAGACTAGACTGTATATAATTAGTTGCTAAATGGGTGGTATAGATGAGGTGTGCTACAGGAGTTTAGCAGAGGAAGCATCAGTATTAGCTAGAATAGGGAAGAGAGATTTTGTGGCGGGGTGGCCAACAGGTGTGCTTATGACTGTGCATGTACCACATGTCAGGCTCAGTGACAAAGATGTAGTGTAGAAGTTCCAGCTTCAGTTTGGAGGGATCTGGTTTGAATCCTGCCAACCACCCAGGCTCTGTGACTTCAGGCATCCTGGTTACCCTGTTGCGCTATGGAGCTGATACCTCCCTAGCTTGAGGGTAATTGGGGGGAAAATTAGAGCCATTTGCATCTCTGTCATTTCCCACTCTGCCAGTACTGAGGTGTCAAAGTCAGTACCCACTCATGCATCTACTTTCCTTTCTCTGAAATTATGTTGACATCTCTCATCAGCTGTCATTTGCACTCCTATTTTCTCTGTTATCTTTTGTTTCTTAAGTTTTATTTCAGTGTATTTCAAGAGAGATTAGAAATAAATGCAAGTATTTAATTCACTATGTTTATCACAAAGTATATATGTTAATTTAATAAAAATTTTATTTTTTTAGTGTTAGAAATTTTGCCAAATATTACTAATTGCTTTTGGCATCTGTTGACCACAAGTGTATCTAAATCTTTCTTGATTCTAATTATATTTTCGTCTGGTCATTTTAATTGGAAACAATAAGTTCTATAAATAAACAATGAGTTCATTTAGATATTCTAATATCTAAAATGTTACAAGTTCAAACCATCAAATGATGTCTATCAATTTGTATTTTGATGATTTTAAAAAGTCTTATTAAGTCTCCTCAAGGAGATTATATGTTTGAGGCAATAGCAATTATATAAGCATGAAAAAAAAGTGCCAAATAATTAATATAAAGAACAAGTAAATATATAAAATTGCCAAGAAAGGAGAAATGATACCTGTTGAAATAGTCAGAGGAGGCCTGAAGAGTGCAGGGGAAGAATAGACCATTTTAGGAAAGAAACTCATGAGCAAAGATACAAAAATAAAATATACCATATATAATCTGTTTTTTTGAGACAGGGTCTCCCTCGGTCACTCTGGCTAGAGTGTAGTGGTGTCATCATAGCTCATTGCCGCCTCAAACTCCTGGGCTCCAGTGATCCTCCTGCCTTCAGCCTCCTGAGTAGCTGGGACCACCACATCAGGCTAATTTTTCTATTTTTGTAGAGACAAGGTCTCGCTCTTGCTCAGGTTGGTCTCAAACTCGTGGCCTCAAGTGATCCTCTGGCCTCAGCCTCCCAAAGTGCTAGTGTTTATAGGTGTGAGCCACCGTTCCTGGCCCCAGACATAATTTTTAGTCGGTGAATAAATAAGCATGGTAAATGTATGGGAGGTATCGAAAGGTAAGGCTGGAAATACAACTTTTCTGGAAATGGAGGATCTTGAATACTAGGTTATGGCTGGTGGAATGGAAAGTCAAAGGCAGCTGCAGCAGACATTATGATAAAAGAGTCAATAAATCTGGGGATTTTCATCAAAATATTGGTAAAAGAGGTCACCTTATATTACCATTCAAAGTTTAGAACTCAAATTATACATTCTTTCAGACTCAGGCATGCTAATTTAAAAATATTTCTTGTTTCATGGTAGTTTCCTGATCTATTCTCTTGTCATTTTCTGTCTTTTTTTCTGGAAACTTTTCTAGGTCTATTGATAATATCCTTGAAGGATATTTCAACTTCTTAAAATATTTCACCATGGCTTTAAGCTGGGGTAGAATAATATTTTTCTATTTTGCCACAGTTATAATATTTTCCTTGGCCTTTGATTACATCATTGCACTAACTCCAAGAGAATCCCCTTCCCTGAATTCTAATATTTTTTTGAAATTATTTAAAGAAATTTTCAATTTGGATATATCTGCCCTAGTGGGATAAAAAATACTTTATTATTATTATTTTTTTTATTTCAGCTCATCATGGGGGTGCATAAGTTCAGGTCATATACATTGTCCATGTCCCACCCATCCCCCGGAGTCAGAGTCCCAAGCGCGTCCATTCTCATTCTCCAGACAGTGCGCCTGGCACTCATCATGTAGTCATACCTCCATCCCCTCCCCCCCCCACCTCCCCGGGTCTGCACCTCCAAGCATGACCATTCCCCAGAGGGTGTGCAACGCACTCATCATGTAGGCATACACCCATCCCCTCCCCCCACCCCCCATCCCAGTCTGATATCCAATTGGTATCCTTCCCCGATGTACATTTAGGTGATGATCAGGGAAACCAGTTTTCTGGTGAGTACATGTGATGCTTGGTTTTCCATTCTTTGGATACTTCACTTAATATAATGGGTTCCAACTCTCTCCAGGAGAACCAAAGAGATGTCGTATCATCGTTATTTCTTATAGCTGAGTAGTACTCCATGGTATACATATACCACAGTTTACTAATCCATTCGTGGATTGATGGGCATTTTTTTGAAATTATTTAAAGAAATTTTCAATTTGGATATATCTGCCCTAGTGGGATAAAAAATACTTTAAATGAGCAAAAACCTTAGTTATTTGAGAGGATTTGATGAGCGTAGATAATGAGAAGTGAAAAGAATCATTTAACATGGCTTCTTGCATCAATAGGATAAAGAGAACAAAAGAAAATTATAAAGGAAATTTAGGGCAAAACCTGGGAACATTTCTGAACAATATGTCCTATTAGAATAAATGGTAACCTCATGAGAAGTGTTTGAACATTTCATGAGTTGGGATATTTATAAGCAGATTGAACCAAGTAAACAAGATACACACACAGGAAATAATCTGGCATTGATAGAGAATAAACTAGTTGATTTAATTGGTCTTTTGCATCTTAAAATTTACTGATGACATAAAGCTAAAACAGATGTTTTCTTTTGCCTTCAGTTTTGGGTGCTTTGGGTATTGTCATTTAAGTGTAAAAGAAAGAAGCAGGACAGTTCCGTGGTAATGTTCTGGAAGCCCTACTTGCAGCAGGCCTTTTGCCAGGCCACACTATAAAATGTCAGCTTTTCTGTAATTATGTGCTTTCCTTTTTATTACATATTATAATTTTTTCTTATGATTCTATAAAGTACTTTAAAAATAGAAATTAAATATATTAAATTATTGTGGCACCTTATCCTTTGTGCTAGGTAGGGTCTTATAAATAACTACAAATAGATAAAACCAGGAACAGAGAGGAATTGGATACTTGAGAAGCACGGGAAAGATGCCAAAACCTAATTTATGCAGAAAAGATGTTTTTGTTGGTGGTGGGGATGGGAAATAATTTGACTAATGTTGAATCATAGCAGAAAAAGACAAATCTGAAAAGAGGCAAGAGCAGGGGTGAGAATACTAGGGAAAATTCAAGGTCAAAATTTGTCGGAATTAAGGAAGCATGGGAACTAGAATTGCTATAGACTATTGTTTCTTTTTCCTGTTCGAATGCTCTAGAAATACTTGTTAGTTCAGCATAAAGGACTCAAAGTCTTTACAATTTCTGGTTCCTGTGATATTATTCACCAAACAGTATGCTCTGGCATTGCCCAGTATGTGTATATGGGAGGCGGAGAGAAGAGGAGAGATGACCGGAGAAAAAAGAGGGAGGTTTGGAATAACATTCGGTCTTTCACACTCTAGTCAGCAAATTCCACACAAGTACTGCTGACTGACAATTAAAAAAGAAAAGTAAGTATATTTCATGTTAAGATAGTTTCTTTTATTAAAGAGAAGAATCTGTGCCCCAAATAACACTGATTAAAAAATGGTTATAAAATCTGATATGAATTTTCAGCTTATTTATACCTTTTTCTGTCTTCAAAGCTGTATACTGGGATGAAGCAAAGGCATTCTTGGCTTCTTTCAGTAAGTCTGTTATCTACATGTCTTAAACTTGCAGCCATGCAATCAACTATTAAGAAGCCTATGGAGATCCAGATGCCTTTCCTGTTACCTGCCTGCTACCCCTGTAATCACAATAGGCAGGATTTGGCCAACTCCGATGAAATGTTTACTGTTGTTCAGCTCTGGGGATTTTTTTTTTTTTTGAGAAAGAGTCTCGCTTTGTTGCCTGGGTTAGAGTGAGTGCCGTGGCATCAGCCTAGCTCACAGCAACCTCAAACTCCTGGGCTTAAGCGATCCTCCTGCCTCAGCCTCCCGAGTAGCTGGGACTACAGGCATGCGCCACCATGCCCGGCTAATTTTTTCTATATATATTTTTTGGCACTGGGGACCATTTTCATGGAAGACAACTTTTCCATGGCCAGGGGTGGGGTGGGAGGATGGGGGGTGGGGAAAAAGGGGAAGGCAAAGCTCAGGCAGTGATGCGAGCGATGGGGAGCAGCTGCAAACACAGATGAAGTTTCACTGTCTCGTGGCTGCACACCTCCTGCTATGCAGCCTGGTTCCTAACAGGCCATGCACCAGTACCGGTTTATGGCCCAGGGATTAGAGACTGCAGCTATAAAAAACATAGAAGATTCAGGGAGATGAGGCACAAATAAATGATACAGTCAGATACAAATACTGTATAAGATTTAGGCTGTGTATGATTTAGTTTAAAACATTACCACCTCACTTCCTGTGCTTTGGTAACTATATCTGGGATCTCTATTAACAAATGATTTAAATTAAAGTCAGATCAATATTGGTGCATCATCTCAAAGAGCCTTAAGATCTTATAGAAAAATTATTTCAGATAAAAGGAATTCACATGTGGTATGGAGTGGTAGGGAATCACGATGCAATTTGGAAAACCCATGTGTCTTAGTTGTGATGTGTAACAGGTCATGAGTTAAATTTGAAACTCTTTATTCATCATCTCTCCTTTTTTTTTTTTTTTTTTGACTTGAGACTTAAGTCAGCCCATTCTGCCCACAAATAAACTGTGATATAGTAGGTCTGCTCTACAGTGCTCTGGCTTCTGTTACAAAGAAACATCTAGTCTTTGTTCATCATGGAAGCACAAAAGATGCTCTAAAATTGAGAACTAATCACTGAATGAACCAGAAAACAGGGTGCCAGTGTCAAGAACCACTTCTTGGGTTTATATTGTTCAAAGTTAGTGTGCTGTATAGAAAGTTCACACACACATAAAAGGGTCCATTTGGTTGTAAGAGTTCAGTTCAAAAGAAGAGCATGAATATAGATTTCAAGATTCATTGAAGAATTGAATATTTACTATCTGAATGGAAACATCATACTGTGTTTATGTTTTTGTTATAAACCTAATTTAAAAAAAACAAAAAACTTTCCTTACTTTCTTAAGTATGATTAAGTTCATAAAAGAAATTTGCTTTCAGATAACAAAGTCCTTGTATTTTATCTGGAATGAATAATGAAAATCTTGTTGTTTAGCTGTTTAGGGAAAGGGCTGTTATTTAATAATACTGTGGGTTTTAAATAGGGCCATGAGCTAAACTACAGTATTAATATTAGGCAAATTTTGTAGTGCAGCCCCCAGGATATTTGAGCTCTTTTCAGAGCCCTTTGAGTTCTAGCCTTTGAGTTCAGTATGTTTGCTTGTAACATACCTGTTGGTTGAGTTCTATTGCTCAGAGACTGAAGGAGAATCTGTAAGGCATTTGTCATGCAATGACTCAAATGTGCTTCCCATGGGACAAGTTAGTATCTTAGCTGCTGCTTTGGCTTTTTTCTCTATTTTACCTCAAAATATTGTTTTAAATTTTGATTCTGAAATTGGTCTATTTTCTCCCAATTCTTTGTGCTCTTATTACTGGAAATGACTGACATAAAAAGGCTCGATTTTGAAAAATAAGCTACGGAAAAATACAATTCCATATCACTAAAAATTATACCGTCCTCTTCTTCCCTCTGCTTTTCCCTTTTCCTCTTTCCATCCAAGCCCCTCCACCCTAGGTGGATGTTTCTGCACATTGTGACACCCAACTGGCTCCTGGCAGGGTTTGAGGTTCGGATTTTCTTGTAAATAAACTTTATATTTTAGAACAGTTTTAGATTCACAGGATTATTGCAAAGATAATACAGGTGGTTCTCATATGCGCCACACCCAGTGTCCTTTATAATTAACATCTTACCTTTGTTATAATTAATGAACCAATATTGATACATTATTATTGACTAAAATCCATGCTTTATTCAGATTTCCTGAGTTTTCCTGACTGTCCTTTCTTTGTCCCATGATTCCATCCAGGATGCCACATTACATTTAGTGGTCATGTATCCTTAGGTTTCTCTTCGCTGTGACTGTTTTTCAGATTTTTCCTGTTTTTGATGACCTTGACACTTTTAAGGATTACTGGTTAGGAATTTTGTAAAACGTCTCTCAATTGGGATCTGTCTGGCATCTCATTATTAGACTAGTATAATGTTTTGGGGAGAAAGACCACAAGGGTAAATAAAGTGCCATTCTCATCACATTGCATCAAAGATACATACCATCAACATGACTGAGCACTGTTGATGTTGGTCTTGATCATTTGACTTGAGATGTCTGTCAGGTTAAAATCATGTTGTTATTTTTTCTCTGAAGACCATCAGAAGGGTTTCCTGGGGACTTTAATGATGTATGCATTTGGTTTTTCATTATGTTATAAAGCTGCCATAAGTTTCCAAGTATTTAGACAAAAATAATTTCAGTGGCAGTAAATAACATCTTATCTTTTTTCATGTGTTGTAGGTGGGAATGAGGTCCCGAAATCAAGGTGGTGAAAGTTCAGCTAATGGGCATATCTCCTGCCCCAAGTCCTCCATCATCAGCAATGCTGGTGATAAAAGTCTCTCAGAAGATGCAAAAAAGAAGAACAAAGCAAATAGGAAGGAGGATGATGTCATGGCCTCAGGAACTGTCAAACGACACCTAAAAACATCTGGAGACAGTGAACGAAAGACTAAGAAATCCCTGGAGTTATCCAAAGAAGACCTCATCCAGCTACTCAGTATAATGGAAGGGGAGTTGCAGGTAGAGTCAAACTTTCTCAACTATTGCGTCTCTAGTTCCCAAGCTATAAAATAAGAGACTATAAATCTATCCCCCTCTCTGGATTGTGAACTTCAGGGGAAAGGAGATATGTCTTCCTTGTTCATTTCTAAATTGCTAGTGCCTGGCACAAGTTTGCACTACATAAATATTTGTTCAATGAGTGGCAAACAAAAAGGTGCTGATTTAAACTTTAAGCTTCTCTAGAAGCAGAAAATTTCTTCATGATATGATTTTGATAATAATTTAATACAAGTCCCTGCATTGAGTAGGTAATCAGTTATCTAATTTCAATATTGACTGTGATTGAAAAATGTAGAAAAGTAATGACTATTAGACTAGAGAGTTAAGGTCAATTGTTACTTTTGTGTTTTTCCAGAAGGTAAAGTAAAAGAGAGATAGAGAGATATTGGGAGAGAGAGAGGGAGTGAGGGATAGAGAAAGAAGGCTTTGTTGAAACCAGCCTTACTGTTCAGTCTTTTCTCATTTTGGGGAAACATTCAGCCTCAATTTTCTACAATGTCATAGGATTGAGATGTACACAAATAAGCAAAACATTGCGTTGTGAAGAACCTAATAGTTTCCCAAGCATTTTCAAGTTTATTATATCATATGATCATAATAAAAGTATAGGTATCATTATCTGTACTTTATAAATGAAGAAACTGAGGCCAGAAGGGTTAAATGGTTTGTTCAGATTCCATCTCAGGCCTCTTGATTCTTGGTCCAGTGCTCTTTCCTCTGCCCACTCCCACCATGAGCTGGGTTCTTCCCATTAAGTCTGTATTTTTAGGGATCCAGGAGATAGTTGGATTCTTCTGAGTTTCTGAGCCTTGAACAATTGTATTTCTGGAAATAGGGGAAAAATATTTTTTTTTTTTAGAAGAGAGTAACTTAAGAGTGAGAGAGTTGCTATTTTTTGTTTTGTTTTGTTAGGTTCTTAGCTTGTATGAACCTCTCAGGGAATACCAACAATTGGATAAAATAAAACCTTTGTTGACTTACTTGTGCTGTTAGCAGGGAGGTAATTTGCAACCTATCCTAAACTAGGGTGGGCCACTGTGTTCCTGTTCTCATCTGTGTGTGCCTACAGATAAGGAAGTCCCTGGGGCAAAGAGAAACATAAAACACACAAAACTCAAGTTTAAGAAAACAAACAAACATGATTGAGCTTACCATTTGCAGACTGAGAAAAATCACATTTGCTTTTCACAGCAAAAGATGAAATTTTCCAGAGCACCACCATTACTAAAAATAGTTTCACCACTCCCAGATATGTAGTTAATATTTTGTCTATTAACATTTATTGCGTAAGGAGACAGAATTACTCCAACTTTTTAAGCTGCCCCCAGCTGACAGCTATTAGTCTGAGTGAAAGGTACAACTGTTGCCTTAGAAACCTTCACAAAACGACATCATGAGCTCACTTCTCTTAGCCTTGGTGGATCTTGTGAAGCCAGGAGCTCTTGCAGACTCTAATTTCTGTAGAAGGCTGTTATATCATGGTGGACTCTGGAAGGTATTTAAGATTCATGTGACTTTTATGTTCATAGTGTTGCTAGATATAGTTTCAGGTACAGCTATGCAAAATGTAAACTCCGCACTTGAGACATCAAAGAAATTAGCTGGAATTTCCGGCTCCAAAGAAATGCATTTTGCTTTCCATTAATCTTTATGAATACAAGATACCTACTTTACACAACAGATGTATTCTTGAGCAGCTATAAATAAGTAAAAAGTGTAAGACATTACTTGAGGGGGAGGTGGTGAGTAGAAAGAGAAATGAAGGACCTGGTATTTTAAGGAATTCCATGATGAATTCATTTGCAAAGCAAATAATCTGTCCCATGTATATGCACACACATGTAAACATAAATTTTACATTTTAGATTTGTTTAAAATGAGAGTGTTCCTATATTTAGAGCTGTAGATATAAGTTATTGTAGTAGATGCTTGTCCTCTATTAGCATTGTCATGGATTGGGGGGGGTGTTGTAGCTGAGAGTGGGAGGCAGTTGACATTAGCAAATGTGAGTAGGCTGGTGAAAATATGACAGCTATGTGCTAGGTTTCCTAGACTAGAGATAAGGAAAAAAAAATCTATCTGAAGGGCTGGTGCTGGAAGGAGAGGCAGGAATATGCTTTGTGAGGTAAATGACCCTCATATGTGTTATCTGGCTTGACATACATTGACATATATGGAACATTTGGTGAGTTGTCTCCCAGATCCCCAAAGGCCTCTTATAGTTCTCCCTTTATGCAGTGGCTACAAGTGACTCAAATGCCCTTAATCTGGAGATGGTATTCCAAGATTCTACAAAATATTGGAATTGTTAGGCACCTTTGAGGTGTCTTATCTACCTTACCTCCTTTATATTACAAATGTGAAACTGACACACAGTTTATGTGACTTGCTTGTGGTCACATAGCAATTTAGTTAGAGTTGCTTTAGATCCCAATTCCCCGTCTCTCAGTCCAATGTCTTTCCTATTACATCACTTGCATTGTGAGGATGTTCAGGGGTTGCTGGGCTCCAGGACTTTTGTATGTATTCTCTTGGCCTCCAGAATGTCTTACAAATAGACTCACATTACAAACTCATGAGCCAAAATCATTTTGTGAAAAGATGAGACATTTTAGGTAAGAGAAATTGAAGAAAGTTTCTTTCACATCAGGGAGATGGAATGGGACCTGAGCCTTGAAGTTTGGTGCAGCTTACATAGTGAGAACAATGGCGGAAGGCAGGGATGCCACATGGCCATGTGGGCTGGGCACTGTACAACTCTGGGGACTTCATGTTCACTACTTTATAAGTGGTACAGCCTTTGGGGAACTGCATCTACAGGCCAAAAAGAATAGGGTGACACACAGAGAAAAGGTCTTATAGCATTGGGGAGGTAAGAGTAAGATCAAGTCTGCCTGTAGGTGGTATATATTGGAAGTGACTTGGGGAAAAAAGGAGGAGATGGAGGCTCTTTCAGGCTTTTCATGCCAATTTTCTCCTTCTCAGACTCCCTTTTGGTCTCTCTCATTCTCTCCAAATCCATATCCAGCCTTTTGAACACTGGAGACAATTCTCTGCCTTTTCTGGTACACCAATGTCTTGCCACCTTTGGAATCTGTTGAGTTATCTATGGGAATTTGTTGAATCAATATTATAAACAGCATTTATTGTTGGCATTGGTTCTTTGCAAAATTTGCAGATTTGCTGTTTTGTTTGCCAATCTAAGTATCCTCCGAACTCTTAAAGTGTACCTTTAGTGGACATACATTAGAAATGGAGTTGCACCTCCTAGAGATTTTTGCATTTTAAAGTGTCTTGTCTAGAACCAGTAATGTCATGAACTTTATCTTGGAGAGGGACATCTTCCAGATTTTTCAAGCCATACCTCATCACAATGACTGGCCGGTGTTGCCTGCACAGAAGTAGTGGAGATGGTTTCTATTATCACACTTCTGTCATTGACTGCTTCCAATAACAAGTACTTTCTAATAAACTGGAAAATTTTTACTCTGGGTGAAAAACTGGTTGCATATTTCCCAGACTAAGCTGAAAGTAATGAAATAGTATACCCGGACCATCACTTGGGCACCATGATTAATTTCTCCCTGTATTTGTCCAAAAATAGCACTTTTAAAAAACCAGTCATCTTGGCTGTATTAAAAACGGCAAAAGTTCAAAAGAAATGATACTCACATCAAAAAGCCATAACACAGAAGACTTGGCAAAAGGGTATTCTTGTAAAATGATTCAAGATCAAGACACAAATTAATTCTTTTTCTTTATGTAAAAAAAGTAAGCCATTTAATATAGTAAATTCCCTTAATATATTCACTTGAATACATTTTAGAAAAAAAAAAGCTCAAGTTGTATTTCAAAATTTCTCCCTTTGTTGTTATAATTAGTCTCTTCTACCTGTACATAAGGAGGCACAGAGAAAACTAGATAATGCAACTAGGTAATGCACCATCATTCCATTTGCCTTTTGTGTTCTCCAGACTACATCATTGACAGTCTGAGAAATCTGTCTTCATCCTTGGTGACTGGCAGAAAAAGATGTTGCGTTTTAAAGATAATTTGTAATATGAAGTAGATAATATGCCTGTGGATTAACCTCTTACCCCATAAACACATTCTTTTGGGGTTCCTAGCCATTTTCTCCAATTTTGTTCACTAGTTTCTCTTTCCCTCTCTACCACCTACTATAGGTGAGCCTTCTGTCTATGCTTCTTTCTCATCAAGAGAATTCATTCATTCATAGGGCTTTAATTAATTAATAATTAATTAGTTCAAAATTGATTGATCTTGCAATATTTAAGAAACATTGTTATGCAAGAGGTCTGAGGAAGGCAATGATAAATAATACGTATGCTAAAATTTGATGAGCCCCTACTATGTGCCAAGTGTACTTTTAGGCACTAGGTATTAATTACAGCAGTCAAAATGAAACAACTTATGACCCGGTAGGGTAGATGAGAACATACAGGAATGAGTATTCTATAGGGTAAATGCAACACAAATTACACAAGTACAAAAGGAGAAAAGATTATGAGTATCTCATAAGATGAGTGAAAGCTTTCCTAAAAATTTGGACCTTTAAGAATGGGACAGGATAGTACCTAGAGGGAAACTCAGGTCAACTGAGGGTTTTTAATGGTGTAAGAGACCTAAGTGTGTTTATGGGTTAAGAGGTTACAAGACAAGAAAGGAGCAAGGTCAAGGATATAGGAAAGAGAAAAGATTTTTTATGACACAGTCTTGGAGGAGGAGAGAGGAAGAGAATCAAAAGTTTGGTTTGGGGGGTTGACCTTGGTTTTGACCTTGAAAAGCAGGGAGGCCCTTCATCTTCTGTGACAGAGGGAAGGAGGAAGGAATAATAGGTAGGGATGGGGCTAACATTTGTACGTGAGAGGCGGGAATTTGAAGGAGACCACTTTAAAGCCTCAGCTTTCTCATCAAGGAAAAGACAAAGTTATGTTCTGCTGAAAGTGAGCAGTGGTCATGGGCATGATTATGTACATGCTGAATCATTACTGAGGGTAATGTTAGAGGAACATGATTATGGACAAATATGAGCACTGATGAGTAGAATTTAGGATTCAGCAGGGTCATTTGCTGTGGCACCAGTCTGTTTAGAAGCCTGGGTGTAAAGGAGGAGACATATTTTATAGCACTGGATCTAGGGTTGCAGTTGTCCAAGTATGTGCAGTGAAAGGACAGAGGCACAAACAAGCAAAGTGTGTCAGTGAGACAAAGCCCACCTAGGAAGAGCTATTGGGAGGAGTGACCAGGTAAATGGGAGGGTAGAAAACAGAGGGCTGGAAAGAGTGGGATTTGGGCCATTGCATTTAAGATTTCTGTGTGGCACAGTTTTAACTAATGTAAGTTCTTGGGTGCGGTCCTGGGAGTGGAAGTGAAGGCAACTGGAATTAATGAGGTCAAAAAATGGTGAAATTAGGACATTGGCTAAATCTTCCATTAAATGTTGAAATCTCCTAGGATGTTGGCAGGATTTGGAGTGGAGAGCAAGTCTGTATCATTTAACAAATATGAGGGTTGAGGACAAGAAGGTCAGTAGATAACTGCTGCCAGACGACGTTTTCCAAAGCTTTTCCCTGATCATGTCATTCTGTTGCTTAGGAATTTACAAGAGGTCCCTAGATCTTATCAGGTTGAAATCTAAATTCTTAGACTGGTCAACAAAAGCTCCCCCTTAGCTATGAAAGCTCATCTTTTAATGTTCCTTAACATGACCATTCCTATCCAGTCAGGCAATCTCTACATTCTTCCCCAGCCCTGACACACACACTCATACATACAAACTCAAACACTTTCACCATCCCAGTGGCTTTCTTCTTATTATTATGTTTCTTTATATTTCTTCCACCTTGAGAATACTTACACGACAGATAATGGGGCTCTCTAGAAAATTCGGTGCATGTGTTTGTCCTTGTCCTATCCCATATGTCCCTCCTATACCAGTCAATATTTCTTTAGGGACCACTGAAGGCTCACCTCCTTTGTGAAGTCTTTTCTAACTTTTTGCTCCCCAACTCTTCTCTCTCTCCTGCTATGAAATCCTACATTATTTTGTTCTAAGTGTGAACCATAGCATCTCATATATACACGTTCCCTAAGTATTTCATGTACTTATATCTTGTTGCCAGAACAATTTCCTTAGAGAAGCTATGTCTTCTTCTTCTTCTCCGTATGCCTTATTGTACCTAAAAAAGGGCTAGGTGTGTCATTGTTTGTCCATTGGTAATTGATGATTAATCTCAGAATGTCCTAATATTTGTACATCCTATGAGGCAGTCAGAAGATTAATTTTTTAATGTCTGCAAGACACTTTGAACTACATAGAGAAAGTAAAAATAGCATATAATATTATTGAATTAACAGTAATGGTCACAAATATTTACAATGATATTCCTACATTAACATGACTCTATGTTTCTGTCATCTTTAATAAGAGATGTCATAACTCCATTGGGGATGGTGATAATCAGTTCAGATGGAATTACCTAGTGCATCCAAGCACAATAGGCTTATCCTACAGGGGTGCCATTTATCTTGTTTTTCCTTAAAAATGGCTTTTCTTTTCCTAAATGAGTTCCATTTGTCACATGGGAAGGCCTCCAGTAGAATCCCTGTGCTTCTGAAGAATGAGGCTTTTAGTTAGCCTCTCTGGCTTTTTAAATTGATGACTCACCTGCACTTAATATGCTCCATCTTTAGAATCTCAGGCTGAGGTCACCCTGAGCAAGGCTGCCCAGTGAAACCTCATACCACCAAAATGGTCAGCGTGCTGAGAATGGTATGTCTTTGCTAAGTTTAGGAGACAACAGAGAGACAGGTTGCTTTCTGATTGAAATCAGGACCAGATCTGATTCTTTGTTGAATACTATGCTTCAGAATCTCATGTGTCCGTGGGATTGTCAGTATTTTGGCAAAGAGCTTTGGTGTCTGATTTTCATTGTTTCAGGCAGAATATGTTAGCGCTCTTAATAGAATCAGAAAGTTGGCTTCTCTGCAGTGAGAATAATGTATCCATTGGCATTATAGAAGGGGACTTTAGTTTTACTGAGAAATGTAAAAAAAATGCATATTAATAAAGGAAAATCTCATAAAATAAAACTTTTTATTATTTTAAGGGATTCTGGACTTAGGAAAATACTATATAAGGATAATAGGTGAAACAAGGAGATTTCCCCCAAATGGCTGTAGCCTGAATTTTTCTCAGTGAAAATGGTCTCTATTACTTCAGCAAACAAAACTGTATCTAAATATTCCAACTAATCTGGGCACATATTTCCCAATTATTTGTGCACGTGCTCTTGTTACATGGAGCCATTTTGAAGTAATATTAGAGTTTCTACAGATAAGTGTTACGAGAAATGTATGTTAGATGGAGTAGGACTTGGGGTATGAAGAATATGTGATTCCAGAAGGACTTCCAGGAGATATGTCAGGTAGAACATTGCCAGATCTGAAGCTCAGGGAAGAGGTACAATCTAGACCTGTGCCGTCCAATAGAACTTTCTTTGAAGAAAGAAATGTTCTGTATATACCCTGTCTTCTATGTGTCCACCATTAGCTATATGTGGTTTATGAACACTTGAAATGTAATAAGGGTGAGAAACTGAATTTTGGTTTGGTTTAATGCTAATTAATCTAAATTTAAATAGCCACATGTGGCTATTGTGGCTACTGTATTGACCAGCATGGATATAGAGGAAACAAACAAGACATTCATCTGAAGAGACCATGGCTGAAGCCAAAGGATAGAGAATAAAAAGAAAAAGTAAGACCAAGGACAGACACTTAGAGTATACCTACGGGTAAAGGTGGGGAGAGGGAAAAGAACTGACCAAAGAGGAAAATAAGATGTGGTTAAAGAGAAAGGAGTGAGATTAGAACCATGGTGTGTCATGGATAAACGGGAGGAGAGAATTTTAGGTAGAAGACATTTATAGTTCTCACTGCTGCTGCAAAGCTGGAGGATGAAAACCGAGACCAGGCCATCTATTGATCGGCATTTAGAAGGTGTGGTTTCAAAGAACTGGAGAGGATTGATGCCAGACTGCTGGTATCCAGAAGTGCTTGGGCATACTCCACTTTTGACAAGTTTGTGGACAGAGAAAAAGGGGGCAGGGCAGTGTGCGGAGGGAATAGTAGAGGCAGGGAAAGGCTTTTCATTTTGTTTCGTTTTTGTTTTTTGTTTTCTTTTTAAAGGGACACTTAAAAGCTTTACAGATGTTAAATATAGACTTCCCTTCTCCTAATCCCCAGTCCTACCCTTGCTCTCTTTGGCGTATGAGCAGAAGTATTTTTCCTCAAAGACTGAGGGCTCCTTCTGCTCTCCATAGCAAAAATCTCCATTCATTGCCTGTCCTTCCTCCTTTTCCCCCTTCATTAAGAGTAAAGTATCCCTTTTTGTCAAGGCTAGTTCTGTTGACTTGATCCTGCTGCCTTCCCAGACTGACTTACACCTCTCCTGCCCTTCCCACCCCCGTCCCTGAATCTCCCTGTCTTCTGTCCTGATGGTTTTTATCACCAGCTTACTGGGGGGTGGGGGTGCAGAGTGGGGGCTGGAAACTTTCCATATATAGGGAGATAGAGTGATCAAAACTCCTGCTGTTCTCTAGGCACAGAATTATTGTCAGAAAGGTTATTGTTGGAAAGGTCTTTTTCCCCCAAGGAATATGGACATAAATTATTTAGGTCCCTTTTTTTTCTAATCTTCCCCTGACTACATGCTTACTCCTCTTTTCTCCTCCATCCTATTCAGGTACCGAAATCCTCACATAGGTTGATCCATCTCCATCTTTTACTAACTTGTTTGTCTATTTTAAATGAGATTTCTACTTGTCTATGTCTTTCTTTTTAAGAACTATTTTAAATTACAAACTCCTTAAGGATCAACAGTGTCTATAAAGCACTTTGATAAATGGTTTTTGAAAATTACTTATTGGTTAATATAAAGGGTTTTTTTTTCTGAAGCAAAAAGTGGATTACTTGTTTAATTTTTCTAAAAGTATTACATGTTAAATATAGGTGTTTGGCTTTGGCAGAAGTTTCAGCATAGTAACCAAGAGTGAGGATGATCTAAGGAAACACCAGGTCATGGTGAACACTCTGGCTTTGTTTTCTACCTGTCACCGTATCTAACCTCTGCATCATTTTATGTATTTTCTCCTTGGATGTGTTAGGCCAACATTAGTGGCAGAGGTGTCTCTCTCAACCAGGGACCAGATGGAACCCTGCCCTGAGAACATAATTTCTTGAGTGCTGGGTGAAATGATAGGATGCCTGGAGATTCCTTTAAAATGCTCCAGTTCTTCCTTTCAAAAAAAGTATATGAAGAGGTAGATAGATGGTTCATTGTACTATTCTGTTTACTTTGGCATATGTTTATAACTTCTCCATAATACAAAGTTAAAAAAATGGTATGAAATGGCAAAAGAAAAATAGTAATGTTTATATTGCCCATTTGTCCTTCCTGTGCTGCCTTGTATATGCCAGGATTTTCATTATTTTATTGAATAATCACAATAACCCTAAGAAGTTAGATGGGGCATTAACAGAGGCTCGGAGGGTTTCAGTAAACTCCCCCAAGAGCACTTCCTTGTAAGGTGTGCCATACTCTTCTGATCCAAAAGCCAGTGTTCTTTCCCCCCCAAACTATGGTGTCACACTGTTTTAGTATTTTGCTTTATAATAATTCTACTTTGTGCTAGACACTGAAAGCTAATGATTTTAAATCACATCAAATCAACAAATGTATATAGAGGGCCTATTGTTTGCCAGATGTTTTTAAGAATAAAATGTGTCCAAATTAGTAAGATGTCACTATACCACACCACTTACAACTCTTAGCACCTTGACATTGTTTATAAGTGCCTGGGCCAGCCTTTAACCTCCTTTTTTTTTTTTTTTTTTTGAGACAGAGTTTCACTTTGTTGCCCGGGCTAGAGTACCATGGTGTCAGCCTAGCTCACAGCAACCTCAAACTCCTGGGCTCAAACAATCCTACTGCCTCAGCCTTCCTAGTAGCTGGGACTACAACCATGGGCCACCCTGCCCGGCTAATTTTTTCTATATATTTTAAGTTGTCCAGCTAATTTCTTTCTATTTTTAGTAGAGACGGGGTCTCGCTCTTGCTCAGGGTGATCTCGAACTCCTGACCTCGAGTGATCTCCCACCTCGGCCTCCCAGAGTGCTAGGATTACAGGCGTGAGCCACTGGCCTGGCCTAACCTCTTTTTTATTTCCTTCTCTTTTCTGAACAGTTCCAGTGACACTCTTGAAAGTCACTGCGCAAGGACTTAGTAGGTAGAGAATGGCCCTTTCTTAGATATTTCCTTCCTCGTGATGTTTGCTCTTTGGGGTCTGAGTGATCCTCAGGAGACCTCCTGGGGCAGTGGTGGTAGAGGGTTTGTTCTGAACTTTGTGTGACCTGTGGCATCTTTGGGTTTTCCAGGGGGTGGGGGTGGGTTGGTTACAATTGCAGACAAGGTGGTGGAATGTCTTGCTTTGCAAAGGTAACTGGCCTAGCTGGGATTTGAAATTTGACTTCATAAGCAAACCTGTCACAGACCAGCCTCAAAACAAAGAAGGGCTCAAAGAGACTCATGTCATATGGCTGTCAACAGAGAAACATTTTTATTCAAACTTTATTTAAGAGAGAAAGCAGGGCACTGATGAAAATTGTTGAAATCCTTTCACTGTGATATTAGTACATAATCAAAAGAAAGGACTTAAACTCGGCTTAAAGACGAGTGTTGTCACTTGGGTCCTTTCAGCTAACATGTAATCCCATCTGTGGACATAGTCTTGTGCTTCAACAATGTATATATTTGTATTGGCAAGGACTTTTACTGACCTTCCCAAACAGCAGCCAACAATCTCTAGGAATACTTACTCCAATGTTAAACATTTCCTGATGGGGGGTCTGAAAAGAAACATAAAACAATGTGCACAAATTGTAGCAACCTCTCTGCCTTCCCTCTGCCCTTTAAAAATATTAAATAGTAACGATAAAAGCACATTTGCAAGTCCATAGTTCTATGGGGCTTAGCTAATTTATGAGAAAAGCAGCAGTAAACAAAGGGTTTGTATGTTCCTGAGCAGATGTAGAAAACAGTCTCATAGGCTCAAAACCCATTCTTGCACGAAGAATGGAAGTGAGTGACCCTTGAACAGTGATGTTTCTCATGTCCAACTTTAAACGAGTCTTCCCTGAGATTGCATGTTATAGCTCCTGCCATCTTGGAATAATAAAAAAAAATATATAGGCTTTATGTGTATACACACACACACACACACACACACACACACACACACACATATTCAATTAGAAAACTTTTTTTAACCTGAAAACAAACAATGTATAAGATGAACTGTGTTCTGAAACAATCAAAATGTGCATACCTTCTTTTTATTTAATGGGATGTAAATTCCTGGCTTTGAGTTTACAAAGGACAAGCATTTGAGTGCAGATTTTGTCAATGTTGCATACAAAGTGCGAGCACTAAGTATGTATTTTCTTTGCAATATCTGACATGACTTGTTCATAGACGGTTGTGGCATAACATGTCAGCTTGAAGTGCCAAGTATGCTGACTGCAAAATACCTGGGCAAAGACCTCTTTTTAAAAGAAACACATCCTGACTGGGAGATACTTCTAGGGTCACTGAAGAATTGAGCATGGGAAGCTCTGAACATTGCACATCCTTTCCTTCTCTCTGCAGCTGTAATTGCTTAAGTGGGGAAGGATATATATAGGCTTCCGTTTGTCACCTGTGAGACAGGATGTAGGATTCCATCCCCTCCTGAGTGTCACTGCCTCACTGCAATTATCTTCACATGTATCACTCTGTCATCTACCTATAGCACAGAGGGGATCAACAGCCTGGTCATTTTTACTGTGATTATCTACCACCACGTGACAGTTGATTCAACTGACAAGGGAATAATTGACAGGCAATTATGGAATGCCAGCTAGGCAATGGAGAGAATGTGGGGGAAGAATAAGTCACAGAGTACCTGACCTGACACAGCTGGAGGGACATGATCTTCACCTCCATTGCTTCACTTCAGGCACCCTCACCACCTTTCTCACGGTTTATTGCAACAGCATTTATTGCAAAAGGCTCCTAACTGGCATGCCCTTCCTGTGCTCTTGTTGCTCTTCAGTTAATTCTCCATATCACAGCAAGAGTTAGACTTTTAAAATACAAAATTGATCCAGTCTTTCCTCTGCTTAAAACACTCAGAGGCTGTCTACTGTCTTGAGAGGCAAGACCAGCCCCTGCGTGCCACTCCAGCATCATCCTTCACTGCATCCCCCCAGTTTGTGGTCCTGTCGTACTGACCTGTCTGCAAGTGCTCTGAATATTTCTTGTCTTAGATAGTGTTTAGAGCCTCGTTATTGGAGATTATTCTCTTTCATTATGTATAATGCAAGTGATTGGAAAGAAAAGGCACTAAGGCTCCACATGTTCAAGGTTGGCTGATGAGTGCAGTGCTTTGATTCTCTTCATTGATTTTTATCTTACTGTATTTTTAATGTTGTTTCCACATTAAGTGAAGGATATTAGGCAGGGAAAGCAATTCTCCATACAAACACCTACTGTTAGGCTAGTGCTTAAAAGTGTATTCCATTATTTGTTGTAACTTGCTCATGTGTGTCTTCAAAGGCTCATGGGAGAGGACTTATGTGCTGTCCAGGTGTTCAGAGATTTTTATCTTTTCATAAAGTGTCATTCCTGTATCTCTTCCAAGGTGGAGTCTTATTGGAATCACATGCTCAGGAATCATGTCATAATTATAAAACAAGGCAAGCATATGGATGGAGACATGCTCTGATTCAGTAGTAAACCTGAGATCAAAAATCAGGCAAAACATGAAAATATAATTCTAGGGGTAAAATTTATATATTTTTAAAAATTTTATGTTAAAAATATTTAAGATTTTGAATGATTAATTCACACATAGCGTTGAAAAGTTTAAAAAAGGATATAATGTCGGCAAGTATGTATACTATAATCTTTTTTGTTTTTTACACAAATGGGAGCATATTATATACACTGTTCTGAAATTGGTCTTTCTCAGATATCAGATATGCCTTGGAAATCTTTCCCTATTAGTACCTATGGAAATTTTATGTTGTTTTTAATGGCAGTAGAGGATATGATAGTTGAATGCACAGTATAGTCTCCTGTTAGTGGACATTTGAGCTGTCTGTATCCAGTTTTTTGTTATCGCAATCAGTGCTACATGGATACATTATACATGTATCTTACCACACGTGTAAGAGTATTTCTCTTGGTTAAATTCACAGCATTGGAATTGCTAGGTCAAAGGTATGTAAATTGTTAATAGATTTTGCTAAATTGCCCTTCATAGGTCTATTTGCTCACACTCTTGCCAACACAGTACATTATGAATTGTTTTACCAATTTGATGTTGTAATTCCTTTGCCAATTTCATTGGTGAAATGGGTATGTCCTAGTTGTTTTAATTTACATTTCTCTTATGAGTGAAGTTGAGCATCTTTTCAAATGTTTTTAGAGATATTTGTATTTTCTTTCCTGTGACTAGTCTGTCCTTATCCTTAGCTCATTTTTCTATTGGCTTATTGGTCTTTTATTGATTAATAAGAGCTCTATATAGTAAAAAATTAATTCTATGTGATATCAGTTGTAAATCACATGTTTTTCCTGTCCTATTTTTATTTTAACTGCTTTTCGCACTTTTGCTATACAGAATTTATTATTACTTTCATTAGACATCAATCTTTTCTTGCATGGCTTTAGATGTAGTTTCAAAATTAGAAAGGTCTTCCCACTCTCAGATTATGAAAACTGCCTTTCAAATTCTCTTCTAATACTTTTCCCCCTAGTTTTCTCATTTAAATATTTAATCCCTCTGGAATTCATCTGTTTAAAGTGAGCCACTTTACTTTTTTGTAAATGGCTATTGTAGCAGTCAGGGTCTAGTCAGGAAAACAGAAAGCATACTAGGTATTTCAGATAGAAAGGAATCCATAAAGGGAGTTGGTTACACAGATGTCAGAAGGTTGAAAAAGTAGAAAGAGAACGCTGAGGTAACCAGCGACAACTGCAAGAAGCAGCTACCACCTCTGGGGCTGAGGAAACAAAGGAAGACGTGAGGGTACCAGAACATAAGACTTCAGAGGCAGGATCCCTCTGCAGAGGGCTTACTGCCCAGCCCTGCCAGGACCTCTGAAGGACCTTGCTGAGGCTAGTTCTCCGAGATCTGGAGAACCAGGAGCTGGAGCTGACTGCTACTGCTGGAGCAGCACTGTCAGAAACAGGCCAAGCCAGAAAGGAAATCTCCTTTCTTCCCTTCCTACCTTCTAATAGCCCTCTAATGACTTTTATTAGCAGAACGCAACAGGAAACAGCTAGTACAGGAGTCTGGGAAATGTAATTTGCAGAATCCCAGACTTAGTATCACAGAGTAGAATGGAGATAAATGGCTTTAAAACCAGCAGGTAATAAATAACTCTTAATCGAATAATCTATGTTCCCCTATGATTTGAAATGTCACTTTTGTCCTATAATATAATATCTAAGTTTGTTTCTGGGATTTCTAGTTTACTCCATAGGTTTCTTAAGCTATTCCTTGCTCTAGTCCCACATTGCTTTAATTATTGTAGCACTATAAAATGTTTTCATAAGTGGAAAGGCCCATCCTTTTTCACTACATTTTTTGTGAATTTTCCCAGCTAATATTATTTATTTTTAAAAAACATAACTTTACACTTAAAGGATTTTTGAAAGAATTAAAAAATCAGAGCCATTTTTTTTCAAAAAATGATATTTGTTTCTTTTTGGATATTTTTTATTGTTTATAGTGATCAGAACCTCCATATATTAGGTATTAGAGCATAATCATGTGCAAGAAGGGGCATGGCATTCAGGGTACACAAAATTGAAATTGAAGGGAATTTGGGAATTGAAGAGAAATGAGCACATGGAGGGAGGAATGGTGAAGGCCAGTGAAAAGATGGCAAAATCAATGGATGGTAGATTTTGCTGCCATCGCAGGGTTGTTCGATTTGGGGTTCTAGAGGGAGTGAGCTGGAAATATAGAAGATGGTGGTGGGGAGCTGAAATTATAGATGGTGGCAATTTTCGGTAATAGTTACAAGGATTGTGCTATGGCCATAGAAGCAAGGGCTGAGGCAGTGTGAAGGACAAAATCATTAAAGGAGAGAAGCTCAGGGAACCAGGAGGTCAGGATATGAGTCTAATCATCTAAGGAGATATTTAAATCACCAAGAAATTTGACAGAAGTAGTGTTAGAGAGAATAACAGCAATCCAGAAGCTAAAATCTTCAAGGTAAGAATGGAGGTGAATGACTCAGGGCGTCTGAGTGGCACATGGCTAGAAACAGAAAGGATACTAATTGATATTATGATGACATGAGATTCAAAGCTAGGACATTTTAGGGAGGATGGAGAGAGAATGATACGGAAGCAGTGACGAGGAGCAAGTGGGTAATCTACCCCACCTCCATGCCTACTGGTACAAGGAGTAGTAAAGAAACTATCCACTTCTTCTGAGCTTGTGGGCAAACAGTGTTCTCAAGAGACAGCCAGGGTTCCCTTAGTGCAGTGGTTCTCAAACTTAACTGCAGATGCCCAGGCCATATCCCAGGCCAATTTAATAATAACCTGTGGAGGTAGGAGCCAGGCATCAGCATTTTATTGTAAAGCTTCAGGTGATTCCTGAAGTACAGCCAAATTTGAGAATCACTGCCATTAGAACAAGGAGGTGAAGGAAACATTCTCAGAAGAGTTTGTGAACTCAGGAGAGTTTACTTGTGGTTGAATGTGAGTTTCAGAGAGCACAGTGAAAGTATTTCAGGAGATGGGCTTAGGTGAGGTATACGAATAGAAAAGATGATGGCAGAGTCAAATACAAATTTGAGTTTGGAGCGTGAGGGGGATGAGTTTTCTCTAGATTTTACTGGTGGTGCCAAAAGGACCAAGAGCCTTCACTTTAGCAGCTGCAATGTCAGAAGTACATGATTATTTCCTTCATTTGTGGCTCTGGTGAATGCTTAGGTGTGGCTTGAAAAAGCAATGCCAGCCACCTCAGGAAGAGATGCTTTGCATGGTTTTGCTGTGGTTAAGTCATCTGGAGATGTAAGCCTTTAGATCGGATCCCCACGAGTGAAAGCTATCTGTGAAACAGCTACCAGGACTTCAGCTGGAACAGATGTGCCCACATTGCTGCAGCTCTGTGGTATCTTGCTAAATTAGCTTTTGAGATTAAGCATGTGTGAAGAAAGGCTGTAGAACGAAAGCTTTCAGACTACATATTTGTTGGCCTTGAAGATCACGAAGAAATTTGAAAGAAGTCTAGGGATATTCCCATAATGTTATTTAACAAGACTGGCCACTGTCGAACACGAAATGATGAGTTCAGTGCTGAGAAATCTGGCAACACTGGTTGACTGATCTCATCCACCTGCCTCTTCTATTTAGTCATCTTCACCATGCTTTTATCTAACCATTTGCTTGTGGATGATGAAGCATGATGATGACAGCTCAGATAAGGTTCCCGACCACAAAAACTCAGTAGAGGTCAATGCACATCAATTGTCTGAAACAATAATGTTTGGCAACTTGATAACTACAAATAAGCAGCAGGAGTTTGAAATAAACAAGGGGGACCTTGAGCTACTTTATTGACTCTATCATAATCAAGGAAGTTCTTTCCCTGAAAGTTTCCAGCTATTACTATAAATCTTAGCCAGTTATTCCTGGTCATTTATTTGGAAAAAGTGGATATATTGGAAACACTATACAAGCTAGTACGGCAGAAGTTTCCCAACACTAGAGTCATGTCATGTTGCCAGATAAAGCTCAGGCTTAGTCTATCATGGAAAAAAAAAATCCTAAGGGGTTACAAGTAATGGGACCATGATATGTAATATGCTTAACCCGAGTGTTCCCAACTTTGACCGATGATTGGTATTGGAGGTAGTTGTTGATAACAAAATTTAGTTTTTCCAACATCTTCCCTCAAGAAGAGTATCAGACTTATCAACTGTTTGCTGGTTGACTACAATAACTGCGAATGGGAGGAAAGCATGATATAAATAACATTTTATACATGTGCTAATCTGAAAATTAAGGTAAAAACATTACATCAAGTATTTTGAGTTCAGGAACCCCATTCTTATGCTAATAGACAAATAATGTATTTGAGCACAGTCAAATTTCAGTGAAATGTCAATTACTATTTTTAGGGCATTGATTTTACTGTGAAGAGTAAAAACTACCATTAAAAATACACTACTATTGTAAATAAACTACCATTGACATGTATGCCAGCATTCCTTTAAGTGTGCCCAGTGGCAAATACTTATTAAAATATTGATTTGCCCCTAAAAATGCTCATTTTATATTTTTAAAATTAATTAATTAATTCCTACCTGAGATTGGTGCAATGTATTTACTAGCGATTTAGCACAATGGAGAGATCTCTGGTCTGAGAATCAGGAGCTTGGGATTCTAATATATAATAAATAACCAATTAAGTTGTGTTGCTTGGGCAAATCATTGACTTCTTTGAACTTCTGTTTACCTAGCTACAATTAAGAGATTAAAGTTCTTTCTTACTCTAAATTCCTATAATATATGAATCAAATGGCCTGTTGAAGCTTGGAATCATTTACATTGGTAAAAAAACTGGAATTGAGATTAATCACTCCTGATGACTTCCTAATGCTATCTCATCCTCTAGAACTTTCCTCCAACCCTTCCTTCCAAAAGGTGGCTTGATGAACAATTAGCTGTAGGAGTTACCTTCCAAAATCTCACTCCTACTAGATTATAAAGTCATATAAGCATAGGATTATGTATGTCTTACTCTTGTGGGATCTACCACAATTAGCAGAATATCTTGCACATAGCTGCTAAATGAACAAATAAATAAGTTAGTAGATGGAATGAAGGAAGGAAGGTAGAAAGAGAGGAAGAGGAGGGAGTGGGGAGTGAGGAAGGAGATAACTAACTGCTCCATTTAGGATGTGTAGGTACTAAAGGAAAGAGAAGAAGTAGCCATGTTCTTCAACTTCCATCTAAAAAAGAGAGCAGGACTGGGCATGGTGGCTCACGCCTGTAATCCTAGCACTCTGGGAGGCCAATGCAGGAGGATTGCTTGAGGTCAGGAATTCGAGACCAGCCTGAGCAAGAGCAAGACCCCATCTCTACTAAAAATAGAAAAAGTTAGCTGGGTGTGGTGGTGCACACCTGTAGTCCCAGCTACTCAGGAGGCTGAGGCAGGAGGATCACTTGAACCCAGGAGTTTGAGGTTGCTGTGAGCTAGGCTGACGCCATGGCACTCAAGCTGGGGTGACAGAGTGAGACTCTGTCTCAAAGAAAGAAAGAAAGAAAGAAAGAAAGAAAGAAAGAAAGAAAGAAAGAAAGAAGAGAGCAGGACTAATTAAAGAAATGTTTGGTAAAGGTTTTGATTTGATTACTGCATGCATAAATCACAGTGGAGATTGTTATTTCAAACAAATTTAATACACGGTGGTATTCCAGTCCAACACAATCGATATTTTCCTTGGAATTTTTTTGTGTATTAAAGTTTGATCTAAACTTTGGGTTATAGATTCAGATTAAAAATAAATTGAGAAAATTGAAAAAATCTCTATTGAAAGATGGACATAAAAATAGAAGAGAATCAATTTATTGAAAAAGAAAAAGCAAGACATAACTGTTAGTGATGGTGAAATGAGTATTAGAATCAATGGAATTTCATTTTTTGACCTTTCCATTCTATTGTTGAATAAAAAAATAAAGTGGTATATATTTGAGAGGTTGTATCTATATGGAGAATTCATAAGGTATAATAAGATTGCCGACTCTGAAGTCAGATTGCCTAGTTTTGCATCCTCACATCACCACTTATTATTAATAGTTATGTGACTTTGGGCAAATTACAGAACTTTTCTGCACCTGCCTCAGAACCTTCATTTACAAAATGGTGATGATAATAGTGTCTATCTGATAAGGTTATGTAAGGTTTAAATGAGATAATGTTGCAAAGCACTTTGTACATTTCCTAGCATATAGTAAGTGCTTGATAATATTGGGGGAGAGAATGGGGGAGAGGGAGAATGTGTGTGTTGCTACTATATTTGTATAGTGATAGAGAAAAACAATTTGAAAAGATCCACTTCATATTATTAATAGAATTAGCCCTAGCAAGTGCAATATGGGAGGATGTGGCATACACCTTTCATTTTTTTAAAATCACTTCTGTAACGTTGATTTTTTGTATAACAAACATTTTTACATCATAATTTTAAATCTTTAAAAATTTTGATAGTAGATCTAAAACGATAATTTACCAACCTAAATTCATCAAGAAAGAGCACAATTCAGACTCATTTATGCAGAATCAGGCAGTGGAAGAGATCATAAATAACAATTCCTTTGTGGGGGACAATATTTGTATGTATTCAAATCTATGGTCTCAGTCAATCTTTTGCATTAGGTAGGACTTTGCTATTTCCACCAGAGTTGAGAAAGTTGAGAGAATTCCTGTATCTTACCTTACCACTCCCCTAGTGGAAAGCAGGGCCAGAAATGACTCAAGCGCCCTGATGCCCCTCCACTACTTTGTGGCATCTAGTGTAGCTCATGCCCTGCCCCCACCCCCCAGTTTTAAAGAGACAAGGAGCAGCTCATTTACATAATCCTGAAGCCCAGCAGAGTGGAGGGTAACAAGTCTTCTGGTGAACTGGCTTATTTGTTTTAGATCCATATAAAAACATAGGTGAAAACTCTCAAAATATGTGGTCCCCATTCTTGTAATTTCTTATCCCTCGTAACGTTTACATGTATTGATGTTTTAGGCTTTTGTAGCTGATAAACCAAAGTCTTTCACCTAGTGGCTAATTTTAACATGGTTAGCTTTGGTTGAGATCTCATTTTTCTGCCTGCAGATTCACAAGATCCCCCAAAGAGTCTATTCAGTAATTGTGATGCATTCCTGTAGCATTTAAGACTAAGCCCTAAAAGCTTTGCTTTGTATACTTGATCTGTAGCGACCTTTAGAGTTTGCTGCCCATTGAACCGAAGGTCTTCCTTGTGAAATCATAGAATAGTGCCCCAGTTCACTTTCTGTTACTTGATATCACTGAACAAAAATACCATTATCAGCGCCTGAGAAAAAAAAGATATGGCACCCTGTCTCTTTAAAACTTTAAGAATAGCAAGCACAGTAGAGTTAATTCTTTTGGGGGCTGTGCCTTGAGAATTTTCTGGCCCAGAATCAAGCTACAGATAATTAATTATGTCAGTGAAAAGCTCTGATGGCCTGTTCTCTTCAGAAAAAAAGTGACATCACCCATAGAATTCTCTGGCAATAAAGAAGAACAAAGCTGTGAGTGCAGGAAATAACAGACAGATGTCCATGAGTGCATATTTTATCTACTTCAAAGTACATTGCAAGAAGTCATGCTGCAGGGCTGTCTCCCAGCAGCAGTGGCTTGGCAAGGGGTCTTGGAGAGTCGGAGAAGTAAGTTTACAGGATCGGGTTCACTGCCTTACGTGCTCTGGCCTGAAGATAGAAGTGTGGCGTTCCTAAGGAAGTTACTAAAAAGATGACAATGTTCGACAAATGTTGGCGAGAACATGGCAAGCCAATCAAATTATGTAGTGTGGGGAAATTGCACCAGATGGTGGCGGCAGCATTTGTGGATAATGTTAGTACGGGAAACATTACCCAGAGCCTTTAAATTCCCGGTCCTTCCTTTGCTCTGTGCTTACATCATATTTTCGCAGAAAACTGTTACCAACCCCCACAAGCAGCATGTAATGGAAAGAACAAATATTTTGGAGTCAGATAACTCTTTTTCTTACTAATGATGTGACCTTGGATGAACTATTTAATTTTCTTTGAGCCTTATTTTTTTTCATCTGTAGAATAGAATTAAGAAAAATAAATTAAATAATGCTCCTGAAAAGAATTTTGTCCACACTAGGGTGCAATGTAAGTATTGGTTGTTATTAAATTCAACTCTGTCCTTCCTTGCAAAATATATTAGTTTCCTATTACATATCTAGAATCAGACTTGTGTTAGCTGGAACAGATGTTTACTTACACAAGCAATTTTAGGCATAATAGAAAGATCATTGTTTCAAAATTTCAGGTACCAGAGTACCAGAAATTCTACCATTGAGATGTATTCCTTTGAGTTGAAACTACCTGCTTCAGAACTTTCTTTTAAAAATATTATTTAATTATCATAGTAAAACCAGTTCAACATAGATTATTTAGAACACATATTCTTAATGAGAGCACCATTTTTCCCAAGAGGCTGAAAACTGGTTCAGAGGGTGGAGGGGAGGGTGAAGAAATTTTAGAAGTGAAGAAAATTTAGATGGTTTATGGCCCTCAAAAGGACCACGGTACATGAATTATATACAGTAATCTGAGGTATTAAAATTTCACAAGGGAGGTAATACAGGAAAAATATGCTCATGCCAGTAATCCTAGCACTCTGGGAGGCCAAGGCAGGAGGACCACTTGAGGTCAGGAATTTGAGACCAGCCTGAGTAAGAGTGAGACCCTGTCTCTTCCAAAAATAGAACAAATTAGCCAGGCATGGTGGTGCACACCTGTAGTCTCAGCTACTCAGGAGGCTGAAGCAGGAGGATTGCTTGAACCCAGAAGTTTGAGTTTGCAACCTGGGCAACAAAGTGAGACCCTGTCTCAAAAAAGAAAGACAAAATGCCTGAAAGGTATAAATAGCCAGTTCACTAAAGAGATATAAAATGTTCGCTAGGAAATAGTTTGACTTAACTAATAACTAAAGAAATGTAAATTAAAACAATAATGAGATATTATTCCTCACTTCTTAAATCAGGACAAATTTTAGAACTATAGTAGTTATTACAGGTGAGGGTTTGATAAATGGACATTCTCATAATCTTGCTGGGAAGACATGGTTCTAAAAATTAATTTGGCAATAGATACATGAGTCTTTAAAAATATTTATAAATTTATTTATTTATTATTATTTTTTTTTATTTCAGCTCATCATGGGGGTACATAAGTTCAGGTCATATACATTGTCCATGTCCCACCCGTCCCCCCGAGTCAGAGTCCCAAGCGCGTCCATTCTCATTCTCCAGACAGTGCGCCTGGCACTCATCATGTAGTCATACCTCCATCCCCTCCCCCCCCACCTCCCCGGGTCTGCACCTTCAAGCATGACCATTCCCCAGAGGGTGTGCAACGCACTCATCATGTAGGCATACACCCATCCCCTCCCCCCATCCCCCATCCCAGTCTGATATCCAATTGGTATCCTTCCCCGATGTACATTTAGGTGATGATCAGGGAAACCAGTTTTCTGGTGAGTACATGTGATGCTTGGTTTTCCATTCTTTGGATACTTCACTTAATATAATGGGTTCCAACTCTCTCCAGGAGAACCAAAGAGATGTCATATCATTGTTATTTCTTATAGCTGAGTAGTACTCCATGGTATACATATACCACAGTTTACTAATCCATTCATGGATTGATGGGCACTTGGGTTGTTTCCACATCTTTGCGATTGTGAATTGTGCTGCTATAAACATTTGGGTACAGGTGTCTTTGTTAAAGAATGACTTTTGTTCTTCTGGGTATATGCCCAATAATGGGATTGCTGGATCAAATGGTAGGTCTACTTGAATCTGTTTAAGGTATCTCCATATTGCTTTCCATAGGGGTTGCACTAGTTTGCATTCCCACCAGCAGTGTATGAGTGTTCCTGTCTCTCCACATCCGCGCCAACATGTGTTGTTTTGGGATTTTTTGATAAAGGCCATTCTCATCGGAGTTAAGTGGTATCTCATTGTGGTTTTGATTTGCATTTCCCTGATGATTAGGGATGTTGAGCATTTTTTCATACTTTTTTTAGCCATTCTTATGTCTTCTTTTGAAAAATTTCTATTCATGTCCTTTGCCCACTTTTTGATAGGGTTGTTTGATTTTTTTCTTGCTGATTTTCCTGAGTTCTAAATAGATTCTTGTTATCAGTCTTTTATCTGATGTGTAGTATGCGAAAATTTTTTCCCATTCTGTAGGCTGTCTGTTTATTTTCGTGACTGTTTCTTTGGCTGTGCAGAAGCTTTTTGATTTAATCAGGTCCCATTCGTTTATTTTTGTTGTTGCTGCAATTGCCTTAGGGGTTTTCTTCATAAATTCTTTGCCTAGACCAATGTCTGTAAGAGTCTTTCCTACATTTTCTTCTAGAATTCTAATTGTTTCCCATTTAAGGTTTAAATCTGTTATCCACCGTGATTTGATTTTTGTGAGAGGTGAAATCTGTGGGTCCTGTTTCAGTCTTCTACATGTGGCTATCCAGTTTTCCCAGCACCATTTATTGAATAGGGACTCTTGTCCCCGGAGTATGTTTTTGTCTATTTTGTCAAAGATTAGATGGTTATATGAGGATGGTTTTATATTTGGGTTTTCTGTTCTGTTCCACTGGTCTGTGTCCCTGCCCTTGTGCCAATACCAGGCAGTTTTAAGAACCACAGCTTTGTAGTATAGTTTAAAGTCTGGCAAATCAATACCTCCCATTTTGTTTTTATTGCTTAAGATTGCTTTTGCTATACGGGGTCTTCTCTGATTCCATACAAAGTGTATAATTATTTTTTCTAAATCTGTGAAAAATGATGTTGGTAATAAAAATATTTATAAATTTAATTAAGTATTATAACAAGAAAGACAAAGATTATTGCACAAATATGATTTATATTAATAACAGTAAAAAATGAAAAACCACAAATATTCAGCAATAAGAAAATGTTTGAGTAAAATATAGTATATCCATAGAATAAAATATTATACAGGGTTTAAAAATTATATTTCAAGGGATGTTGAATGAAGTGAGAAATGCTTACAATAAATACTCAAAGTTGCATATACACTGTGCTTACAATTGTGGAAAAATACATGTGCATGTGAAGATAAATACGCACCAAAATATTCATAATTGTTCTTTCAGGTTGGTAGAATTTTTGTTGAACCATGCCACCATGCTCAGCTAATTTTTTTAATTTTAAAATTTGTAGAGATGGGGGTCTCACTACATTATTCAGGCTAGTCTTGAATTCCTGGCTTGAGTGATCCCTCTGCCTTGGCCTCACAAAATTCTAGGATTACAGGTGTGAGCCATTGTACCTGCCCATTAAGACATTTTTCTATTGAGCCTCAGAGTTATTTTCACTGATATTTGTGAACTCTTTATAATTAAGGATAAGCAGTTACCTATATCTTCTACAGTTGTTACGAATATTTCCTTCCTTTTTTGCCATTTAATTGGCTATGATTTTTTTTAACAGATAGAATCTCTAATCTTTTTTCTTTGTCATTTCAGAGCAAATCTTTCCCCCATGCAGAAGTCAGATAACTACCATGTCCACTCACTCATTCAGTAAATATTTATGGAGTGTCTACTATTTGCAGGTGTTAATGGTGGCAATTTTAAATAGGGGACCAAGAAAGGCTCCACTAAAAAGGTAACATTTATATAAAGGCCTGAAGGGGGTGGGAGGGCACACAAAGCAAATATTTGGGGGTAGAGCGTTCCAGGCAGAGAGAACCACAGGAGCAAAGGCCTGAGGAGGGAGTGAGCCTGGGAGTTTGAGGCACAGCAAGGAGGACAGCGCAGATAAAATAAAGGGGAGAGGAGGTGGTGGTTGTGCGAGGGAGCGTATGAAGTCACCAACATCCTCTCCAATACTTGGGTCCTGTTGCTGGGTTTGACTGGCCGTGCCAGACCCTTCCTCCCCAAGAATCAGCTTTCTCAGGGTCTCTGTTGTTTCTCCCAATAATTCTGCCTTGGTTTGACCATTGTAATCTGTGTAATACCTTTGAATAAGTCTGAAACCCAGTGGTAGGTATCTCTCTCTCTCTCTTTCTCTCCATTAGGATCTTTATCTCCTATGTAAAGCAGTAGATGCAAACCAGTGTTGCCTATTTCTATATACCAAAAGTATCTAAGCATCAGCAACTCCCAGTCAATATTCCTTATGATGTGTATTTCAATATTTTCTAAAACTGAGTAATAAACTACATTTTTACCTAGTAATAAAAGTCTTGTGTTCTAGTCATGACTTGGCTGTTAACTAACTGTATAACGTTGGGGGAGGAGGGCAATAACTACAATTTACTTTTATGAAATGCATAATATTTAATTCATTTTCAAGGGTGATAATTTAAGTCATCTGCCTTACCTGAGCCTCAGATTTCTCATCTGTAAATGAGGGCATTAAGTTTGATGATCTCTAAAATAATATTAATGTGTCAATAATCCATTATCATGCATACTAGTATTTAGGAAGAAAGTCTTTAAGGAGTACCACACTAGCAAGTGTGAAGAATGTAGCAAAACTGAGCAGCAATTTTTTTAGATATTATGTATAGATAAACAAAGAATTCAATTGCTAAATCAGGAATAGGTCTTTCAAGTGAGTGTCATACTAAGCTCTACGTTTTAGGTTTCTGTGGTGGCAGGACCTATTTTGGTACCCCTATTTAGGTCCCAATGACAGTATTAATAAAGATAGATTGGGACATGCTGCAATAATAAATTAATCCCTAAATACCAGCAGCCAATTTCTTTGTCATTACTTTACTGTCCAACTTGGGTTGGTGGATGCTAAAATTTATCTATAATCCCAAAATCAATACTTGTGGCATTTTTGTGACCATTTGCATTCACAGAACAGCAAAAAATTTGAGTTGCCTGATGTGCATATTCCCAACTGAGGCTGAACAGGCAGGCTATGCTCTGCCGTCTTGTTTCAGTTCTCATACTGTAATAAGTATCTTTTTGTGGCCTGTTTAGTACTACATTTTTCACATTTTTGTATTTTTTGTTGGTGATTTTGCTATTTAAAATGGCCCCTAGGGGCCGGGCGCGGTGGCTCATGCCTGTAATCCTAGCACTCTGGGAGGCCAAGGTAGGTGGATTGTTTGAGCTCAGGAGTTCGAGACCAGTCTGAGCAAGAACGAGACCCTGTCTCTACTAAAAATAGAAAAACAAATTTTTGATAAATATTTTAATTTTTAAAAAGAGAAATAAAAGATAAAAGAAAAAAAATAAAATGGCCCCTAGGCATAGTGCTGAAGTATTGCCTAGTGTTCCTAAGTGTAAGATGTGCTTTAAGGAGAAAATATGTGGATTAGATAAATTTCCTTCAGACATGCATTACAGTGCTATTGGCCATGGATTCAATGTTAATCAACAATTTATATTAAATAAGGTGTCTTTAAGCAGAAAAACACATAAAACAAGGGAATGTATTGATTGGTTGAGGAAAATACTGTGAAAAGCAGCTCGCAGGAACCTGTTTCCCCTAAGAGCAATGATTCAGTATTCGAGAATTTCACGTTTGTGGGAACTTTCTAGAGCATAACTGCTACTGTGAATAATGAAAATCAGCTGTAGTTCATTTCTATTTATTCCTCATATGCAGTAAGGAACCTGAATCACAGGGAGATTTGACAGGGATTTTGTGAACATAAATGAAACTAATAAGCCAATATCTTTTGGAATCTAAACTTTCTCTAGTGAAAGGTAAAAGGTAGATTTTTAAAAAGCAGTTCCGTCCTCAAAGGAGAAAACGTATGTGCTTTGAAAAGGAGAAGCACAAGAAATTGATGGATAAATGGGAGACACACACTTCAACAAATGATTATTGAGCACCCACTTGTGTCAGTCATTGTGCTAGGGTCTAGGGACACAAAAGACAACAAGAGGCTCCTGCCCTCACTGAGTTCTCAGTCTTGCAGGCAGGGAGAAAAGGAGCAATTATAATTACAAAGTGTTGACTGTTTTGATTAGGAAAGTATCGAGAATCAGAAATGGCAATTCTATAAATTTTATGCCCTTTCTCAAGTCACAGAGCATCACATGTGTCCTAAACCATAGCACTTAGGTAACAATACACATGAAGGGCTCTTGTTCAAAAAAACTTTAATGTGGCTCATCTCTGGTCCAATATACTGAAAAGGCAAGATAATTTTATAAGCAGATGCAATTGACTACATTTTCTCTTTGAAAGAGTAGGTTTGGCATTTCAAATGGAGATGCCTTTTAAGGCCAAATATTGCCCATGAAAAGCAGTTAGCAAATCATAAATCATACAGAAGTTTTGTGGCTTTTTCAGGGTTCTCCTTTCTTTAAACAAGGACATTCCAAATAGGAACCCTATAGGCATATTGTTAAATATTAAAGATGCAACTTTTTAAAAACTTAACATTTCTAATTTTTGTACTTATTTTTATTTTCCTTTCCTAAATCAGAGGGCTTGATTTGGTTGCATCCTTCATCTATAAGCAGTGTCTACTTTCAACATGAGTGCTAGCAAGATGTAACGTTTTTTACTGACTCTAAGTTTTAAACAGAATACTAAGAAAAGTTTAGAAAAATTGGTCTTATTTCTGCCATAATAGAATCTTTTGATAGTGGCAATGAAAGAACTGCAGACTCCAGCAGGGCTGGGGAACCTTTTCATGTTGGAAGTCTGCATTAATTTAGCTGTAATCAAATAAGGCTACATTCAAGAAAATTCAATTAGATACACCTAAAAATGTACATTATTTTGTAAAAATATAACTACTTAATAATTTCAAAAAATGAAAACTATTTGTTAATTTTAAAGTTAGCTGACCTTTTAATGACTGTTGTGTCTGCTTTTCTTGGAAACAATTTGAATATTTGGTTGCAATCCTCTGGATGGGTATCAGTCATTTGTGATCTTAAGGGTATCTTGATTTGGGTTAGGTAGGAGAATATAGATTCACAGCAATAAGTGGTTGAAAAGCAAGAAAGTATTTTTCGGGCATGTTGCTAAAGGCGTGAGTATTCTATTGAATTTTTCCATATTTCAATTGGATCTTTCTTAGTATCAATGACTTTAAAATGTCATCTACTGAGAGCTCAATCAATTCCATCCATAGTTCTTTAGATGTCTTGGTGATATCAACTAGGTGAGGCTGAAAAGCTATAATAATTTGAGCATGATGTCATGATTCTCAAAGTCAGTGAAACTTTCATTGTATTTTCCAATTAATAGGTCCATAACAGCTGGGTATTTTTCAAATGATTCACATATATCATCCTGCTCATCAATGACCTTTGCTAACTGGGGGAAAATGTTCATCTGAAATTTCCTTTTGAAGAAGTGTTTTGAAAAAAGTTAGCTTTTTTTTTTTTTGAAATGCTTAGATTTTTTGCCACATATCATATATAGACTTAGTTTTATTTTGCAAAGAAATATTTAAGTTGTTTGGATTTGACATGACATCACACAGCAATGCTGCATTCCTATAGAAATCTTCTTTCGATAATTCACAGTGCTGATTCTGTTCTTCATAAAATTTAACTATCTGTTTTCACAGAGATAAAATTTTGGCTAACACCTGTCCCTGTGATAGCCAATGCACTTTAGAATGATACAGAAAATCCACACTGAATTCAACTTTAGTATGTTACAGAACTGACAATGCTGTGTTGCATTTGCATGGATATAGTTAACAATTTCTATAACTTGTTGCAAAGTGTCACTTAAATGGTAACTTTAGCACAGAGATTTTGCTGATGCAAGATACAATGAAAAGAAATGAGAGCATCTGGATCTGTTAATACTTTTTTTTTAATCTGTGCAGTAAACCCTTCATGTTTTCTTTCTTGGAAGGTGAACCATCTATCTATACATACACTCACTAAATTTACCAAATTCACTCCAAGTTCATGACATTTATCTTGGAAGTTGTTGAAGAACTCTATTCCCCATGTTCTGTTTACAAGAGTGCCCAAAATGAGTAACTCCTTGTAGCAAAGGAAATTTTCTGTTATGATCCAAATGAAGTAAAAAAACCCACCTCGAGTCAGTATTATAACTTGATTCATCCAAAGCGATTGAATGATGTATATTTTTTTCTTTTGAAGTATTGCATGAAGTTGTTCTGTTAAGTTAAAGCCTAATTCATGCTGCTGATCAGTTATGGTTCTCCTTGTAAGAGGCGCCATTTGTATTTTGAAATGGGGTTTAAGCATCCTACAGTTTCGACAATTCATTGTTTCACAATTTCTACATCCCTGAATGGCTTCTCTTTTTTCCCGAGTTAGAAGCTATTTTTTAAGTTCCTTCAGTGGCATTATTTCCAGGTCTTATTGCTCCTTAAAAGAATTATTTTTGCTTTTGCTTTTCATCTTTTAATTCTGCAATACAACCTTTCACACCTCTCACTCTAATTTAAAATATTTGTGGTCCTTATGAGTGTTATAATGCTGAACATTGAATTTCTTCAATGTTGATGTTGCAGCATCACAAAGCAAGCAAATTACCTTGTCTTTAGCAGAAAAAAGATAATATTGCAGTTCCCGATCCTCACTAAGAAATCTGTTTTCTTCTTTCAGCATTCTCTTGTTCTTTAACACGATGGGGCTGTTAAGCAGACAGAATTAAAAAATACTGTCAAGCTGTGCAACTATTCACAAATTCCACTTCAAAGAGAAACACAGTGCACCTTTGTCAAAAACTGATAACAAACTGGCGTACTTGACCCCCCATAAACTCTCAACAACCAGCCTTCTGCAGCAGTGGTGCCAGTCAGGCAGGGGAGGTTAGAACTAAATCATGAGGGTAGCAGCCATCAATTTAACCCTTATGGCTTACAAATGTTCTAATTGTGCCAGTCAATCTGGGAGGATTATTTTGTTGAAACTTATTTTGTTTTTTGGTATTTGAAATATGTTCATTTAAAAGATAAAATAAAAATATAAAAGATAAATAAAAATGTATTAATAAAATAAAAGGATTTGTTCTGTAAAATTTAGATTCAATCAAAAGGCTGCACATAAGGACCTAGAAGGCCATATGTGGTCTTAAGGCTGCAGGTTCCCCACCCTGGCTCTAGAGTAAACAGTGTAGTCTAAATTCTTGAATTAGAGAGAGAGAGATGCTTCTTCAAATCACATCAATAAATAGAGCAAGAGGCTCAGAAGTGCAGCACAAGCTGATGTGAGGCTGCCAGTGGTCTGTTAGGTTCGTGGCATAGGAATCACAGATATTGTTATGAGTGGTTTGGACAGTCACAGGATATTGGCAGCATATGGGAAGAGAAAACTGCCTTGGCCTTTAACCTATTGATTCAGTTCGTGGAAAGGCTTTTGGTTATGTTGCCCAATAGATCCAGCTGTTCCACATCAGCAATTCACTCCAACAAGAAAAAACAAAGAGGAAATTATCTTTTATTGGACATCTACTGTGTGTCAGGCATTATTTTAGTCACTTCACAAGTATTTCATTCTCATGCAGGCTGGGGAGCTGAAGTTCAGAGCCAACTGGCCCAAGAGCACGTAGCTATAGTAAACAGCAAAGCCATAATCTGTCTGTTTGACTCCCAAGGTGTGAGGTAACTAATTTACCAGGCATTTTGTATATATCAGCTCATGTAAAATCTGTGAGGTAGCTACTGCTATGCCCATTTTACAGATGAAGAGACTGAGTTCAAAGACGCAGGGTCACACTAGCATTAGTACTGATGCATCTTTCTAACACAAAATTCCCAAGTGCATGCTCTTTTTACCACATTGCACCTCCTGAATAGAAGTAAAAGCAAAAAATTAGCTCTAAGTTTACATCAGGAACTTGCTAAAAAAGAAAAGCACAAAGCAAGTGGATTCAGTAACCACATAACAATATTCATCTTCAGTATATCAGAAAATTGATACTTGTAATGACCACCCTGAGTTTTTGACATTAACTTATGTATGTTATATTCTTTTCAAGTAGAGAGGGACTTTATAATACATTTGAGGATGTATCTATGCCCAAACTCTTAAAATGAAAAACTCTAGTATTTAAAGTGCTAACTCTATTTTTTTTTTTTGTAAAAGTAGATATCGAGTGTGACATTCCCCATGGATTCAGAATGTCTGAGATTTTCTTGTATTTTTGTTGAAAAAAAATTCTGCTATAGCATTGCTAAGTTGGCCAGATGTATGTTATCAATACAGAATTCACTTAGGTCAGAGGCTGAAATGAATAGATCGGAAAATATAGGAACTCAATGTTATGTGATTCAAATAAACCTCATGTATACAGTCTATCTAAACAATGTAGTCTTATCTTGTTTGCTTGAAATAATTTCTCTTTTGAAAAAGTATTACCCATGTTTCTCAGCCCTCACCAGTCTGAGGATAAAAATAAGATCAAAGACTTTATAAAGCTATCTCTTCCCTCTCTTGCCTCTGCCCCTTTCTGCCCGAGGGAAATGCCAAGCTCCTTTCGATTTCTCTCATAAGTCTTAGAAGGCGCCAGAGAATGACCCACACATGTTCTGTATGCTCCTTTGGGCCAACACTGGCATTTGCTGTTTTGCCCTTTTCCCTCCTCCACACACCGTGGTCTTGATGGCTGCCCCTGTGAGTGCCTGCTGGAAGCACAGCCAACACTGCTGCTGTGCCCCAAAGCCTCTCTCTTCTGTTTATGTCAGTTGATGTCTACTTGGAGGCTCTTCAGGAGGACGTCTACACTGAGAGCACAGTGCAAGATACAAGAGGACTGCTCCCCACCTTCCCCCCTGACTGCTGAAGCTGCGATGCTTTGAATTCTAATCTACCAATTCCTTTAGTTTTTATTTGAGTCTTTCATGGCAATCCCTCCCCCGGGACTCAGGCATGGGTTGAGGGGGGTGGGCTGGATGGGAGCCTGAGTGACAGGAGCTGGGCTGCACTCAGAGTCACCCTTCCCCTCTGACCCTGCTCCATTGTCCTTCAGCCAAAATGGTGCCCTTCCTCCCTAGGGATGAGTTTTTTCCCAGGAGAAGCCTTGGTCCCCCATGCAAATAGTTCTGTGACAAGGCCACCCTGCCAGTCAGGCCTTCAGATGAAATTACATAGAAGGGTTGCACTCAAACTGGAAAAATAACTTCTAGAGATGAACTGAAAAGGAGGCAGTCAGAGGAAAAAATAGGAAGGAGGTGAAGAGAATTTAACCTAATAAACAAAGTGGTGTCTACCACAGTTGCTTGAGCTCTCCAGTGTCTTATCTAGCTGGTTTATGTTGAGGGGATTAAATTTACTGAACTGGATAAACAACCAGAGTAAGAAAATATCATTTAGTTGTTTCTTAAAAATGACTCCCCCCATGTTCTAAAAAATTCAACTTCTCACCTGGTTTACAGAAAGCTGACCCCTACCTGCTGATTATAAACAGAGATAGGCAGTTTAAGGACTCTGCTGAAGGTCTTTATTAGCACAGAACAAAAAGCTTGCAGTCTTTTGGAATTTAAGAAATTATACACTGTAGGATCATAGCACCGCATGGGGGAACCTGTGACCTTATCTAATTTCTAATCCAGGACACAGCAGCTGTCATACTATTAATATCCCAATGTGTGTAAAAAAAGAAAAAACAAGAAAAACACATAAGTACTAAAAATGTATTTAAATCCACAGATGACAGTGATACTGAGATGACTAATCACAGGAAAAATATGGCTACAGTTTTATAATTTATTACATAGAATTTAAGTTTTTTAAAAATAGTAATCTCTAGATGGAGGATTGGGGATAATTTTTATTTTATTTTCTTATTTGAATTTTTTTTGGGTGAACAAGATACTTTTAAGTTTTTTAAATTGTGATAAAGTATATATAATATAAAATTTATCATTTTAACCATTTTCACCTTGTTATGAAACTATCAACACCATCATCCATTTCCAGAATTTTTTTCGTCTTCTAAACTGGAAACTCTGTACCCTTTAAACAATAGTCCCCTCTTCCATACTGCCCCCTGCCCTGGTACCCACCATTCTACTTTTTATGTCTATGATTTGACTACTCTAAGCACTTCATATAATTGGAATTATACAGTATTTGTCCTTTTGTAACTGACTTATACTTAGCATAACAACTTCAAGGTTCATTGATGCTGTAGCATGTGTCAGAGTTTTCTTCCTTTTTAATGCTGAATAGTGTTCCATTGTATCTATATACAATATTTAGTTTATCCATTCATCTGTCAATGGACACTTGAGTTCCTTCCACTTTTTTCCCCAGATTTTAACTCCTCTTACTTATCATTCCTAGCCTTCTACTTTTTGACTATTATAAATAACGTTGCTATGAATCTGGGTGTACAAATATCTGTTTGAGTCCCTGATTTCAATTCTCTTGGTTATATACCCAGAAGTGGAATTGCTGGATTATATGGTAATCTATTTTTAACTTTTTGAGAAACTGTCATACTGTTTTCTTACTTTTCCACCAGTCGTGCACAAGGGTTCCGATTTCTCTGCATCCCCACCAACACCAATTACTTTCTGGTTTTTTGATGATAGCCATCCTAATGAGTGTAAAGTGGCACCTTATTGTAGTTTTGATTTGTATTTCCCTAATGACTTGTGATATTGAGCATTTTTTCATGTGCTTGTTGGTCATTTGTATAGCTTCTCTGGAGAAATATGTATTCAAGTCTTTCACCTATTTGAAAATTTTTTTTTGAGTTGTAGGAGTTCTTTAATATTCTAGATATTAATACCTATCATACATATTATTTGCAGATATTTTCTCCCATTCCATTGATTGCTTTTCATTCTGTTGATTGTATTTTTTGATGCCTGGAAGTTTTTAAGTTTGATGTAGTCCAGTTTATCTATTTTTTCTTTTGTTGCCTGTGCTTTGGTGTCATATCCAAGAAATAATTGCCATATCCAATATCATAAAGCTTTTTCTCCTGTGCTTTTTTCTAAGGTTTTATAGTTTTAGGTCTTACATTTTGATTAATTTTCAGATAATTTTTGTATATGCTATAAAGTAAGTGTCACATTTCATTCTTTTGCATGTGGATATCCAGTTTTTCCAACACATTTGTTGAAAAGACTCTCCTTTTCCCGCTGAATGGTCTTAGCATCCTTGTGGAAAATCATTTGACTATATGTGCAAGGATTTATTTGTGGGCTCTTTATTCTATTCCGCTGATCTATGTGTCTCTCTATGATAGTACCATATTGTTTTGATTAGTGTAGCGTTATAATAAGTTTTGAAATCAGGAAGCATGAGACCTCCAACTTGGTTCTTTTTCAAGATTCTTTTATCTACTCAGGGTCCCTTGAGAATCCATATGAATTTTAGGATGTATTTTTCTATTTCTGTGAAAAACATCATGGGGATTTTGAGAATTTTACTTTTAAAAATTCAAACTATCATGGTGATAGATAAAGCAAATTTTAACGTGATAAATACCATCTGCTTCTGATATTTTAATAAAAAATTTCTTTTAGATGATAGTCTGAAGTGCTAGTCTTTAATGAACAAGCTCTATAGAGACTTTTATGCTACTACTGACCATACAGTTGTGGAGAAAAATTTCCCCAGAGAAACCAAAAGTCACATGTTTAGCCCCAATGACCCTTTAAACTAACCATGTCTGAATGTTCTCCTTGTATGTTGTTGTATTACTCATCATGTTAACTTTACTTTCTAAAATTAAGGAGGAAAAAAATGGATTTAATCTCTATAGTAATAGCTAATAACATAAATTACATAGCTTTTTTTTTCAATCTATTTATAATACTAGTATTTACCTAACTGGGGTAACTAGTATAATTCAATTTGTATGAGATTTAAAGATAGTGCATTTCCTATTGCAACATTTTGGTGGAATGTACTGTTTTTCCTCATTCAGTTTACATATTTACTTTCTGGAATAAACCTAAGAAGAACAAAGTGACTCCTAAGTTGTAGACAAAGATGTCAGATGAAAGAGTAAAGAGGTTGACAAAATGTAATTATTTAGATCTTTTGAACAAAACTAAGTATTTAAGGTTGTTCTGAGATTTTCAGTGCCAGTTTATGCCTCTCTGAGTTCATATCACTTAATTTTCTTTATTTCAACAAATATTTACGGAATGTCTATTGCATGGCAGATGCTCTTTTAGGCACTGTAAACACTGTCCCTGTGCTTACAGCAGCTCACAGCCTAAGAAGGAAATAGGAAAGTAAATTAATAAATTACTTTATGCAGATAGATACAGAGTGGTCCAGTCCCCAGAATGGGAAAGCAAACACAGAATGGGCATGTACTGATCTTCCAGGACCATCATTTCTAGGGCTCCTTGGCTCACTACAGCAATGGGACTACATTTAAGCAGTTATCTAAATAATGCAAAGAAGTGATAGTAGTGGGGAATCATGTTCTAGTTCTTCCACAAGCATAGTAATGGGTTTCTCCTTTCCACAAAATGGATCCCTCATTTAAAGCCAGAAGCTCCTGGCAGGAGTGCCTTGTTGAAAGTGTACAGTGTCCTTAGAGGTAGGCTTTTCAAACTTCCCACTGGGTATGTTTCCTCTCAGCCAAGTGAGTGGGCCACCATGGTAGTGATCATGGTTACATCGTTTAAGAGTCTGTCCCAAGCTGTCTGACACAAGCAAATTTTTTTTTATGTCTTGGGTTTTGTCCTGAACACTCACGTGTATATTGTATTCATTGTATTAATATTTATTGAAATTGTATTAATATTCTGAAAGAGTTTTAAACTACTTACCACCCGCCTCAAGTCTTTCAGTAGCCTTAGTGCATCAGGAGGACGTACCATGTTTATCTTCAGGCTGCAAGGCTCATTGTCATTCCACCCTGTGCTCTCAGGGTTACATACATCCCCATTTTAGAAATATGCAAAAAGCTGTGTCACCGGGTCATAAGAACTAAGCATTTTTCCTAAACATTATAGTTTTCTTTAAAAAAAGATTGAAAACTGCACAAGTTTAAAATATAGTTAAAAATATCACCAGACATAGTAATCAATAATAGCATTTTGCCTTTAAAGAAAGCTAAGTTTTGGAAACATGATCAATAAAATTCAGTTCCTGAGCATAGTAAGGCGACTTATGGCTGTCCTACTAGATGCCAGGAATATTATATAATATCCAATCTCCTTCTGACTTGGTGTTTGTCAAAGAGTGACCAACTTGTTCCAGTTTGTCTGGGACTGTCTTGGTTTTCAAAAGTCCAGCTTCATAAAACTCAGCTCCCCTTAGCCCCAGGCAAAGTGGGACAGTTGGTCACCCTCATTTGCCTAGAACTGGCAAATGCTTTCAACAGTTTCCAGGGACCTTCCTGGTTTAGGCTACTTGTCTGAAGTGACCATGATTTTTTGGTACAGAAAGGTCAGGGACTGATAACACATGGAGAACATCAAGAAATCTCTGGGGCAAGCAAGTCCCTGGGAATCAGACAACCCTGTCAAGAACCTTGAGCTAACACAGTACAAGTTTTAAGTGCTTTTGATACTGAATTGGTCTATCTGTCCCACAGCAGTGGTTTCTAAATGCTGCTGTGCTTTAGAATCCCCTGCAGAGATATTTAAAAACACAATTCCTGGGCTGCCCCAACAGACTGGCTGACTTAGAATTTCTTTGTCTTTAACACAGCAGATGAATGATCTTTCCACCACACAAATCTGACCATGTCACTCTCCTGCTGTTTAAAAACTCCAAAGCTTCTTGCTGTTCATGACAAAATGCAGACTCATTGCTTGGCTTACAAAGCTTTTTATGAGTTTCTCATTCCAGCCTCATATTGCACCATCCCATGCATCTAAATCTGTTTGGCCTTTGCATAGTCTTCCCTGGGCCTAGAACACTTTCACCTTACTTCCTCTTCTTTCTCTGGCTCAAGGACTCATGGTGAGATTTGAGGTCACTTCCTTTAGGAAGCTTCTTCTGTTAGCTCAGATTCAAGTCAAGTGTTCTTCTAGATGAAGGTCTTAGTCCCCTATATCTTCTCTGTCATGAGGCTTACTCTGCCATATTGCAAGTGACTTTCAATTCTTTCTATCCTTCCAGATTTGAATTGCTGAGGATGCAATTCTATCTCAATACTGAATACAGTGCATTGCACAAAGTAAATGTGTACAGATATTTATTGAATGAATGATTGGATTCAGCCCTCTTTTGAACCTGTGCCACCTGTGTGGGTTCCCCCTGCCCTGCGTTTTACTCTGTCTCTCTGCCCCTACCCACCCCTGCTCTCCCAGCAAAGCCCAGATGCGCTCCCTCGACGTTATAAGACGAATCACACACCCACCTGTGGGCCCTGGGCTGCGCAGAGTAGCTCTTTGCTGCCCCCACATGTTTTGAATCAGCCCCCTTATGCAGCCAAATGAGACAACCCCTTGCTCCACCTGGTGAAGTTCAGTTCTTGAGGGACATCCTTGTTCTTACCTCCCCACGCCTTCACTGGCACAGAAGACCTATGTCTGATGGAAGAAAACTATATGACTGTCTCTGTGTCCCCAAGTCTCATATTGGTTCTACTCTATCATCAGGAGTAATCAAGTTGAATATGTTTATTACATCTCTTCCCCCTCCAAATCCCTTAGTCCCCTCAAACAGAAGGCGGCAGCAACTCTTCTGGAGTCTTCTTCAAAGCATTCATCTCTCTGGGTCATTTTACAAGTATTTAAATACAGTGGTCTATTTAGTGGTCCAGAATCCTAGAACTGTAGCCACTTGCTTCTGATAAACTGCTGTGTGACAATAATAATGTTCAAGAACAGAAGCTTTCTTACATTTTGAATTTTATTTCTTTATAGAAAAATTAATAAATTTCTCAAAAATGGAGATGTAAAGTAGTTTTATCCCCAAGATGTAGGATCTTTTTTATATAGATTGAATCATATATTTGAAGTAGTAAAAAAATTTATTGTTATCACAGTCATCTTTCTTAATCCATTGATTAGACCGATACCACAATATTAATTATTCACTTACTATATTAAGCTCTTTTAAATAGCAGTAATTTATAGGCAACATTTTTATTCCTTCCAGAATTATTATTACAGCAATTAAATAGCCTTTAGTAAGTTCATGATGAATAGTGTGGTTCTAAATATATAATGCACAGTACTACATCACCATAGCCTCTTTTTCTTTGGTAATTAGCATGTAGGATAATTAATCTAAGAGGAAACGTATAGTATATATAGCATATCATGATTAATAGAGTTCAAGCACAAGTGCATTTTAGAGAGAAAAGTAATAGGTGTTTCATATCAGTTGGAAGAAAAGATGATATCTTTTAGGAGAATTAGGAATATTTGGTCAAAAAGATAAATACCAATAATATTTACATATTTTTAAACTAAATAGCTTAAACTATTAAACTGAAATAGATGCCTATTTACACTTTTATTTTATTATTTTTTTTTTAGAGACAGGGTCTTGCTCTGTTGCCCGCTGGAGTACAATGGCATAATCATAGCTCACTGCAGCCTTAAACTCCTGAGCCATCCTCCTGCCTTAGCCTCCCAAGTAGCTAGGACTATAGGCTACAAATGCACGTCACCACACTTGGCTAATTCTTCTTTTTGTGTGTTTGTGTGGGGGAGTCCCTCTAATGTTGCCCAGCTAGTCTTGAACTCCTTAGCCTCAAGCAATCTTCCTGCCTTGGCCTCCCAAAGTACTGGGGTTACAGGTAGACCACGCCTGACCCTATTTACAGTTCTAAAAGCATTTCATTTGTGCTATTTTGTTAGAACCTAACAAAGCTCTCATGAAGTAGGGGTGTTGGTGTCCTCATTTTACAGACAAGGAAACTAAGTCAGGGAGATTAAATAACTTTTGGAAAGAGGCTGCTCTGATTTAAAAATTCCTTTTTGAAAAACTATTCTTAAGAGCAGGTTGTAAACTGTCTAGACAGTTAAACTATATCAGTCTTATATGTATATTTGGTTAGGGAAAAAAATATATTATAAAATTCCTTTTCTCCTCATGCAGCAAAAAATCATCTAATGATAGAGACCAAACAGAAACTATAGTAAATTGTTACTATTGACTCAGCACCTACTGTGTGCCAAATTCTAACTTAGGCATTTTATATATTTATGTCTGATTTCAAATTAACAACAATTATATAAGGAAGTTATTATGATCCTATTTCATAGATGATAAAATTAAGTCAAAGCAATGTTAGCAGCCTGCACAAGTCACATGGCATAACTGTGGTTGGAAACTAATTCTGAGTCTCTTCAAAGCTGGGTTCATTCTACTACACCATCATGTGAATTTTATTTCCATGTTTTATTTCAAATTCTTATGTGCCTGATAACTTTAAGATTTTTTTTTATTTTCTTTATGCTCAGGTCATGTAGACTTGTGCTAACTAGCAGTACAATTTATGCTCTCAAGATTATTTTATACAGTTTACATTTGAGGGCCACTTTCTGATTACTTTTATCCATAATTAAGGACAACCACTTTTTCAGAAAGTCATTTATAGAAATGCCATATGGAAATGGTTCTGCTGTGATTCCTTCAGCTGTCTAGTCAGAATGAGACTAAATCAGAGTAAATATTAGGCAGGAAAACCTATAATCCTTATACCACCCTGTTTTCAGTACTCTTACCCAGCTCAGTGACTGTTCTATCTCTAGCTTTATTGCTGTGTTTGAAATAATCCTAAAAGGAATCAAGCCAGTGTCAAAAGAGGGTATAGAATAATCTTTGGGCAATTTTTGTTTTACATCTTCCTTTGTGTTAAATCCCAGAGACACTCGTGCATAGGGTTGTCTATAACTAGAATGAAGGCGGCTTTCTCTCCACTGGGAATATGGAAAAGAACTTTCTGTTAAATTATTTGCCTTTGTTTCATGTGAGTGAAATAGGAATGATGAAATATTTCTTCCTTCTTTACAAAAGTACAACTTTACAACTATAAAGTTTCTCTTTATAAAATTAATTACATATTCACTGTAGAAAATTTAGAAAATACATACCTCTATAAGCAAAAAGAAGAGATTAAAAATAGCCCTTAATCTTACTACTCAAAATTTTAGTGTCTGTCTTCTAAGCCATTTTCTTTTAGTCTTTTAGATTTCTTTTTAATTACCCAAGTACTATATGATCAAGTCTATTTTCTAAGCTCTTATAATGATTTTCTTTCTGAAGAATTTGAGTTCTGCTTTTATTCTATTCTTTTCTTAAATATCCACTGTAATATGTTTAAAAGAGCAGGGGAGAAGACCATTTGAAATATTTACATTTCATTTTGAATTGATATCTCAATGTATAATACAAATGACAGTATACTGTGTTTTTATTTTTACATTTAAAAAATTTTTGTTTATTTTTTCAAAGGATAGTGCATCCTTTTTTTTTTGAACCCTCATCACATGGGTAATAGGACAGTACATTCTATGTCTGCCCCATAAGTCTTTATATTTCACATGATAAAAATGTGAGCTTTAGAAAACAGCTTTTACTTCATCTGATTTAAAGATGGAAAAGAGACAGTAGTTTGTTATCGAGACTTCCAGCTTGCCAACCTTCTATCATCGCCATTTTTTCACTTTTAAATGTGATTCTAAATTTTCCTTCCGTGTCATTACGTAAGTCACTAAATTCACAGTCCCGTGCTTCTTCTTTCAAGATGAATTTGTTTCCTTCAGCTTTGGCTAAAGCAAAAGCTTGACCTCAGGTGAGAGGGTGATTTAAAGGAGAAAGGTGATGATATCTTTCTAAGACGAGACATAGGAAATGGACTTGCATCAGAGTAGGAAAGTTTAGATTGCATAATGCCAAGCGTTTGTATTCACTTTGGTTGCTGTGTCTCTGAACCTATTAGTGTGGCACCATACTCTCAACCCTGGAATAACCTGGGAGATTTAAAAAGTACTGATGCATGGGTTCATCTCTAAAAAAATTTGAATGTAATTGGGCTGAAATGTCCTGGGGATTGGGATTTTTTAAAGTTTTTCAGGTGATTCCAACACAGGTTGGAAAACTATTATTTTAGAAGATGCTATATGTATTCACCTGTGTCAGATGAACATAGGAGCACTTCCTGCCTGAAGACCAATAGCAATCTATGTAACTTAAGGCTCCTTCAGGTCAGATATGGAGTTATGCCTTGCACAAGGGTGCCTGGCAGAGGGGATGAACAGGAGCTAAAATATAGCCCACTCCTCACTCACTCGGTAAGCTGCCCTTTGACTCAGGGCTGTATCTCCTGGATGAAGTAGGCAGTTTTTTCTAATTAGCATAATGTACAGGCTAGCCTGACACTGAAGCTGTACTTATGCTCTTTTACCTTTTGTAGAGACACATTGCCTTTCCATTAAACTATTTTCTGACTTTTTCTCACTAACATTCCAAACTTCTAGGTTCTTCAAAATAAATATTTTCCATTTTTGTCTGGAAATGAGTACATGTAAATGTAGCAGAGACACTGCAAATCTGCAAATTCAAGTTCATTGATGTTTTAGTAATAAATTAGTCTTTAGCCATCTGGAATTAGATTAATTTAGAGACTAAAAAGCAATAAAAGTGAGAAACTTCAAGAAAGACAAACTTTATAATGGTCCTATTGTGAATACTTGTGGTTGACTAGTTATCTTTCTTTAGAATACCATGAGCTTCTGCTCAATTTTTGCTGTGAAAAAAAAAAAAAAGAAAAAGAAAAAAATAGAATACCATGAGCCAGATTTATAATTTCAAGCCCACAATTAGCATTAATACAGGAGAAAACTCTATTCTATTCTCACAGACTGAAACTCTGCTCCCAACCAGTTTGTTCTTTAGCACAAGTTGGAATAAAGTCAGGATACTTCTTACCCATCACCATTACTGGAAAAACTGCTCCAAGTGTGTGCCCAGATGGGAGTACCTTTAGCAAATGTCAGCTCCATCATAACTAGCAAGATCATCCCTACTAATCAGTACAAAATACCATCCAGATGTATTTGCAATATGTGATGAGAATCAAAGACAATACGATATAAAACCTATAATCGTGGTTTTCTTGAGAGCTTCAACACTCTTAACACGTTGTGTTAAGAAACCAAAAGAACAACTCCGACCCACCAACCTGACTCATCTGACTGACAGTCTGGGTGTTGAAGGGATAAAATTTCACCTTTATTGTGAATACATTAGATTGAAAAGGACAGACTAGCACTATGTGAGTTCCCAACCATATGTTTCCATGCAAAATGTATCACTTGATGAGAAACAGGAATTCACCGATAAAGGCTGTTTGGTAATTACACGTGAAGTTGTAACTAGAATGGAGGCAGCGGGGTTTTATTTTAAACCAGATTTGAATACTACATTGTGAGCATACATAGAAAACTAGAAATTTTTAGACTGTTACTGACCTCATGTGCACTGAAATGGGTTAAGTATCCCAGGACCATCTCTACCTGCCTCCCCAACCCCCCGAATAATTGCTGCTTAGATAAAGCAATTTTTATGTAGTTAATATTAGCACAAACCCTCTTTCCTGCTTGCCTGCTTCCTAGCAACCTGAAGCAGAGGATCTGCTTGCCAATCTGCTTTTGATAAAAAATATACCAACAGAATACCCAGTGAATTTGCCAGTAGCCCTGAAGAGATGGGGATGTATTCAATAAGCTCCGTGTTGATCTTGTGAGCCCAGTATGTGATTTACATCATCAACCATCTGACCTTGCTGCACTTACTACCACAGGCCAGAGAAGATGTGATCCACATGCTGAAGACCGAGAAAACCAAGCCTGAAGTTCTGGAGGCTCACTACGGGTCTGCAGAGCCAGAGAAAGTGCTTCGGGTCCTGCACCGAGATGCCATCCTTGCCCAGGAGAAGTCCATAGGAGAGGATGTCTATGAGAAACCGATTTCAGAGGTAAAAACATACCACCAACAAGTTCCCCTGGAAGGGAGCCTCCCAGAGCTGTCTCCACATTCTTCCATTGACATGCTTTAACATTGCTTTCAAAGGCAAAATTTTTATGATTTACTAATATAGAATTAAAGCATAATTAAATCATTCAAGGGTTATAGCGGATAAGTTTCAATGACAAGAATTTTAGAAGCTTTTCCTTAAATATACTTAGAGCCAGAAATATATTTTTCCATGTGATTATGACAGTTACACATATTACTCTTTTACCTCTCTAAGAAATGATGTGTGTGAAAATTTGAAATGCTTATCAGTTTTAACATTGAGTTGTTGGGATTATTATCAAATTAGTAACCTAAAATTAAATTGATTTTATTATTGATATTAATGGTTATAGAGCCACTGGTTTTTGATATTTTATAGCCTCTGTCATAATTAAAATGGTCTTATATGAATAACTAAAATATAGTAATTGAGGAAAAATCCGAATGAAATGCTTAGGGACATTCTTTAAGATGAAAGGAATTCTAATAGGGCTATATTTAATTCCTTTATATAAGATTGTACTAGGAACTATTTAGTATTATTATTAATTGTTCATGGTACCACATTTTAAAAATACTGTAACATTGTAGTAGAAGTTCAATGCCAAATTAGGGCACCAGTTTATGGATCTAGCCCTATTGACTCTTTGGAATTCATGTAAAAAAATTTATAGATGTGAAATTAATATTGTGAATGAAAAACAGAACAGAAACTAAAAATCCAAAGCAACTTATTATACATTTAACTTTTAACTTACGTCAAGCCTTCGGAGCAGCTCAGTTTGACAGATTGACAGATCTCAGAGGCAAGGTCTGCTCTAGACAGCATTCACAACACAGATTGATGGTCCTATAATTTTCTGGTTTTTGCAACAAGGATAAACTGGAGCTCTATTCTCATCGTTTCTTAAAATGTTAAGAATATGACAGGATGCAGTCAACAGGCTGGATCTACTTTTATGTCTGAGATCCCCCACTACTAGCTGTGTGTGGTTTTAGGCAGATCACATAAGTTCTTGAAACTTCAATTTCTTTATCTGTGAGGTGGGAGTAACCACAATATATACCTCATAGAATTGTTGTGAGTATTTAATGAAGCAACGCCTATAAAGCTAGTAACATAATGGCTGGAACATACTACGTACTCAACAAATATTAGCCATTAGTATTTGCTGAGATTTGAGGATGATAATTGCTCATATCCTTAATGGGTTCCATACTTGGGAAGATTTGAGCAGTAAAGTACATATGGAGGTCAAAAACATATATTTTTTAATAATAACCTAGATGGGAGAACTCAGCTCAGATAAATGGTCTCATCTGGGATTCCTAATTCTTTTCTCCCAAGTGTAGGGCTTGAGATGACCCCCAAGGAAGAGGTAGGCCTGCAGAGCAGACAACACTTACCCAGGATCATTGCTTCCAATCCCCACTGAATTCCATGGACAGAACACAGAGAGAGCAATTTCTGACCTGCCTTTAGAAAGTAGGCCCTACCTGAATATTCCTGCCTTGTAGACAAAGGAGCAGAGCAGAAAGCACCCATTCTGTGAATTGTCCTTGTGGAATTGGCCAAGCTGGGCATACTTCTTGGTTTGTTTTTCTTCTTGACTCAACAATATGAAGAGTCATTCCTCTCTTTGGGGAAAATGAGTGAGGAGGTAGAGAGAGAAGGACCGAAATGATTAATACTTTTCCCAGTACTGCTAAAATGAAGTCCTGCTTTGTGAGAGAAATAAAATAATAGAGGAGAAAAGATTTTCTTCCACCACATATAGATTTTTGGTCTCTTAACTCTTTGGGATTAACATCAAGTCTTTTTCCCTAGGAGCAGGAGTACCACTCTCAAATTCATGAGGCAGGAACCCTCATACACCACTGTTTCATTAGTCACTTGAGGCTATGAGCAAGTATTCTAGCTCTTGTTCCTAGAAGCCATGTTGCACCTTAAGCCAAAAAATCACTGCTCATTCTAATTTCTATACCAAATTAGGCTCAGTTAGGTTACCCAATAAAACTCACCAGAAGTTAAGCAGTGAACCCTATATGGTGGACCTCTTTCCCTTGCCAAATACCTGGGGAGAAATTAAACAGCAAATATTAAATCCCCCTGCACTTACTTGTAAATTAAAGTCCAGAATATAAAAGTTTATAATTTTTAAGCAAAATTCCAAAAAAAATTTAAGGTCTCTATTTTTTTCCTTCCTAATTTCTTATTCTGCTCAACCTTAGCTAGAGGGATCTCAATTGATTAGATAGAGTTTGTTTTTGTTTTTCCCATTTAGTAAAATGACCTGGACCTCTTAACATTTTCAAAGTTGCATTAATATATCCTGAAATCCCAATTCCCTAGATTCTAGTTTTTTCAAAAATCCAAAAAATTATTGGGACACATGCAATTACCATAGTACTAACTTCATACTCATAAATTTAAAGAATACAAGAAAATCTACAATTCCAAGATCAATTTACCTCAAGCAAAATTGTATTCCTTAACCTTAGGACTCAGTATAATGCAGGCTCATGTTAGTGTTACACATTAAAGCAGAGACTTGGAGCATGTCCAAGGGAAGGTGAATAGATAGAGAACATCTTCAGCTACAACAGAATTGTGGTCAGTCTAGAGCAGTTGTTCACATAAGACAAAGCCTGTTACCATCAAAAGATTAATAATTATGGGAAATGGTGAACTCTAGGTAGGGTGGAAGAGCCTGTTTGTATGTACTGTCTTTGTCTTTACTGAGTGGCATTGGCAACACACCTGTGTTTTTGCAAAGTCTGGAGATTTGCAGTGGTGACTTCCTCAGTGCCTAGGTCTAATTGTAGGTGCTCAATTTTTGCACCTGCATATTTAAAACTCCTTCGATCCTTTTCTTTTACCAGCCCTTCGCCCAGGCCTAGGAAACCCATCTTTTCAGAAGGTAACCCTTCTGAAGCCTGTGTGATCTGGGGCCTAGAAGGGATCATACCTTTATTCAGGTGCTATTCTTCTTTAAAACATAGCTGTCCCTCATGTGTGAACTTTCTGAGCCTTGAGTAACTTGTCCAACTCAAGGAAACAAAAATATTTTCTTCTGCCACAATTTTTTCTGTAGTAGGAAGCCTCAGCTGATTTGTTGTTTTACCATTTTAACCAGTTTCTTCAAGTGGTCCTTTTCTTTATTATTGTTCTATGATCTCAGAGTTTTTTGACTTGTTTGTTTGTTCGCTTCTGTTTCCCCTATGCTTTCAGACCCAGACAGTTGTTTTTGTAACATTGCTTTCCATGTTCTACATTGTGTGGTCTCCCTCAGTGAGAGACATAAAAATCAAGGAGTTCTGAGTCTGCCCAAAGTATTCTTTGTTTAACATAAATCTTACCTACTTTCATATCCTTGAGTTGGAGTTGGATAATCCTCACTAAGAGGTCTTTTCCATCGCACCACATCCATGTCTGGACTTACCTGCTGTTGTTCTGCCTGATTCCTCTTTTGTTTCTCTCATGATTTCTTCAAATATTACATCCCAAAGTTTCTTAAGTGTGTTCACTTAGGGACCAGGCAATACTGGCAACTCCATCTATAATAGCCGAGACCCTGAAACTCAACAAATTATGCTTCAAATATCTTACCCTAATCTTCCCAGATTATAATTCTTAAATCTGGTCATATTTTATATAACCACTTTGAATAGCTGCCACAGTCTTCAAGGGAAGGGCCCCCAATTGATCTCATGAAAGACTATCTGCAGATTTACAGGTGTTCCTCAATTGTTTCCTGAATCCCAACACCTTCTTTGTGGTGGGAGTAACACTGCTCTGTTCTCTGGGCTCTCATGTCTCTATCTTCTCTTGGCACCTATTATGATCCAACAATGACCAAAATACCTTCTTTTTTAATAGCTCTATTTTTGAGAGCACTTAGATCCATTCCCCTTTTGTGTAAATCCAATTTGGTCTTTAAGACCTCATATTTCCTCTTAAGTAGATTTATCTCTTCCTCGATTCCTTAATATTTCTTCAATTAGCCCTCTGCAGGCAACAATACTAAAGCTACCTCCTGAACCATGATCCTTTTATCTAAAATGTGCTGAAATTTCTTCTCAAGTTCTTGCACTTCTCCACCAACATGATACATTAGGATAAGACTTCCAGGTACACTTTTTCCTTAGTAAATTTTTGGCCTTTGATGTTATGATGATCTCATTCAATTTTCCTTCCACCTCTGTCCAAGTAGAATCCATATTTCCAAAGTAAAATAAGAGGTGCCTATTCCACTTTCACTATTCGTTAATAAAAGCCATTCCTCTATACTGAGCCACAGCTTGGATCCTGAAAACCAAAGGCCATGTACACAGGATATATGATTAATGAATCTACAAAATTCATAGTTATGGGAAGTGGTCTTCAGAGGCTCTGGACAAGCCACATAGAGCCAAGAAGATAGGTCACCTCAGTTCTTACCTAGCAGTTTGATGTAGTTCCAAACAAAATAATAAGAAACAGCATGTGGCAGAGATGACCTATTGCTACTTATGTTAGTTCTTATATCCAAAATTTAAAATAGAAAGCTAGATCTTCACACATTAATGCTTTATAGCAGAAGAATTTACTGCCTCTACAGTTTAAAGTCTGGATCTGCAGTTCTGCCTAAGAAACATACTAATCACACCAATAAATTTAGCAATTTATGCAATAAGCGATGAAAAGACTGCCTTCTTGATAATGGAATTACTACTGGGGTAAAGTTGTGCTAACATGAATGACATGAACATTACCCACAGAGACCCCAGAAACCTACTTCAGTGGCCTAACCCAGCACTGTAGCTCCTGCAAACAACCAGTTTCGAAGGCCCATATGGACAGAATGTATTAAGGCTGAGGTCTGCCCCCTGCCTAGGCTGCCCCAGAACATTTGGTATTTCCATGTGTTTTTTTTTTTTTTTTTTTTTTTCCTCCAGATATACATGCAGTGACTATCTCTTTGGATTTCTCAGTTAGCCATCCAATTAATAACGCCACCACTTTCCCTCTAAAATTCTTTGGATATATTGAGAAATCCTGGGGAAGATGTCACAATGTGTCATCCTATGACAGGCAGAGTGAAAAATAGGAAATTAAAAAGCTGAGCTGTACATTTCTAATTCCCAATCCAAATACAACCTTCAAATAAGTCAACTCTCCTTTCTTAGGGAGGAATGGGGGAGAGAGTGAAGAAATAGGCAGAAGTTGATCTTCAAATACCTTCCAAAGGATGGAGAGTCCTATTTTATGATAAAGGAGGAAGGATCAAAAAGGGGAAAAAGTTGCTTTTTCTACATTTTTGATGATGATGATGATGTTTCAGCAATGTTTGATAAGTTGTATAAAATATGGTGAAAACCACACTTGTAAAAATGGGGAGTACTGGGGAGAATATTTTGTAGTCGGGAGTTATACCAATGGGAAAACCTCTTATATAGTCTGTCTCTTTAAGGCTACAGAAACTTATCAGAAGACAAAAAAGTACAAGTTGCCAATTCCTGATGATCTCAGATATTATCAGCCACTAGTTAACGTGGGCTTCTTTGCCAATCTCTTTCTGTTCACCTGCTCCTAAGTAAAGGGAGTAGAGAAATCTGGGAAGAAGATAACAAGGATAATAGCAGCAGTTTCTCTTTTATTTTTGGCCCCAGAAATGATATATTCCCAATGAACACATCATGCATTATAGAGAGAGCCTCAGTCCTCCTTGTAATGGAAAGGCAAACAGAAAAGGAACAGGGAACAGCTCTGAGGCTCAGACCATGTGGTGCTACCCCACTGGGTTTTAGGGAGTTCATGGTGAAACTGAGAATGTATTTTATTTTACATTTTTTTAATTAAATGAACGGTTTTCCGTGCATCTTTTTTTTTTTTTTTTTTTTGAGACAAAGTCTCCCTCCTGTTGTCCAGGCTAGAGTGCCGTGGCATCAGCCTAGCTCACAGCAACCTCAAACTCCTGGGCTCAAGACATCCTGCTTTCTCAGCCTTCCAAGTAGCTGGGACTACAGGTGTGCATCACCGGGCCTGGCTAATTTTTTCCATTTTTGGTAGAGATAGGGTCTCACTCTTGCTCAGACTGGTCTCAAACTCCTGAGCTCAAGCGATCCTCCTGCCTCGGCCTCCCAGAGTGCTAGGATTACAAGTGTGAGCCACCTCACCCAGCCTGAGAATGCATTTTAAATATGTCTGTTTCTACTAGATCAGTGGTTCTCAACTGCGGTGGTAGTGGATTTTTCCTTCTGGGGGACATTTGGCAATTTAGGATAGTTTGATTGTCACAACTAAAGGTGGTACTATTGGCATCTGGTGGGCAGAAGTTAGGGATGCTGCTAAATATCCTCCAATGCACAGTACCCCACAACAAAGAACCACCTGGTCTCAGCAGTGCCAAAGTTGAGAAACCCTGAACTAGAGTTTGAAAGGGAGAGTAAGATAGTGAGCAGGACAGGAAAATATCAATATTGTAAGATTTGGTCCAATTTAACAAACAGTTACTGAACATTTACTTTGTTCTAGGCCCTGTCCTAGGCACTGGGGACTAAAAAGATTATCAAGACACGATCCCTTGAAATTCTTATAGCTTGGCCAGAGAAAGAAGCACAAAAAACACCCTGTAATATTTGATAAGACCTCTTTTGGAGATATAGATTCTCTACAAGTTTTTAAATCCTTCCTATATTTAGCATCTCTTGAAAAAAGAGGACTTTGGATGCTTCATATACATTTCCTAGAAATGCATATAGCTGCAAGCTCTAAAAAAAGATTGTGATGATGATAATTACTTCCCAGGGGAGAAGTTTGCTATATGCACATGCTGAGATCTTAATTTTTCTGAGATCAGAAGAGATGTTATCCTCTTTCTTTCTGAGTATAGGGCTTTGTGTGGTCTCATTAAAACTATAAAAGAGTTTGTTCTCCTGAAAGCTTAGGAACCATACATAATGTTTACAGGAAAAAAAAGGCCAGAAGGCCAGAAGTTACTGCAGTGTTATTATGGCTAGTTTATAAAGGCAATCAGCATAGAGAAAATGATGGAATGGGGAAAATGGCAGTGAATACCAGACTCACTGTTCTCTCCTTCAGGTAATAAGTCACTAGAACAATGTAGGCAAATTATTTAGTTATATGCAAATGAAATAAAATATCAAGCTCTTTCCTATGTTTGCTTATGCAGCTGGACAGACTTGAGGAAAAACAGAAAGAAACCTACCGGCGCATGCTAGAGCAGCTGCTGTTGGCAGAGAAGTGTCACAGGCGCACTGTGTACGAGTTAGAGAACGAGAAGCATAAGCACACTGACTACATGAACAAGAGCGACGACTTCACCAACCTGCTGGAGCAGGAGAGGGAGAGGTAATGTGCACACATGGCCCCGGGCACGCCTGGCTGCCTGCAGCATCCCTGTCTGTCCAGGGATCATTCTTCTGTCCAGGGACACCACAGACAGGTGTCCAGGGTCTAATTCTGGTTTCTAAATGGTTTGTGACCCTAGAGAGTGAGATAAACTTTACCTGAGATTATTACATGAATATGCTTGGGAGTGCATATAAGTAGGGTCCCACATTCTGACAAGGATGTTAAAAGTCATAAAACCTTATAGCTGGAAAGAAACCCAGGGAGTTTAAATTTGAACTTGATCAGTGAAGCTCCTACATTTGAAAAGCCTCTACTAATTGCCTTCTGTTTGAAATAACCTAGCTTTTCTCTTTGGAGTTGAAATCCAGTTTTCAGGAAGACAAATTCTTAAACTTAACCATTATAAATGAATCCTATTCATTTTTAATACTCATGTAGAAAATCTTAATATTTGGTTGAGTAGAAATTATTTAATGACTAGAACCACCTGCTTAACTTTCAAAGAGTTACATAACTCTCGAAACTCAGTATAAAATAATAACCAAACCAAACCAAATAAAAACTGAGTGTGTTGAACCTCTCTGTATTTATTGTAGCTATTTAGTTTTTTCAGACCAGGGATCGCCACATTTGAAGCAGAGGCCTCAAATTGAAAAGCTTTGTTCTTAACTCTTCTATATTATCTAGTCTTTTTTCTAGTACATTTAAAATTATTTTTTCCCTTCCTGTCTCTCAGCTGAATGGTGATGTCTGTGAAAGTCAGTCTTAGAAACTGATGACCTTGAATCCTGATGCTTTGCTTTACCAAGCATGTCTGCTTTTGTGTTTAGGACTTGCATATTGAGAGCCACTAGGGAACAGCTATCCAACTTTATTATTGATTCAGTTACAGACAGAGATCTGGTTTTCTCAGATTAGCTTACATACTAGAAAAAAACTATCACAATAAGAGTAAATAAAAGCATGAAACAGAACAGGTTTATGTTAAACATTTTGAAAAATTATTGGTAATGTTTACTTATTATTGGAATTGGCATATCCCTTGAGGAAGGAGAAATGGAAAGGAGAACAATGGCTGAAGTGGTAGGTAGTATATCCCTAACTTATGCTTTCTTTATGCTTATCTTAAGCTCCTGTAAGCTTAATTTTACCAGCTTCATGTTTGAACAAATAGACAATCTGATTTGACATTTTGGGGTAACCAGTGAGAATAAACCCTACCTCTTCAATCTCTGAGAACTTCCCAATCTCACGCTACAGATATTTCAAACAAGGTTCTAAGAATAGTATTAATTACATATACAGTCATGCATCGCTGAACAACTGGAATACAGTCTGAGCAATTCATCAATAGTTGTTTCTGTCCTTGTGCAAACGTTATAGAGCATACTTAAAACAAACCTAGGTGGTATAGCTTACTATTTACCTAGGCTATATGGGATAGCCTGTTGGTTCTAGGCTACAAATAGGTACATGTTACTCTACTGACTTGTAGGTAATTGAAACACAGTGTTAACTATTTGTGTATCTAAACATATTTAAACATATCAAAGGTACAGTAAAAGTACCGTATTATAATCTTATGGCCTTTGTTGATGAAAACGTCATTATGCAGTACATGACTATATCTACAACGATCATCTGATTAGGTTTCCTGTGTTGGAATGTGGTCAGGTAAAAAAGTAGCAACTTGATACTGACTTTTTACAATATCTGAAATCAAATTATTTTAAAGAGCACCTTTTTTGATTGCTTTGTAACTTATTTCATTTAGAACCAGATGTTTGTCTTTTCTGTAATTTCCCACCTAAGCTAAATGCCTGAGGTGACACAAGATCGCTTACAGAGTGTTGGTTTAATTGAGGCGTGTGGATGGACTGACTGTACTTATTCAGGCTGTTTCTTTTTCTTTCTTTTTTGTTTTCCTAAATTTTGTGTTCTGTGAGAATAGTTGAAATAATCACGTACAACAGAGAGGGTTGCAGTTCACAGAGTACTCTTACATTCATTACACAATGAGCCTATGCCAGATGTGTTTATCCACTAGGTTCCCATTGGTCAACTCTAGATGAACAATTCCAATGCTCTTTTTCTGAAGTTGTTTAATTTTATTAAAACAACTACAACAGCTTCTCCTGAGCAAAGTGCTATGTAGAAAGTTTTAAAAATCAAAGTAAAAAAAAATTTTTTTAATTACCTTAACATGCTTTTGATACTTTGATCAGTGCCACTGGGATATGTCACCAGACTTTCATGATTTAGATAAGAATTCACTAAGAGACCTTTGAACTCTTGCTTAATTTTCAATCCACTTTATGGTTTTAAAATAATTTTTGATGGAACAGGTTATACTTTAATGCTTAAACTTTTTTTTTTTTTCTGTTAATGTTTTTTCTCAGCTCAATACCCTGACTGACCACCAGTGCACACGCCCTGGACACACTCTGACAGACACACTTTATTCTCCATTAAACATCCCCACGAAGACCCTGATACCTTAAGTTGGCGTCTCTGAATTTCTCTGCCATCTGAGGCGTCCACCGTGACTGGCTCAACGAATTCCTGGGGCAGTGAAGTCTGTAGGATTTTTCAAAGGTCAAGCTTTAGATTCCTGCCGCCCTTTGGAAACTGCCCTGCTAAATCTGCTTTGGGTTAAATCCTCTTTTTGAAGTTAGCGGTCCTAATTAGATCTACTTATGGGAGCTGGCAGGAGGCTGACACTGGGGCTTGCTTTCCCGCGGGCCGAGTGGCCGGGCAGCCCCTCCCCAGCGCGGACCACGGCCCGCGGCCGCCGCGGCTCAGGGGCTCCGCCAGGCCCGGCGCTCCGTGCGGCTCCGCGGGCGCGGCGCAGGCTCAGCGCCTGCAGGGCACGGTGAGCTGCGGCTCATAAAGAAGCCGCACCTCTGAGCACGAGTGGGAGTCTTCCTGCAGACTGTTCCAAGTCCTTTGTTTGCTTCTTTGGTTTGCACTACCTTCCCCTTCTCCCGAAAAGTCCCTTTTGTAAACAAAAAATAGAGCCAAGAACTTTCTTTCAGAAACATTTCCCTTTGTTTCCACTGTGTGCTTGAGCAGAGAAGTTTGAAAGTGAAGCTTGGGATAAGCCTACGTGGTCTCTTTATAATCCCTCACTCAGCTTCTTCCACTGGGTGCGCCACTCTGCAGGCTGTCTCTGCCCCAGACGCTTACGGTCTGGTGGTAGAAGTGTAAAGTTCGGGGTGGGCAGAGCAAGGGACTCTCTCTCTCTTGGCACCAGGAGCACCTAAGCTCCATTCTCCACACTGTCCTGCTCTGGAAGGGTTCCTCACTTCCTCTGGAGAAAAATGGTTGAAGATAATAAAAATGCACTCAAGCATACAGAATCAGTAGCAAGTGTTGATAGGTCATCCAGATTCAGGTATTTGATGAAGCCAGGAATCTGAGGCTCTGAGCATTGCAAAAGATTTCTGAGATCAGCCCTTTCAAGTCCCTCATTTTACATGTGGAGACACTGAGGCCCAGAACAATTATGTAGCTCAACCACGATCACACAGCTCAGGCCACTGGTCTAACACTTCTGTGCAAATGAACACCTTTGTGCAAAAAGGCTTGTTTTATGTTTTATTTTTTGTGGATAGGCTCCCCACACAAAAATTTAAAAGGCAGAATGATGGTTATCATGAAGATACAACCACAGAGATTTTTTAGGACCAACAATGTCTCTAGACCTTCAAGGTTGAAGTTTCCAGACAGTGGTCTGTTGAAAGGAGCAGCCTGGGTACTTGTTTTGAAGTTGAGTTTGAATAGCATACACAGTGTTTTCCTTGGGTTGCATTCTCTTCAGGGTAGTTATGATAGGAGGCTGATGATGTTTATAGAGGAGCTAAATAAAGCCTTCTTCCAAACTACTCCCTTGTTATTGCCACTGACCTAGGCCATGTAAGTGTAAAAACTATAGAAATTGTTTTTCACTTTTCAGGAGTTGTTAAATATATTTTGTATAAAAATTGCACAAATTAAGTATGTAAATGGGTAATATATGTTCTGGGCTTCTTTTATTCTAAGTCAACAGACTGTGCTCATAATTTATTACCATCATTTACAACATATCTATTTTTTAAAATAGTCATAGTCCCAAATTAAAAAGATAAAATAGCATGAAAAAAATGTATTGGCTTAATTAGCATTGTTAATAATAAAGCTGAGAGTATCTTTCATTGCATTAAGATTAGGTAAAAAAAGCTCCCTTATCTAAATGCTGTATTCGGTTTCGTCCATATTTCAAGTCAACTTGACCTTTAAAGGCATAATTCTGAGCACATGAGATCACCTTCGAAGTTTGTACTTTATTCCCTGTCTGAACTTCAAAACTTGTGATCTTAATCTTAAGCTTCATTAGGGCTGCTCCAAGAATGTCAAAATAGAGAGAACACAGTTACATCAAAAAGTGGTCTGGAACTTAAAGAAATATTTGGGGGTCGGGATATATGTGTGTGTGTGAGAGAGAGTGATATGGGGAGTGCTGTCTAACTCTATCATGGTAGATATAGATTTTAAAGCTTTTGGATTTTATAGGCTCAACTGGGACTACATAAATAATTACATCATCATATAATATTGCAGCAAGGCTTCCAAGTATAAGTTCATTTTTTTCAAGTACGAATCAGCATCTCAAGAGAAATCTCTTAACCTGTGAAGCAGAGACTGTAGGAGCAGGGGCTTGAAGGGCCTTTCCAGCTCCATTTTGGTGTTATTCCTTTAAGTCAATGTGGAGGGGGCGGTGGGCATTTGCCTGGTGTTCCACTGGATAGTCTGTACTATTATACTTGCCTGTGCAAGGGAATGACCAGTCAGAACCTACTGGTTTTGTAAACTTGCTCTAGTGGACTGGTATCCTCAGAAACATTCCTGATTTTCTTTACACAAAAGGATTCATGTCTGGTTCCCTGGCACAATATCCTTAAGTTTCTTAGGTTTAGTTGCCCTACCTCTAAAACATGGTGTCAAAATTGACTTTTCTCACTGGTAGCTCAGAGAATCAAAACAAAGCACTCTGTAGAAAAAGGTTGTTGATGCTGTGTAAATACTCAAGTCTTATCAAGCAGAAAGTTAATCAATAGGTGAAATGTGTCAGCAGAAAACAGCTGAGCCTTCTTCTCTGCGCTGAGCACTCTGCTAGAGGCTATTCAGTAGTAGAGGTAGCTTTTATTGAACCCCTGATAAGCTGGACCCATATACCATCTTGTTTAATCCTTACAAAACTAGGAGATGTGTAATTATTATCTCCATTCAGCAGATGGAGAAGCAGAGAGGTGAAGCTCCTTCCCCCAAAGTCACTTGCCAATAATTACTTGGCAGAATCAGGGTTTGAACTGAGTTTTTTCAATAAAAATAAACAAACAAGCAAACAACTTTTTCTACTTTTGACTTCTTACCTTCTGATTAAAATGAACGCCTCTTTCCCCAATGCATGGAGAATGAAAAGTGATCTGGAAAGTTGGCCGATGACTTGGACTGTCTTGGACTTGGACCCATTCTTTTGTGGGTTTAAGATTTGCATTCATAGACCTTAACATGGCCATGAGATATACCACGTACTATCAGTATCCTAAAATTGCTGGGAATAGACAGTTTTTAAGAAAGGAGAGGAATTATAATTCAGAGGCCTAATGACTAAGCTGGAATATGTTTTACAGTTTCTGAAATAATGCAGGATCAAACTCCACCTTTTAATTCTTCTTACCCTTGAAATATGCACATCTCACTTCCTACGGGAAAATGTAATTACAATAAAGGAGGCTGAGCTGATGTTGTGTTGCCCCTAGGGCACAGCTTGGGTGTAAATTTTGAGAGGTGGGCTGGGTGGCAGATGGTGTAAAGGAAGTGATGTTGCATCTTACTTGAAGGGACCAGGCAATCATAGCAACTCAAAAAGGTAGCTTCCCAGGGTTGGGAAGTTTGGAGTTAGAAGAGGATCAAAATATATCTACTAACAGCACTATGGAACTAGGAGCATGTCATTCATCTATCCAGGCACCTCCTGGATTAAATATGAAAGAGCCCATTAAAAATGCCTTTGAGTTTCATTTCATCGTGTATCAGTACAAAAATGCTGGGTCTTGGGTGGGTGTGATCTTTTCCCAAAACTTCATAGCACTCTTATTCTCAAGGTCAATGGGCTAACGGCCTCTGATTAAAGACTCTTTAGAGTCTTAGTAATATAACTTTTATAGCGATGCCTAGGAAAATGAGTTCTCTGATTAACAAAATTTTCTGACCAAGGGTTATGCTGTGAATTAGTTTACTTTTATTCCTACAGGAAATATTTGACAAATGCATTTTCCTTTCCTTAAAATTGTTTTAATATACTATAAAATCCAGCTAAGTCATACTTGATGATTCAGGATCTTATAGTGCTGCTAAGTGGGTGACTGTACCTTAAAACCTCAGAGTCTATTAGATTATATTTAAATCTAAATGTCAGTTGTGATTACATTTTACTATAGATAAAAATGGTGAAGATGTTATCTGGATCTTAGGGCTTAACTAAGCTGAGAGTTTTAGTTAATTAGATTCAATATATTTGGGCTTTTATAGCTACCATGACCACAATAACAGAAATTGGACCAGAAAGAATCCTAATGATATTGTACAAAGGAGTGAGAAAAAGAAATTAAAGAAAATATTAAATTAAATTAAAAATAATTAAAGAAAACTGGCAATGAGAGGAAAAGTGGTGAAAGAGAAGGCTTGAGAGAAAATGGGCAAGAAACATACTTTACTGTACAAAATTTTAACAAGCTATGTCAGAATGCCTCAGTCCTGGTATTTGATATCCCTTATTCTAGAAAAGTCCTAAGAGACATGAGAATGGAGGATGGTATTTGGAATTTAAATATGAGAGATAGTGAGAACTCAGTAAGGGGAAATAGTCAGGTTGGCAGAATGTTTCTAGATATGAACAAATCATTGAGAAAATTGATCTCTTTCAAGAAGTTTTCAGGACATTATTATTATAGATAGTCCCTGAAACTCATAAGTTCCTACATAACAGAAGGGGCCTCTTCTGACTAAGACAAATAGAGGCAGCTCTTTCCCTTAGCTGTCATTCTTTTTGTCACGTGACCCTGTAAATGCTGGTTACAACAAATTAGACAGGGAAGTTGACAACTGTCCTGGACAAAGGTCACAGAGGTCTCAAACTCAAGTGTCTCCAGAGGCAGGCAGCAGGGAATGAAGCAGACCCAGTTCTTCAGCCTACATGGGGTAAGTGGTGGGGACTGCTGGACTGGAGAGAACACACTCTGACTACCAGGAAAAGCCAAAAGGTAGCTCAGGCTGATTGTGGGCCCAGTGTTGCCGATTCTGATTTTTCAGGAAGAGAATTCTGATTTTAGTAAGGTATGCCAGTTTTCCAATGTTGACTCAAATTTATAAAGCAATGTGTGGTGAACAAACCCATCTCTTTGTTATTTTGTCTCTAAAATGGCTAGTTTCCGACCTTTTACAGCCTAGGTATCAAGGAGAATGGGACCTGTGCAGTGGCCTGGCACAAGAACCCTAACAAATCATGTGCCCTGGTTGATGGTGACCAACTAACACATTGAGACACTCTTGAGGCATATGAAACAGAATGAAGGAAAGACAACAGGAGCCTAGGAAAAAAACCACTGGCACATAGAAATTCTAAGAGTGAGTAAAGCCACATCACAAGACTAAGGTTACAATGGACACTTATTTGTGAGGGGATGACAAGCATTAGGTCATAAGCATTGCTGTTGTGTTACTAGAAGGGTAGGTGTGTGCTAAACAATGATGAACAATATTCCAGCCAAACAGGCCCAGAGAGAACTGGAATATTGTTCAGGAGAAATAGAGTAAAAATAGTATCTGATATGTTCAGCTGGAGAGACCTTTAATATAGTTTCAGTATCCTGCAACTCTGAAAGAACATCTTCATTTCTCCTACGTCCCTGAAAGGCCATGGGAATTGCTGAGGCAGGGCTGGACAAGAGGACACAACTGTGACCGATTTGGATCAGCAACCTGAGCAGACTGACAGCTGAGATCAGAGACCACAGTGTGCATCTCAAAAGGTGCCAGTATGGAAGGATGATGACCAGAGAACCTCTTATCTCTTCCTAAGGGTCCCAGAACTTAGTCCCAACTTCCAGAAATGAAGTCTTGAAGGCCTAGAATTAACTCAGGAGATCCTGGCTTGACTGAAAAGTCTTTGAATTTATTAAGAGAAAGTGGGCTTGAGTGAGTTTACCCAGAATTACCTAAGTTAAAGTTTACATCACTTGTGGAATAGAAGCCAATAATAGAAATGATAAGAAATGCAGAAAAGTGAAGATAATTGTATTTCTTGCACCTGTAAGTTTGAGGCCTGCATTTAGTACCCCTTCATTTGTAAAGTAATCCATATATGTGCTAAGGAGAAATGATGTGGTATTATGGCTGGTTCCAGAGTACTGATAGTGTGCTTACAAATATCTTGTGACCTTCAGAGGATCATCTGTGCTAAATCTAACCTCTTCAACCGCAGTCAATTTATTCCCTAAGTTACTCCAGCTACATGGTACCAGACCCCCCTCAAAATCTGTAACCTATAGACAGTTGTTTTCTTAGTCTCCTGCATTTCATTTGGAGCCAGATAATTCTGAATTCAAATCCTGACTCTGCCACTGGTCTGTGACCTTGGATAGGTTATTTAACCTCTCTGATTCTTGGTTTTCTTTCTTCAACAGAATGAGGATAACCTAGTGCCTAACTCACAAGAGTTTTATATTTGTGAGATGACTGTAAAGCCTTATCCACTAGACACAGCATATAACATCTAAAAGTGATCATTTCTTCTGCACACCTATATTATTTAACACTTGGAGGAAAACTATACAAGTTTCACTAAATCACAATTTATGTTTTATCAAACTAAGACATTTTGAGAACAATGCAAAGAACTGGAAAAGCAAACTCTTTTATTGTTTGGGGGGCATTTGTTTTGGTATTTAATTGTACTATAGATTCAGGAAAACTGAAAACCTACTACAAACAATTAGAAAATTCAATAAAATGAAGTGCTAAGGCACAAAACTACATAGAATCAATATTCAAAAATCAATAGTTTTCATATTTCCAAATGACAAAATAATATAAACTATATTAAATATAAAATATCTTAAACTTAAGAATCTGAAAGATCTACCTAAAGAAATATTTTAAATGCTACCTAGAGACAAAAAGACTAAGAACAATGGAAAGGATTACTATATTCTAGAACTAAAAGATGCTACATCCTAAAGATGTCAACTATCCTTATATTAACCCACAAATTTAACATGATACTAATAAAAATACCAAATTTAATGTTATCCTAAAAATACTTTTTTTAAACTATGAGGACTAAATGAAGGGATACTAGTTTCATATAAAAACACATAAGCAAGAATAGTCAATTTTCTTTTTAATTTTCTGATGTTCAGTGCAAGGAATAAGGCAAATTTTGAAAATGAAAAGTAGTAGAAACAAAATTTTTCTACCAGAAACAAAATCTATTTTTAAAGCTACAATTTGTAAAATAGTATAGTATTATACATGAGCAGACAGATCAACAGAGCTTAGAATTTCTGGAAATAGTTTATAGTAGATATAGAAGCAATATATTTTAAAGATGACATTCCAAATCAGTTGCAAAAAGTTGCGTCCCTTAGTAACAGCTATTACTATAATCATTTTTATGTATAGTGCAGATAATTAATTTGTAAACACAGGGAACAAGTGACCATATTTTAATCAGGGTCATTTCCCTCTGGCCTAATCTGGTTTCTATCATTTCAGGAGAACGATTCATATAACAGTTGTGGTTTGTGTCAGGGGAAAATTTAGCATTTACATTTTAAGTTTCCAAAGGACAGATAAATACTATGTAATAAAATTATATTTGAGGAAAATAGTATAACTATGAAATATAGAGCTGAAAACTGATGTCTTTCTATTAAAAAAAGACAATGTTATGATTTTCAGCCCCATAAAATTTTATGAGAAGTAAAATATGTGGTAACTATTATATAAGCATCCTTTGGAAGAAAAACTGGTATAGTAATTTTGCTGAGGTCATAAGTTTACTGCTGTGTTTCTATAACTTTGTATATTAAAAAATGAATAAATTAGAAAGAAGTGACAGGACACACTTTATATCTTGAAAAGAACACAAGATTAAGTACAACTTGGATTGACTTATTAGAATAACCTGGAGAATAATAATTTTCTTTTCCCAACAACTGCATAAAACAAACTGCTTTAAATGAGAAAAAAAGAATAATCACAAGAGCAGTACCCAATAGTCTACCAAACTGAAGGATTTAAAGGCATGTGTTTTTCACAGAAGTTATTGTGTGTTATTTAGTGGAGTACTGATGCAAATTCACTTATTTACAAAGTCTAGTACAGATTTACATATATTATAATTTTTGGATAAAACAGTTGATTGTGAGTGATACAATATATGTATACAAATGAAAATTCATGCATATTTTTCACTGTTAACCAGAGAGTCCTCAGGAACCAGAGCAGTTGAGAAGTTTTAAGAAACACACAATGAAGACCGTTAGGAAGTAATAAGCAGTCCAGCTAGAATGGCCCTTTAACAGACACATTTTCAGTTAATAATAACAGCCTCAGAGTCTACCCATGTGACAAACATTCAGACAGTCAATAACTAGTACTTTGTGGTGATAGCTTTTTAAAATTTTTTCTGGTTTATCAATACATTGATACTATCACTTGTAATCCAGGCAATTGTATTGCCAGGCAATTGATCAATTCTGATAGACATTCTTTATGTCAGCAAATGCAAAGCCAAAGTCTCCTATAGATTTTTTTTAATGGATCTGAAGCATTAGTGAAATACATAAATTCCAGAGAGAATAAATGAATCCAGGTTGTAAAAGCAACTGGATTAAAAATGAAAATGTCCAACAACTAAGTGGGAGTTTCTGTTCCCCAAATTCCAAACTAGTTAGATTGAGTTTTTAATTGAGTTTATGGCTTATCTCAGCATCATAGACAAAATCAAGTATTGAAAAGTGATAAGTGAGAATATACTTCTGGAATGAAAAACTCAGGACAATGGTGCTCTGCATTGGCAGTCATTTGTCACCAAAATAAATACCAGGTAAATGCTGTTTTTGCACAAATTCATACACCAAGAAAGAATTAAGAAAGTAAAGTGCTGGAAAAATGTGTTGTCTCTCAGCACCACAGTGAATAACTGCATTACTTTTATATTTTTACTTTTTTTTCCAGGATGGAAGAAGGTACTCAGATTAGCATTACAAATCCTGGACTCCAGAGAGGTAGCTGGAACTTGGGAAGGTGGTGTTTTCAGTGTTTGGGGGTTGCTCCTCTCTGGCTCTTTGACTGTGTGTGCACTCTTTTTCCAAGAATGCTTGTGTTTGGAAAGTACTTCATGGTGGTGAAAAGTTTGAACAGAAAAGATTAATCAAAGGTTTGGTCTTTCATGCTCAGTGCATAACATATTCAGCTTTTGGATGTGAACTCTCAGCCAAGAAACTATTCAAATAATATTCAGGGGCTAAATGTGAGCTTCAACTGCAAACAAACTAGAGGTCAACTTTACTTAGTCTTAACTCCTTCCTCTGAAGTTCAAAAATACTGTGCCTTAAGGATTTTCTATATATTTTCTGCATAGCCCCTAATATTCTATAAGAATTCACTGAGAGTTACTTTTATTTATTTATTCTTAACTGCTTAAGGAAGCACATTCAGCTGATCTGAAGTGTAAAGGAAACAGGAAATGGTGGACTATGACTGCTTCACATCCAGTGTGCTAGAAGGAAAGAATACTCTGTTATACCCTATTCTTTGTCATTTATTACAATGTCACCAAATCCTGTATTCTAATCCAGGAAGTGTTCTTACTTCATCCACTTATCTACACTACCATTCCTCCCTCCAATACTTTCTGATTTGTTCAGCTCTCAGAGTTGTCTGACTTCTGGAATCTGTAACATACTATAAGTTTTGACTATCTTACTCTCAAGAAAGGAGGCATAACTATGGGCAGAACTATTGCTCAAGCCTCCAGGGTGAGATCCAGGAAGTACACCCCCTGCCCTAACCAAGAAATGCAAGTGCAGTGCTTCTAGCATCTCTTATGGTCTTCCTGCCTGCTCACTCCAGCCCCTCAGTGAATGCACTTTTCAAAGTTCTGTAGCACAGCCTCCTCTACTGTAAAAAATGTATCCTGACGTGAAAGCACATTGAATTCTCAAGCCCAGGGATCGCCCACACATTGAGAAACTTCCAACTTGCCATATGCTAGACTAGATCTTTCTCATAAAAGTTCAGGAATCATGTTTTCTTTATCTCTTCTTTTACTGATCAACTTGAACAAAGAGCAATTGTAAGAAGACTTGGTTTCAAGAGTCACTTGGTCAGGTCATGATGCTCAATGGCAACTGGATGCTCAAAGGATGATAGGAACCTGGCTGGTCTATCTTTAGGGTCCAGTACTTTAAAAAGTTATGATTGTTTTAGAAGATCCCCACCCATAGTACACTTAGGACTTGACCTAGGGACCCATAATAACAATACTTTCCACGTGTATCATATTACATTTCAGTACACATTTCAGTGAATACATGCTAAGGAGTTTAAGAGAGGAAGAGCTCTTATTTGGTTGTATATGATTCATAGAAAAAAAAAAATAGGCACCAGTGCCTAAGACAATGTCTGGTCCTTGTTGAGCAACCAATTAAGTTTTTGCTGAATGAGTGAATACAAGATGTTTCCTGAATACAGAAAGACACAGAAAGATGTGGTCCCTCTTCTTTAGGATCTAATAGTGAGAAAATTCTAGTTACTGTGACTCTAAGGAGGGTTATATAACCATTTGAACATCTCCTCTAGTTTCAGTTCTTAGGGGGAATGCTTTCAACTTTTTCCTGATCAGTATGATGTTTGCTGTGGGTTTGTCATATCTGACTGTTATTATTTTGAGTTATGTTCCTTCTATTCCTAATTTGTTGAGAGTTTTTATTGTGAAGGGATTCTAAATTTTATTGAATGCTTTTCTGCATCTATTAGGATGACCATATGGTTTTTGTTTTTAATTTTATTTATGTGGTGAATCACATTTATTGATCTGTATATGTTGAACCATCTTGCATCGCCTGGAATAAAACCCACTTGATTGTGGTGCTTTTTGCTGTGCTGTTGGACTCAGTTTGCTAGTATTTTTTTGAGGATTTTTGTGTCTGTGTTCATCAGGAATATTGGTCTGTAGTTTCCTTTTTTCCTTCCTTCCTTCCTTCCTTCCTTCCTTCCTTCCTTCCTTCCTTCCTTCCTTCCTTCCTTCCTTCCTTCATCCTTTCCTGGCTTTGGTATCAGGTGATATTGGTTTCATAGAATGAGTTAGGGAGGATTCCTTCCTTCTCTGTCTTTTGGAACAGTTTTAGTAGGATTAGAACCAGTTCTTCTTTGCACATCTGTTAGAATTTTGTTGTGAATCTGCCTGGTCCTGGGGTTTTTTTGTTGTTGTTTTTGTTGGGAGATTTTTTTATTACTGATTCAGTCTCACTACTTGTTATTGGTCTGTTCAGGATTTCTATTTCTTCCTGATTCATGCTTAGGAGATTGTGTATTTACAGAAATCTATCCATTTCCTGTTGGTTTTCTAGTTCGTGGGCATAGAGATGCCCACTTTCACCACTTCTACTTAGTGTAGTACTAGAAGTCCTAGGAGAGCAATTAGGAAAGAGAAAAAAAATAAAGGGCATCTAAATTGAAAAAGAAGAAGTCAAATTATCTCTGTTTGCTAATGTTATGATCTTATACCCATAAAAGCCTAAAGACTCCTCCAAAAGACTCCTAGATTTGATAAATGAGTTTAGTAAAGTCTCAGGTTACAAAATCAACATTCAAAAATTAGTAACATTTCTATACACCAATAATAGCCAAGCTGAGAACCAAATCAAGAATTAAATCACATTTATAATAGCTGTAAAAATAAATAAATAAAATAAAATACCTAGGAAAATATTTAACCAAGGAAGTGAAAGATCTCTACAAGTAAAACTACCAAAACACTGATGAAAGAAATCATAGATGACACAAATGGGAAAACATCCCATGCTCATGGATTGGAAGAATCAATATTGTTAAAATGACCATATTGCCCCAAGCAATCTATAGATTAAATGCAATTCCTATCAAAATATCAATGTCATTTTTCATATAATTAGAAAAAAAAAAACAACTAAAATTCATATGGAACCAAAAATGAGCCTGAATAGCCAAAGCAATCCTAAACAAAAAGAACAAAGCTGGAGGCATCACATTATCTGACTTCAAATTATACTACAAGGCCATAGTAACACATAGTAAAACAGCATGGTACTGGTATAAAAATAGACACATACATCAAAGTAACAAAATAGAGAACCCAGAAATAAAGCCATGTACCTACAACCAACTGATCTTCAATGAAGCAGACAAAAACATACACTGGGGAAAGGACACCCTCTCCAATAAATAGTGCTGGGAAAATTGGATTGTCATATGCAGAAGGATGAAACTGGGTCCCCATCTCTTACCATATACAAAAATTAACTCAAGATGAATTAAAGACTTAAATGTAAGACCTAAAACTATGAAAATTCTAGAAGAAAAACTAACAAAAACACTTCTGGACATTGGCCTAGGCAAAGAATTTATGACTAAGACCTTAAAAGTAAATGCAACAAAAACAAAAATAGACCAATGGGACTTGATTAAACTAAAAAGCTTTTGTACAGCAAAAGAGATAATCAACAGAGTAAATAGACACCCTCTAGAATGGAAGAAAATATTTGCAAACTATGCATCTGGCATAGGACTAATATCCAAAATCTACAAGGAACTCAAGCAACTGAACAGGAAAAAAAACAAATAACCCATTAAAAAGTAGGAAAATGACATGAACAAACATTTTTCAAAAGGAGATATTCAAATGGCCAAAAAACATATGAAAAATGCTCAACATCACTAATCATCAGAGAAATGCAAATTAAAACCACGATGAAATGCCATCTTACTCCAGTCAGAATAGCCATTGTTAAAAAGACAGATACAGAGAAGAGGAAATGCTTGCACATTGTTGATGGGAATGTAAATTAGTACAACCTCTATGGAAAATAGTATGGAGATTTCTGAAAGAACTAAAAATAGATCTACCATTTGATCCACTACTGGGTATCCACCCAAAGAAAAAAATCATTATATTAAAAAGACACCTGCACTTGCATGTTTATTATAGCGATATTCACAATAGCAAAGACATGGAATCAAAAAAGTGTCCATCAACTACTGATTGGATAAAGAAAATGCATACACACCATGGAATACTACTCAGCCATAAAAATGAATAAAATAAAGTCTTTTGTAGAAATTTGGATGAAACTGGAAGCCATTATCCTCAGCAAAGTAACTAAAGAACACAAAATATCGCATGTTCTCACTTGTAAGTAGGAGCTAAATGATGGGCATGCATTGTCATACAGAGTGGCATAATAGATACTGGAGAATCCAAAAAGTGGGAGGGTGGCAGGGGGGGTGAGGGATGAAAAATTACCTATTGGGTACAATGTATACTATTTGGGTGATGGGTACCACTAAAAACCCATACTTCACCACTACACAATATATCCATATAACAAAACTACACTTGTATCCCCTAAACCTATAAAAATAAAAAAATATAATAAACAAGTAAATAAATAAACATCTCTAGGTTCCAAGAGGCTTCTAATAACTAATATCATTTAGCCAGGGAGTATTAATTAATTATAAGTACAGCCATTTTGAATAAGTCTTAATAGTGGAGTTTTAAATTAATTTTGAATGTAGCTGTTTAAGTGGTATTTAATAAGGAGGAAAAAAACATTACTGTGATTAACATTCATGGTATTTTTTTAAAAAAGATTTTTTAAAGGCAATAAAACATTTCCTCTTGCTATTATCATTCATCTCTAAATATTGATTTAATATGGTTTGAATGTAATCTATGCCTCCCTGGGACTATAACTCAAGTTTGAATCACCAGAAACAGACTGAATACAAGATGCTACTTGACCATTTAATTAGTCCTGACCCCTTGATTCCCTTTTCTTCAAATAGGTTTATGTTGTCTGTGACAAAATTAGACCCCAAATTTGTATTTTTGCAAAGTGCCTACCATCATCAAAATGAATAAACTGTGCCTAAACCTATTATTATTTACTGTGGGCCCACTATGTGTTCATTTCTGTGGCCTTGACTTACATTATTTCATTTAATTCTCATAACAGCCCTGCAAGTTAAAATCCATATCTCTGTTACACAGCTGAGTAAACTGAAACCAGAGGAGTTATAAATCATACCCTCAGCTGTCTTCCAAGTAGTTGCCAAGCCCACATTCAGTCTAAAAGTCGCCAAGATGCCCCTTCCCCCACACTAGGGCAGCCTCACAGACACCAGGTGGTAGCAGCAATTTCTTCTTTTCTTCTTCAATTTCAGTTCCCCCCCATATTAAAATAGCTAGAAAACAAAACAGTGACAAAAACCAAAATAATAACCAATTGGTTAGTATCGGTAATTTTACCTTAACCATGAATGTTGCTTACGTTTTTACACAAAGTTACATATATTGAATATAACTCTTTAATCAAAACACATTTATCCTGTACTGTGATCTTGAAACATGCAGTAAGTCTTATACTCAGTTCAGGCTAATAAAAAGTTAGACATATTCTTAAAGCAAAAGTCATGATTGAACATTAGGGATGTAGGAAAGCAATGATCTCAAAATTGTTTTCTCTTCATATTCTTTTCTATGCCATAACATAATGACTTATATTTATGTAATATAAAAGATATATGAGGACTTAAAAATGCTTTGCAAACATTTAATCCTATTAACCTTAAAGTTAATTTGACTAATTTATCTGGCATGATGCTTTTATCCTGTAATTGACATGGAATTTCATAACATAAATGACATACATATTCAATGCATATGGGTTAGAAAAAATTATACGAGAACTTTTAATTTACCTAATGGCTTTTTGACTGGATTTATATCAGGAAGGAAGGAGGGAAAGAAGGAGGAAAGGAAAGAATAAAGAAAACAAGGGGAAAAAAGACAAGAGAAGAAAAGAGAGGAGAAAGTTAATTTGAAGGTGATAGAAGATTTTGAAAACATTTTGTATAAATGATCATATAGATGAAATTTGGCTGAATGTATTCACCCGCTTTTGTTTGTATAGACAGCAGTTTTTTTTCCATTTAAAAGCACTTTTAGGGAAAAATATTCAGGTAAAAATATTTTGTAAAGATGAAATGATCTTTAAACCACAGAGTACTTGGCATTCTGTAGCCCACACTGTAGTGTTTTCATTTAGGTACACGTAAATTAACAGGCACTTTGGTTGAAATGTGAATTTTTCTCCTATTGGTTGAATCATAGATTAGGCTCTAGTGGGATCCCTATTTAAATTCCAGCGTGTGCTGAATAGAACTGTATAGAATTTAGCTAGTTTGAGAAATCAGGAGTGAGGTCCATTTGACATTTTATGCATATCTTTTCTTTATCTCATTCTTCCTCCTCGACTTCACCCCTCTCCCCAGCGCGTTTCCCTCGGTGTGGAGCATAATTCCTGTTCACTCGCTTTGCTTCTTAAGAGCTGCCTTCCCTTCCCGTCTTGGGCAGCTCCACCCCTTCTCACAGACCAAAGTAAATCTACACAATAATGAACCATATAAGGGAGGAATGACATCATCAGTTAGTGGTCCCAAGCTGTTTTGCACAACATTCACCTTTCATTGTTCTGATGACAGGACTGGAATGTGACGGTTAATTCCCTGTGGAGTAGGGGGCTGAGCAGGGCCTGCTGCTGTTGAACAAACTTCAGTACCCCCTTATAAAAAACAAAAACAAAAACAAAAGCTACTATGCTTCCTAGTATTAAGGTAAGGAAGTCAAGATCTGTTTTGATTTAAACAATGTTAGTTACTCTTGTCCATGCGCATTTCATTTGTTAATAGGCTTACTTGGCAGTAAACTCATTTCTAAGTGAAAGAGCATCTTGGAAGTTGAGTTTGGACATTTGGACATTTGTAGAGCCCTGGCTAATCTGACAAGGGCTGTAAGAACTCGACAAGCTTTCAGCTTGCGGCTACAGATTTCACTGAGTGTGGATGGTGACAATCCTTGAAAATTACCAGCTTATTGCGACTTGCCTTGATGCCTCAGAATCTTTGATGAGAACTGGCCAAGATGCACCCCATTGTGGTATGAGGAGTGATCCTGTTTTTCTATTGAGGGGAAAAAGTAATCTCATCCTACAGAAACCTTGGGGAGTTTGTATCAGAACTGAAAAATCTCTTATCTTACTACCATCAGTCCTAGTAATGTGTTCTGAAGGCATTTAACAGGCAGCCCTTCTATGTACTGTAAATGTATCTTCTAATTTATGGTTTCTTAATGAGCAAAAAACTAAATTGAGCTAAAATATTATTTTCAAAGGTTTGTTGTTATTGTTATGTGGATTTTCTGCAGTTCTCTCTTTGCATGTGTGGAAAAGGCTTCTAAAAGTTGGCAATGAATTAGAATGCATAGCAATCCAAAGAAAGCCGTGTTTGTTCTGAAACACTCAGTGTGGCAGTGATAACAAGAATAACAAATCAAATAGGAGGTTTGATCTCAAAGTGGGAATGAGATTAAAGTTTGGACTATGTTAAACAATTATCTAAAAGTTCAACTTTAGTAATTTTTCAAAATGCCAAAAAAACATTGTCTGACTTCAGCGGAGTGTAGCAAAGTAAACAGCTTGTATTTAGTGCTCAGTAGGGGTGGAGGGTACTGTGAGTCTTTCACAAAAGTTCCTTTGGCCAAAACCAAATTTTTATAGTGTGATTTCAGATTCACACGACCTGTTTTATAGAGATTTAAAATAAGGGCAGATGGTATGGTTTCATTCTTGTAGATTTAATTTGTGTAATGTTGGTTGTTAATAACGTTTTGTCTCTGTGTTTAAAGTGATGAAAATCTTGAGTTCAACTGTGATGAAAGTCTAGGGTTCACTACCTTGATCTTCCTGAATTCTTAATTCCATGTGACTGAATGAACTTCTGTTTACTTGTAAAACTAAATATCCTTTCCACAACAGAAGGGTGCTCATATTTCTTTTTTTCCTGCATTAACAATAATCAAGATCAATATAAAATTAAGTCTGGGATTTTGGAATTTTGTTTATTGTCTTAACTTTTTTAATTTTTGCATTAGCTTTAAAGTTGTTCCCAAACTGAATAAAATAATTATTAAATAAATGTTAACATAATAATTTGAAAAAAATTTAATAAATTTCACATAACCTTGTATTTAAAGCTTTTTTTAAAGACCTTTAAATACAATGGCAATAACTTCAACTACCATTTTAAAGAAGGAGAGGTTTACTTTTCTAAAGAAATGAATGCATGAAAATATACTACTATAAGTGATTTATGTATTTAAATTAATTTGCTACTTAATTCACATCTCTGTGATTTTTAAAAAATCTTATTTATGAAAATAGATTTACCCAATAGACAAATTAGATTAATAGTATCTTAATGAGAAGGTTTATAGTAGAATATGGTTTTCGATTGTGAGCTCCCATAATGTATAAACTTAATACCACGGCTTTTGTCCAGCACTCTGTACATGCACGTATGGAGTAAAGTGAGGTATATGGTACCTTTGTGGATTGTCTTCAACTTGCTTCGGTAGTCTCAGGAAATCTCATTCATGCTGCCAGCTCCACCTCTCATGTTCTGTGAACCGCAGGGGAGAGGCCTGTGGGAGGACACCCTCACACAGTGATTTCAGGGACCGAAAAACCTACCTGCCTCTAAATGTCCTCCTCACTGTCTGGCTTCCCTAAGGAAATCTCTTCATTTAACTTATTTCCTGAGGGAGAACGTTTCTTTGGGCAATGCACCCCGTTTCCTAGATGGATCATCCGATAATTAGGTATGATGAACATGGGCAACACATTCTTTAGGAATGAGAGGTAGGGAGGGAAGGTGAAGGGGCCACCTGGAAGGCCACACATTTAGGTGACAAACTTCTATGGTTCATGGTGTTTTCAGTTCCTAGTGAAAATTACTAGTCAATTTATTCACCTAGCTGAGTCTTTATAAACATGATCAAAAAGAAAGAATGTCTGCTTTCTCTTGTTTTAAAAAATATTTTATCTGACCAATCTGAGAGGGTGATTTGAGAAATGTTTTGAACAATTAGGAAATGTGAAAACATAACAAAAGCCATATTGTCCTCTCTGGGGAGAGGACATATGAACTGAAACCTGGAGGATGACAAAGAGCCCACAGGACTATTGTGTCCTGCTGTCTTAGCTCAGGCTGCTGTAACAAAGTACCAGAGATTGGGTAGCTTATAAATAACACATTTTTCTTTCACAGTCCTGGAGACTGGAAGCTCGAGATGAGGGTGGCAGTATGGTCGGGTTCTGGTGAGGGGCCTCTTCCCACTTGCAGACTGCTGTCTTCCTTGTATCACTCACCTGTGAGCCAGAAAGAGCTATGTGGGATCCCCTCTCTAAGGGCACTCATCTGATTCATGAGGGCTCCACCCTCATGATGTAATCACCGCCCGAAGGTTCCACCTCGTAATACCATCATGTTGAGGGTTAGGGTTTTAATATATGCGTTTTGGAATTTGGGGAAGATATAAACATTCAATCCATTGCAATTGCATAGGTTGTAGCTTGCAGGGGCATCTGACCAGTGAAAGAATGGGGGGTGAAATCCAGTTCACTCAGCATGGGACTGGTTCTATAGAGAAGAAGTAGACCTTTTTCTAGTTCTCACAAAGGTGCCATATGGGCTGCACCTCTGATAGCAGGGGAAGAGTATTGGGAAGGACAATTGCAAAAGCCCTGAGCAATGATTTCCTCCATCCACAGCCCTACCCTTGGGTGTCCCTCTTTAGCATAAATGGCACTTTTTCATAGCCTTGCAATATATATTTTCATTCCTAGCGCCTAAACACTGACAATGGGGAGGGGGCATTCAACCCATCTTTGTTGAATTATTGAGTGAATTAATGAATCATAGTTACATTTCTATATGAGGCAGGGAGCTTCATATTAGAGTGTATAGTCAGAAAGCTGCTGCTCAGTGATCTCAAATACAAGCCTTCTGATGGGCAGCATAATTAGCAGAAAACGCCAGCCCTTATTGTGGTTCATATGAGCAAACAACTAATAATTCCCTAGACTTTAATTTTTGCTATGACTGAGAGCTATTTACTAGTAACATAGAAAGTGATTTATTTTTAACACATTAATTGCCATGTAAGTTATATTTAACTCATGCTAGTTTCAAGCCCAGGGCCTTATGAAGCATATGAAGACTCAATTCTCTGAAACAAATTCAATAAGTATGTCATGAGTCACATACATCTCAAGTAGTGTACAGTGTAAAAACAGATTCTAGCATGGAGTGACTTGCATATAACTCATGCACAGAAAACAATAAAAAAATAACAATTTTTTCATAAATTAGAAAGGATCATTTTGTTTTTGAAGTTTTTATTCTATTTTCATAATAAAACACCATGGCGCCAGGGAAAATTTTTTTTCCTAGTGTAGCAGTCAATGTGTTAAATATGTATAGCACTTATAAATTTAAATTAACATGTTAGTAGATTTTCTTGAAGAATAAATTGGTATTTTACAATGGAGTCTGGCTGCTACCCACTGTTTGTAAGCACTCACTGAATATGTGCTCACCTGGTACTAGGAAATCCCATAATCTTCAAGAAGAATAACTTATCAGTCATAAACTTTTCATGGTTTTCAGTTTTTGCCATCCATGCATTTTAAAGATAAGTTACTATGGGTAATCAGTTTAGTTTGTTATGGGTTGTTGGCCTAACCCAAGAGAGTTGATAATGCATATCCTTGGTTTGTAATTTTCAAAAACTACACTTCAAGGCACATCAACAATATGCCTATTCTAGAGCAGAATTATACATAATCCTCTCAAAATTTGATGAAGAGTAAAAGTTCATTAGTGATAATTTGCTTGAGATTTGTGTGTGTGTTTTTTAATTACTTGTATTACATTAGCAAAGTAAATGTAATAAAATTACTAGATTATTTTTAAATTTATGGGATATAGTTTTATAATATAAAATCATGAATGTAACTCCAGGGTCTTCTCTTATGAAGTAAAAGCAGTTCAGAAAAGCTGTTACAATAGTTCACTGATTTTATTTTCTTCTCTTTCAATTTTTTATCTCAAGTTCTTTTTCAGGGTGGGAATGGGTGAGGTAGGCCTTCTGCCCCATTGTAGTGAGCTCGAGTCAAGAAGTCTGAGATCAGATGCTCTAAAATACTACTGGTCTTCAAAAGAAGGGAAGAGAAAAAAGTGTATGAGGCCTTTTGTAAACTCATCCCTACTACTAAGAAATACCAAACAAAAACAAAACTCAAAAGTTTGTGCCCTACGAGGAAGGATCTACCATATCTCCCTATAAAAAATGATTCTCTAACATTCAGTAATCTGAGCTGGGATGAGGGTGAGGCAAAGAAGGCTCTTGCCTGGAGTGCAAAATTTAAGGCCAAAAACTCAGTAATCAAGATATATTATATTTTAATGCACTATTTTTAAAAAATCAAAATTAAAGCAAAAATCCATAATGAAGAAAATATCAAAATTTCAAATGAGGACAGAATCTTACTGCAGCTGGACAACCCAGCCTCATCCACTTTTCTGTAATTTCAGCCCTATGTAGTATATTAGGGACATTAGATTAATTTTAGATAATTATTATGATAGTCACCATCATGAGGGACTGGAGTAATTTATTAAAAAGTAACACTTATTCCTGCATCATTTGGGAAAACCATGCCCTATCATGTTAACAAGCTGCTGAGTCCTATACTATGCTCTAGTTGGGAAAAAATGCATTGTAATTAAAAACTCAAACTACATGCAAGCTTGACTCTTTTGAGGTTCATTCATCTTTAATTACTATCATGCCCTTGCTAGTTTTAACCTGCCCTCTCTCTTGAAAGACAGAGAGGCATACATACAGGGGAGAGTTGAAGAAAAGCAAAAACATTGTGCTGAGAAGGGAAATTAGCATGGTATGGCTGAGAAACAAGCCTAGGGTTACTTTTAGGTGATATCAGTGTTTTAAAATGGGGTCTGATGGAGTCAGATAAGGAAAAGTGACAACATCTTAAGGAAACAAAGAAATAATTGCTGTTCTGGGGCTAATGCTGATAAATTTAGAAAAATGGTTGAAAAGTGAAGGTGTCAAGAAAGTTGGGAAAAAGGTAGGCAGATGTGCCCTTGAGTCTCCAGGAACATAGATTGACAGCTGTTCTGAGGATGGTGTTTATCGCAAGAATGGATAATTAGGATAAGGTTAAAAAAACCTCTCACCCTTCCCCCACAAAAATAAAAGGAAAGATAAATTAACAAATATCTGTGAAACAGAACAAAGTGACAATACTTTCTTTAGCATAAGTTTGACTAGGCATCAAATGGATCCCAATAAGAAAGAAAAAGTAAAAATCTCCAGCAAACTAAATTATATAAACATGGAAAGAAATGAAATAATCACACACAATCACAGACAAATGTGAGGGTTACATGGCACTGTAAGAGAAGTAAAAATATGACCAGGGACCACAGGGGCTGACACTTGAAAGGAGAGGGAGAAGCTAAAGATTACAAAATGAGATTTAAAAAAAAAAACAAACCTTTATTATGAAACATTTCAAACATTTGCAAAGATAAAGAGAATAGTATAATGAACCACCATGCAACAATTATGTAGCTTAACAATTAATCAACTCATAGCCAGTCTGGCTTCATCTATTCCCACTTCCCTGAATTACTTTGATATAAATCCCAGACACATCATTTCATTCATAAATATTTCAATATGTGTTTCTAAAAGATAAGGACTCTTAAAAATGCTGCCACAATCCATTATCAAACCTAAAATCTAATAATAATTCCTCAACAACATAACTTTTCCAATTGTCTCATTTTAAAAACAGTTCGAATAAGAATCCAAAAGATTACAATTGGTTCTAAATTTTCTTTTAATCTGTTGGCTCCCCTCTCATCTCTCTTTTCATCTTGCAATTTATCTGTTGAAGAAACTAGGTTGTTTATCCTACATAATTGTTCACATTTTGGATTTTTCCAATTGCATTATAATGATGTCACTTAGCAATTTCTCGCCCATCTTTCCTGTCAACTGGTAATTATACGAGCTTGATCTGATTCAGGTTCAATTTTTTGGTAAGAAAATGTCATGGGTGGAGGTATGTAATATGTATACAGTCTGGCTGTCTTTCTTTTTGAGAGACATTGATGAGCATTACCTACATCCATTATTTCACTGGAGACTACAAATGGTGGTATTCTATTAATATAATTCTTTATTAATAGTGGCATGCAATCATTTCTTTATTTATTAGCTGGACTATCACTATAAGGAAAAACAAAGAGCTTTAAATTAAGCAGGGACATGTTAACATCTCTCTATTATATATATAAGATATATATAAAAAATATATATTTTTAAATATTAAAGTATTGATCCTGCCCTACCTGTTTTCTGTGTCCACTTCCCCATTTCTCCTTCCTTTTACAAGCAGAGTGATATCATCTGATTTATCCTTTTTTAAAGGATCATTCTGGCTTCTGGGGAGAGAATAAGAGTGGAAGCTGGGAGTCAGATTAAGTGGCTATTGCAAAATCCAGATACAAGATGATGGTGGCTTGGGCCAGGGTGATAGCAATGGAAGAGATGAGAAGTAATTGGATTTGGGATATACTTTGAAGGTAGAGTTGACAAGATTTGCAGAGGAATTGAATGTAGGGATGTGCGAGAAAGAGAGGACTTGAGGATGAATCTAGATTTTAGGCCTAAGCATCTGGAAAGAGTAGTTGTAGTTGACTGACATGAGGAAGATATGGTTGGAACAGGTTCGTAGGGGAGGACTGGGAGCTTAGAGGAGATAAAGAATGACAGCCTAGTGGGTTCATAGCTAATTGAATGACAATGTCCATGTTACTGAATGGATTGATGTCAGCAGGAGGGAGATCTGGAGAGTGTTTTGAAGAGCTTTGTGCGTTGACCTGCCTTTTTATTAGTAACTGGGGTCATTTGGCCATTGACACAATGCTAGGTAAGCTGCTATGTTGAGTGACAGAACAGAGTCAAAGGGTGATCTTGACAATTCTAGGATAGATTGAATCAAGCAAAATGAAGTTAACCTAAATAAAGTCTTGCAAATTTGAACTGTCCAGGCAATATCTATTTGAGGAATAGCATTGTTATTAAAGACAATGTTTGTGCAAACATATCTGGCTCAAAATCCCAACGTGCCTCTTCTTAAAATTAAGTCTAATAACTTCCCTTATTTGTAAAATGGTACAGTAATGCCTTGCACAAACAGTTGTTGTGACAAATCAAATAATTAAGCACTTACCCTATCTAGAAGACCTTTCCTTCTAGTCCTTATTTTTTTTTTCAAATTAGGTATTAGCAAATATTGCCATTTGGGATGGGCTTTTAAGAACCTCTTGAAATAATATTATAACTAGAGATTTTCTGGGACCTGAAACTTTACTTCCCGAGAACAAGTTTTCTTGTCAATTCCCCTAATCCCACCTGAAAATGTCAGTCCCATCTCTGTATCTTGCCCATCTCTGCTTTCACCTCTCTCTGCCTTAAGGTTAATAACCAATTTTATATTTTCTATCATATTTTAAGTCACTCTAATAATATTTGTTTACAACGTTTCTCTCTTTATCTGATAGCTTGGAACACTTTCTGGGCTTTTTATTTTTTAATTTTTTTACTGAGACATAATTTACATACAATAAAATTCACCAATTTAAATTATACAATCTGATCAGTCTTGACCAATGTATACACCATCGACAATCATAGAATATTTGGGTCTACACTATTAAAGTCTTCTAGCTGGAAATAAATTTCTGAACATGCTTATAAATGACAAATTTGCAAGTTAAAAAATACAATTTTATTGAGTATAAAATAAGAAATGAAGAATACATTTAAGAATAGTTATTAAGAAAAGCAAAAATTCTTAAAAAATCTATTCGATCTTTTATCCACTAAATAAAATGAAATGCTTGCAGAAAACTAAAAACTTGTTAAGAATAAATTTTATTTTAGGATATTTAGGGCTCTACCTGTAACTGCGGATGAGAATCAGGGTACTTGATCCATGTTTTTAGTCTTGGTCTTCTGGTTTGTTTCCTTTTTATGCAAATATGTTTAGAATCAGGGTGCAGTTGAAGAATGGGAAGTTGAACAGAGAAGAGAGTGGAGAGGAGGCAGTAAGACCAGTTGGCACAAGCAACACTTAAACCTACGATTCTCCTTAAATAGCATAATTACATGGAAATGGTGCCCAGTAATGTTGAACAAATTAATTGTTTAAAGTACAAAATGAAATTGTAACTATTAGAAAATTGTTAGAAAAAGAGCTGTAATATGCCATAGGCATTATGTTCTGTGGATAGACACATGCTAATGCTTTTGAATGCTTGCTTAATGTAAAATGAGGATTTCTAGATATGGGAGTGAGATAAAGTGAGAAGGAGCCTGTCCCTGCCTTCCCCAAATCCTCTTCCTTTGGTGCTCCTGTGCTCCATGATTCCTTCATTCTTATCTCTCGTCTTCTCTCTCTGCTTTTGATAGCTCTTCCTTATTCTCTTTGCCCCTTGTTTTGGGGCATTTCCCAAACTTTTTTCTCTATCCTCTCCCTTTTTTTCTCTTTACGTATTTTCTTCTCTGGAGATCACATTTATTTCCAAGTCTAAGGGAATATCACCTCACTTATGGAAATAAAAATCCAAGAATCAACCAGCTAAACCACTGTAAGAGTTCTACATAGGGAGGGATGGCTGACAAACTGGCCCCACAATTCCCTGTGATTTTCTTCACTTTTCCTCACATCCTCTCACTTTAATTTCCACTGTTCCTCCCACTGGATCCCAGGGTGTACTGCTCCAACATTAAAGTTCTGGTCCAACTGTGGATCAAAATCCCTTCCTTAGTTTCTCTGTAGTAGCGATTAGAATTAAAAAAAAAAAAAAAACTAAAACAAACCAGCAAATAAAACAAAAATGACATAAAATGAACACAAAACCAATGAGAGAGACAGAAAGCTTTAACTTAGCCTGTTCTTGTTTGCATTCTAATATTTTCATAGTCCTTTTATAGGTTAAACAGAGGTTGTTCAACCTCCAATGCTAAAGTAGATAGAAAAGAATAACTTGCCCATCCTCATGGAGAGGGCTCCCTCCCTCATCTGAGGTTTCGCAGTTGAGAGACATTCTTCTTGTCTAGGAGACTGACAACTAGAATGACCACATTCTCACTACATCAGAGACACCCATTGTCTAATGACCACTAATAATATCAAATTACTGGCCTACCAACAACTGTGATATCCATTCAACAAAAATTTATACTCAGCTCAGCATTGTGAGGAACTTTAGTTAGCACATCTCTATATAGGTAACTTCCAAATCTGTATTTCTAGCTCAAGCTTATTTGTTCATTCTTCCTCTTGTTTATCCATTCATTCAAGATTTCTTCAGCACCTCCTGTGTGTCAGGCTTTGTGTTAGGGTGTAAACAAGACAGACATGGCACCTGCCTTCATGGAACTTGCATAAACAGAGGTAGACAGACATGAAAAAATTACAAGTTGGTAAGTGTGATAAAGGAAGACTGCAGAGTATTATGGAGTCAGTAAGAAGATGTGACTTAATCGAGTTGGTTGGGGAAGGCTTCCCGGAGAAAGTGACATTGGAGTGAAACTTGGATGAAAAACCAGCCAGGCATGTTTAGGTGTGTGTGTCAGAATGCAAGGAGGAGCAAGGAGGAAACACTAAGCAGAGGGCACAGCATATGCAAAGAATGTTAGACTACAGGGAAGATACTGACTTGAGATGAACTGGCCAAGGAGGTCAGGAATTAAATCATGCTGAATCATGTTATGGCTTTCACACCTCTATTCCTAGAGCAACAGGAAGCCATAGGAAGCAGGACAGTGACATGATCATACTTATATTTGGGTGAGAGTATATGATGATGATAATAATAATGATAGCTAAATCTACTTCTTATGGGCCAGGCACTGTTGTGCTTTTCATACATTAACTAATATGCACTTCACACAAACCCTGTGAATTAGGTACTATTTTGATGTCCAATTTAGAAATGAGGAAACTGAGGTATATAGATAGGTTAAGTAACTCGTCCACGATTATACAGCTAATAAGTAGCAGAGCTGAGATGTGAGGAGACCAGTCAGGAGGCTGTTGGCAGAATTACTAGCAAAAGATGCTAGAGCTTGGACTGGGGTAATGTCAGTGGGGAGGCATGAGGGCAATAGAGTTAAGATATACGTGAGCTGTAAAATGCATACAACTTATCTCCAAAGCACTACATTTCTAATTTCTTATACATTTCAACTTGACTATCTTGTGTCAATTTTCTACCAAAACCCTTTCCCATCTATATTTCCTATTTCTGTTAATGGTATCATTATTTGCAATTATTCAAACCTAAAGCCTAGAAATATTTTCTTTTCTTTTTTTATTTTTTGTGGAGATGGGGTCTTACTATGTTGCCCAGACTGACTCAAACTCCTAGGCTCAAGCCATCCCCCTGCCTTGGCCTCCTAAAGTGCTGGGATTACAGGCATGAGCCATCGCACCTGGCTGTAGAAATATTTTCGTTCTCTCTCTCTCCTTTCTTGCCAAGAAGTGAGCAGTCACAAAGCCCATGCCCGTTACTTTTTGCAAAGTCCTCACAGTTCATTCCATCATTCCCATCCCCAGTGTCTTGCCTGTGAGAAGTCTGAATGTAGGTCTATTTGCACTGAAGGCAGACCTTCCAAACCGAACTGAGCAACTTTACCTTGGTCCTGGGTCTGACACTCAGCTGCACCAACTGGGAAAGTGGGTTTTGGGAGCATACAGAGAATGGACCCTGTATTGCTGTGAGGTCCACTTTAACTATGAGATGGGAATGGATTAAGATGTGATAAAAGGAGCTAGGAGAGAGAGCTAATGGGGCTAGAAAGACAGAAATAATCACAGCGAAGAGAACCTGAAAAATGTGGTTTCCTGGAAGCTAAATTCATGCCAATGTCATGCTCTAGCTCATGGGATTTCCTACTGGTCAGAATACCTTCCGCCTTTCTCTGGCTAAAGCATTAGTGCCCCAGGTTTTTACCGTCAAAGACAGGATAGTGACATAAAAATATTTATTGATTAAACACAGAAAGCATTGAGAGTCTTTCCAGATGGAGGGAATAGCATACTCTCTAGTTCTTATATTTGTTTTGGGGTTTTATTATATCCATGTATTAAGGCTATGTGTCAGTCATTGTACTTCTACTATCTCAGTTAATCTTCAGAACAATCCTATCAGGTAGGTGTTCACATCCCTCCCTCCTTCTTTTACGGGTGAAAAAACTGGGGGTCAAAGAGTTTCAGTGATTGGCCAGAGATCACATAGCTAGAAAGCAGCAGAGCCAGAATTCAGATTTGGCTTTCTCTGGCTCCAAAGCTACTCCAACCCACTGCCTCCAACAGCATAGAGGCATAGCATTCTTAAAAAATTAATTTTAGAAGCTTTAACATTTTAAGCTTAGAATTGAAAGCAGTGATGTTTTCAATGAATTCATCTCTGTCAGTCAAGTTAAGGTCAAGAAATTTGAAAGTGGCATTTTATGTTGAAAATATCTTGAGAAGTCTCTCTTACCCTGTGGTTCCATGACATTATTTCTGTTTGACTCCAAGAGAAGATGGTCAGTAAAATGCCTTTTTACACATATAAGGGCTACATTTAAGGAAGCTATTACAGTGAGAGCAAGAGCAATTTCGGTAGGGATTGAAAACGATCTTTTCCTCCCATTTTAGGGATTAAGTCATAATGGCATAATGGTTTTAGAAGCTATGCATTTAGTTTAGAGATGCTTAGACAAAACAATATGTTTTATAAAAACAAATTCTATGAAAAAAACCTTAATGATATCATCAGAGACATTTCTATCATAATTATATCACACCAGATTTAATTAAAAATAGTTTCTATATGTATGTACAATCATTTCTTGCACAATGAAATGTGAGACTATTAAAGTCTATTTACTTGGCTAACAATCTAGTCATAAATATGAAATAAATCAGTCAGAATAATAAAGGTACAAAATATATTGAAAGAATAAAATGTACTTAAGTAAGTGCTTGTTAGTGGTTGTTTATAATGTGCTTCTCTATTAAACTTATTAATTACTAAAATATTCATATATTCATATATGGTGAATATGATTATAATTTTAATTCTGTTTTTATGGATATATAAAAATAACTATTAAAAATTGGTACAAGTTAACTGACCAATGCAAGAATGGTAAATATTATCCTAGCATATTTATATTTCTACTTTTTAAAGCTGTACATAAACACTATAGAGAAAATGCATTCATGAATGTGAAACATAATCATTCCTGTGGCTGCCACATTTTTTATTAATAGTAATACAGCCTTCTTCTCTACTTAGTTCTCTGTCAAAAAAAAATGTTTAAATCAAAATATCCTGTGCCAGTTCTGACATCAACTAAAATCAGTTTACATAGATCAGCTTTTGTATCAAAAAGCCCATCTTATCTTTTCCATATCAGGTGATATTTGCATACTTTATTTCAAGTGTTCAAAATAAGAAAATCCAAAGGCTCTTCTTGTTGGGCCTTCCATTTCATTTAAAGTAAACTTCTCTTGAAATCATAAGATGCAGAGGTGAGGAGTAAGGATTTTGGAGCCCTTCTGGCTGAATTAGAATCCCAGAACTGTCACTTACTTGCTCTGTGATCTGTGGCAGGTTATGTAATATCCCTGTGTCTCATTTTCCTCATTGTGATGATGGTAGCAATACATATCTCATTGGGATGCCGTTAGGATAAAATAAATACTAGTGCCTAGAGTACAGAAAACACCATATAAATAGTCATTATTATTGAACAACCTAAGTTTTACTTAAGAGTTATTTTATTACAGTATAACAGCCATGCAGAAAGGTACACATAAGTGCTCAGCTTACTGAACTTTCATAAGCTAAACAATCCTGTATAACCAACATGTAAATTACAAAATAGAAACTAGCACCACAAAAGCTCTCCTCATGCCTGCTTTTGCTCACTACCCCTCTCTAAGGGTAACCAATATCCTGACTTCTTATTAGTGTCATTAATAGCAATTTTTAAAATTTGATATTACAGCAATAGATAAGAGATTTGTTGTAGTAGCATTTTGTTTTTTATTTAATATCAAGACTTAAACCTATCTGCTGATTATTCTTTTAACGTACAGTTATATTTTGTCTTCTAGGTTGAAAAAGCTCCTTGAACAAGAAAAGGCATACCAAGCCCGTAAAGAAAAGGAAAATGCTAAGCGGCTCAATAAACTAAGAGATGAGCTTGTCAAACTCAAGTCCTTTGCACTCATGCTGGTGGATGAAAGACAAATGCATATTGAGCAACTTGGCCTGCAAAGCCAGAAAGTACAGGATCTTACTCAGAAACTGAGGGAAGAAGAAGAAAAGCTCAGAGCCATTACTTCCAAATCCAAAGAAGATAGACAGAAATTGCTCAAGTTAGAAGTGGACTTTGAGCACAAAGCTTCAAGATTTTCTCAAGAGCATGAAGAGATGAATGCTAAATTAGCTAATCAAGAGTCTCACAACAGGCAACTTAGACTCAAGCTGGTTGGCTTAACTCAAAGAATCGAGGAGCTAGAAGAGACCAACAAAAATCTTCAAAAGGCAGAGGAAGAACTTCAGGAATTAAGAGATAAAATTGCCAAAGGAGAATGTGGAAACTCCAGCCTCATGGCAGAAGTGGAAAATCTCCGAAAGCGTGTGCTTGAAATGGAGGGGAAAGATGAGGAGATCACTAAAACGGAATCCCAGTGCAGGGAATTGAAGAAGAAGCTGCAAGAGGAAGAACACCATAGTAAGGAGCTCAAAATTGAAGTTGAGAAGCTACAGAAGAGAATGTCTGAACTGGAGAAATTGGAAGAAGCATTTAGCAAGAGTAAATCTGAATGCACCCAGCTACATTTAAATCTGGAGAAAGAAAAGAACTTAACCAAAGACCTGCTAAATGAATTGGAAGTGGTCAAGAGTCGAGTTAAAGAGCTTGAATGTTCTGAAAGTAGATTGGAAAAGGCTGAATTAAACCTAAAAGATGATCTTACGAAATTAAAGTCATTTACTGTGATGCTGGTTGATGAAAGGAAAAATATGATGGAAAAAATAAAGCAAGAAGAGAGAAAAGTGGATGGACTCAATAAAAATTTTAAGGTGGAACAAGGAAAGGTTATGGATGTAACTGAAAAACTAATTGAAGAAAGTAAGAAGCTTTTAAAACTGAAATCTGAAATGGAGGAAAAGGTATACAATTTGACAAAAGAGAGAGATGAGTTGATAGGCAAACTGAAAAGTGAAGAGGAAAGATCCTCTGAATTAAGCTGCAGTGTTGACTTATTAAAGAAGAGACTCGATGGTATAGAGGAAGTGGAAAGAGAAATAACAAGAGGAAGATCTCGAAAAGGACCTGAGCTCACCTGCCCAGAAGATAATAAGATTAAGGAACTAACACTTGAAATTGAAAGACTGAAGAAACGTCTCCAACAATTGGAGGTGGTCGAAGGAGATTTGATGAAGACAGAGGATGAGTATGATCAGCTGGAGCAGAAATTTAGAACTGAGCAGGATAAGGCTAACTTCCTCTCCCAACAACTGGAAGAGATCAAGCACCAGATCGCCAAGAATAAAGCAATAGAGAAAGGAGAGGTTGTGAGCCAGGAAGCTGAGCTGAGACACAGATTTCGGCTGGAAGAAGCTAAAAGTCGAGACTTAAAAGCCGAAGTACAAGCTCTTAAAGAGAAAATTCACGAATTAATGAACAAAGAAGATCAGCTTTCTCAGCTCCAAGTAGATTATTCTGTCCTTCAACAAAGATTTATGGAAGAAGAAAATAAGAACAAAAACATGGGGCAGGAGGTCCTCAATCTGACCAAAGAGTTGGAGCTCTCCAAGCGTTATAGCCGAGCTCTTAGACCTAGCATGAATGGAAGAAGAATGGTGGACGTTCCTGTGACATCGACTGGAATACAGACTGATGCAGTCAGCAGTGAAGCAGCAGAGGAGGAAACGCCGGCTGTTTTCATACGGAAATCCTTTCAGGAAGAAAATCATATCATGAGTAATCTTCGACAGGTGGGATTGAAAAAACCTATGGAACGATCCTCTGTTCTAGACAGGTATCCTCCAGCAGCAAATGAGCTCACTATGAGAAGGTCTTGGAATCCATGGGCAAGAAAAAGGGAAAATGGCCCCCCAATCGCTCATGAGAAAGGGCCTCGAACAAATTCCAGTCCAGGGCACCCAGGAGAGCTAGTCCTTTCTCCAAAGCAGGGCCAGCCCCTGCATATCCGAGTGACACCAGATCATGAGAACAGTACTGCGACTCTGGAGATAACAAGCCCAACATCTGAAGAATTTTTTTCTAGTACCACCGTCATTCCTACCTTAGGAAATCAGAAACCAAGGATAACCATTATTCCATCACCAAATGTTATGTCTCAAAAACAAAAAGGTGGGGATACTACTCTTGGCACAGAACGAGCCATGTCCCCTGTCACGATTACTACATTTTCCAGAGAGAAGACCCCAGAAAGTGGAAGAGGCACATTTGTGGACAGGCCCACATCCCCCATCCAGATCATGACAGTGTCAACATCAGCAGCACCAGCTGAGATTGCAGTTTCACCTGAATCCCAGGAAATGCCCATGGGAAGGACTATCCTCAAAGTCACTCCAGAAAAACAGACTGTTCCGACTCCAGTACGGAAATACAACTCCAATGCCAATATTATAACTACAGAAGACAATAAAATTCACATTCACTTAGGTTCTCAGTATAAACGATCCCCTGGGACTTCAGCTGAAGGAGTAAGTCCAGTTATTACTGTCCGACCAGTCAATGTGACAGCTGAAAAGGAAATTTCCACTGGCACTGTCCTTCGTTCTCCCAGGAACCATCTCTCTTCACGCCCTGGTGCAAGCAAAGTGACAAGCACTATCACCATAACCCCGGTCACAACCTCATCTGCTCGAGGAACCCAGTCAGTGGTGAGTAGAAGAGGCTCCAAAGTGCAGGGCAGTGGAGGGAGGGAGAACTGAGTAGTGAGACTAACACAGCACTGACAATAAAACATAGCATATGTCTTTCACTCTACCTGGACCAACCAACAGATGTTTCCTAGAGGACAAGCTACAATGAGAAATGAAATTTAAAAGTGACTGACCTAATATGTTGACAAATTGGGCCAACTTTGAGAGAAAATTTCACTTATCCATGGAAATTATGCAGACCTCAAAATACTTGCAAAGATGGCCTCTTTGAAATGGTAGCATACAGTATACATAATTTTTGAAATTCGGTTTTATGTTTAAAATACTTTTAAAAACATTTTATTTTATTACTTATTTACTTCTTTATTTTTGTAAAGATAGGGTCTGGAGTGCAGTGGTGCAATCATAGCTCACTGTAACCTTGAAGTCCTGGGCTCAAGCGATCCTCCTGCCTCAGTGTCCCAAGTAGCTGGGTCTATAGGTATGCACCACCATGCCTGGCTAATTTTTTTTTTTTTTTTTTTACTTTTTGTAGAAATGGGGTCTTGCTCTGTTGCTCAGGCTGGTCTCAAACTCCTGGCCTCAAGCAATTGTCCCACCTAAGCCTCCCAAACTGCTGGGATTATTGGTGTGAGCCACCATGCCCAGCCCAAAGTATTTTTTTAAATGGGGACTGGGGGAAACAGTCAATATGCAGGAAGAATTAAAACTATTCCTAGGTTATATTTTTATAATCTAAAATGTTCAATATGTGGTTAGGTATGGCAATAGTCATACTTTATTCCAAAAATAAGATTAAAATATTTTAATATCAAAACTTTTTTAAAGTAAAAAAGAAATGATTTTTATATGCCTAAAAACTATTTTATTTAATATCTTATAAAAGCAGTTGCTCATAAATATTTATTTAATAACTAGCTGGAAGGCTAAATGAACGATTACAAAAAAGCACGTCTAAAGTACAAAAACCAGAGCTTAAAAATAAATTCCGTTTTTCAAAATACTTCCAGTAATGGTCTCCATTTATTAGAGGCAAATTGGTAAATGTAATTATAGAAGTGCATGTCCTATTTAGATGTTAATTTAAGCTAATAGACTAGAAATTATGAGTCCTAGACTCTGAACAAATCCTATGGCATATACTGAAATCTCTTAAGAAAGACAGGAAGCTCCTAATTTAAATAGAAACTGTGGCTTATTTTCCCATATCCTTAATATAATTTGCTTTAATTCTCCATGCACAAACATATACTCAAGACAGAAGTCAAACTATGACTTACTAATTGATTTGCCACTACAGCTTTTAGTTATTGGCTCTACGGGATCCAAATAGCATTTGGAATTGTTTAGCCTTTTCAAATGGTTCCATACTGCTTTTTAGTCAATGCAGAGCGTAGCTTGGTTGTGTAGGGTCTTGCTTCTTTCTGCTGCATTTTATCAAACGATAGTGAAAGTGTTAAGTCACTGTAACTTAGAGTAGATTTTCTGCTACAACATGTTATTTGCATTTTAAGGTTCAGATTACCCTCTGTAGCAACATTTTTAACTACTGATTAAACCCCAGACACAAATAGGATTTCAGAACCACTGTCTAAGATTTCTAAGGCTTGAACGACGGCCCACTTAGTTCAGGTATATTAGATCCTACAAAAGCAAGGACAACAAAAGGTTTGGGACATCCCTCTTAGAATTTAAATGGTGAAGCTAGTTCATCTGTGCATTTATGCATTCAGTAGTTGTTGAGTGTCAGCTATACTTTAGGCATGGGGTTAGGTGCTGGCATACAAAGAAGACTTTAGAAATTCTTGATGTAGTGGGAGAGGCAGGATTGGAACCTACTTAGTGGTTCCATGATGGAGGTGTGTACAAAGGAACTAACAGAGAACGCTTCACAGGGGAGGAAGTATTCATAGATAAGGAGAGATTTTTCAAAAAGGAAAAGGGAAGGAGATATAGACAGAACAGCAGTGCTAAGGCATGACAATGTGAAGGAGTGTGGAGTGTTTAGGGAATGGTGAGCAATCCCCTTGTGCTGCTGCAGTTGGGCATGGGGAAAAAATGCCAGAGCAGAAAATGGAAAAGCAAACTGGGGTCAGGTATTGAAGGGAGGCACATGTCTTATTATGAAATTGATATTTAATCTCATAGATAAAGGGAGCCATTGAAAGGGTAATGATCATGAGAAAAATATTACATTATTTATGTCTTAGAAAGATATGTCTAGAAAACAATTTAAAGGATAAATGAGAGGGCACAGAGGCTAAGGACAGGGGTGCTGTTGCAATTTTCCAGGCTAGAGATGGTGTAGGCTTGAACTATGGCAGTAAAAATGAGGACAGAGATATATAGAAGATAGAATCAAAAAGATTATATGACAAATTGAGTATAGAAGGTGTCTCTGGGGTTTCTGGTCTGGATGTCTGGGTGGACAGGATGAAAATCTTAGGAGCATTAACTGCTGGGGAAAGCGTAAGTAATGTTTGGACCATGTTATATTGGAGATATCTGGGGGACACTGGAAATGGCCAGTGAGTAGTTGGGAATACGATCTGCATTGAAGCCTAGAGGTCCTGGGGCTTGGACACATGGTGTAATAACTAAGGCTATTCTTAGGGTGAATGTGAAAAAATTAAAAGGGGGCTGAGAATGGAACATAGTGACCCTCACATTAAGAAGGCAGCAAGGAGTCAGAAAGTGATTGAAAAGAAGTTGTCAGAGACAGGTGGTGAATTGATGAGACTCAGGTAAGAAATTACAGCAAGAGAGTGTTTGCAGCCTTTAAGAAAGAGGGTATGGTCAGCAATGACAATAAAAAGTGAGAAGAGTCTGAGGTCATTCGCAGGTGAAAAGATTGCTGCTTCATCTGAAATGAAGGAAAGGGGGAAGAGTGGAGGTAACCAGGGGACAGTAGGAGTAACACGGCCTGAGTTTTTGCCTGGTGGCCTATATTTTTCTCTGTGAAATAAGAGTCAAGGTCATCTTCAGTAAGAGTAGAGGAGGTAGGTTAGTGCTTGAGAAGGAAAGGAAGTTTCAAGCAAAGATGTTTCAAGAGAAGGGAAAGGGAGGTAATCTGAGAGGACTAGATACCGATTCCAAATTTCTTACAATTCCTTTATCTGCAGAAGGGTTGTCTGTAGGTCTTCGGGTGGTAAGAGTCCTGCTAATGTTCAGATTGGTGGCATATCCAGGGGAAACTCACCAACATCTCCCTTGTTGTCTCTGTGTTTTCTCTCTTACAGTCAGGACAAGATGGGTCATCCCAGCGGCCTACACCCACCCGCATTCCTATGTCAAAAGGTATGAAAGCAGGAAAGCCAGTAGTGGCAGCCCCAGGAGCAGGAAATCTGACCAAATTCGAGCCTCGAGCTGAGACTCAGTCTATGAAAATAGAGCTGAAGAAATCTGCAGCCAGCAGCGCTACCTCTCTTGGAGGGGGGAAGGGCTGAGGGCAGTGGCTGAGGGGGTATGTCGTGCAGATGCTACCGCTGCTGTGAAAACCAACCTTCGTCTGCTCGTGCCAACTCTTTACGTGTACTAATTTAAGTTTTAAATACCTTGTTTATAAAATAACCAACTAATAGCCATGTGTCTTTCCTATTTTGTGCATTTGTTTTGATGCTGGGGAACAGAACTAATTTGCAAAACTACTGTTTGCCGCTGTGGTTTGTTGAAGACACTGGGCCTGAGGCAGGGCCTGGCCTCTATCTAGTTCTAGTTTTGCTTCTAGCAACTGTACCCATCAGTTAACCATCTGAGCAGGCTCAGTGTTTTCATCAGTAAGAGGTGGGGGCTGGATCACATGCTCTCCAAGGCTGGTTCCCATATTTCCTAATTATAAGCCAAATTTAATAGACCTCGTTCAAAAGTACTTTATTTTTCAAAAATTCTATTATGAAATAAGATATAGTTTAACAATTCTCATTTGCCTCTATCAAATCCTGAATTTGCATTATGTGCTGGAAAAAAAATCACGTAGCTATCACAAGGCCTGGACCTCTAAAATTCTGCAAAAACGAAAGCCTCTGAGATGATTTCAGATAATAATTTGAATGTGAAATAAAGTGGAAATGAAATATGGAATCCTAAAAACAGAGTTTTACTTATTTGTGTGTCTGTGTGTATTATAGAAGTTTTAGCTCCTTCCAAAAGATTCCCAAAATTTCTTTAGCAATAATTTTAGAACCATTAATGTCAGACTCATGCTCTATTCAAATGTACAATTGATTTAAATTGTGGAGTAGTTCGAATAGAGCTGCCAAATGGCCTTTTATAGCTCAACAGAGATTGTGATGGATAGAAAATAGCAGAAAGTAAATTTTGATACGTTAATGCCAAGAAAAAAATGACAAGATGCATAGCTTAATTGAATTCAAATATTTTCCTCAGTTAAGTGTGAACTTTACTTGCAACTATAGAACCAGTTCATGATTTGGGGTGTGTGTGTGTGTGTGTGTGTGTGTGTGTGTGTGAGTGTGTGGTGTGGAGAAGTGAATTATTATTGCTGTCACTTTTATTCACGTTTGAATAATTTTCTTTAATTTTTAAGCATGTTTTAACAAGCATGAAACAGAGTGTGAATGCAAAATGCCAGGTGTATTTGTGACACTAACCATGTTAAAGTGGACATTGTGCTTCATAGTCACAGAACCACAAATGAGTTCAAGGCTGGTAACCCCCAGCTTAGCATATAAGGTGTCATGTAGGCTGCACCTTTGCCAAAATTTTTGAGCCAATTGAGTAAACTTTACAAAAATACAATAATAACAAAGTTACAATTTTTTATTTTCCCATTTTTGAACCATGAGGGCTCCCAAATTACATGGACAGCACCTTCTCTTGATATTTGGGAAAAGGCAGATTAAAAAAAAAAAGATGTTTGCTTAGTTTTTAGCCCATGAATTAACGTTTCATAATAAAGAAGCTCTTCTCTGAGTTATTTTCCACACCATATTTCTTATCACTTGCAGAATTTGGATTTGAATTGTATGTGGTGGTGGTAGATGTAGATACCTTATAGTATTCACATTCACTTTAATCAGATCTCTATTGCGTACTGCTCATCAATTCTTAGCATATGTACGAAAAAATGTTGAGCAACCATGTTAAAGACATGCCATAATAATGAGATTTCAAGATTGGAGAGAGAGAGAGATGTAGAAAAAAGACTATGAAATACAATTTTGGACAAGTTTAAACAAGAGAGCTTGCCACTTAGAGTACTGACTTGTATTTTTTTAAAAAGGGAATTTTTCTTCTTTCATAAAGTGGACATCCAACTCTTTCAAAAATAAGATCATTCACTGTTTTTACTAATGCCTCCTTGGCCTTTGTGAAGTATTTAGTGTTACTGTACCATACCATAATGCATTTGAACAAATGAGGTGTCAAAAGAACCAAACACTGCATTCATTTTGACTCTACCTGCCATTCTTCAGTAACTTTTATCATAATCTCATTGCCACTGCTGCTGTTTTTGCTTTTACCTGCTCACACCATGCTTACTACGCTGTTTCTTCCTGGAAGTCCATACCATCTGCAGGGAGAGTGCTCTGAAGGCTTAAGTGCATGTATAGGAGGTTTAGACATCTAGATCTTGGAAGAGAGCCACCTATAAAGTACAACTGCTAAGAAAACTTGGCAGAACAGCGCATATTCACTTTTCAGAAATGATAAAAAGTAACCACCATGGCAGTTTTTCTTTGTAATTTTAGAACCAACTCTACATTTATTGGATAGCTTTGCTTTAAACCACATATTCAAATAAAATCCACTGGGGATAGGAGGTGGAGCATTAAATGCATTCCAACTCTAGCTTCCATTTGTGAACATACTGTTTTTAAGATGGAATTTAATGTGCTTTTGTAGAAGTAAATGGGATTAAAAGCTTAGAATCTTTTCTGGTCCTGAAATGTATTGTTCAGTAAAGTAAAAGGGGTCTCACCATGGCTGATGTGTACGCTGCTGCTCAGGTCTCACCCTGAAAAACTCCAGGTGGGTGGGGGACTCATGGGTGGGAGGTGTGTGCCATTGCCACAGACTTCAATGTGATGGTGCCTTCTAGGGACATGCAGGGCATAATCTATACCACTACAGAGAAGACACTGGTCCCAGGAATGGTCCCAGAAATGTTCCAATATGGGACACAGCTCTAGGAGTGTTTATCATTTTTTGAAAATGTCAGCTTTACATCTAGGTCACTTGCTTAAAAAGGATTGTATTCAGTTTCTACTGGCGTTACTATTTTATTTCCAGTAAGGATTGGTTGATGGGTGGCAATTGGGCTCTCTCTAGAGATTTTAATGTATTCATTGATGGTGTTACCAGGTCTCTTACTAGAATGTCTTCAAGAAAGAAGTGAAGAAATAGCTTTGATGTGTAGTGTGGAAAGAGTATGATTTCAGGGATGTAGAAACAAGTTCAAGAACGTAAGATGTAAAAAGATTATAATTTCTCATTCCCTCATAGAGTCAGAATACTGAAGGAAGAGTGAGACTTTCCTGACTGGGAAAACCGCAGGGATATAGATAAGAAGAGCACATTTATTTTGGAAGCTGGAAGGCGAGAGAAAGAGGGTGAGGAGATGAACAGAGAGAGGATTTCCCAGTAAATGGGAATGTATGATTGCAAAATTTCCTCAACCTGGATAAAGTTTAGTGTTTCCCCTCTACCTCCTCCTCCTGGGTCTCCTCATTAGTTATGTCTTTGTTCTCTTCTGTTTCAACTTCTCCTTTTCACTTGCCATTTCCACACAGGATATAAATATGCTCTGACCTCTTCCATTTTAGCAAAATTCTTCCTTCAACTGTGCAGTCCTCTGTAGCTATTGCCCTGTCTCCTTCCATGCCCAGGTAAGCTACGAACACAACATATTTCCTGCCTCCATGTTCACACTTCTCATTTATTCTTTAATTACTTTTTGTTTTTATTAAAAAAATTCATATACATAGTTTACATATCAGCCACTGCTAAAAGACAATGAAAACAGATGTTCCTTATCCCTTTCCTCAGTTTTTTTCCCCTAGAGAAAAACCAGTTCCAAATCTTAGCTGTTTCTTCTGGGATTTATTTTGATATTTCTAAATAATGTGCTTGTAGTCTGACTTTTTATTTCCAGAGTTATAGCTTTTGTTTTCCCATTATCTTTTTTTTTTTTTTTTTTTTTTTGTGAGACAGAATCTCATTCTGTTGCCCTGGCTAGAGTACCATGGTGTCAGCCTAGCTCACAGCAACCTCAAACTCCTGGGCTAAAGCAATCCTTCTGCCTCAGCCTCCTGCATAGCTGGGACTACAGGCATGTGCCACCATGTCTGGCTAATTTTTTCTATATTTTTAGTTGTCCAGCTAATTTCTTTCTTTCTTTTTTTTTTTTTTAGTAGAGACGGGTCTCTCTCTTGCTCAGGCTGGTCTCGAACTCCTAAGCTAAAGTGTTCCACCTGTCTTAGTCTCCCAAAGTGCTAAGATTACAAGCATGAGCCACCTTGCCTCTCCCCCATTATCATTTTGATTGTTGAAGATTCAGCCCTCTCACTTGTCCCCTCCCTTCCCTTTTTCCTATTCTCCCAATATGATTATACCAAAATTTTTTTTGAGAAATCAGCAGCCAGCATTTATAAATTTATATATGTTTCTGTTTACAGTGTAAACTTAAATATTGTTCCCTGTGGAGCCAAGTAGTATACTATGATTATGTTCTCCTCTTCTTACCACTTTTCCCCCTTGAAAAGAATAATTGCCTTAATTTTTCATCTGCTTGGTTTTCTATGTGTCTATATGCTTTTCCAAATGCTCCACTAGATCTGCCAAACACCTATCAGTAATTTTTCCAAACACTTAAGCACATCAGTTTCATATTTTTCCTTGAAGGTCTTCTTAGTTCAACCCTCTGCTTCCTTACTCAGTCTGGCCTGGTTGTCCTCTAGGCTTGCTGCACAGTCACTGTCCTTTTGCTTGTGATTAAGCCTCTGTTTCCTTATCTTCTACTTCCTTTATCTATCTATCTATCTAAATATCTATGTTTTGAAGTACATCTTCCAGTGGTTTCTAAAGGGAACCATCCTCCAATAACCTTCCTGGGGCAGGCTTTCTGCATTCTGGGAATAGGTCAGGGGGGTGATATGAGACTTTCTTAGTTCAGGGTTTAAACTTTTACTCCCCTGCATTCAGTCTATGCTGCTGATTCTTGTGCCTAGATTCTAAGGTCAGTTTTTCTAGAAAATAAGCCTCTCATCGCTGGGAAGGGTGAAGGTAGAGTTAGGGTGTGCTCTTCTTCCTCAGTGACCAAGACGTCTAATCTTCTTTGGTTCTCCTTTCACCTCTCTGCCTGCTCTGCCTCAGTCTCCCATGCTGGCTCCTTATTTTATGCATACATGTTAAGGACTGATGTTCCCCACATCTCTTTCAAAAGCAATTTTTCCACTCTGCATGCTTGCTCTGGTTACTTCATATGCACCCATATCTGATGACTCCCAAACCTCTATCTTCAACTGTATATCCAACTTTGTACTATATTATCTCCAACTCAGCTTGTCTAAAAACCACTCTGAATACCTCCCCATTCCTCTTCCCAATCTTCTCTTATGATTCTCCACCTAAGCAGGGGTATCCTGATCTACCCAGTCCCCCAAGCTAGTAATCTGGCAACCATCTAGGCTTCTCCTTTTCCCTCAGCCCTCCAGTAAATTCATTCAGCAAGTCCTACTAAACCTTTTTTTTTTTTTTTTTGAGACAGGGTCTTGCTCTGTTGCAGGAGATAGAGTACAGTGGTGTCATCATAGCTCACTGCAATCTCAAACTCCTGGGCTCAAGCAATCCTCCTGCCTCAGCCTCCCAAGTAGCTGGGACTACAGGCATGTGCCACCATGTTTGGATGATTTTTTTTCTATTTTTTTCTAGAGATGGGGTCTCACTCTTGCTAAGGCTGATCTCAAACTCTTGGCCTCAAGTGATTCTCCAGCTTCTGCCTCCCAGAGTGCTAGGATTACAGGCATGAGCCACCGTGCCAGCCCTAGTCCTGCTTATTCTAACCCGCTAACATCTCTAGTCGCCAAATCCACCTCTCCATTTCCCTCACTGTGGCCTAAATTGAGGTTTTAATTATTTCTCATCTAGGTTACTCTCATACACTCCTAACTGGTCTCATAATCTCCAGACTCAAAACTCTCAAATCTGTTTTCATTTTATTTTCCAAAGTGCAAGTTGATTATATCACTCTTCTATTTGAACTCCCCTCTGCCCCCAAATCTCATTACCTACAGAATATAATGCCAACTCCTTAGAATGGCACTCAAGGTTCCCTGTGACTGAGCTGTTCACCTCCCAATCTTTTGAGCACCTTTCCCTTTCCCTTGGTGAAAGCACAGCACTCCAGGCTTCTGAAATTGCTTGAATATCAAGCCATACCACCTTTCCTGACTTGCTTAATCTGTTCCTTCTCCCTGAATTGCACTTTCTCCTATTTTTCTTTCTGTTGATTGCATCCTTCTCTGTTCAAAATCTCTTATACAAACATTGCCTCCTCTAGGAAGATAAACTATTATTTCAGAATCTATCTTGGGGTTTAAAGGCCTCTCCATTGCTGTGAAAATCTTGGCATTCCCTGTAGAAAAACAAAACTAGCAGCTAAAGAATGGCAGAAAGTTGGGCAAGAAAGAGGTGCTCATGATTTCTCCCCTTGCCACACAGACCTTGTGAGAATGACATGTTAGGAACTAACAAGTCATGTGTGAGAACACAGAGGTAGGGAAATCATGGAATTAGAGGGAATCCAGGTACTGTCATTTTGGAGGGTGAAAGTTACTTCTATTTCCCTCCAAAGGCACAATAGCAGTAGTGGATGCAACAGTCAGGAAGCCTGGATTGGGGAGTTCTTGCCTCTGAAGAACTGCATGTGTGAAGAAGGAGGCCTGAGCGCTTTCTGTGAAGTGCAAACATGACATACACTCATGAATTACAAATGGCCCTTTCCTCACCCTCTCTCACTCCCACAGAGGAGTGTGAAAGGTACTTTAGGGAACAAAGTTTCAGGGGTTTGTCATAGTCTTCAAGTTCATGTAGCACCCTCAAAATAGAACAGAGAGGCTCTCATTTTAAATGACCAAACAGCACTAACAGGCAGGATTTACATTTAGGATAGACACCGCAGTGAACATCCAGAGAAGGAGGGTTGCTGAACAATGGACGAGATACCCGAGAGGACTGAAAACCAGGAGACTCTCTTCCACCACAAAAAGGCTGGGTACCCTTTGGCAAATCACTTTATCTTGGATTATGGTCTAGCATTGAGCTATAATCTTTTAGGATTCTGGCATTCGCTCTTATAGTCATAATATGGTATGCTTCACTATTATTTAGCAAGCAATGTACACGATGCCACCACAACACTTTTCCTAAGAATGAATGATTAGCTGCTTATCTGGTAAAAGCACTTTTGGCCTCTCTACTTGTGCTAATGTTAGGTATGTACAAAATCACAGAGCTGGTTAGAACTGAACCAGAACTTAGAGATCAAGGGGATAATTATCTCTATTATTAAAGAGGAAAAACGACAATGACAATTAAAAAAAACCAAAGATAAGAATCAAAAGCAATAATAACAACAAACACCCGAGGCTTAGAGATGTCTAACCATCATTTTAATGATTAAGCCAGAATCAAAAATCATTTATTCAGTTTCTCCCAGTACATTATCATTTCATATGATGAAACTACTTCAAGTGAGCATTCAAGAATATATTTAAACATAGACTAAAACATTCACACTCATTAGATCAAAATAATAATGCCAAATGATTTTGAGCTACTGAGATATCTACATAGAAACTATATGTGAAAAAGTTCTTATAACAATTGTTGATGAATAGTTGTCCCCACCTAAAAAGTGCAATGACTTCAGTTTTCACACATAATGTTATTTTCCGTGCTATTCTGTGACCAGCCATAGACTTAGAACAATCTAGGCAGTTAGCATCTGCGTCCAAAAAAGTACAACCTGAGCAGTCTTGGCTCAAATACCCATTTTTCCATCATTTTGGTTTTACTTATGTAAAAACTAAATGATTGAAAAATAGAGAACTGGTTCAAATTTGCTTGTGTCTACAAATCAGCAATCCATTTCAGAGAGCTACAGATTAGGTTGCCCAAAAAAGAAGTTATCGGTTATACCTGTGATTATTGGTAACTCCTGCAACCTGGGGAGGAAAGGGGATGATTTGGGCTGATGGTGGAATGGAAAATGTTTTGGAAAGAAGCAAATAAACTATTAGGTGGTTAAGAAACCCCAAGTGAGTTTATATCATCTGGTTCAAAAGTTTCCTAGAAAAAATGGCAGAACTGATTATCGGAAGTATTTTTAATTAGCTGAGCTGAATCCAAAAGAAGGAATACAAGTCCAAGTTAACAGAGGAAGTTTCTTGAACTTCCTATTTAAAACAGATGTTTTAACAGAACTCTGATTAATTTCTGAATGTGATAATAACAGGACAGAACCCTGAAGCAGTTTATGAAAATGAGAAATTTAAAAGTAAACAATAACTAGGCACTTCTATTTGTAGAAGGTGTATGGAATGTAGGACATTTTTGCAGTGGATAGACTGTCCTGAGGGGAGCAGGTTCAAGCTGAGCTTTGGTAGCTGGAGAGGAATAACAGCACTGCCCTAAGCCTCTAGGCAGAGGCCCTGGTGGGTAGGAAGCCACAGAACATGGGAGGCAGGCTATACATAGGCCAGCCAAATTGAGGCAAAATCCAAGAGGATATTTTTTTTCCTGTAATTTGGTGTAGAGTTTCCTGTAGATGAAGCAGTCTTTCTTTGCTGATGCAACGTCCTGCTACACGTTGAACTTCTGCTATGTTTTGTCTTTTGTGTGTGAACTTAGGAGCTAGCTAATAAAGAGATATGGTCTCACTTACTAGAGCAGATTTTTAAAATTCAGAGCTCAGGTGTTCCCTTGCAGAGAGTTTGGCAGAGTATAAACATATGCACTGCTAGGGAGGGAGGTATTCACTTTTCAGGGAGTACGTCTTTCCCGCTCTACAGCCAAGGAGCTCTCCTGGGAGGAAAGAGAATTCCAATTTGTTGTGAGTTTACCCCACTCTGCACTCAAGAGACATTCTCCCCCAAATTTCTCCCAAAATCCCATCTCACACACACAGCTTTGGATCTGAAGTTATCTGGATGGCCAGTAGTTTTTGGATATTAGCCAAGGAGGATGAGTACTTAGTAAGGTCACAAATCAAGTGTAATTAGGCATTGATAATATGTTGAACTTCCTTACCATGGAAGTTATTTAATAGCTAGTGTAATAAAAGAATCAATATGCCACATCATCGCACAATAATGTTATAATAACACACTTAATGCGTTAGCTGAAGTTTCTTAAGGAAAAAACCATCAAGATAACACCAGAGAGAAACATATAGGAGAAAATGTCTGTAAGTGCATTTTGGTAAATTGTTAATGTCAAAGATATATAAAAACCCAATATCTCCCATATGTATATGTTCATTAAGATTTAGAAGTTTTTTTTCCTTCCAGTTAGAAAAAAAGGAAATTGTATTAATGTCTGCATATCAGAGGGCTCCAAATTTAATTGCTTGACCATTTTAAGTTTGCTGAAAGAAGTGGTAACTAACTATGGTCTTTGGTTCCAATCTGCCTATTAAATGTTCTATAAATCACTAATGTCAGAAAAATGATATTGATAAAAAGAAAAATTATGACAGGATTATACCTGATTTTACTGAGGTCATGTTAAAGGCCCCAAATGACCTATATTTGGGTCTTGCTCTAGGAGGAAATGAAAACACAGTAAAATTTGGAATAAAATTTGCTCACTGACTCTGTAACTTCAATAAAATTTATAATGCTATTTTATTGTACTTTATATAAAAAAACAGGAAGAGACTTGGGAATTCTGCCTCTGAACCTTTTTAAAAAAAATACAAATACTGTCATCAATTTCTAAAGCATTAATAATTTTTTCTGGCAACTGTGGACTCCATGTGCAGCAGATATTTTTGCTATATAATAAGTTATTTCAAAATTTAATGGCTCAAAGCAATATTGCCATTAAAAATTTCTCACAATTTTATGTGTTGGCTGGGTGATTCTTATATGAGTAAATTCAGCTGAAATTTGGGGAAAACCTAGCTAATAAGCAACTATACACTTAATAAATCTGTTGAATAAGTTTCAATTAATAGACCCATTATCATATATATCTTGTCTCACTATCTCTAGAAATGAGATGAAATATGTCTCCATGTATATAAAATGGTCTTAATAGTATTCTTTTAAATAAAGTTTATGTACATAAATATTAAATACCATCTCTTATTATTAAAGTAGAATTTATATAAAATAACTCTTATTTGGCATTAGCAAATATTTCTGGGACATTCTATATGATAACATAATTTGATTAATAGCATTAGCATACATACCATGTATGGATTACCAGTTTGCTAATTTAAATATAATAATTAAACGTAGTGGTCCAGTCAAGACATTGTTTCTTCTATGTATGGACCCTTTTGCCATATCTATTTTCACCAAATACTAATTTTAAAAAGCTATTATTATTATGGAGCTTTCAAAATGCTAGGATTAAGAGAAGGCAACTCCAGGAATCTACAGGTTTGCATATTCAAGGAGAAAGAAGAAGGTATTTTAGTACTACAACATGTCAACCCTGCAAGAGACTTTAGAGATGATCTCTAATACCCTATTTTGTATGTAGAAACAAAGGCACAAGATTTCTGAATTACATCCACAGTAAGAACAAGTCTGATTTTACTCTTTTTCTATGCTTTCTTAAGGAAAGGAAATTAAAGATACTTTAATTTTACCAGGGGGATTTGAGACCTAGGTCATTTTACTCTTTAAAACCTACTACAGAAATTTTTAAAAAGTAGTGAGAAATAGCATTTTAATATTGGATGGTAATTATTAACTACATAATGTTTAATTAGTGTTTTCATTTTTTTTCCTAAAGATTTTGATATATTTTTAGCCATTAAAGGAGTTGAAGCTAGGACTATTTTTCAATGAAAAAAATAAGATAATTTTTAAGGCTTTCTGGTATTGCAAAATATTGTCTGTATGTTTTAAAAGCTTTATAAAACCTTGATAGCTAAATATTCTTAAGTATATAAAACATTTATATATTTTGTTTTACTTTCTTATCTGTTTTATCTCAAATTCAAGCCAAAAGGCTGAGGGAAAAAAATGGAAATATCTCCACCTACTGGTAATCATGAGGTAAAGTTAATGAAACCAAATTAAGACAATTCCTTCCTTCCTTCCTTCCTTCCTTCCTTCCTTCCTTCCTTCCTTCCTTCCTTCCTTCCTTCCTTCCTTCCTTCCTTCCTTCCTTCCTTATTTCCTTCCATTCTTTTTCCCTTTATTTATATTTTTTGGCAAATTTATGTTTTATTTGTATATATTCATGGGGCACGTGCAATTTTGCTACATTGATCTATTGCCTTGTGGTGATATCAGAGTTTCTTCAGTGCATCCATCACTGAAGCAATGCATATTGTACCCAACAAGCAACCTCCCATCATCCACCCCCCAACCCCCACACCAACATTTTCTTTTTGACAAACGATCATCCACTGTGCATAATTACCATGAACGTATAGATCTATAATAAAAGATGGAATAATGTGATTTGGGGAAAACATAGCTAATAGCTATGTTTACTTATCACATTAACTGCCATGCGAGTTGCATTTAACTCATGCACAGAAAACAATAAAAAAAAAGTTTTCATTAAATTAGAAAGGATCGTTTTGTTTTCAAAGTTTTTATTCTATTTTCATAATAAAGCACCATGGCCCCAAGGCAGAAAATTTTTTTTCTAGTATGGCAGTCAATGTGTTATGTGGCAGTATATGTTAACTACCTAAGTAAAACTAAAACAAATAGTAGGCATTTGAAATTAAATTGAAAATAATTAGTGGAAGTTTCCTCATGCTATCGATAGACCCTGATATAACATTTTGCACTCAAAACATATGCCATATGTTGACAGGGAGGTAACAAATTTTTCAGGTGGAGAAACTATTTGAGGCTTAGGTACTTTCTTTACTCTGTTCTGTATATAATCTCAGGGATGGCAGGACTCTGTTTCACTATAATCACCAATGTAGTTCCATGCCTAGCACAGTATACAGTCTCAATAAATAGTGCTTGAATGATAGAATAAAAAAAGTGATGATGACATATGTTCATGAAGGCATTAATGTTAATATAAAAGAAAAACCAACAAAATAAATATAATTATTACATATTCACCATGGGGCTGGACTATTCTAATTACTGTCTCAATCTATTTTTAATTTGTTTTTATGAGAATGAATTTAAATTTAAAAGCATATAGAGTTATGCAAAAAGAAGCAGTTAGAGACAAAAGTGAGTCATCTGTATTTATTGACTTCTTAGGAATAAACAATGACTATCTCCTTATTAAAACACCAAACCATACACAATAAAAAAGAAATTAAAGGGGTGTGGATATTGTTCTGATCAGAATGAGTTTGGCTGGGAGAATAGAGTTACTTCTAGAAATAGTCTAGTTTCCCATTATGGGGCTTGTATATGGTAATGATTATTTTTGTGTTCAGTTCTTTCCTTGGTTAAAACTGACCTAATATTTTTAGAATATTAGACATGGCTTCAAAAGGGCTTTACGAATTTTGAGGGTAAAGCATATACCAACGTAAAGAAGTTACCCAAGAACAGTAAAATACTGCAAGAGACCCTAACAGGTTCATGTAGTTGTTTTTGTTTGTTTGTTTTGTTGTTTAACATCTATGGTCTTTTAGTGAAATGATGTGGTATTGATTCTTAAATAAACTACTGATTTGAATTTCAGTTTAATTGAAAATGCCATATCTTTCTTTTCTTTATAGAAAGCATCATCATTCACCAGTTACGCATGAACTCCAGATGAAATGGTAAACCAAGCACATACTGGGTGTGTGTACTTCCTTTGAATCCCTGTTGAATGGATAGTGTTTCTACAACCCTCAATCATCACTAAAGTCCGCCATGCTACTGATCACCACTGGAAATATTTTACTAGTTCCAGTGATTTTTGTTTTTTTTTTGAGAATATGATGTAAAAGGTGGAAATGGTGTTGCTGATTATATGAAAATATGTAGCAAGAGCATTTCAATCTTTGTGCCAAAAGAAATTTCTCTTCCTTTTGCAAAGCCTTCAGGTCCATGGGCACATGCTATGTAATTTATTTTTATAATACATTTTGTAATGTGATTTTTTTTTCCCTAAAGTGTTTCCTTTCTCATAGTCTGTGGCACATATATCTGTAGAATACACTGTCAGTTCTTCAAAGTATTTGTATTGTTGTGTTCAAAATGGTAATCTATTAATTATTTTCTTTATATCAATTTGTTATTCCTAAGGAAAAGAAAGTACAACACTGCATTTCCAGTTGTAAATTCAAGAGGTAAAACTTAGAAGCAGGAGATTCTGGAAGAGATTTTATTATTGCTTGTTCAGTGCTATGGTTCTGATCATGGTTCAATACTTACAAATAATGCTCTGACTTAAGAGCTTAATGTTAAATACTTCAAACCAATCTGTAAAGTTGCTCTTTCTGTTGTTTTGGGCCAAAAACCCTGGATGAATTGATTTTCATATGGGACAAATTCATAAAAGGAGATGTACCAGTTTAACCAGTATGGGTAATAGAAACAGCTTCTACTGACAGTTCAATTATATTTCTGTTTGCATTATTTATATGTACAAGACTTATAAATAAGAGCTGTGATATCAAGATATTTCTCACAATTTAACCCAATGAAAGCTTGAAAACAACTGACCTAGATATGTCAGCATCTTTTAAAAAAATTATAAGAGAAATCCTAGGATAAATAACTTTTTTCCCTTGATTTTGACAGATTTTCATAACCACATGTAGGTTATATTCTTTAAAGATAAAAAGCCTAACATGCATTACTCAAATCTCAACATCAGAACTGCTGTTAAATTCAGGTTTATGTGACAATGTGCATCCAAAGTCTACTTGAATCCCTAGTAATGTAGTTTTTTTTAGAAGACTATAAATGTGGATATATTACCAATAAGGTCTTTAAAGATAACTTTAAAGTTAAATTAAAAGTTGACACAATAGTTTCTGAATATGGAAATCAAGTATCATGTAACTTTACTGAGATTAAAGAGAGAATGCTTCCGAGTGTCACAAGGGTAGCTGAAAGCCACACAAAGAATACTGTTGGCCCATTTCTCCGGTTCACAGGTTGTGCCCAGGTTTATAGGTACACAGAGGGGAGTCCACTCTGAGTCTGTGGAAGCTGGATTTCTTTCCCTAGCTAACCCTGGAGAATTTTAAGGTATGCCTTGTGGAATTGGCAAGTCATATTCACCATGTATCATCAATTAAATATTTTATGTTAAAATTATTTTTGATTTTTCAAAGTAAAAGAAATGCTACAGTAGGCTTGTCCTAGCTTAAATGATTGTGAAAGCATCACATAATCTTCTGGAGTTTTGATTTCTGACAAGAAAACTAGAGTGTGTATGTGTGAAGATTTTTAAAATTTTTGTTACTGGGTTTTGTTTTCTGAAAATGTTGAAACTGTAATGATATTTTCAATTAGAAAAGAGTTTTACTTAGTATTGTTATATTTTTTGACTCACAGTTAAGTTCCTTATTTGGTAATGTTTATGCCTCTGATGGCAAAAATATTCTGATCTATCATAGATTAGTATTTGAAGCAAGTAACTTTTCCCCCATTTGTAGGAATTTTATTACACTTATAGTGAAAAGGCTAGAGGATAAGATTTTATATACTTCTTGACTACAAATTGAAATATTACAAGTAATTTATGTATATTTGGATCTGAAGGGTTTTTTTCCCCTCCTGAATTTATAATGAAATTTGGTTCTTGCAAGAACAGTGAGGATGATGATGCAATCAGAGTCATTTAGATAGATGTTGAGATTTTCTCTGTCCATGTTATGATTGAGTCCTCTGTTGAAACCCAAATACAATCTGAGTGACAGATGAGGATAAGTAATCAGATTCATTTTGAAATAAGAAAATATGCAAAATGAGCAGAAAATAGAAAACACTGGTCATATCCTTATCTAGTGAATAAGGAAACGAGATCATAAATACTCACATCCCTATGCAATTGAAAAAACTGCCCTCACATGCAATTCTGGTACTATCCTAGACTCACATAATTTGTATATCTTTTTTGCAAATCAACCTCAATCATCAATCTGAACGAGAATCATCTTTGAATGGAATAATTGTAAATGTTTTCTGAAATATAATTATAATCAGTGTTTCTAGTTAAAGGCATAATTGAACTAATCCATTATTTTACCCTTTTTGATAAGAGTGTTTTCTGAGGGTATCTTCTGCAGAGATTTTTTTTCAAGTATTTTATAAAATGTTCAGGTTTGACAAAGATAATGAATAGAATAAATATACCAGGTATCAGATGCCTGGAATATTCACAAAATGTGAAAAATTACTTATATCTAAGGACAACCATAAAAAAAAAATTCATGGTGCGGAATTTCTAGTTTAAGCATTAATAAAGACACCAACACTACTGAAATAATTAACAGCTTATAAAAATCAGTTCTAGAGCAAGAGTAAATGGTGTATTAGGCAACATAATGTTTTTGCCTTTTTTCCTAATGCTGTGTTTGAATTTTCCTGGAAATGAATTTAAAAAATAGCAAAAGTAGGGTGTGTTAATGAATCTGACAAATAACAAATCTAAAAGTAGCAAAACTGCAAAATGGAAGTTTAAAAAAACATAATTGGCACCTCAGGCATACGTCCCCCAGTATTACGCCTCTGTTAAAAATGCTAATTAGAAGGAAAAGGAGGAAAAGAATAAAAATTGCTGTAATAAACTTACAGAAACTGAGAGAATTTGGTGGAATTAACTTTGACCTAGTGATCATTAATTTTTTTTCTTAAATTTTCAGCATTTACTGCATAACTATGTGATGACAACTGTTTGTTACCTAGGAGAAATGCTGTAGATTCATCAATTTGAACAGAAATGTTTGTAGATGCCATAACATGATACATTTATTTTCTGGTATTGTTTTTTGTTTATGCTATTTGGGGGACTTTTACCTTACCATCACAGATTTTGTTATTTTAATAGTGCAGAACTGTATTTATTTAATCTAGATTTTGTTTTAAAAATATCAGGTGTTAGCTTCTCTAAGAGGCTTACAGTGTGATCAGATATACTTAGAGTTCTTGCAGGTTTAATGGATTTTCAAAAGCAAAAGAGTACATTGAAAAATTTTAGAAATATCTATTTTCACACCATTCTTAATTTGTCTCCTTTAAATTTCATAAAGTATATAAGAAATTTATTATTTTTCACTGAAGCCAAATGAATTTATGGATATGTGCTTGTCTTTTATATGAATGTAATATCCTGTTCTCAGTTCTTCACAGGTTATTGAAATTATTTAACCAACTAAGGCATCTTCTGTGTTACTTCCAAAGTCAACTATGTTTATCAAAATCTCACTAGAGTGTGAGAAAAATAACAATTGTAACATTAAAGCATTGTGCAATATTCTTTTTTGAGTTGGAACATAATATTCATAAAATTAAAATCATTTGAAATGAGTACACAACCATCTTTGTATTTAAAATCATTTGCTTTAAAAGTTTTCACTTCTGCATTTCGTATTTTCTTAAAAATATGGTGTCTTTCACCATGGTTAAGCAGATACGGTATGCAGGGCTGCCAAAACAAGGGATGCTTTTCCTATCCATTACACCACAGTTTGATACTTTAGTAAGATGACAGTTGTAAGACTCCAAGAAATGGAAACTGGCTAAAGGGTTTCCTCACCTCTTTATCCTCACCAAATGCATCATCAATCAACATTCAGATATTACTCCACTGCTGCTGCTGGTAATCTAAAGGTAGATCATTCAGACCAAATGCCCTCGAGGTTTTGCCAGCAGTCCACAGCCCAGCCTCTCGAGAGGCAGTTGGGTAACGATTTCCACAAAGTGGCCTGGGAGTGAGGGTGGAGCTGTGTTCTGACCCCTTTTATTAATATTTATCAGTCCTGTGCCAGATGTGGTGACCCACAGACCCTTAATTGGGACAAAGGAATGGGTTTCTCTTGTTTATCATTGAAAGATATACCTATCAAAAAAGCAGGCAAGGATGCCATCTAAACCGAGATGCTTTTTGCAGGTAAGTTGCAGATGTTAGGAGTTCTTGCCCACAAGTTGGCTTTGTGGCCTGTCCTCCTGGAGAAGTGGAATCTTTCGTGCACATGGTTTAAGAAAACTAGCCGAAAGTTATCGTCTGTTAATTCCATGATTTTTCAAGGAGTTCAGGCTCTTAAATGGATTTCCCCTTGAGCCCTGGGCTAAAGTCATCTTTAATGAGCAAGAGGCTTTTCCCTTGGGTAGCAAAACCAGAGGAACTTGGTTGGGCCCCATGTTTGTTGGCAATAGGGCATAATGCACAGTACTTTGCTTTTTAATGTCATTAAAACCTGCTTTTGAAATCTGTATTTACAAAGAACCTATGAAAGATGCCAACACTGAGGCCTCCCTCTGAGTGGATTACTTGGGGCAACCCTCACTGGCTTGGCTGCTGCAGGCACAACAACCCGATCCACAATGTGTCGGAATCCACCTACTTGGAATTCACAGATAATTCTTCTTCTTCTTTTAAAGACAACCAATCATCCCTTAGTTTCCCCTGGCATTATCCCCAGTATTTCTTTCAGAGATAAGCATTTCTAAGGTAAAAAACCTTTTTCTTTCTTCCAGGAGCTCATTTGTCCCATTCTACCTCATATCGACTGATGTTGGTGTACAAAGCTGTTTCCCCGGTTTGTAAGCTTCTTAAAAGCAGTGCTTGCATATCCAGTACAAGGCACTGGACAAATGTTTGTCAAGGCACTTAATTTCTGCTAGGAAGTGGCCTTTTCATACCCTTCCTTCAACCACCCTGTTTTCCCCCTGTATTTGAAGACCTTTTCCATGACTACAACCATATTGTCTTCTTTGGTCTTTCTGGCTCTCAGTGCAGTTCTTTCTCCTCATTGACAGCAAGGCATATGTTTAGTCAAAATGGCAGGGTGTTTTATAGGCACCTAATTATTGACACCTAATCCCAAAGGGTTGCTCCTTCAGGGGCAGTAACACAAGTCAAGGTATTCTGTGCCAGATTTTCACCAGCTGGTTCTGGTTGTTGAAGCTTCCCTTGAAGAAACCTCTATGCACACTGAAGGTTTCAGAGGCAGATGATCTGAATTAAACAAGACCCTCAATTATCACTCAATATCAAGGAAGATATGCTCTCTACAAAGACAAGAGCCTCATCAGGCCACAAGACGGTTTACGTTACTTTAATGAGAGAGGTGTGCTCATTTTCACTTCACAGACACTGAGCATTGGTTCCCACATGGAGCATCGGTGCAAGCAGGCAATGAGACAAATGGACTACATAAACTAACAAACTGAATATGTCCTGGAAATGGAGGATGCCAGACGTCTGTTTCCATGGCAACCACAACCTGCTAAGATCTTGCTTGAGAAAAAGAACACAAACATCCAAGGTACAGAGTCTTAGCATTTGTAGTACGTATAGCATAAAACTCAACTTTCTCTATTCCTCTAGGTGGAGAACCACAGTATCACTCCAATCATAATTCTTATTTCCTCACAGTTTAGTTTTGACATCATAAAGGGAATGAGGTGTGACACCTCCTTGGAGCTCCTATAACGCTTTGTACACACATCTGATAGGGCACTGACCTCATTATAGTTCAATTGTTTGTCTGCAGATTCTCTCCCACTAAAATGTGGATTCATTGAGAGTAGCTCAGGTCAGTTCAACAAGATTTATCAAGTACATTTTACAGCGTAGGCACTTGGCCAGGTGTTGGAGATTTAGAGATGAATAAAAACAGTCTTTGACCTTGAAGAACTTATGTCTAGTCAGAAAAACATGCAAAAGCACATATTTTTAAATAATATATGGTAAGTGAAAGGGCAGAGACATATAAGTTGCCTTGAGCAAAGAGAACAGCTCTTACCTCCACCCAAGAGGTCAAAGAAATATTCCCCAAAATGGCTACTGACCTGAATCTTGAAGGCTGAGCGGGAATTAGCTAGCAAGGCAGTTTCAGCATAGGTAGGGTCAAGTAAGGGAGCAGTGCTTTGCTGAGTGACTGGGCTAAGGAAGCGAACATAGTGAGTGCAGATTACTTCTCCCAGAAGACTCAGTGACAATAAAAACGATGTTGTGGAACAGTTTGTTGAACCCCTACCTTGTGCCTCATAGCGTCTTGGCCAGAGGGAAGTCCTTGGTCTTGGCCTTTGTTGTCGTAAAAATTTAGTGCCATTGACTAAAAAATGTGTTTCACTTCTGAGGCTCAACAAAAGTTGACTTTCACATTTAAGCCCATTTTGTAGAGGTCCTTCTTCAAGAATAAGTTGGAGTTATTTTAAAGAAATGAGTAACTTTATAGGTAGTAGTGACTCAAGTGTTTCAAAAAACAAATCACGATGAAATGCCCTCCGCCTCCCCAGACTTCCAATAATTTAAAACTTAGAAAAATAGAAAAGTGTCAGTTTAAAATAAGTATAAAAACAGTCCAAACATATGATTTATAAGGGACTAGCATTTTTTAAAGATCAACTTTGCTCTATCTGTTGATGATTCTCACGGACTAAGCTTAGCCTCTTCCCACCTCCATGCCCCCTTTTTAAATAATTAACTTCACGTTATACATGTAACAGATGTCAGTTGGCTGTCAACCTAGAGATAGCAACATCATATTTGAAGAAAAGATCTTATCTATAATTGATGGCACCTACTGAAAAAATAGGTGCCATGGAGATGTAATCAACTGAGAGATTCTATGTGGTAGAAGTCGTGAAGTCTGAAGTCTCATTAGAATTATATTCTTTCATTTACAGAAAGTGTGAAATTATGAGAAATGAAACCTTGATTTCTTTCCCTTCCAAAACAAAATTCTTAGGCTGTCTACTAAGGAATTTTTGTGTCATTGCTTGTCCCTCTACTGACACTAATCATTAAAATATCTTGTTTGACTTGTATTTCTGATTACTGACTGGTTATGCAAGAACTTGTAAAATCTTTCATCATGCCAATGACTTTAATCAGACAATCTCTCAATGTGAGAACAAAAGTATTTTCTTAAATATTTAACTGAAAGAATTCAATAAATATACTACATAAAAATCAGGAAAAGATCAATTTTAAAAAATAACTTTTCAAAACCAGTTTGAATCGATCTCTGATGCAGTAAATACAGGAAATTATACAAATCCTACACCACTCTTTCTCCTGAAAGTCAGCTGCTATGGTTAACTGAACAGGAGAAAAAAAAAATCTTTTTAAACAAGCAAAAATACAACCCAGTCACTTGAAGCAATTTGAACCATTGCCAGTCACTTTCTCATGTTGGCAGAAACTATGACATATTTCTCAGGCCTCTTCAATTTACTTAAACATCCTTAAGTTACGGATGTGAATGAAATGGTTTGAATACGATTAGAAGCAGGAGAGCTAAAGCATCACCCAACATCAAAAGAGCACAACAAGCAAATCTGTGTGGCAAATCTATTTTGGCCAAACAGTAAAAAGACCATTTTAGGCCAGGCGTGGTGGCTCATGCCTGTAATCCTAGCTCTCTGGGAGGTCGAGGCAGGCGGATCGTCTGAGCTCAGGAGTTCGAGACCGGCCTAAGCAAGAGTGAGACCCCTATCTCTACTAAAAAAATAGAAAGAAATTAGCTGGACAACTAAAAAATATATTAAAAAAAAATTAGCCGGGCATGGTGGCACATGCCTGTAGTCCCAGCTACTTGAGAGGCTGAGGCAGGAAGATTGCTTGAGCCCAGGAGTTTGAGGTTGCTGTGAGCTAGGCTGATGCCACAGCACTCTAGCCTGGGCAAAAAAAAAAAAACAAAAAACAGTTTCAATTTCCTCTTCCTCATTCCTTAAGTAATTCAACAGTTATTCTTCTACGTTTTTTTCTTCTATTTTTCTGATTACCTAGTTCAGTGGCATAACACAGAAATTGAACTAAACAATGAAAATTGTGTAAAACCTCCCCTCCAAACGCTAAACATATACACCTTTTCAGATAGTTGGTTTTGCATATATTCTATCATTTTGGATTCCCTTTTATGTTTGGACTCATGCATTCACTGCATATTTAGTATGTTGATGTGATAGCAACAAATGTTATTTAGCCACATAGATTCCACTTTTACCAGGGATCAGTAAGTGAACAATCACTTGAAAATACAAATGTTATCTAAATGTATCATCAACATACACACACACTAGTTACTCTTAGCAACCACGGTTTGCAAATGCATACACTGGTAACCCATTTTGAGGACAACCATCCTCCTTTGTTGCCCTAGAATGCTGAACAACACTTTTTAAAATTCCTACTTCAGCAGATTAAATGAATAACTACCTAGTAAGGACTATCATAAAACAACGTGTGACCAAGGAAATCATAAAATTCTGAGTCCCTTGAGATAATGATGTAGAGATGAAAAAAATGTGTTAGCTGAGTAAAGAAGCATATTGTGGTGGCAGAGCATAGTAGTGAAAAAAGAAATGGAGGGATATCCAGAGATCTGGAAAAACAACTTCATCCATTTGTGCCTCATCTGAAAATACAAGTTTTAGGCAAGAATCTAATGAAGCTTTCAGTTCTGAAAGTCTGTTTCCGTCAAAATGGAATTTCTAATAAAAGAGACAAGGAGTTAACTCATCTTTCCTATCAACAAATAAAACCAAAGAAAAAGGAAACACATAAATACATCATGAACATTCAGATCCCCAGGACAACAAAAAAACCCAAAGGCAAAATAATTGACCATTTATACAGAATGTTGGAATAGCAAATCAGGGAACTAACTATCAAATGCAGTGGGTATGATGATATAGATACAAATGCGGAGAACAACTTGCCTTACATGTAGCTGATGCAAAAGCCAAATTCTGCAAAAATATTTAAAGAGGTTTATTCTGAGCCAAATATGTACAACCATGGCCTGGGGAGCATAGTCTCAAGGGGTCCTGAGAAAATGTGCCCAAGCTACAGTTAGATTTTATATATTCATGCAGAGAGGAATTATGGGTAAAATCATAAATCAATACATGGAAGGTATACATTGGTTCAGGCCAAAAAGGTAGGGCATCTCCAAGTGGGGGCTTATAAGTCATAGGTGGGTTTAGGGATTCTTTACTCAGCAATTGGTTGAAAGAGTTAAGCTTTGTCTAAAGACCTGGAGTCAGTAGAAAGGAATGCTTGAGATAAGATAGGGGGTCTGCAAGAATGCCTGAGTTAAGATAAGGGGGTCTGCTATCTAATGTGATACTATTCCAGAGTCAGGTTGGGAAGTAAGGTATATTATACTGGGTTAATAACCCATTTAATGAAATTTTATGGTTTATAGGGTATGGCTCACCAGGTCTCTTAGAAAAGAATTTGGGCAAGAGAAAAAGATCAAGGTTCACTCCTCAGTACTTTTGCATTATGCCCCATATTGTGATATACCTTTTTATGAACAGAACTTAGTAAAATAAAAGGACTCCATGCCTTCTCCATTAACTGTGATAGTTTCCATTTGAACCTGGGGTTGAAAGTAAACGTAATTGCCAAAAACAAAATATAGACTTAAGCATGTTAGTAGTGCTAAGAATCTGAGAGATAATGTTGTATAAGAGCAAACCCAAGCAAGTCAATTATTAGAAGGCACCATGTACTCCTCTAAACTCTGCCAAATAAATATTTGGCTCACATTCTTGAGATTTGTGGTCATTTTGAAAAAAAGCATTTAATTATAAATAATGAGGACCAAGCAGGTAACGCCTTAAAAAATAAAGTTTGGGTATTTGTTTTCAGGTGATATGATTTACTCTTTTGTCTGGATTTCAAAGATGCCAGTATAATGTGGATTGTATATAAATCATGTTAATTTTACAAATGAGGTATGCTTATTGTAGAAATTTTTAAAAATACAGGAAAGTGCAAAGAAACAAAAAAAGTCAACAGATGTTACCATTATTTACTTTTTATTTGGGCTCTATATTATATTTCTACAGTCTCTATACTACTCAGGTATCCAGATTTAGTGACTTTTTATATCATATTTGCTTGGGTCAATAAACCCTTCGTGGTTTTAAACTGTGGAGGATCTCATTTCATAGTAATGCTATATATGTTCAGGTTTTTAATCACTAACAGTAAAAGACAAAGGTACAGCTTATCACAAAAGACTTCCTAAATCAATGTCTAAAAGTGAAACGTGGACACAGAAAAGGGTAAAAGTGATGTGAGGACCATTAATGGATGAAAAATAAGTGATAACAGCTCAATTAGAGACAAGATAATACGGTTAACAAACTCATTGGTTCTTGATTTTAGCACAAAAGGGTCATACGTCATGCATCTTAAAGTTTATATTTACACCTTAGGTAGTGATTTATTTATTTTAATTGGAGAAATCGCGGTTTTATAACCCAATCAAATACTGTCAATCCCACTAAGCTCAAGCCCCCTTAAGGTGGCCTTTTAAATGCTCCGATTCCCTTCAGAGAAGGCGTCGAGAAAAACCTGTCTGGCGCCGAAACCCCAGACAGACCTCTTTGTCGGCAGCTCCAGGGCTAACGAGGGTGGAAGAGGCCAGACCGGCGACCTAGACCGCCCGTCGCCACGCTACGCAGCAGGCAGGTGTGTGAGAACAAAGACACCGGCCAGTGGAACCAACACGCGCCTACGGCGCAAACGCCAAGGCCGCTTGGCTCCAGGGCCGCGCATGCGCCGACGTAGCTTCACGCTCCAGGGGTTGAGCCACTCACTTTGTCGTCACAGGGCAAATGATCAGGGTGCGTCCGCCTTTTCCCTCTCTCTTTTATCCTCCTCCTCTACCCCCTCCCCTTGTCCCGCAGTCTTCTCCCTCCTTCTTTCTCTCCCTCCCCCTGGCGTCTCCCGCCGACTCTCGCTTCCGGTCAGCGGCCCTGTGCGTTAGAGCGCCCCGCCTCTTCCGTCTTTACAGCGGAGGCGGCTGTGGCGACGGCGGCAGCGGCGCCTGCGCGTCTCCTGTCAGGGTCAGCAGGCGGGTCCACGGGGCGGTCCACCTGCGCGTCTCGGGGCCGCGACCCGGGGGTCGAATGGCGATGAACTATAACTCGAAGGATGAAGTGGACGGCGGGCCGCCGTGTGCCCCTGGGGGCACCGCTAAGACTCCGAAACCGGATAACACGGCCTTCAAACAGCAGCGGCTTCCCGCTTGGCAGCCCATCCTCACGGCTGGCACGGTGCTACCTACCTTCTTCATCATCGGCCTCATCTTCATCCCCATTGGTATTGGCATCTTCGTCACCTCCAACAACATCCGCGAGATCGAGGTGAGGGGCGGGAACGGCGGGGGGAGTTGGCGTTGCATGGGAGCGGGGGTCTTCCGCGTCCGCCCCGCTCCTCCCCGGCCCGGGGGGCTGACGGGCGGCCCCGCCCGCCCCCACACCTTCGCGCGCTCCGTGCCGTTTCTCCTTGCGGGTTTCCTGAATTTGCAGTTTTGTCCTAGCTCGCGATTTACAGTTAGAGACGGAGTGAATGCTTAATGTAGAAGGTGGGTCAGGTAAAGAACCCTTCTTCATTGAGCAGTTTTTGTGGTTCCATGGGGATTAGGGGGTTCAACGAGGTGAAAAAGTGTGGGGGGGAAATTAAGTTGTATCCAGGTAGGTGTAGCTCCGAGGGAATTGACTGGGTCAGAGTGTCATTACCCGTGTTAGGATTATCCCAGGACACCTTGGCCATTGTTGGGAAAAGAACCTAGAGTCATAGAGGTATTGATGATTCTTATGTAAAGATTCTTGTGTAAATGTGCACAGTTACTCCTTTCATTTGGAGCTGATTAGATGTTTTTAGTTGTAGGGCATGATATAGGTAAAAGAGAACCTGAAATTTCAATTCTGGTTTTGCTTTTAGGCTGAATTTACTAATAATTGCACCTTACATTTGCCCTATTTTTTTTTTTTTTGTAGATTTTAAAACTTTACAAAAAGAGTCAGTGACTACACACAGGGAATAAGTTGGGCAGTCTTCCAAACATTTTACTGATAATAATTTTAGTGAACTTTTTACTTATTAGGTAAGACATGACAGAAAAACTAGTCTTGGAGAAGCATTTATACTTCTGTCAGAGCAGCAACCGCAGTATCATTATCCATCTCCAGTGGGTAAAGATGGTTTGATAGTAGAATGTAAATACTATATAGGTGTCTAATATTAAGCATCTGCTCATTCTCTTTTCTTGCATATCTGAGGGTGTTTTTATCTGTTTGAAAGGGCGGGAACTTGATTCCTTCTGTTCTAACATATATAGATATATATGTATAAATAAATACTCTTTATGTATGTGATTTATTGGGAATTCAGAGTAATTTTATTTTTAACTACAGGAAGAGGAATTGAGGTACCTATTTTCCACTTTTATTTACAGTGGCATCTCAGTAAAAGCAAGATTGATATATTTTTTAATTGTACAGTGCTTACTTCAGTGTTAATAACAATGATAATAGTATCTATAGCATAATTAGTTTAAAATATTTTACTAAAAATTCTTATTCAATTTAATAACTAGAGAAAGTTACATGTTTTAGCATGTATTTTTATTTTATTGTTTTTATCTCCATAGTAGTCCTGCAAATGTGTTCTCTTCCTCCTTACCACACTAGGACCACACATTATTATCAGGATACAAGCAAAGTGGTGTCATGCAAGGAACATGGGCTCTAGCTGGAGTCAGGCAGAGCTAGATTTAATTTCCAGCTCAGCCACTAACTACCTTAGTTTCTTGGAAAATTTAATCTCTCTGAGCCTCAGTTTCCTCATCTGTAAAGTAGGTAGGATAATGTGTGTCTTCTAAGATGTGAGAATTAAAAGCAATATAGATAAGATGTCTGGCACTGAATTATGATGATCCTTAATCAGGAGATGAGAATAAGTCAGAGAGGTTGAGATTTGACAGTAAATTAGTTGAGTGTTGTAAAAACGAGACAGAAACCTAGGTGTTTTGAGTGTCAGCTTTAAGCTTTCATACTACGCTAAGATCTTTACTGTAATTTTAGTAAAGTAGAAGAAAATAATTTAATATTAGAAATTTGAATCATTTTATATAAACTTCTCAAATATGAAGATGAAACTAGCAATAATTTGGAATTTTACATGAATGAGAATTCATTAAATTATAAGAAATCAACTTCTTTTAATATTTACTATAGTGTAATAATGTTTGACTTTCCTTAAAACTTTTGAGTTTGAAATAAAATAAGGTTCTTGACACTAAATATTAGATGAAATGGAAATTTCTTAAATAGTTCTCATGTGTAATTCTGATTTCAAGTTGCCTGAAGAGTCTCCTGCAGCTTAGTTTGATTAAAAGGGCACTGAAGAGTCAGGCATTAGAATTGAAGTCCCAGCCCTGTCACTCTGTAGTTTGTGATCTTAGGCATAATTTTGAGTCCAGTTTCTTTACTTAAAGAACCAAAAGATTTAGATTAGATTATGTCTAAGATGCTGTTCAACCCTAAAATTCTATGACTTCCAAATTAAAATGTGATTTAAAAAAAAGTGCTGCATGTTCAAATCACCTTTGGAACAAGAGGAAATGAAAATTGAGAATAATTGGGATTTTTATACAAACACTGATATATAGTTGTGTGGATAGAATCCACATGTATATATTTTTAAAATTTGGGTGTTATATATATAGAGAAGTGGTTCTGAATTGGATCTGGAGTTATTAGAAAAACCTAGGAAGATTTCCCAAAACATACTTGTTTCTGCCTGTTCTCTACCCTTTGTTGACTGCTAGTTTTGATTAAAATATTTTGAATGCTATTAAAAGTAAGTGGGTAATGAGGAGTTCTTGCCAACATTCACTTCCATACTATACGTTGCTGACACCTTTTTAGTTTATTTATTTTGAAATTTTGAGATTTTAAAAACCTTCCTTGCTATTTTAGTTCAAATTACTAGTGTAAAGGAGACTTGTCAAATCAAAATGCTTTTGTAATATAGCTTAAAGTGCTAAGATCAGAAATCCAAACTTTTTAAAGTATAAAATCAGTGGATTGTTCTCATTCTCCCCAAAATGTTATAGTAAAAAATTGCTACTTTTGTAAAGTATCTTGGACTCCCTTGAAAAAGGTGTAAGAAAGGGTGTTTTTACATTTTAATGCTTATATTTGGCATCATATTTCCTCCTCTTGTACGGTTTATGTATCTTGTTTGGCTGGTTTGTAGATTTTCCATAATCTAAATAAAATGAGGTTATTAGAAATCTACAGTTGTTAATTTTATCTTTCATGAGAAAATATTCTGAATATTTAATACCTTCATTTAACATTAAGATTTGATATCTTCATTTATTATTAGGAGCAAGGAGTGAGAATTTCCTTTCATTTGGCAACTGTAGGAGTCAGGCACATCTTTCTACCACAAAGGTAATGATTTTCTAGTCTAGGGCCCTTGTTGGTGAGGCTGAGATACAGAACTAACTTGAAAAAGATAGTGAGGTTATTCTTAATTTTTGCAAAAGCAGTCATCAGTGTGAAGTTACATAGTTTTAAATTAATGGTTAAAATCAGATGAAGTTGTTATTCAGAGTAAATTTTAAAAACTAAACATTTACATCAACTTAATATTGCCAAAAGTGTTCAAGATACATTTTCATGAAATCTTAGTGGATTAACTCCCTGCTCCCCACGCTTGATAAACTCCTAACTTTCGTTTTCTTTACCTTATTTTTATTTCATTTACTGCCTCTCAATTACTAGACCCTGATTATTTTCTATTGCCCTAGTTTCTGATAAAAATGTATTTTTATCTATATTTTTACTCCTGTGTAAGCTGAATTCTTAGATTATAAGATTTTTAAGAAGATGAAGTTTCTCTTCAGTGTTTAGTAATCTTTGTTTATACTTATCTTTTAGCTAAGAGTCAAGGAAGAATAAGTTGCTTTGTAGAAACAGTTGTTAAAGCTTAGGCGCTTTATGTTAAGAAGTTTGAAGATTTTAATATTCAACTTGATTTTAGTTACTTAGAAGCAGATGTTTGGAAATTAAAGCTTGTGGTGTTGGTGTTTTAACTTATTTCTCAAGTAACTTTTATACTTAGAGCAAGGGATGACAGAGTAAGTATGGTTGGCCGAAATGTTTTGTATGGCACAGGAACTGAGAATGATTTTACAGATGAACATTTGCAATCGATTTGATGACAGGGAATGCTAACTTTGAATCTCAATTATGTGAAATGTTATCCCCCTAAAAAGAATTACATTCTTCTCATTAGTAGACTTATGTTACAAAAAAGTTGTATGCATTATTATTATATTTTGAAGTTCATCAATTAAAATTGGTGCAAATTTATTTTCCCTCTTGTTACATAAGAACCTATATAATATCCTTGACCTTGCCTCTTGTTCTGCAAAGCCTAAAATATGTACTTTCTGGCCCTCTAGAGAAAAGAATTGTCTGCTTCTGACTTAGAGCTTTAAAGAAACATACCAGCAAATTTAACTTTTGCTACAAAAATAGCCGTATTTAATGTATGCGTTCTAATCCTCAATAATTGTTCAAGATAGGTGTAATGATCCCTGGTAATTACTTGTGTTCTATTGTTGTACAGATTAAGTAGATACAAAATACTTTAGCTAAATTTACGATTAATCTTGGCTCAGGTAACATCATTCTTCATTTCTTTGTCACAGTCAGATAAAATTCAAGCAGCCTAAAGAAAGTTGCTTTTGAAATTTATACTTTGGTTACCTTTTGTCTTCTTTAGTTAGAGCCTCTACAGAAGACTCCATGTAAATTCTTTAGTGTGGAGTAGTCAGTTTAAGGGCATACTTAAAATGCCATTTTTAACTTAATTTGATTAATGCTTAAAATGATTTACCTTATTATTCAGCATTTTGTTGAGTGACCTGTTTAGGTCTTATTGATTTCCTTTTAGACAGATTTACATTCAAAATGGAAGTTTCCAGTCGTCCTTCTAAACAGTGTAAAAAATCCATGTCCTTTAAATTTCACCTTTCCTACAGCATTAAATTCTTAGTCTGTTTGTTAGGAATAGGATATATTTTTAGAAGTACTAAGAAGAAATACCAATTTGATTTAGATAAACAATTACGGTGGTAGCAAAACAAAGCTGAGAAATCGGATAACTCTTAAACTAATCTACTCATCTACATCTGTTCTGTTTTGCCTGTGATTCTTTGTCTTTGGATGTAAGCTAATGGGCCCGTCTCCAGACTGTCATTGTATTCTGCACTGGCCTCATATGCTTTTGACATTTAATAAACATTAATTTTTTAAAATAATGGAACTGTAGCTCCTCTTCCACTTGGTAACCTTTTTTCTTTCCAAGATAGGAACTATTTACTTTAGTATGAACTTTGTTTTTTGAAAGCTGATGGGCTGTTATACCCAAAAGATTTTATTACAATCCTGACATTAGGTCAGGCTACCCTTGAATTTTAGGAGATAAAGGGTATAGGGTATACCCTTTAGGAATTTTAGGAGATAAAGGGTATTTGGCGGTAAAACTCATAAACTGAGTTAAATTTATCAAGGATTTTAATCAACATTGGGCATTTTTTTGTGTACAAAGTACATCTCTGGGCATAGTAAGCAATAGGAAAAGTTTGGGGATGGGACCTCTTTTTTTCTCTTTTTAAAGCGGAGGGCCTTTCTTAAGGAGCCTGGAATCTTTTGGGGAAGATGAGACAAACACGTAAGAGGAAAACTAATCATTCCTAAGTGAGTGGCACAGACAGAATATCCTTTAGTAGTTCAAAGGAAGACGAGATCACATCTGACTTTAATGACCATGGAAAGCTCTGTGTTGGAAATGGGCTTTGAGCTGGAACTTCAAGGATAAATAAGCACTTCTAAAGGAGAGGTTTGGGTGCATTCCAAGAAAGGTGATTAACATGAGCAACGGTCTAGTGGCAGGAAATCAAAAGGTATATAGAGGAAATAGGAGTAAGGGCAAATTAGCTGTGATGCCAGGTTGTGGATAGTCTTGGGTATTTGATAATGAATATATTAAATTAGGAAAGTGACATGATTGATACAGTGTGTATTTGTTAGGATTGGGTTCAGCAATGAATAACTAAGATTTTTCATTCTCATGTAAAATGCCTTAGGAACACAGTGTGCTACTGATATGAAGGCTCTGTTTTGCTGAGTCCTCACTGTTTAGTTTAATGCCCTGCCATTCTTAGGAACTGGCTCTCAGGCTCATGTTCCAGGATGGAGGTTAGGATTCTGATTGCCTTTTCCCAGCAGTAGTGTGGAAAAAGGGATGAAGAACAGAGGGATAAATGCCTTTTAAAGAAGGTTCTTGAAAGTTGCCACATACCACCTCCACATAATGTCAAGGCCAGATTAGCTGCAAGGAAGGCTGAACAGATATTGTCTTTATTTGGATAACAATGTTCTCAGCTACTGAGAGTTTTATACTGTGAAAGAAAGGTAGCACAGGCCAGGCGCGGTGGCTCATGCCTGTAATCCTAGCACTCTGGGAGGCCAAGGTGGGAGGATTGCTTGAGGTCAGCAGTTCGAGACCAGCCTGAGCAAGAGCGAGACCCTGTTTCTACTAAAAATAGAAAGAAATGATCTGGACAGCTAAAAAATATATATAGAAAAAATTAGCCAGGCATGGTGGCGCATGCCTGTAGTCCCAGCTACTCAGGAGGCTGAGGCAGAAGGATTGCTTGAGCCCAGGAGTTTGAGGTTGCTGTGAGCTAGGGTGACGCCACGGCACTGTAGCCCAGGCAACAGAGCAAGACTCTGTCTCAAAAAAAAAAAAAAAAGAAAGGTAGCACAGAAATTGGGGTGGGGGTTGTTAGCAGTCTCTGTAACACGGGGTTATAGGAATATTTATCTGGTGGTAAAATGGTATATCATCTGGATGAGAGCTAGATCATCTGGATGTGAGAATCTAGTAGTTTAGAAACTGGAGTTAATAATGGTTACATTTTTACCTTGCTTATAATATTGTGTTGAACCCGATTTCATAGTAAAAGGCATTAATTGCTGTTTTTTAATGTGAAAAATAAATTAGGTATGTGGCTTTGTTGATAAGTTTGGTTTGGTGGTTTTTTTTTTTTGCAGATAGGATCTCACTCTGTCACCCAGGCTAAAATGCAGTGGTGCAATCTTAGGTCACTGTAGCCATGAACTCCGGGGCTGAAGGGATCCTCCCACCTCAGCCTCCCAAGTATCTAGGACTAGAGGTGTACACCACCATGCCTGGATAATTTTTTATTTTTTGTACAGACAGGGTCTCACAATATTTGTAGAGATGGGGTCTCATAGGCTGGTCTTGAACTCCTGGCCTCAAGCGATTTGCCTTGGCCTCCCAAAGCACTGGAATTACAGGCTTGAGACACTGTACCTGACAAGTTTTTTTGTTTTTTTTTTAAACAAGTTATAGAAGAAATATTGAATATCATTACCATCGTCTTATCTTCTTCAGCCTCTTTTTTCCATCTTTCTTCAGCTTATAAATGTGTTCTAGTTTTTCTTCTTAAAAAACAAAATTATCCTATCTTAATTTCATTCAATAATAAAGCTATTAATAATGACTAGCTTCAGCATAGAAATGTGTTCTAGTTTTTCCTCTTAAAAACCAAAATAATCCTATCTTAATTTTATTTAATAATAAAGCTATTGATAATGACTAACATTTTTTGAGAGTTTACTCTGCCAAGAATTTTACATTCATTACGCGAGTTGATACAGTGACACTTAAAAGGGTAACATTGTTTTCTCTGATTTTTTTTTTTTTTTTTTTGGATGAGGACTTCTGCTTAGGAGGACATCTGAAGTTTGTTAGCTGGTGAAAAGTGCTGTGAGTGGAACCAGAACAAAGAGTTCAATATTTGACTTATTAGAATGAGATGCCTTTAGACATCTAAGTTGGAAATAATGAATAGGCAGTTGAATATATGAGTTTAGAGTTCAGGAGGAGGTTGAGACCATAGTTATACAGTATTTTTTGAAAGTTAACCAGCATAGATGATGTATAAAGGCATAAGATGGGGTGAAATCAAGAGAGAGTGATTTACAGATCCAAGAAAAGTGAGAAGGTCCAAAGACAGCCCTGAGTCACACTAGTGTTTAGAGGATGGGGAGATGAGGAGGAGCTAGCAAAGGAGACTGAAAAGGAGCAGCCAGGGAGGTAGGAGAAAAACAAGGAAAGTATGGTATCCTGGAAACCAGTTTCAAGGAAGAACATGTGAACAATCATGCCGAATGCTGCTGCTCATGGTTCACAGACGAGCAAGACTGAGAGCTGACCTATGATTTAGTGACATTAAAAGCAGTGATGACCCTCACAGTAAATGGCATCATCATCCACATGTTTTTTTATGCCAGAAACCCTGGAAATCAACCTAAATGTATTTGCCTCATCCCAACTCTAGACATTCAATTCTGTTGGTTCTACTTCTCTATATTTTGTGAATCTGTCTTTTCTTTTCAATTCTTGCTGCCACTTTCTTAGTTTATATTCTTAATATTTCTCACCTAGATTATTACACTAGCATTTTGTCTACTTTCTCTGCCTCTAGTCTGGCATTCTTTTTAATCCCTCTCCACATTGCTGCCAGAGTGATATTTTTAAAAGGTGAGTCTGAATATTTCATTCTCTTGCTTAAAATTTCTTTTATGGCTGGCTCCATCTAGCATTCAGAATACTGTTCAAACCCCTTAACATCGAATGTAATTTTCTTCATGATAGGTGACTTCCTACTTCTTTGGCCTCATCTCCTGTCACTCCCCTACCTTTTGCTCTAGCCATAGCAAACTACTCTAGTTTCTGGAATGTGACATGCTGATAGATCTACCTGAAATAATTTCCCTTTTCTTATTCTACCATGTTTTTGAAAGTTAGTTCCTGTCAATATTATGGAAAGTTTTCGCTGATTCCTTTCTTTCCCCATCTGATAGATGTGCTTCTTCCAGGTTCTATAGGTACTAGCTTATGGCCTGTCATAACATTATCATAGTATATCCTATAATGGTTGATAAATGTGACTTTCTGTCCCAGTGGTCTGTAAATTCTTTTGTGGCACAAACAATATATTTTTTCCATTTTGTATTCCCATCCTGTAGCACAGTGCCTCACCTAACACAGACTGAAGTATGAATTAATGAAAGAAACTTGATATAATCCAGACATCGTTAAACAGTTTACTGAGAGTTTATTGATCATCTGAATGGTATTACGGCTCTGAAGGAGTTACTAAAATTAGCCAAAGAAAATGTTGCATACTATAAGATCAAACTTGTGTAACTATGATATCCATCTATATCTAAAAGCAAAACAAATTTGCTTGTTGAACAATAATAGAGGGATTGCTGAAAATTTAACAAACACATTGATTGTCAATTACTGCAGCAAAGATGGGGAGGGCATGATTTAAAAAATGGCATAAAATACTCCCAAACACATATTTTTTGAGGCTTATTTTAGAAGGAAATACTGTTACATATTTGTTAATTCTGAAAAATTGGCAATTCTAGGCTAACCACTAATTACATCAATTATATTTTAATTTCTAAAATTAATTAAAGTGTATGAATATGTGACATTAATAGTATCTAATAGCATTGTTCATCAATATACTGAACAAATTGGCTTTTATTCTGAGCTTTCAGGTGTTACATTATATACAATTATATTTAGTTTTGAAATTGTTTCATCTTGATTTTTTGAAAGACATAATGTACTTTTTCTTCTCCCTTTTAAAAATCTGGCATGAGGTCTCAGAGTTTGAATTACGGTGGAAGCAATGAAAGTGAAATTCAAGGATAGTAAGGATATTGCTGAGGAAGAATTAGTAGCATGTGGGGTTTGTCAAAGATGATGCCAAGATTTTGAGGTTGGGTGCTTGGGACAATGGTGGTACCATTTACAGGTATCAATCAAACAAACACAGGTCAGTTGTGAGGTTAAGGGATCCAATGAACTATCATGGGTTTTTTTTTTTTTTTTTTGAGTCAAGTGTTTAGTGAAGCATAACCAAAGAAAATTCACGTCATATATGTATGGTATATCTTTCAAAATATCACTGTGGATTTGAAATAGAGATGGAAGGAGAGTCAAGTGGAAAGGAAGATGTATTCAACCAAGTACATCTAGGCACATAAAAATAGGACTAGATATAGAGATAAGACCAGTGTTGATTTAGAGGGGGTGATATAATGGGTGGCATATGACATGAGGCAGCATGAGAATATTGTTGAGGAGTAACCCTGGATACAAAGGTAAAGGCCACTACTATTTTTTTTTTTTTTGAGGCAGAGTCCTGCTCTGTCACCCTGGCTAGAGTGCCATGACGTCAGCCTCGCTCACAGCAACCTCAAACTCCTGGGCTCAGGCGATCCTTCTGCCTCAGCCTCCCGAGTAGCTGGGACTACAGGCATGCGCCACCATGCCTGGCTAATTTTTTATGTATATATTTTTAGTTGTCCACCTAATTTCTTTCTATTTTTTTAGTAGAAATGGGGTCTCGCTCTTGCTCAGGCTGGTCTTGAACTCCTGAGCTCAAACGATCCTCCTGCCTCGGCCTCCAAAGTGCTAGGATTACAGGTGTGAGCCACTGTGCCTGGCCCTGTGGCCACTACTATTAGAACAGTGGCTATGTGACTATACAAAAACAGTGTTTTATATGGAAAAGACCATATATTTCCTTAAATACGAAGCCCTACTTTATTCTTATTAATTATTTATTTATTTGATCTACCCTGTTTTATAGCTGAGGCATACTTAATGAAGCCCTTTTCAAATCAGTTGCGTCCTAAGCAATTTTTATAACTTGGTAATTCAATAAGATTCAATAAAACTTCATGATGGAAGTTATTTTTTTTTTGTTTATTTGTAGAAATGAGATACATGCCATATGTAAAACTTTGTGTATATAAATTTGTATATAAAATTATATTCCAACTCTAATAGTCAAATTGGTCCTGGGATGATGGCTATTTATCATGACAAAGTTGTTTTTAATCTTTATTTTAGGTTAAAAAATATGAATATTTGATAGTACTGTTTAAAATCTTAGCATATTAATGATTGGTACTGATTTTATTTTAAAATATAATGTCTTTTAAACTGACATTCATATTTAAATTATGGTATGTTATTTAAGATTATGGTAGGTGGCAGTGCAGTCAAAGTTGTCTAGCAACTTTGGAGCTAGACAGGTTTAATTCTATCACTGTTATGGATTGAATCATGTTCCTCTACAAGACAGATTGAAATCCTAACTCCTAGTACCCGTGAATGTGACCTTATTTGGAAATAGGGTTTTTGCAGATGAGGCCATTAGGGTAGGCCCATATCTGGTATATCTGGTATGCTTATAAGAGGAAACAGACACAGAGGGAAGGCAGAAATGTAGAAAGAATGCCATGTAATAACAGAGGCAGAGATGGAGCGATGCAGTTGCAAGCCAAAGAACTCGAAGAATTGTTGGCCACTGCCAGAAGCAAGGAGGAGGCAACAAAAGTTTTTACGCAGAGCCTCAAAGGGAGTATGGCCCTGCTGACACTTTGAGTTTGTACTTCTGGCCTCCAGAACTGTGAAAGACTATATTTCTCTTGTACTAAGACATCCATTTTGTGGTAATTTGTTACAGCAGTCCTAGAAAACTGATGTAGTCACATATTAGCTTTGGTCTTGGGCATTTAACCTCTGAATCTCACTTTTGTCATCTGTAAAAGACTAAGAACAGTTCTGGCATGGAGTGGGTATTTGGGAAATGATTACTGGCTTTGCTGTTGCTGTCCTTTTCCAAAGACAATCTACATTTATGTATTACCCAATTCATTTATCATTTCCAAGTTTGAGACTGTGACTTACTGATTAGATTAGAAATAAGAGCCTTGCCTTATGGTACCTGTTTAGATTTTCTAATTTATAGAAACACAATAAATTTCATATGACCCACAGAATTTTTTAGGATATAAAAGATTAAACTTTTTTGTAGTTATAAATTTAGAACTAAGCTTTTAATGATATTTTTGAACTTATCTCCAAAATAAAATGATCTAGAGTGACTATGAGTTTTCTGAAAAGTCATTTCAACTGCTAACTTTTACAAGGTTCTAAATAATTTAAATATGGTTATTTATTTCTTCTACTCCCTTTATCAGATTACCAAATCCTAGTTTTATCATTGCTTTTTAGAGCAATTAGGTTAATCTGGTGCTTTCCTGTTTATCTGTAATTGAGGGGGAGGAGGGTATTTTGCTACATTGATGTATTATCTGTTTAATAAAAAGAAAGCATTTTACAGACTTTAAATGTATAACCTGTCATGGGATTAATTTTAAAAAACTTAAAAAATGTTCAGTACTCCAGGATATCCTGCTGCCTTATTGTACCTCTTTTACTTCTCTTACTCTCAAAATCCATACCCACCTTCTCTCATATCAGGTTCTAGATTATACAAATTAGTTAGTCTACACTAAGTAACCTCTGTGGAAAATTTAGTGGTATTACTAATTTTTGAGTCTTGGGTAGAAAGGAAAGTGTAACTTACATTACTTCCTCTTAGGCAAGAACATGGACAGCTGCTCAGTTCTTACAGCCTTCTCTTTTTGCCTGACAATGCAGAAAAATTTGCTACTGTGGTGTCACACTAGTGGCACTAGTATGACTCATAAAACTAACATTTTCTGCTCTGATCATCTAGAGGGGGGTTAATGTCTTGATCTTCCTAGCCCCAGCTGATGTCTGCAATACCTGCTGTCACCTGAACGAGCTTCTTTGACACTTTGACACTTCTGTACTTCATGCGAGGTATCAGTGTCACTATGAAGGGTGCTATCTCTTGAACTTTTCAGTGCTGCCATTACCAGGAATTCTAGAGTTTTGGAATGGCCCTCTCCACGTTTTGTCACCTGGGCTACAAAGCCATACTACTCTACCCTATAGTGGCTCAAAGTCACGAAAGCTGTCCCTTTAGCTTCTAGTCTGCAGTATAATTCACTGTGGTTTTTTTTTTTTACCTAAATTTTTCTTATTACTGATTACAATTGTTTTATAGGTGTATACTATAAGAAAATTAGATAACTTGAGAACCCCTGATTGATTCTCAGATTTTTATTTCTAATTCATAATTTTATTTAAAATCCTAAATTCATGTACACTTTGGGTCTATTCATGTTCTAAGTCCTCAATTGGATATAGTCTTTCTTTGTACTGTCTCCCTATAGATAACATCTTCTCAACAGTTCTCATGGAGAAATTTGCAGACTACTAGACTAGGTTGTGTTTCCATGTGTTTTACTTCTTGTATCAAAATATCTATTCCATTTTAATAACTATTTTATGTATTAGACACTGAACTCTAGGAGGTCAGGTACTAGGCTGAATCCTCAATGCCTGGAATATATGGGCACTCACTAAATAGTAGGTAAATGAAGAGTATATCATGATGGGACACTCAGGAAGAAATGAAAGTCCCATTTCCTAGATTTTCTTTTAATCTGTTTATTTGCAAATATTTGATTATGTTACAGTCTTCAAAAATCTCTCCAATTCTTTATTTCCTGCAGGACATTTTAACACTCAGGGTTACCTAGCTTTCAGAGACTTTATTGTTAGCAGCAGTAACCAACTCTGGCTAGTTTAGACAGGAAAGGAATTTATTAGAGGAGAATTGGCTAGCTTTCACACAAAATGGGTGGGAAGTCCAAAGGATGAGGTTTGGAGACAGGTGAAAAACAAGGGAGATTTGAAAGCACAAACAATCTGGTCCACATGCCACAGCTGCTGCAGAGTTCTCCCTGCTCAACTACTGCTGTAGCTCCTAATTTAATCACACCCACTCTTGTCTTTGTCTCCCAAGATTCAGTGATTTATATGGGAGTATCTGCTGAGTCTAGATCTTGTGCCTTTGTACTAGCTACCTACCATGAGGTTAGGGAGAGAAAGGACCCAACTCTTCCTTTGGCTTCTGAAGTAGGAGGTGGGGCCTTCAAAACTCTCACAGTGGAGAATTCCACAATACTTGCATTTGCGTTTGGATGCTAGGCAACTTAACAACAACAATAAAACAAATTGTAATTATCCATCAGAGGTTTCTCTTCATTCTTACAATCTGAAGATTCTGAGTTTGTATATCAGAAAGGACATGTCTATTTCATGAGAGAGCATAGTGTTGGAGATAGGCAGGGCTGGGTTCTTTCTCAGAATTACTAGTTGGGTGATCTTGGGAAAATTACTAAACCTTCCTAAGTGACAGTTGCCTAGTTTAAAATAAGGAAAATACTTTGTTGGGCTCTTATACTTTTAAAATGAGATGATACGTATTAAGTGCTTATGATGCCTGGCAGTTAGTACACATTCAGTAAACAGTCAGTGAAATGTTGGAAGATAGGAGACATGAAAGGTTTCAGGAGTTTTGCAGGGCTTTGCCTTAAAGGAATCTGTGAACATGTTAGTTCAGAGACCAAAAGCTGCCTAGCCACAGGAGGGCACCTCACTGGTCAGAGACATACACAAAGCAGCGCCTGGAGGCCAGTGCCTGATGCTTGTGTAAGACAGAGCTCGACATGGGGTCACAGGTTAAGGACTGATCAAAGAATGCCAGCCCAGCGGACACCTGCAGCTAAAGCCAGTTAGCCTCAAGGACAGTTGATGCTTCACTCCTGACTACTTGTCTCAGTTAATAAGAAACTAGATAAAGAAATATGTACCCTCTATATTTCTATTTAGGTTTTCTGCTAATTGACAATTTTATCTTTAACTTGTACACTCAGCTAGATCTATTCTTACCTTAGGGCTCAGAAGTTTATCTTAGAAAAATTTTGTAACAGTTTGCTCACGTAGATAGAGTTAAATAAGGGACCTCTAGAAACTTTGGGGGAGCCTTAAAACCTAAATGAATTATCTGTACACATAAATCTGTAACCACTGCAACTAATTGCTGAACCAATAAATACTGATGTGGGACTTCATTCAGGGCCTCACAGCTCATAGGAATACTGGAGGACCCCTGACTCCCCCATCACTTTAAACTATACTTTGTTTCTGTCTCGGTTATTTCTCTGTCTCTATTGTTTCTCTATCTCTATTATTTCCAAATCTCTTGGAACGATCCTGCCTGGGACCTGTTTTGCTGGGAGCATAGCTAACTCCCAACAATGAAACACTGTGTAATTATGGTACCAGTCTACCTTCTTAGCCTTGTCTCATTTCCTTCCAACATGAAAACTCTCCATAAATCCAAAATATTTATGCTCATTGTTCTTAAATGTATGTTGTGCTTTCCACTTTCTTTTTTCTCCACATGCCCCTTTTTTCTCTTTTTTCCATCTTTCTTTTATATATGGCTCTGTTCAAATCCTCGTTTCTTCTCAGTAAGAAAGTCCCTTTATGCTATCACTTAGAATTTTAATAGTTTTCTTTGTATTCATATGCTATCTTTGATAAAGTAGTCTACTAGAGGGCAAAAGGAACTGACTATTCTTGAGGCAAAGGCAATTTAGTTGAAGGAATATTGACTTGGAGTCAGAAATTCTTGGTCCTAGCCTAGCACCAGCTATTGCTTTTTGTGTGACCTTGGGCAAGATTCTGAATGTGTTGTTTTTATATAAAATGGAGGTAACACTATAGGATTTTGGTGAGGATCAGATGATATATGTATATGAAAGAAAGGGCTATGTAAACTGTTTAATGTATGATTGCTTTTGTATGTATCTTGAACCTTAGGTCATGCTTTTCATATAGAAAGGCTTAATATGTTAAGGATAATGATTGTTTTAGACAGTTTTTTCAGATTTTCCTGGAATCAGAAGACATGTAATTTTTTTATAATACATTTTAAAAAATTGTAATCAGCAGATTGTGATGAAAGTATAATAACTATCCTTTGATTTTGTTCAAGTGTAATTTAGTATTCAGTGATTATTCTTGATTCCAGTAAAATGTTCAGTTTTATTATCCTGTGGCATAATTTATTAGATTTCAAATTATTTTTATTCAGTTAAATAAAACATATATCTCCTTGCTTAATCACAACTGATGATCTCTTTCAGACTTTGCCCTAGCAACTAATTCTAAAGAATGATTTGAGAGGTTTTTGTTCAAAAGTATACAATATGGAAATAGGCCCAGTTGTCAACTTTAAAAAAAAAATCCTTAGTGTTAAGAAAGAGGGAGAAAATGTACAGAGACTTAAAAATGTAGTTCTTCTAAATCGTCTCAGCTTTCATCCCTTCAATGTCATAAAACATGATGTTTAAGTGAACTGTTGTGGATGAATAGACCCTGGATGCAAAGTTGTGGCCTAGTAGGTCTAGTGAAAAATTACATAGATTTTGCCTCTCTTCATTTAGGAGTCCTGTGTTATTAGTTTGTTTTAGTTATGTACCTTGATTCTTTGCAGTGAAAGAAAATTTTCTCTAAACAAATTCACTAGTAAACAAATAAGCTTTGATGGAAAGTATTTTTAAGGAGAATCTATCAGAATTTGACAAAACCAAGAAATTGAACACCGATGTAAAGTTTATATGTTCAGTTTTTTTTTTCAGAAATAAAGGTGAATAATTTTTTATGTTATTAAGTTATGGATAATTCGTACTGTTCAACATAAAATTCTTACTTATCAAGAAAATGAGAAGGGAGAAAATATTTGCAAATGGCATAGTGATAAAAGATGATTATCCAGAATATACAAAGAACTCTTAATACTCAACAATAAGAAAATGAACAACCTTATAAAAAATGAGCACAAGACTTGAATATACACCTCACCAAAGAGAACATACAGTGTCTTAATCAGCTCGTGCTGCTATAACAAAATACCATAGACTGGGTGGCTTGAACAGCAGACATTTATTTCTCATAATTCTGGAGGCTGGGAAGTCCAAGATCAAGGTACTGGTAGATTCTATTCATAGTGAGGGCCCTCTTACTGGCCTGTAGATGGCTGTCTTCTTGCTTTATCCTCACATGATAGAGATTGAGACAGATCTGGTTTTTCTTCTTCTTATAAGGACATTAATCCTGTGATGGAGGCTCCACCCTCATGACTTCATGTAACTCTAATTACCTTTCAGAGGCCCCACTGCCAAATACCATCACACTGGGAGTTAGGGTTTCAACATATGAATTTTTGGAGAACAGAAACATTCAGTCTATAACATGCAGATGGCAAGTAAGCATATAAAACATGCTCAATATCATCCATCATTATGTCAGGTTTTAGTCTGAAATGTCAGTTCTTGGTGCACCCATGGCTGAAGAATGACCAGACATGCCAAAGTTAGGCAAGCATGAAAATGAGGTTTATTGAGGAGAGAAAGATAGGATTATAGGGCAAGAGCAAGATATAGGTTTACAGAGTGTGATACGTAGGCCACAGATGAGGACCAGACCCATTGTCTCAGCAAAGGGAGAGCAAAAGGAAGGATGCAAAAAGGGCCTGGTTATGGTCAACATCTTGTTTTTTAGTGCCTGGATTGAGACCTCCCTCATGGCTCAGACGTGACCATGGAACCACTTTGATTGGACAGTTGGGAGTTGCATGACCTGAGTCTTACTGCACATGCAGATCTTCCATGAGCCTCTCTGAAAGCCCTTTGTTGGGGGGTGAATTTTAGCAGCACCCACTTTCATCCCTAGGAGACCCGGAATCCCTTGCTATCTACCTAACAATTAAGGAATTAAAAATTAAAGCAACCATGAGATACCACTACATACCTAGCAGAGTGTTAAAAATCCAAAACACTGACAACAAATGCTGATGAGAATGTGGATCAACAGGAGCTATCATTCAATCATGGTGGGTATGCAAAATGGTACAGCCCCTTTGAAAGACAGTTTGACAATTTGTTACAAAAGTAAACATACTCTTACAATATGATCCAGTAAATTGTACTCTTTGTATTTACCCAAGTGAGTTGAAAACTTACCTCCATACAAAAACCTGCACATGGATGTTTATATAAACTTTATTCATAATTGTCATAACTTGGAAGTAACCAAGATATCCTTTAGTAGGTAAGTGGATAAATAAACATCCAGACGGTGGAATATTATTCAGTGCTAAAAAGAAATGATCAATGAACCCATGAAAAGACACAGAACCCTAAATCATATTACTAAGTGAAAAAAGCTTATCTGAAGTGGCTACATATTCTATGATTCCAACTATATGACATTCTGGAAAAGGCATCTCTATGGAGACACTAAAAAGATTAGTCATTGCCAGGAGTTAGCAAGTAGAGAGGGATGAGGATTTTTAGTATACAGAGGATTTTTACAGCAGTGGGACTATTCTGTGTTATATTATAGTGGTAGATAGATGTCATTATACATTTGCCAAAACCCATAGAATATACAGCACCAAGAGTGAACCCTAATGTAAACTCTGGACGTTGGGTGATGATGTGTCAGTGTAGGTTCATCGATTATAACAAGTGTACCACTGTGGTATGAGATGTTGACAGTGGGGGAAGTTTTGCATGGGTGCAGGGCAGAGGGTATGTGTGAACTCTGTACTTTCTGTTCAGTTTTGCTGTGATCCTAAAAGTATAAAAAATAAAGTCTATGTACAAATTTTCATGTTCATAATATGAAATTTAGTTATCAGGCCAAGTCTTGTGACATCAACCAGTATACTGCCATTCAGTTCTGATACTAAGCACCCGGTATCAAATTCCACAGGTTTAAGGGCATAGTATCTAACAAAACTGCCCCTGCTTCAGACCCCAACTGCAAGTCAAGTCCCCAGGCCACTCACCCATCTTTCCAACTGACTTCAAATCCAGGGAGTTTGTTCCCAAGACCCTCCTTGCTATCTCCTTATGAGACTTGCTTCACCTCAGGTGCTGGTTGCAAGTTTGGGGATCTCCGGGTCATCCACACTTCTGACCAACTGGCTGTGTATTCAGCGGGGGTTCGTGGAAAAGACACATATGGTGGGGTTTGGGAGATTCCTCAGCGCAGAGCTTTCCTACCCTTTCCCTGTATATGCAGAGCACATCACCTTCCTGGCATATCGATAAGTTCACCAACCAGAAGGCTCTCCTTCACTTTATTGTTCAGAGTTTTTATTGGAACTTCATGATGTAGGCATGATTGATTGAACATTGGCTAACTGGTTGAACAAAATTTCCAGTCCTATTCTCCTCCCCAGAGATTGGGCTGGGCCAAAGCCTCTAGTCATACCATTGGTCTTTCTGGGTCTTTCTGGTGACCAGCTGCCTTCCTGAGCCGTCTCATTAACATAAACACTGATGTGAATCAAGGGGCTTATGAATAACAAAGACACTCCTATCACCTGGGAAATTCCAAGGGTAAAAACTTCCTGCCAGGAGCCCAAGATGAAGACAAGACAAATTCAACACCAGGTTTTGAAAAAATAGTAGCCCTTGAAAACCTAAGAGTTTATTTTTTTTGCATTTGAAAGTCTACCATGGATAGCTAGGGTGACTGAGAAGTATTTAAGATTCAAAGATTTAAGAAGAAATGATGATTTATTATTCTAGTATTTTAATAGTTTAGACTTTATAGCTATTTAAATCTTTATACATCATGCAGTTTTGAATTTTCCTTTTATGATTTTATGCATAAATTTTTTTTTTTGGTAAAAAGGAGAGAGGACTTTACTTGGAAAGATCAACCAGTAAAACAACAGAGGAATGACCCTTTATAGTTTTTACTACCTCACACTGTCTAAATAAACAGATGACCTTAAAAACAGTTTTGTCTGGGCTTTAGCTTGCTTCATTGGACTTATTTTCCTTTTTAATAGCAAGGTATTTCAGAGCGTTTTAGGTATCTACTTTGTTCAAGGAAATGCTTATATTTTTTTCTTGCAGATTGATTATACCGGAACAGAGCCTTCTAGTCCCTGCAATAAATGTTTGTCTCCTGATGTGACACCTTGCTTTTGTACCATCAACTTCACATTGGAACAGTCATTTGAGGTCTGTGTTTCCAAGTAATGTGTTAGGAAAAAAACATACTTTTGAAAATACTGATGTTATACTAAATGTTTTTTACTAGGTGTTTTTGTAGAGAAGTCACTTTAATTTATTGGAATCCATACACTTTTGAGGAAGATTGTTTTATGTTTGGCTGTTGCATTTTGCTGTCTGATAATTAAATACATTTATTTGAATGGTTTAGTTAGTACTTTGCAGATAAAATTGAAGGCAACATCGTATTTTATCCTTTCACTGGAAAATTTTATAACCGTACAAATCAATTTTGTATCAGCTTTATGTCTGTGTATACTTTTATTTTTTAAATTATTGCTCAAATTGTTTTATATACTTTTAGTACTAAAACAAATTTTACCTTAGAAAATAAATACTAATTTTCCCATCATTTAATTGAATTTTTATGAGATATGAAGAATTATAAAAAATGCACACACTTATTAAAACCTTATTGATTTTATTTTGATACGTAGTTAGAAATCCATCTGTGTGTGCATGTGTGTATGTCTTTTGTGTTCACACTGATCTGCCGTTCTTCTTGGTAACTGAACATATGATAAAGGACATAAAGATTCAGAATAGGCATGAAAAACCAGTTTGTACTCTCTTCTACCTGAAAGTTGTTACTCAGGAAGTAAAACTGCTTTAATACATACCAACTTTTTAGATTTTCTACTCTTGAGATTTTCTAAAGGCAGTGATGACTTTGTTCATCTCTGGTAGATGGTTGCCATCTAGTGGCTATAGATGCTCCTTCATGGAGATAAAGGGCAGGATAATGCTGCCTTTGGAAGAAAACATGGAAACACATTTGGTAGACGACAGAAATTTAATTATTTAACTTTGTTTCAGCAGAGATAAAATAAAAATGTAAAGCATCTTTAAAAGTCCATTGTTTTTCAATGTGATGGGCAAACTCTAAAGATACAGTAAGTTTTGCTTTTGTCAAAAAAGGCAAAATTGAAGTACTGAGATACTTGTAATGAGTTAGCAGCTCCATTAGTCCCCTTCCCCATTCAGAAAACACTTATTCCAGAAATTCTCTTCTGTAGAGGTGATCAACCTCATATTCTTTTTCTTGTGAGTTCTGTTTCTTCACAAGCCCAAATTTTAAATTGGACTAAAGCCTTTTCAGGGAACTTCGGGTAGGTTATTTTAACTCAGAATTCATTGAAAGGATTGCTGTTTCAATTTGCAAATTGAATTTACTGTATGGATTCTTAATTGAGATAATACTTTTTTTAAAAAGCATATTCATTGTCTCTGTGTGATGTAATTTTGATACTCCCTGCTCCCCCCAAAAGGTTTTCATGTAAACATTTCCTTTATATAGAGTGGGAAAATTTGCATGGTTTGACACTTGAAAATCAAGCTTTAAGTAAATGATGCCGTATATGAAGGTAGCAAGTCAAAGGATACTTATAATGTTACTGAATTCCTTTTAATTTAGGATAAGAATATAGAAAATAGAGCTCGTGACCAGAAAGAAGAAAATAGCTTAATGTTTTTGCTACCTCTAAAAATTTTAGTCATTCCGGATGGCTTCTTAGCATCTTCTAAATATTTATAGTGTATGTATGTTACCCTTCTTTCCCAAGTTATTTTGAAGTTGGCTCCGCTAAATAAATATATAAAAATACTTTTCTTGATTTAATTATAAAGTGACTCATTATCTTAGATACTTTACTAATTACTAGTTTAATTGCTAATATTATATTGTGTGCTATTGAGAAATTTATTATATCCCAGTTCAAGTTCAGAATTTACTTAGACAAAAAATGAAAGTTTGATTATTATCCCTCTGAAAAGTTGGTGCTAGTTGGGTGAAGATCAGTCTGAATTGGAGAAAATTTTAAATTGAAAGTAGCTCAGAGTAGGCTAATAGATTCAGTGAAGATTTGGTTTTTTTGGATTTTTTTTTTTGAGACAGGGTCTTGTTCTGTTGCTTGGGCTAGAGTGCAGTGGCATCATAATAGCTCACTACAACCTCAAACGTCTAGCAACAGGCGATCCTCCTGCCTCAGCCTCCCAAGTAGCTGGGATTACAGGCACATGCCACCATACCTGGTTAATTTTTCTACTTTCTGTAGAGACGGAGTCTCCCTCTTGCTCAGGCTGGTCTTGAACTCCTGGGCTCAAGGAATCCTCTCCCCTTGGCCTCCCAAAGTTCTAGGATTACAGGCATGAGGCACTGTGCTAGGCCAGAAGGTTGTTTTTTAGTATAAATAGTACTTCTTTGAAGTCATTAAGGATAGTTTCAAAGTTTACTTTTGAACTTTTATGACATACTTCTTTAACCTTATTTATAATTGTACCATTTTAGATTGCTAAGTGCTGACAGAATTCACTACACCTGTCATCACAAATTGTAAACTAGTAAAGTCTAAATTACATAGCTTTTATGTATACATGAAACAAGTTTATACATAATAGTTTTTATATGAAAATTTTTTCTCTCTGTTTCTCTAGGGCAATGTGTTTATGTATTATGCACTATCTAATTTCTATCAAAACCATCGTCGTTATGTGAAATCTCGAGATGATAGTCAACTAAATGGAGATTCTAGTGCTTTGCTTGTAAGTAAAATGATGAAATAGGAAAATGTGTTATCTCTGAAATAAGAACATGTAGTAACTGTTCGGTTAGACTTGTTAAAGTATTGTATGTTAGGATGAAATTAAAGTGTTACTTGTCATTTATAGTTTGTATAGTGAGGGTTTGTAGTTAAAATTTTTTTTTCCCGGAATTTGCACAGATAATGACTTCCTGCAGCCAGAGGATGCATTACTACCTGCTTGTTTTTAGTAGTGTCATTGGGATTTTTTCTTCTTTAATTTGTTTGTAATAGAATTTTGATGAGTCTAACATTCTGGTTTGTAAATATGATCTGCTTGAGTTTATTCATTATTACTGCACTAGGTAAGAGAACATGTAAACTAGCTGCTTTTAATTTCTGGGGTTGTGTTTTAAAATTGAACATACCTCCCCATTGTGGGAAACCTGAGCAATAAAGTTCAAAAGGTGGATTACTGAAAAACTGTCTGAAGAGCTTTTTGAAACAATTGATTCCAGAATTCCTTTTAGTCTAATATGTCGGTATTTGTAAGGTTGGAACTCTATAATATCTGTTTTTAATAAGCTCTCATTCTGATGCCCATCCTGGTTTGGGAATCTGTAGACTAGGGGATCTTAGTTTCTTGACTGTTGTTCAACTTTCCATAGTAGTGGTTAGTATCTAAGTATTTTATATTATTGTTGCCAATGCAGTGAACAGATGATCTGAGCTGTGCATAATCCTCCAGGCTTATCACATATTATTTCTCTATCTTGTCATGCTCCAGCTACGTTCAACTTTACTTCCTCAGGAATAACAAGTTCTTTCTTAGTGGCATGTGCTGTTCTCTTTGCTTAAAACTCTCTTCTGCTTGCTCTTCACACAGCTGGCTCCTACCCTTTTTTAGGTCTCACATGATACTTCCTCCAGAGTCAAGCTTTTCATTACCATAGATTCTAAAGCAGCTCTTCCCATCCTGTCCCCATTAATCCCTCACATAGCATATTTATAACACTGTGATTTGTAATTATATATTTGTTTAGTTATTTATTATCTGTCTTTGCAACTGTGCTGTAAGCTCATGAGAGCAGGGAGCATGACTTTCTTTAATCACTATTTACCAAGCACCTGCCTGGTACTTAGTACATGGAAGGCATTTGATAAATATTTGTTGAATGAATATAGACATCTTTATCATGGCTCTTATTTTGTATAATAGTTAGTTATGTATTGATCTGTTTCCTCTGTTACATTGTGAGTTGCGTAAAAGCAGGGGTTGATTCTGTTTCTCGTACCTTGCATGACACATAGTACATATTAGGTACTCATTAAATAGCTTTCCTAAGCCAGTTAATGCAAAGTACCTAGCATTGTTTATTTTAGTACCTGACACATAGGCAGTAAATAATACTTTTCCTTTCTTTCAACACTACTTAAGAATTTGGTGGCTAGAAAATATACTTAACCCTACTGTGAGTTTATTTACATTTTATAACCTTTCTTTTTGAAATCGCAGTTTTCATCAAAACCTTCAGAAAGTAATAAGCCAGTTATATATTGTCTCTTTTCGTGGTCTCAGAGTACTAACTTTATCAATATAGATGGCTTAGGGACCAAAAAGCTGAAAGGTCAAAATATTGAAGAGACGTTATGAGAAGTCCCTGCCGTATGTTTCCTTACTTAGCCTTCTCCTGTTTTTTCCATTCACACAAATGCTTTTTCCAGTTAAAACAGAAAATGTAGATACAAGTCAAGATTAGCTGGTAATGAAATAGTCTTAAGAGGTCTAATTAGGGTCTAGTTAATTTCAAATTGAGATTACCGTGGTCTATTTATGTATTTTGAGACATGGCTTAATGTGGCCTGAGAGTTGAAGAACAACTCACATATACCTAACCTCAGACTTGGTATGATCTTCAGTTGAAACCCGTAACTGCCCCATCTCCTTGAGATCTTAAGTAGGGACTGAGTCAAAACCAAATCTGCAGGACAAGCAAATGTTCTGTCTTGATAGCATTTTTGTTTTCCTTTGACCTGGATGCACAATTTAAAAAGTGGTATATTCTAGGAATCTTCATTAGACTCCTTCCTTCCTTCCTTTCTTAGACATGAGATTTAATCCAAAATTACTAGTTGGACATACTCATTTTATAAGTGAGGCCCAGTTTAATCAAGGGACTTGCCGAAGGAACTAGAGCCTCTAGTCTCTTTAAGTTTAAATTTTTTTTATTGGACTAACAATAGACAATTTCTCAATTTTTCTTGGGCGAAAAACTCTTTGTGGTTATGGTTTCTATGTTATAAAAATCAAAAAGATGTTAATTTGATCTATGCATATATGATAAAACATGAAGTAAAGGTTACATTAAAAAGGTAAATAGTAATGTTAAGGAATACACATTTTGAGTATTTAAATATGGTGTATTTATAGCCTGTTTACATTACAGACTTATGCATTACAAGTGAGAAAAATATAGAGGTTGAATTTTTAATTAGTAATTTAGGGATAGCTCATAGTTCTCTCCAGATGCCTGGGTAATAATTTCTCTCTTCTTGTCCTTCTAAAACCTAGAATCCCAGTAAGGAATGTGAACCTTATCGAAGAAATGAAGACAAACCAATTGCTCCTTGTGGAGCTATTGCCAACAGCATGTTTAATGGTATGATATAGATACAAACATAGACATAGATATAAACATATATAATTAGGATAATTTGTATAATTTTATTATAGATGTGATAGTTTAGTAAACATGAATGAAACTGAGAAATTCAGTAACTTTAAGATAAATAGATCAATTAGGTATTGAATGGGGTAATATAATGCTTCGTCACTTTCTTTTGAGCAGACATATTTAAGAATGGATTTCTGTCTCCGAGAAGAAAGGAGCAGAAACATTTTGATAGCCTTCCTATTTCATATAAGATAAAATAAAAGCCAGGCTGTCTTTTCACTGATTTTATTTATACCATTGAAAAGGAGCTATAGTTGATCATTTAGAGCAGCACTGTCTGATAGAAATTAATGTAAACCATAAATTTGAGCCATGTGGGTAATTTTAAATTTTCTGGTAGTCATATTAAAAACCACTGACATAAACAAGTGAAATTAATTTTAGTAATATATTTTATTTAACTCAGTGTGTTCAAGATATCATTTCAGGCCAGGTACAGTGGCTCCTGCCTATAATTCTAGCACCCTTGGAGGCTGAGGCAGGAGGATCACTTGAGCCCAGGAATTTGACATTGCAGTGAGCTATAATGATTCCTCTGCATTCTACTTGAGGCAATCAAGTGAGACTCTGTCTCAAAAAAAAAAAAGAAAATCATTTCAGCGTATAATAGTATATAAAAGTTATTGAGATATTTTATATTCTTTTTTTGTACTTAGTTTTTGATATGTGATGTATAGCATATACTTATAAAACATATTCTATTTGAACCAACCATATTTCAAGGGCTTAGTGGCCATGTGTGCCTAGCAGCCACCATATTAGTGCAAATAAATGGATAAGTTAGAAGTTATTAGGAATGCATTAGTGGAAGAGAGGAGAGGCAGATTTACCTTGCAGTTATATTTGGGTTAATATTAAAACATTTGATCTTATCACATATCAGTTAGCCATATATAGAAGTGAATTACAACTCTACTGAGGCAAGAGACGTCCATCTGGAGTTATAAAGTTGCCATGATTAATCTACATATGAATAAAGAACAAATGTGTACCATACGCATACTCTGTCACAACCACTTTTAAGAGCAAATACCAGATCCTTATTTCTCCTAGAGTTAAGCAGCTATGGGTTTTCAATAGACATTTAGTAAGATCTTTCTTTTCTTGTGTTTAGATACATTAGAATTGTTTCTTATGGGCAATGATTCTTATCCTACACCTATTACTTTGAAAAAGAAAAGTATTGCTTGGTGGACAGATAAAAATGTAAAATTCAGAAATCCCCCTGGAGAAGAAAGCCTGGAAGAACGATTTAAAGGTAAAACATTACTAATATCCTTTAAAAACATACACTAGAGGTTTTAATGAAATACATTAAATTTTCTTTAGAATGTTAAAAAAGTTTATGCTTTTTAAAACAACAACAAATCTTTTTTCCTCAGCTTCATACCAAGTTAGGTAAATGTTATACTAAAATTCTAAAGAAAATGTATACTTTTAATAATGAATACAATTTTTCTGATGTTTTCTTATAAACATTTCAGCTATAATCTTTTAAAACTGCAGCAAAAGTTCCTTTGGAACAAGCCCCTGTTATTTATTATCTAAATTTATTTTTGTTTCTATGCTGCCTTAATTTCACAGTGTAATATCTCTTAACATTGTATCTTTGCATTAAATAATCTGCCTTTTGATATATACTCAATATCTTACTTTTCTAGTATTCTTTAATTGAGATATTAACCAAGTCTTTGTAATTTTTTGTTAAGTTGTTCCATGAGGAAATGGTTTTCTCTAGATTTTTAGGCTTCTTAGAATATGAATATATTTATACCTTTGAAAAATAAGAAAAATACTCAGATTATGTTGCACATCTTTGTTTTAGTAGAGTGTGAAACTCTTCATTGAATATTTTGTCTCATCCCTTCCCTACTCCTTTTTAAGGTACAACAAAGCCAGTGAACTGGCTTAACCCAGTATACATGCTGGATTCTGACCCAGATAACAATGGCTTCATAAATGAGGATTTTATTGTTTGGATGCGTACTGCAGCCTTACCTAATTTTCGTAAGTTATATCGTCTTATAGAGAGGAAAAGTGATTTACATCCAACATTACCAGCTGGACGCTACTATTTGAATATCACATACAGTATCCTTTTCTGGCTATGTTTCTATTCATAGAGCTTGAAAGGAGTTTAGTCCAACCTTATCTCAGTTATGTGGCATGTTACTTTGTGCTTTAGTTTTGATCTCTGCATTTTTACAAGAGTATGTGTGCATGTATGAGAATGTATCTTTTAATTTGTATCTTCTAGACATGTCTTAAATTGTATATACTTTGTACTAGGGTTTCAGGCATATCATTTAGTGAAATTACTTAAAATGTAGTTGCTTGATTTATAAATAAGCTATGTATTTTTACAGGGAAGATTATAATTGAGCTTAATGCAAAGGCCGGTGAGTATACTTAATACTAAATAAGTGTTGGTGGTACTGGGCTATTTTAATATATATTTTTAGATATTAAAAATCAGATGTGTTAATTCACATCAACATAATTGTTCATAATTATTGATCTGATCATAGTATCAAAACATTTTTATCATTAGCTATATTGTTCCATATTTATAACTTGGGTTCATTTTCAGTGCTGAAAAATATTTATTCCATTCTAAGTATATGTCAACACTGTGTGAGTACTATCCATTCACTATTTAATTCAAGCAGTAACACATCTTCATGTTATAGACAAGAATACAGGAAAATAGAGCATTTAAGTAACTTGCTTGAGGTTATGCAGGTAATAATTAGAAGGCCTTCATAACTAAGTTATTGACGCCATAGGCCATGACTTTACCATCAACTGCCAAACATAGGCTGCATCTTCAGTTAGTTCACTCAGGTAGTCAGACCAGCCCATATCTGCATAGACGTAAAGTCCTTTTTTAGGAGAGAAATATTGGGTAATTTCTTTTATTCTAAACAAAATCCTTACATCTTTTACTCTCTAGCCTATTTTTCACATATGTTGTGAATGAAAAGATTCATAAATATTAGAATTTTAAATGTTTGCTGATCTTGCATTTTTTTATTTTTCATAATCCTGATGAGTCATAAGTATATAGTTTTGCTTTTATAATGGATTAGTAAATGGTTAAATTAATACACCCAATTTCAAAATAAGGTTTTTTTGGACCCTGGTCTCTTAATATTGCACCTGAATACACACAACTGAATATGGCCTGCTAGTGGCAGACTGAAAGTGACCAAGTTTTTGAAAGTAGCCTCACATAGGACCAATTTTGAACAGATAGACCTAGTTCAGGTGCTGGTAGAAAGAACATTATCCTGAGGGGATAGCCAAAATAGAGGGCAGCTCTGTTACAATTAGCATCCCAAAGGATCTAGTAAAGAGTAAGGGCTAATGTCAGCTTGTAGCCTAGAGCACAATAGAGGGACTTCTGTGGAGTGCCGGGAATTCTTAGTTGACAGTTTGCTTTCAGGAAGTCTACAGCAGGGCCCCAGCACTGAAAAAGGAACTGTCAGGACGAATGCGGGATATCTTGCAGTCTCACACATTGAGAAGACAGGAATTTGGGCCTGCAAAACATCAAAGGTTAAATCATCAAAATTGGATGTAAGGTATGAACTAAATATTAGAATTAAGGCAGAAGCCCATTTTTTTAAGGATTGGGATACCTAGTGATTTGATACTGCATCACCCAGAACACGTTGGGTTAGTTAGAACTCTTAAAAAAATCATTCCTGCCTCAGGGTAGAGTTGATTTAAAATGTTAGCAGAACTTAGCCTGCTATTTAGAGTCATAGGGCCCCATCTTTGAGGATGAAATGTTGCTGAAGCTACAGAAACAGATGGAACTTAACCCTTGACTCAAAAGATGCTTTTGAAAAATTTAGAAACTTTTTGCCTAGGGACTTAGTTCTATCTTCTCTACCCTACCTCTTACCAAAATCCTAGAACTGGTCCACATAGATAATTCATCCAATACACTGGTATCCTGTTTCTTAAATATCCTTAACAGTCCACCCTTCATTTCCACTCCATTTTAGCTGTGTCACAGCATGGGTGTTGTCATTGCTCCAAATCAGCAAGTTGAAACATTAGTGTCATGCTTTTTGCCCTTGTGCTCAGAGCCCTCTCATAGTCTCCTAACTACACTTTTGCTACACAGGCTCTTTGAGCTCACAGAGACTTCTAGTCCCTGATTCTTCCATTTTCTCCTGGTCTGTCAACCTCCTCTTCCTGTGTGGGCTTCATTGCTGTTCATTTGAAGTATTTTTTTACATTACTTTCCTTTGAGGCCTTTTGCCCCTCCTGTGTAATGAGAGCAAAAGCACCTGAGAAATGATATAACCCTTAAATTTGGTTGTTTTGTAAAATATTTTGACTTTTACTACTAACATTTAATTTGCTAACTCAGTCTTTCATGATAATATAATTTGATTTGTGATTTACAACATATGAGTAAGGTACCTGTGGATCATAGAATTATACAAATGAATTATAAGCAATTAAATGTCAGCTTTTTAAATCGTGTTTTATACATCAAATAACTAGAGATGGAAAAGTCTTCCTATACCCTCTTCAGATTATCCTGTACATTCTTTTGATGGACGAAAACGGATGATCTTGAGCACTATTTCATGGATGGGAGGAAAAAATCCATTTTTGGGGATTGCTTACATCGCTATTGGATCCATCTCTTTCTTTCTGGGAGTTGTACTGCTAGTAATTAATCATAAATATAGAAATAGTAGTAATACTGCTGACATTACCATTTAATTTTATATTCTGAAAACAAATCTACTGCATGTGCATCAAGGCCAGTCCTGTTCAACTAGCTTTCGAATGCTGATGTCTGGTTAGTATGTCATTTTGAAGTTGGCACATACTTGTTTTTAAAAACAGTCTTTGTCCTTTGCTTCTCCCCTATGGATGACTTATGAAAATATATGACGGGTATAAAAAAATTAGCTATATTGATTATATCAACACTGTAACTGCCGAAATGGCATTCTAATGTTTGTTTTTTATTGGGACAGGCCATATGATGCATAGAGCCTCTTTCATGTGAATGCGTCTACTGCTTCGATGTTTATGCTGTACTGATGATTATATTGACATATAATGCTGTATATGTGTGCCTATTGTGTGAAGAAAGGGATTACAAGATGTATGAGTATAATGACTTGCTAACCTTTCAGGATTCAGAGTTACAGAAAGATGAAGAATGACCAAATCTAAATAAAACACTTCATCATTTTCATGTTGTCATAAGGCTTAAAGTACCATCTTTGTTGAGGTGGTTCATGCATTCAGTTTATCCAGTACAGTTCTTTGTCAAGCTTAGCATTGATTTCAAAGAATATGTAACCTTTGTGTCTGGCATAGGAATTAATAATGCTCATGTCTGAAAAGGTCAGGTAGGTCCCAGGTTGGAGAATTTAAAATTCCTCTTTCCATTTGTTCAAATGTTACAGTCAGGAACCCCAAGTCACATGGAATGTTTTTACTGGAAGTGAATGTGATCACTTCCCTTGAAGCTTACACTTCATAAGGGAAGAAAATACAAGTGAGATGGAAAAACTGCTTGGCAGATCTTCATCTTCTGCCTCAATTAGAAATCAGATGTGATTGTTCAAAGGAGACTATTTTCATTCTTGTGGTATTTAACATTCAGAAAATTAATTCAGCATTGGAAATATCTCAAACTGTTTTTATTTTTCAGGTAAGTGTTTTGACTGAAGTACTAATATTATATTCCAGAAAATTTTGAAAGTAGTAACCTAATTTCCTCTGTGTTTTATTCAATTTTTTGCATATAGGTCAAATATAGATATGTATGCACATTCTCTTTAGTTAAGGTACCAATTTTTTTGGTTGGTTTTCCTAAGACATACTTTAGAAAGATGTTCTATACCTAATTTCTGGAAATTTTGGATTATGTACATGATAAATTATAATATATATGGTTGAAGTAATTTTATTTTTTACTAACTGGAATTATTTTAATATTCCTTATTGAATAAATGCTGTAATTTGTTTGCTATGGAACTTATTAAAGTGAATGTAAACTTATTTTTCCAAATGCATGAAAATGTATGTATTAATCAGAGGTGGCTTAATTGCATTGAAATTGCTTTTTTTTTTTGCTAAAGTAACTCATGTTTGTGTAGAAGAATGCCTGTTTATTCAGTGTTTGTAATGATTTTTTTGAGTTATATTTTAAATCAAAAGGTCTGGGTAATGTATCAATTTTGATTAATATATGTTTTTTTTTTAAGAAACAACAATGTAATAGTTAATAGTAGAAATGTGCCACACTTTTTAAGTTTTGTGTAACATGAAATTCAGTTCAAAGAACTTGTAATTCATAATGATTTTTAACTGGTAAAAATATTACTTGCATGAAGTACTTGATGTATGGTTACCCTGACATTTGAGTACATAGGGCATCTTCTTTGTCTAAAAATATTCTTTGTTTTGTCAGTCCTTCAGAATGTTATTTATTCTGAAATTGTCCCTCTTGTACATGGCAGTTTATTTTCGGGGGTGCAACATTGGGAAGGAGGAATTTCTTCCAGTCTTTCCAGATTGAGTTTGTGCTGTGTAAAGAGGACTCCCATCCTGCATCTCTTTTTCTAATTGGGGGACTGAGGGTGTTGCTAAAGAAAAGTTGAAGAGCCCTTCTAACACTTTTCTCGTGGAGAAGATGGATTTTAAAATGTATTGGGAGTCTTTTCTATTTTACAAGTACACTGATGGCCTAAGTCCCCCTCCGTGCTACCATCTTCTGCCATTTGAGCTCTGAGGGACTCCTGTTGCAAAAATGAAGAATATGGAACATTCATATCACCCCTGTGAAGCGTGGGAGAAGGGAAAACAGTTCTTTTTCTTTCTTAAAAGCTTTATGCTCATCTTTTGGAAACATTGATGTCATATTCATCTTCTAAAGAATCATGTTGCATTTTAAGGCAGCTACATTAAGTAGAAGGCATTGAAGAATGTATTAATATTTAGAACATATTTTGACATATGAAAAGCTTTCCAATAGAAGAAATTATTCAATAAATAAAAGCTAAGAAATTTCATTGAAATCATAAGGTAGTTTCAGAATAAATTGATAAAAATAACTGTGTACTACCTAATAGAGAGTCATTCAACCAAGAGAAGAATTAAGTGAATATTATTTGTTTATTGGTTAGTGACAGAGTCTATTTGTAACCTTGATGATGTTAAAAGATAACATTCTGTTAGTATGTTCTCTAATAAAAATGAATAAAATTAATTTCACTGTGTTTAAGTATCTTGCTAAAATAACAATGCCTAGTGTTGTTACTAATGTTTAACACCAAATTTTAACCCAAGGTCAACGAGTCCAGGTTTGACTTCTCTATGCCTAGATTTGATAAAATGTCATTCATTGTTAAATTAATCACCATATTTATATTTATTGATCTCTCTGACAACATTAACCATCTGTTCTTACCAGAAAGTGGTCAGATTGTCACCTGAGTTATAGACAGACTGGCTAAGTTTGGTATTAGATCCAGGGGAATGTCTAATAAATAGAGAGGCAAGGATAATGAAAATAATGAAGTGGGACACACAGGAAATGAAAAGCCTGACTAGTGAGGAGCAGTGGAAAGGTTGGGTTAATGAGTGCTGTTCAGCCTGCTACCTCCTATCTTTGTGGAAACATTGCCTTAGAATTATTATATAAGACATCTTTGTTGGTTAAGCTGTAAAGTTTTGTTCTTTGTAAACATGGCTGGGGAGGATAGAAGGAATACGGAAGTATTGCCATTACAAGAACAATTTTGATGCTTAAGTGTCTCTTGTAGAGTCTGGATGATCTAGTGAAGTGTTTCAGAACCCCTTTTTAGTACACCATTCAGTAAACATAAAAATCACTTTTCTCCTAATGTCATTTGAAATTTCAAAATAAATATCTTCTCTAAAATCAGACCATGGTGGCCTTATTTCCTTTCATATATCTATAAAATTTATCAAAATAACTGTGTACACAGTTTAAAACATCAGACCGTAAGTTCTAAACGCTTTATGATGAAAAGCAGTAGTCCCTGCCTGAACTTTCCTTACCTCCGAGACACAATCACTTTGACTCCAAAAGTTGTTTCTTCTGTCATTTATCTCAGTATGTCTAAGTAATATGCCTATTCTGTTGCTTGATGCAGTTTTAGATATTATCTTCTTGGTAATGTTACATGATGTTTTAGCTCTCTAACACACATATAGTTACAGCATAATATTTAGTAAATGTGTTAGCTATTTAATTTTGAGTTTATAATTGTTTACTACAGAGCAAAGCAGTGTACCATGATTATTTTTTTTGCATAATTTTATTTTTCCTGGAATTAATAATTGCCTCATTTTTAACAGCCATGTAATTTTCTACAAACCCATTAGAATTGTTTCAGCTTCTCTGTCACATCTGCCATGGTCCCATCACTAGTTTTGAAGGGTGTTTGTACCCAAATCTCAGATAATGTCCCCATTTTTACTAGAGAGGTCTATTCTGTAGTTGTCCTTGTGTGCCAGTCTGTACTGGTTGCTCTCTTGGCCTGCTATACAGTGCTTATCCCATGACCTCCCTTTGTCGCCCCCCTGTGTTGGACCTCCTATTTCCTAGTTTACTCTCTTGTTTACTAGAACACTTTCTAAAGTATTTATAGCTTCCTATAACCTGTTTCCTAAGAAATAGTATATGAAAGGTACATTTTCTGAGTTCTTATATGTCTAAAACGTCTTTATTCCACCCTCACATTTCATTGATAGTTTGACTACACATATAATTTCAAATTAAAAATAATTTTCTGTCAGAGTCTTGAAAGCATTGCTCCCTTCTTTGTTAGTGTCCATTGTTGTTTTCAAGAAATTTGATCCTATCTTAGTCAGATGTTGGACCTCCTAGACTGATGCTTGGTTTTCTTCTGTTTTCCTCCAGTTGTTTATATGCTATTTTCTCTGTTGTTTTCTAGGAGAATTTTTCAGTTTGGTCTTTCAACATTATCTTTCTTCTATTAAATTTATAACATATTTCTAAAAATATTTTAATTTCTAAGACTTCTTTCATTTCTATTCTGTTTTCAAAGTATCCTAGTCTTAGTTCACAGAGTATCTTATTTTTCTGAGGATGTATGTGTGTGTGTGTGTGTACATATAGATATGCATATGTATTTTGCTTTTGTTTCGTACTCTATTAACACCAAGATTTTTTTGTTGCTATTTTTAACTTGTTTTTTATCTTGTTCACATAGACAACTTCCCTGGTGTTTCTAGCTAGTCTCGACAACATATGAGTAACCCTCGCAAACTATTTGAAAGCTCTGTGTTTGTGGGCAGTGCTTGAAAAGTGATGGGCCTCATTGGCACAGCACCATTCAGTAATTATTTGTTACCCTGTTCATGATAAAAAGCTTAGACAAGTAATAAATAGTTGGCAGGTCAGCCTCCATAGGTAGACCACATTTTGAGACGCAGTGTGCCAGGGAGTGGTTGGTAGGGAATAGATCCTTTGGCTGAGGACCTTTTCTCTGGAGATTTTTAGTTTCTCTGGGGAAGAATTCTCTAGTTTTCTGCAGAAGGAAAGAGGTTCCAGGGGTTTATGTTTCTTACTGCTTTTAACTCTACGTCTTCCTGTCCTCGACCTCACATTCTGATTCCTACTTCACACATATTTCCCTTTTACCCACTTCCTCCATCTCCCTTCTATCTAGTTGTCTCCATTAATTTCTGCAGATAAAAATTCTCTGGTCTTCTACCCGTGGGAGACAGTGATGGAGCTGAGAGATCCTATTTGTATGACTGAGAGGGAGAGGGCAGAGGACTTGGGGATTTGACTATTCTGTTTTATGTGATTTTTGACATGTCATTTTCAGGCCTGTCCCTGTCTCTACTGTAACTTTTACCTCCAAATCTGAGCTTCTCAGGGGTTGTAGAACCAATCAGCCCACTTCTCACTGGTATCCCCCTTTAGATTGCAGTTTCCTCTGTCCAGAATAGCCATATTCTATCTGCTTTCTGTCTTCCAGAAAGTTGTTGAAATTGCTTATCTGTTGCTGCCAAATTTCAGGCCCATATCTTAAAAAAAAATTGTTTTTTAGATTATCACATGGTAAACTTCTTTTTTGTAGTGTACAGTTTTAACACCATAATAGGATATAGAGAAGTACCATCACCCCCCAAAAAACTCCCTTATATCATCCCTTATGGTCACCTCTCCCCCCAACTTATAACCCCTGGCAACCACTGATCTGTTTTCCATCCCCATGGTTTTATCTTCTAGAATATTATAAATGGAAATATCATGTGTAACCTTTTGAAACTGGCTTCTGTTACTTAGCATAATGACTTTGAGAATCATCCAAGATGATGTGTCTATCAGTAGTCTTTCTCATACCTTTTGATTTCCAGTCATTTTACTGCAGTGGGCGGGAGGAGAGAGAGATTCTTAGGGCCAATGCACTGTCTTAACCCAGAAAAACCTTGAATCAAATATGCCCTTCACTTTTTGGTGATTTTATAAATTAAAAAAAAAATCTTTACAAGATAAACATATACTTTAAGTGATATAAATGGGAGCTTGTCTATATATCACAAGCTTTTCTATCCAGGGTAATGTGGAAGATGATTGAACTCCCCATACATCCTTTCTAAGCCTGATAAGCTACTTTGTTCAAACACCAGAAATACACACAAAGTAGCTTTACAAATATATGTCAAGTTGTGCCTGAACTGCCTCCCCTGCCTCCAACCCACACTCTTGAGAATCAGTGGTCTGAAATAATCCCTGGGATGTGTTGTCTTTCTTTTTCACAGCAAAGCTTGTAAAACAGTATGTTTATATTTTATTGTCATTTTCAGCTTCAGTCAGGCTTTCATGTCAAGATTGCACTGTTCACTGTCATCGTCACCTGTGTCTGAAAGATTCAGTAGAAGGAGTATAGATTTTAGAAGTAGGTTGATAATGGTTCTTATACATACAAACAGTACCTTCTGATTGCTTAATGTCCTAAACCATTTACCATTTCCTTGTCTGTAAAATAGGGATTTCAATGCTCACTTGACAGATTTTGTTTTGAGGAATAAGGGAAGTGATAGATGAAAAGCACTTAACACAAAATATAGAATAATAGGCACTCCAGGAACAAGTCCTAATCCTTTCTGTCAAATCAGGTGAACTCACCCTTATCTTGATCTTTTTGCTCTACTTGATAGGCATTTTCCTTCCTTCTCCATCCTTAGCATCTGGCTTCTGTGAATAACCCCTGATTTTCTTTTTACTCATCTGTTCCTTAGTCTCCTTTATGTATTCCTTAGTTATGCTCACCATATAAGGCCAAAACAGGTTATTAAGCCAAAACAGGAATTATCTCACACTAGCCTGAGATTTCTCTTATATTCCTCAACATAGTGAATGATAAGAGCAACACCTTGAGAGAAGCCAGAAACCCTAGCTCTCCTCTCCAGCTGCCCAATCCGATAAATCACTACACTCCATTGAATTTTGAAGGTACTTCCTCTTAGTTGGTTCTCTCATCCATCCCGTTATCTACATCTTTGCTGCTGATTTAGTTCAGGTTTTCTTTCGCCTTCTTACTGACTCTTTGACACTAGTAACTCATGTCCAGTTTGGCCTTTCACTACTAGTAGAGTGATTTTGAAATAGAGCTCTGATTTTAACAGTTTGCTGCGTGAACCTTTAAATGGTCCTAAGGCATCGTCAAGATATTTAAATTCATTGAAATTGGCCTTCCACTGTTACCTCAATCCTCCATCTTCTGTCAAACCAATTTGCAATTCCCCAAGACATCTGTTCACACCATCTTCTTTGCCTCTGCATATGCTGTACCTTGTGCCTAGATTTTTCTTCTTTTGATTTCTCCTTACCCAGCCTTTTTCTCCCATAATGACAGTTAACATTTATGGAGTTATCTCATTTAATATTCACAATCACCCAATGATGGTGAACACTATTAAATCCATTTCAAAGAAACTGAAAATAGATTATGTAACTCGCCTTCAGTCACATCACTATTAATAAGTGACAGATTCAGGATCTGACTTCCAAGTTTCTAACTCTCCAACAGTATTTTTTCTCTTCTCACTCCATCTAGGCCTCTATTTTTATAGTTCCTGCAATACATCAATGCTCGATTCCAAATTTGATGGGGATAAGACCACCAGGGCTTAGGGATCCCATTTCTGAGGCCGTGGGAGGAGAGGAGATGAAGGAATGCTGCCTGAGCAGGAGCCGGAGATAAGGGCAGAAGTTAACTGTCTAGTTGGGGGACAACATTCCAGTCATCTGGGGGTACAGCAAAGCAGACTCCCACCTTAAAGCCTGAGAGGACTCATGCCTAAAAATCCTCTGAGCTGCTTGACATGAAAGCCGTCCAGGGCTGTAAAGGAAGATTGCAAAATGTCAGCCTGGGAGAAGGGCCCCAGGCTCCAACTCCAAACACCAGGTTGAGCTCCTGCCCTCCCCTTTCTCAGTAGAACGCCTCAGTTAATGGGGAGCTAACCTCCCAGTAAGAAGTACCAATCTCTTTGTTCCTCAAGCAAATGGGCCACAGCTGCTGAGTTCAGAGCTACTATCTATACCTACCTTAAGGTGTAGTTGTGCTTAGTAATGAGCTATGTGTTCCTGCTTCTATAGATAAAAGAGTGATTAGCTAAGACATCTTGTGACTATTACGGGAGACTTGAAACTTGTACACATTGTAACCGACGAGCTTTTCACATGAAATCATTGTAATCTATAGCATGAAAAAGAGAATTAAAATGGGTGCTTGATTTCAGTCAGTGCCACTGGGCTCATGAGAATGCTGGTGGTCCCCTGAATTGCCCACACCCTTTCCCCTTACTTTTTGTGCCCATGTCTTTGTCTCTCCCATCTCTTGCAGCGCACACTGCCAGGGGACCTGGTTATATCGGGGGCTCCGCGAATCCCCGATACACATTCAGATTGTTAATCATGTTCTCCAGAATCTGGAATGTGTTTTAATTTTCTGCTCCATTTATTCTAATTCTACCAGACTCTGCTAAAATTTTTTCCTTTCAAAACCTTAGCTACTTCTCTTGAAATTTTTATAGCAACTTTTGTTGTATCAGTCACCTGAAATGTCATTTATGTCTGCATTACATTTACTATTATGTGTATATTATATTCCTAATTAGATTATAAGCTTCAAAGGTCAGGGACTTTAAAAAAATATTCCCCCAAATGTATTGCAAAGTGTTACATTTTTAATGGGTAGCCAATAAATTATTGTTCAACAGGAAGTGACTCGTGTTTATATGTTTTATGAAATTGTTTATCACATATAAGGACTTTAGAGCCAGAGATAAAGCTCATTAGTCTAACCCCTTAACTTTAATGATGAAAAGACTGAGGCTTGCAATTAGGTAGATTATTTATTTAATAAGTAATACAGCAATTTATAGACAGCATATGTTTCCTGTTTTCCAAAGGTGATCCATAGAACTATGTGATAAAGAAAATATGGAATTATATTGAAATGATGTCTTTTTTAATATAACCAGTGGTTGTTACACATTAAAGTTCACATGAAGCTGTTCTATTATATTGATCTTGTAAAATTAGAAGTAGATTAAACATGGTTCCAGAATTAATGGACACACATACCACATATACAAATCACACAAAACTCTGTTCTGGCTTTCTTCTGTTTTTGTGATTTACAGATGTTACAGGCAGGATCAAAATCAGAGTTGTCATCTTGTTTGTTTTTTAAAGGAAAAATAAAAGATTGGGTAACTTGTTTGGTAACTTTGCATCAGTAATTGTGAAATGTTTTCATTTACTACTTTCACATCTGATGTGCATCTTATTAACAAGACTTAGATTTACCACTGCCTACCTCAGATTATCTACCTTTCTATATAGCATACTGCCAATTCTGTTATACTGTTTCAGAACCCTCTGGAGGAAGTATTTTTCAAAAGAACCATTTTCTAATATTACAAAAGAACAAGGACAAAAGAACTCCAAATTGATGTTTCAGAAAGGAACCTATTTCGAAAGTAACTGTTCTGGTTCAGAGGATGAATTTAGAAATCTGGTAACGCATTTCAAGTGTGCTTGGAAAGAACCAATGAAGTCTGACAGGCATTCAGGCAAATTTCAGCCATATTTTTTATGTCAGGGTAATCACAATATTCAGAATAGGAGCAAGGAGATAATGAATGAGGAACTCTGGGACTGAAAAATATTTGGAAGGTATTAAGAAAGATTTAAAAAATTTTTATGCTCAATAAGTTCCCTCTTTTGTGCAGCATAATATTAATTTAACCAATGTTTACTGAGCATTTTCTGTACGCCAGTTACTAGTCTAGATGCTGGAGATACACCAGTGAACACAACAAGAGTTTAGAACAGAGTCATATTATCTAACTTAAGTTCTTAAAAGGGTCATTGCTGTGTGGAAGATAGACAAGTGAAAGTGGAAAAGTGGAAACAGAGAAACCAGTTAGAAAGACTTTTGCAGTACTCTGAGCAAGAGATGATGACAGCCTGGCCTGGCATAGTAGTATTGTTGGAGATAATGAGAAGTGGTCCGATTCAGATTATATTTTGAAGGTGCAGCCTATAACATTTCGTTAAACAGCATTTTTAAATGAATTGGCTGTATGATATGATAGAAAGAAAACAATCAAAGTTTAGGGCTTGTAATAAGGAAAATTGTAGAGGAGAAGGTTTGGGAATAAAGAGTGGAAAGTAGAATTCAGTTTTGTTGGTAAGTGTGAGATGTTCATTAGACATTTACTTGAAGACGTTTTGAGTTAAAAGGAAAGAAAGGTCAGGCTGGAGATAAATGAGAGTTGTCGGCACACAAACGGTATTTCAAACCATGGGGTTTCATGAGATCACAAAAGGGATGAATGTAGAAAAAAGGTGAGATATTCTGAAATTTAGAGGCTGAGAGTATAAAGATCCAGGAAAAGAAATTAAAAGGAGCAACTGTAAAAACAGAACCACCTTAGGACTGTGTTTCAAGCTGTCCATCATGTTAAACTGTATTGTATTTATGGCTTATCTCTGAATTAAAAATTAAAAGTATATTATGAGGGAGTGATCAACTATGTTAAATGACGTTAATAGATGGAGATGAAAATTGAGATACTTAAAGCAATACAGAAGCTATTGGTGATTCTAACAAGAGCAGTAAAAGCCTGCCCAAAAGAGGATTAAGAAAAGATCAGAAGGACAGACAAGTATAAGAGTTCTGTTTTATTTTGAAGGAGAAGAGAAATGGGATGGTAACCGAAATAAAAGTAGGGTCTTTTTGTTTTAATTTGGAAATGTATTGATAGAATGATCTAGTAAAAAGGGGAAAGTTGTACTGAACAAAGTGACATGCACATAAGGATCTACATCTACATTAGGATCTATTTAATGTGAATTCTTGGTTCTTAGGACAAGCTTTCTAGATCTGTCACACAATTTATAATGTGTCATTAATTCACGTGTTGGTTAGTGAATACTCCCCTTTAAGCAATGCTGGGGATTGGTAAGAAATTCTCATAATCTCTATTCCTGAGAAATTTACAATCTAGTTGGCTAAATGGAGAAAACACAGTAAGAGAGCACATACAACTTTTAACAAATTCAAGTTATAGACAATCCACTTAAAAAGAATGCCCATGTCCCAGCTATTCCCACGTGGTAACTGTGCTCAAAGATTTGGTAACTGTAAGTCAGAGGGGGTAGAAAACTAGGACCTTTCAGTCAGACATGAATTGGGTGTTTATAAACTTTGGTGAGGAAGAGAATTTGAACTGGGACTGGTAACTTGGTGAGCCTATTAACATACAGTAGATTGTGAGGGAAACCTCAAGAATTACAAGGAATAATTTCAACATTACTAATTTTTATCCACACATTTCACCTTTGTTGAACCCATATATTATTAGCTTCTATTTGAAACGACAATGGAATAATTTGTAAGTTTGTAGAAAGGTGGAAAGCTATTTATACAGGGTAGATATCTGTACACCCTTGAGGGTGAGCACACGGAATAAAGACACTTGGAGATTAAGCAAGATTGATGCAAGATACACTGTCGGCCTTTCTGTACAGTAAATAATTGCTATGCCTCGCAACTCCAGCCAAGGAATGTAGTGTAGTGGCTTGCTGGACCTGAGACAGCAAGATTTATGAGTACAGATTTGCATCCCATTTCTTGTCCCCCAATTAAATTTTCTTCCCTTTTCAGCATTTCCCCGGACTCAGAATCGAGCAACCCGCTCCCACCGTTTCGGGACACTGGAAGAACTTCTTGCGTGGGGAGTTCTGCAGCATCTGAAGGTATAAGATAAAAATTGGTATTCCCGACACATTTCTTTCCAGCATATTCTCAGCACAAGGAACAATTTCTACCGTTTCTTCGGTGGAAAAAAACTGTATCCGTGTAAGAGGTGTTAGTTACCCTTTTTGTTCTGTATTTCATCCAGCTTCGCAACTATAGTTTGGCCAAATCGGTATTCTTTCAGCCTCTAAACAGTGGCTCAGGGATTGCTCAGTTTTACTCCTTCTCGCTCAAAACACATTAATTTTCTGTGATAGCCTGGTCTCACATTACTTTTATCTAAGCTTTGTTAAAACAGTACTTAAAACGTACTCCCCGTCTCTCTGATCTGAAAAATCCCCTGCGTCCCCCCTGCTTGGCTCCAGGAGCCGGCGGCCAGAAGTGCTCGGCAAAAGTTAGCGGCGGGATCCCGGGACACAACCGCCGGGCCGGCTAGAGCGGCTCGAGCTGTACCGCCGCTCTCGCTGTTTCTGCTGCTCTCTATGGTTAGGAGCGCAAGCCCCTCCTCCGCCCGGAAACTTTTGTGTTCCCGAACGCTTGCGCAAGGCCAGCAGGGAGTTCCGGTTCCGGCGTGGCGATCTTTCGTTGCTGGTGTCCCGTTGTTGCGGTTGGTGGGCAGTAACTGAGCCAAGATGCTGCGCAATCTGTTGGTGAGGAGCTTCTCCGCTTGCATTCGGGACCGGGGTGGGTTTGGGGAGCGTAGGCTGAGGGACCACGACAGATAACCCTCTCTGGAACGGGGACAGAAGGCGTTTTCTGGAGTCACCTTGGTTGGTGTTCTTTTTCCCCTGACCTTACTTTCCCTTCCATCTGTTCCTCTCACCCCAGGCCGTTGCTGGGTGGATGTTGGGATTGGAGAGGCCAGGAGGGTGACCGGAGACTTGTGGGTTTGACTCGTCGTGGGTTCTTAGCTACCACCCCTAACCGTGTGGGTCTGATTTGAGTAAAGCGAAGGACGAGATGGGAAGTTTCTGATACCCGGAAGCATCAAGCAGAACTGTGTATCTCTGGTTTTGGGAAGTTTCAAGTTTTCAATGGTTCTGAGCTTAGCGAGCATCAAAAGGCAGTTGGCATCATTCAGTTGGATGGGAGTTTAGAAGTAGGCATGGCCAAAGTGCAGTATTGCTTCCATCAAGCGATTCTGCATCGCCCTTCACCCCTCCACCGACTTTGAGCACTTGAAATATTTTCCTGAATTTTTGAAAAAGAAAAGGAAAATGTAACGACGATTATTTTCTTTTGTAGTTATTCAGTGAAGTTTTACTTAGCTTCTCGGTATCATTGGTTGTAGAAAGTAGATTGCCTATTTGTTTCATTATTTAATTTAACTAAATACGTAATGCAAGTCTCTTTTGAAAAAGATTTATGCTCTATTAAAAATTTCCTAGGAAAAAATGGAATGAGGGAAACATTTTAAGTAGGAATCATGCCAGTGTATTTTGCTGTCAAGCAACAGATTTTTAATAACATTGGTAGAATATTATGACAACATTTGAGTTTAGTATATTTTCGTTTGCTATTTTTTCTCTAATAGTGTGTATCAATAAATGTTTTCCTCAAGGATAAAACATGCTATTGGTTCAATTCAGGTAAAGATCATGGTTCTGTTTGGTTACAATGTGCACGAACTGCTTCTCAGATATGGTATTTGGATACTGAAGAATGTAATATGAAGAGCAGAGGATGGATAACAAATTGAAAAACTTGGGTGCTGGTCCATGACTTTGCTACTGACAAATCTCATATGCTTTATCTCTGAAAGGTTGGAAATGGTTGGTTTTGAAGGTTTCTTTAGGCTCTAAATCTGTTTAATATATATAGATTTTCTATTTCAGGCTCTCCGTCAGATTGCCCAGAGGACCATAAGCACTGCTTCACGCAGGCATTTTGAAAATAAAGTTCCAGAGAAGCAAAAGCTGTTTCAGGTACTGAAATATTTATAGGAGATTGTTATTTGCAATTAGATTACCAAAAGGTGGAGATAGGATAAACAAGCATGTGTATAAATTAGAAGATATGCCAACATAGGCATTAAAAAAATAGTCGAGGTTATGTACTGTAGTGTTAGTATTGGTTATCTCTTGGGGAAAGACTTAGTGGAGCAGAGCGATATGCCTTTATAAATAGATTATGAGTGATTTTTTTAAAAAACTGTGATTTCTAGTTTTTCCCAAATAAAATTTCAAGTGATAAAAAAGTTGTATCTTATATACTACATAGAAATAAAATACTTTATTTAACAGATATACTAAATATCTACTGTATGGCAGAGGCTGGATTAGATGGTAGGGATATAATTTAGGACTATAAACCAAAATCTCTTCCTCACTTTTTTAAGGGAAAAAAGTGTGCCATATGACTAAATCTAAAGCGTGATGATTCTTTTATATTTAATTTATATTTGAGTTTTTGAGTTCAATGCGTATATTTTATAGTTTTAACATTTATATATTCCTGGGAAAGACCATCTTTATTGGATCTCAAATTTGAAAGAAGACTGCTCACTTTTAGGAGTTCTTATTTTTAAAGTAGTAGGAGTAGAGAAAGAAGAAAATAGTTAATTTTGATATTTAAAGTATTTTCATTTCAGAGGTTTAAGGCGTTATTTCATTTTATATGAATGCTTAGTCTTTTGAAACTTAGTTGGAAACAAGTGACACATCTATTAATGTTTTTTTTTTTTTTTTTACCTAGCAAGATGATGGAATTCCAGTGCATCTAAAGGGCGGGGTAGCTGATGCCCTCCTGTATAGAATCACCATGGTTCTTACAGTTGGTGGTAAGGCATTTGGAATGTTTGAAGGTTTATAAAAGTGATGGTAATAATAACTAACAACTTCATTGCTTTTGCTGTGCCAGTATTTTAACACAGAGTTTGTCTCCAGAATCGGACATTTCTCTGCATCTCACATAAGTACTCAAGAGGGTGATTGATATATACTGTATACGAGCATTTTGATATCCTTCTAAAAAAAATACATCAATAAGGTTTGATGATTATCTTGTGATAGAGGTGGCTTTCTGAGTGTACCACTAGTGGCCCTGAAGGCTGTTGTTTTTTAGCCAAAAACAACTACTCTATCCCAGCTCCTATAGTAGGGGCTTTTAAACATGTTGTCTTTGATGCATAATAAAAGCATATTTTATATCTAAACCCTGTACATAACTGAAACAAAACTTGTACCGAATAATACTTAACTTTTACCTATGCAAAATGCTCTGACATTTTTTTCTATGGGTTAAGCAGGTCCATTAGTATTAGCAGTGGCATATCACAAATTGATGTAGTAGGAGCATAGTTAGGGATTCAGATGATTGCTTTCTAGGGAAGGAGGGAAAGCAAGATTTGAGCGATTACCGGGTGCAGATTACATTGATAGGAATGCCACATACTGTCACTTCTGTAACTCTTGCATGAAGTCTGTAATGTATCCTCATTTTAAAGATGAGGCAATTGTATTAATTACCCTAAATTATATTGCTTCTGTGTGGAAAAGTTGGGATTTGAACTCTAATTGCAGAGTTCCCCTGCTCATACCAAGGTGCCTTGTTTGGCTGGAATTGAATACAGTTAAGTAGAAGGGGTATTTATTGATCAAGACAACAACCAGATAGTAATATTTGGGCTTTCTGAATAAGTTAAGTCCTAAATTCTTTTCAGTCAATGTGACTATTAGACATTCTGGTACACGGTTTCAAAGATAAAATTCTAGTTATTAACTATTTTTACATTAAATTTCATTATTTTAACTTCCGTGGTTTTACATTAATAATACACTTTAGGGAAGGCTTGCATATTTTGACCTCTATTCTTATTTTTCAAAATTTTATATATTATTAAGTTGACAAATACATCATTCTGCTGTATCACTTTTATAAAATTGAACTAATATTAAAACTATATTAAATTTAAAATTTTGCTAACACCTATCAAAATACTTTTTTGTGTTCTCGTGAAGGTAGTCTTAATGCAAACTTGGCCATTCTCATAACTTTTGAGCTTAAATGTTAGATTTATATAATTAAATGTCAGTTACTGGTAAGTTCTTTCATTGTTTTTATTTTTCAGGAACAGCATATGCCATATATCAACTGGCTATGGCTTCATTTCCCAAGAAGCAGGATTAACTTCAGTCATCCCAGCAATCACTTGGTTCAATTTCATTCAGCTCTTCATGGACCAGTATATCTGTTAAATAACTGAGCTCTTCTTTGGGGATCAATATTTATTGACTTGTACTGACTGTCTCCAATAAAGCAGTCTTTACCATGCTTTGTCTGATTTTATCACTTAGGATATATGACACCAATAATTTCAGCTTTTGGTCAGCCTTGTAAATCTTAGGAGCAAAAAAATAATCTTTTGTCATTAAATATAAAGCGTCATTATTGTTCTTTTAGTGAAATTTTACTTTTAACGGCTCAAAATTATATAATGGATAGTCTTCAACTTCAGTTGAGTTTGACACCTGAAAGCATCTTGCGTTCTCATCACCACGAACCTGTGAGTAGTGGAAGCAGGTTGGTTTTGGCTCCTGGAATTATAAATTTTTTTTTCTTCTCAGCTATGTGAAAGTACGTTTAAATATTGGATATATTCCACAGCTTAGAATTAGGCTTTAGCAGAATGGCTGTAAAATAATTCAGTATTTTTTTTCCCCCACACATAATGAGTTCAAGTTAGGAACCAACCAAGGCAAGATTTCCTGGGTTCCCAAGCTATCATACCATCTAATGAAACTACAAATCTATCATTTACCCTAAAAGGTAGCTAGGTACTTAATAAAACAGTAGCCATTATTGTTTTTTCATAACAGGAATGTTTCAAAAAGATATATTTAGGGAATACAAAATGTAAATAGATGCAGAGAATGTAAGAATCACAAAGGCTGGGTACGGTGGCTCATGCCTGTAATCCTAGCACTCTGGGAGGCTGAGGTGGGTAGATTGTTTGCACTCAGGAGTTCGAGACCATCCAGAGCAAGAGTGAGACCCCGTCTCTACTAAAAATAGAAAGAAATTAGCTGGACAACTAAAAAATATATATATTAAAAAAAAAAAATTAGCTGGGCATGGTGGCACATGCCTGTAGTCCCAGCTACTTGGGAGGCTGAGGCAGGAGGATTGCTCAAGCCCAGGAGTTTGAGGTTGCTGTGAGCTAGGCTGACACCACGGCACTCTAGCCCAGACAACAGAGTGAGACTGTCTCAAAAAAAAAAAAAAATCACAAAAAGAATTATGGTGTTGCTATTGGCAGTTTGGTTCAGGGCTTGCAGAATCCTTCCTGCTGTCTGAGATAGCTGTGCTCAGAGCTGGGATTTCATAACCGTCTAGTCTGGGGACTCGCTGGATCCTGGTATGCATCCATGTGCAGAGCACCATCTTGTGAACCACTACCTAGGACTTTCCTTCTATATGTGTATCAAGATTGATGATTCAAGTCAGCAGATACTGAATGCCTACTGTGTACCACCCACTGTTCTAGCTGCTTGGGAATCATTGGTGAGCAAAATAAACAGGTTTCCTGCCCTCACAGAGTTTATATTATGAGGGGTGGCAGGGAAGATATTAATAGTTAATACTAAAAAAAAAGAAAGAAATTGTACAGATTGTTAGAAGATAAATTCTATGGAAGGAAAGACCAAAGGGAAAGCTGCCATTGGGGGTAGGTGACTGATTGCAGTTTTAAATAAGGTGGTCAGGGTAGGCTTCCATAGGAATGTCAGAATTAAATAGAGGCAATAGGTGAGCTAGTCAATTATATCTAATTGTCCCTCAGTGTCGATGGGGCGAAACTCACAGATGCTCAAGTCCCTTATATAAAATGGTGTCATATTTGCACATCCATATACTTTAAGTTATTTCTAGATTACTTATACCTAAGTAATAGGTATAAATGCTATGTAAATAGTTGCATTGTTTAAGAAATAACAATAAAACGTCTGTACATGTTCAGCACAAATGCAATGATCATTTTTTTTCTCTGAATATTTTCAGTCTGGTTGGTTGTATCTACAGATGGGGAACACATGGATATGGAGGGCTTACAGTATTGGGGAAAAGGCATTCTAGGAAAAGGGAAAAGCCTAGAACAAATGCCCTAAGGTGCCTGGCATGTTCAAAGAATAGGAAGGCAGGAGCAGATACTGCTGAGAGGGTGAGGGAGAGGAAGTCAGAGAGGCAAGGACAGGCCACACCAAGTAGAGCCTTGTGGGCTATTGTGAGGACTTTAGCTTTTACTCCACGTGATATGGGGAGTCATCACAGGATTTCTCACTTGAGAGTGACTTCCATGTCTTAAAAGAGGATTAGCCTGGCTCCTGTGTTAAACCATAGGGGACCAATGGTAGAAACACAGACCCATTAAGATGCTTACTGCAGCAACCTAGGTGAGAGACGACTGAAGCTAAGAGCAGGTGTTAGCCATGAAGGTGATGAGAAGTGGTCAGGTTATGAACAGAGTAAGATCTTTATTACCTTAAGACCTTACCCTTCGTTATCCATCCATCCATCATCCGTCCATCCTACAATTACTTATTGAAAGTCTACTTTGCATACGGCACTATTCAAGGCTCACACAATACAACTATGAAGTGGACCAACAAACTCCTCCATGGACCTTCCATTCTCGATGGAAATAGACAACAAATAAATTAGTTCACAAGCATGATAATGTCCTATAGTGGGAACCGCTGATAAACAGGTGATCTATTAGGAAGAATAGTAAGGTGCAAGCTAGAAAAGGGCTCAGAGTAAGTGACATTTGAACTGACTGGAAAAAAGAAGGAGCCAGCTATAAGTCAAGAGAAAAGCGTTCCAGGGAAAGGGAAATTGCTTTGCATGGTTGAAGTGCAGAAAGAACAGTGTTGTTGGAAAATAGGGAGCTGGAGTAAACAGCAATTGTTATCTCTTCCCCAGTGATTAACACAGCAAATCGCCCTGCCCCTAAACACAAGGTCTAGATTGATCTTTTGTTTTCATAATATTATGCAACACCATCTGATAACCATAATGTTGATTTAGCAAGAATACCAAACATAAACTAACATGGTCATTCTATCCCAGCCAGTTATTGTTACTATTATTAGTAAGAATTAGAAGCTGAGAAAATACAGTTAGAGAGATCAAATACATAACAATTACATTTGAACTAGATTTCAAACCTTGGTCTGTCTTATTCTGAAGCCCATTGTTTATTATGTACCATGTTACTTCCTAGATGAGGAAAGAAGGAAAAAAGTACTTAGGATAACTTTGCTGGTTGGTTTCCCCACAGACTTTGTTCCCTTTGAACACTGTTGTATCACTAGTTGTTTGATGAATTGGCTTCATAACAACTGGCAATTTTTTATTCTTTCTCTTCTCTCAGATTCCCAGGAATCTGGCCCTATGTTTGCTCCACTTGCCTAGTTCTATTAAAATTATAGTTTTGCAGCTGATATTTATCATTAAAAAAAAAGCTTCTACAAGTCAAGGATATTTTGAAGGACTCATCTAATTAACGAGGAAAACCAATCAAAACCCAAGACATTTTCTAAATTTTTATCCTAGTGTAATACACTGGAAGGAAAAACATGATTAAATGTTTGTAATTAGATTGGTTGGAAAGTAGAGAACTGCCTACTGAAATGATAATTTTAAAGCACATAGGAAGTCAGCTAAAGGAAAGCAAAGACATAATATTGGATTTTGCAAACAGTGTTAGAATATATGTATGTATATATATAACTTTGGACTTGAGTATTGATTTCCAATTAGGAGTGTTCCATTAATATAATGAAGGATGAGCTGTTTCTTGAATTCTGAGATTATGCCAGATCTTTACCGACCTCTTGTAAGAGGCTGTCTGTCATCTTCCCTGAGTTGCTTAGAATATTCTCTGGCATTATTCTGATGGTTAAAGACTAGTGTCCTTGTTTGGCCTTGTAATTTCTCTGTCCTGCCCATTTTACCTCAGTTAATGAAGTTAACTAAAACAGTCCATGGCCATCAATGTTTGGATGCCCTTCCCACAACGCTTTTTCCTAAAACAGTATCTGCTTTGGGAAATCAGTATGCGATGAACCATCTTGACGGTTTTGGTCACAAAAACATACATTTACAGGTGCCATTGTCTCTTCTTAATTCTATCCTAATGATCATCAAAATGATTTTTAGAAAAGATTTCTTTCCACTTTAGTGGGAACATACTAAGAAAAGTAGACCAGGAAGTCAAGGATGAGGAGCTAAGATTCTGGTTTTTGTTTACCTCTGTCCATATTTATCAATAAAAGTCTAGACGAAAAGCAACTAACAGAATTCCTTTACAGGACTGAAAGAAAAGCAAACAAACTGATACATTTCTCAAAAAGTAATTTTGAATATCGGTTTATTCTTCAAGACTTGAAAGATTCCCTATGTTCGTTTCTTAAAGCTGTAGCTGTCTAGTTTAAATAATAAATTTGATGGGATCTCTAAGTGGTTAATAAGTACAATTAATAATAAAAAAAGAACAAAAAAAATGAAAAATAATAAATTTGTGATAATTGGTTTCCAAATCAACTTTTTAATTGGTAAAAATGGCTTTTTATTATAGGTGATTATTAAGTATGCTGAGAAAAAAAAAAGAAATGGACTTCTATGGAACACTTAATAAGTACTCCATGCATATATTATTTTTGAAATATTTTCTGATTATAAAACTAATTCAGTCATACATATAGTAGGTACAAAGAAAAATAAAGAAGGATGCCTCTGTAGTGTTCTAGTCTTGTTCTGTGAATAAATAACCAGCGCACAGGGCTGTTTTTAGGACTCTGCTTCCATCTCTTATCTTGGCTCTTGCTTTCAAAATCCCTTCTTCAGCGTAAAAGAATTGTAACTCCGGTAACTCACACTTCTCAGCTTCACCACCCGTATTAGTTGGGTTGGTGAGCCACAGATTGGATGGCTTAAACAATAGCAATTTAGGTTCTCACAGTTCTAGAGGCTTAGCAGTCCCAGATCAGGTGTGAGCTTATTGGGTTCCCGGTGAGGCTCTCTTCCTGGCTTGCAGACAGACAGCGGTTCTCCCCATACCCTTACATGGCTTTTCCTCACCGTTGTGTAGAGAGAGAACATGCTGCGGTGTCTCTTCCTCTTCTTAGAAGGACACCAATAATATCGGAGTAGGGCCCCACCCTTATGACCTCATTTAACCTTTATTTCCTCCTTATCGGCCCTATCTCCAAATGTGGTCACACTGGGAGTTTAGGAGTTCAACACAAGAATTTTGTCAGGATACATGTGAAAAAAAAAAAAATGAGGGTCATTTCTGGTTCCAAGTTCAAAAGTTTCAAGAAAGGGCTCTGACTGGCTTAGGATCTGTCAGCGGAAGGGTACCACTGCTGGCACAATTTGCTTTAGGGCTCACTCTTTGCCAATCAGTGGCTTCTTAAGGAGCTAATACCCTGAAATTTTCCACAGATTAAACCTCCCCCTTTTATAATACTCTATGCAATTGGTATGTTCAATCAAGGGTGAATAGAAGTTAAGCATAAAAGAATGTTTCTTTTTTTATAAGATTAACAGAAAGGTGGAAAATAAGTTAATTCTGGAAATGTAGAATATTCTGCTAAAGTTTTGGTGGCAGGAGAAAGAGAAATTCTGAAATGTACAGTATATGAAATTTATGATATTTTGACATCCAAAAATCCATTGCTGCATTTCTTGATTTTTTTATAGGACACTATGGGGGGTAGGAGAAAATATGACTGGAGAAATTCCTAAGATTTAGGCAGTAGTATATAAGATGGACCAAAGTGGAGATAAAATGGCTAATGAGGAGGATATTATAATAGATTATGCAAGATTTTAAAATATTTAGGGAAGTGAGTTGTCAGTTCAGACGGAAGTTAGGGTGGCTAGAGGTGTACTAAGAATATTAACAAATTTACTGGAAACAAATAGTGTTTAGAGAAAAAAGAGGAAAATAAAGGATTTTTTAAAAATATTAAAAGTAAAAAAAAAATAAAATAAATAAAATAAAAGTAAAAAAATATTAACAATAACCTAATGTCTTAAAAATTATATTTTTTGTGAAAAGCAAAATAAGTGCCCCAAAAGAGAGCAAAATTAGTAGGAAAATGGATAAATTTGTAAAGTGGGTAGGCTACATCATTCTTAGAATTTTCACAATAATCAGAGGAAAACAGGAAAGTTGACAGTGGAGATGATCTAGGACCAGCAGTTATAATTTACACTTGCAGCATTTTCCTTGAAGAAAGTTGACAGATACTCGAGTCTAAGAATATGGGAATTGTAGAACTGAAAAGTGCGGCTCAGGAAACATGAGGTGGTTAATGCCGTGTTGTGCTAGTTATGCTGAAGGCCACATCAGCTTGGGAGCCAGTTGAGGTCACATCTACGTTAGTATCCAAACAACCATGATTCTGAGGTCCCATCTGTCCATACAGGAACTTTGCTACCCTTCAAATTATCTCAGTTCATTTTTGTGAGTCACTGGCACATCACAAATGCCCAGGAACATGATTTTCCATATTCCTCCCACCCCATCCCTTCTTGTCCACTGCTTCACTAATTCCAGGAGAAATTAACTCATCCAGGCACTGCTCTGCCCAAGGTTCTGTCTTCAGATACTCCCAAACCTACCCTTCGTTGTGTCCCAGGGCAGCACTGGTTTGCATGGAGAAAGGAGGAGCACTTTTCCTTCATGTATTCATTCCACAAACATTGAAAAATCTATGATGTGACCTGGCAGGGTTCCAGGCCCTGGGGCGTACATCCATGAGCAATACAGACAAAGTCCCTGCTTTCGGGGAGTTACATTCCGAGCCATGCTTCCTCAGCAGGGAGGTCAGAGTACAGTCGGTTCTCCATATCTGCAGGTTCAGCATCCTTGGACTGGATCAACGGTGGTTCAAAAACACAGTATTTGAGGGATGAGAAATCCACAGATATAGAGGGCCCAATTTTCCTATCCGTGGTTCCACAGGGGGCACTGTGGATCTGAGCATCTGTGGATTTTGGATACTGAGGGACGACTGTATTGGCAAAGCTTCTGGCAAGGATGACTGTTCCAGCGTTGGGCTTTTGTTAGCACCTCTGCCAGCATCTCTCCAATAAAACCCTCATGTGCCATAGAAGGAAGAAACCATTTCTAGGCACACAATGCCTCAACCCATACTTAAAAAATAGTCCACATTTTTGTTTTGTTCACAGAACAACAATATTCAAAGATGTAATTCTGCCTGTTGCATTGGCAACCTTTCACACAATTCTGGAGCCTCAGCTTTTTCCTTGGCCTGTGGGAAGGTTTTGGCAGGTCAGAGCTTGCCCTTTACTTCACATACTTGGCTAAAGGAGTAGTTAAGTTGCCACCTCTTGCAAAATGGAAAATAACTCCACTTTTGACATGACGGGGTTTTTGACTTTTGATACATGCATCTAGATTTCAAAGTTCTTAGGATGATGTTTCCATCAGATTCAAACTCAGGGAATTGTGAGCTTCCTCTTCCCTTCGCAGTCTCTCAACAGCAGCCTGGGAACAGGAATTGGATTTTTCATGAAAGCAATGGAAGGTTTACCTTTTCCTTCTATATCTTGTTTTTCAGGGATCACTGCCTTTTCCCAGTGCATCCTGTGATAAGGATTCCATAAGCCATGGTACTTTTATGGTAAGACACAGTTTTTCTGGAAGATTACAACAGTCATTTCTAAGGGAAACAAGGCTTAAAATGGCTCAACTTGAAACTATGTTCACAAGTCAATTCAGATTCGGCAACAATTTGTTGATGTAGTGAAAGTTCCCAGATTCCTTTCTGTACCCATTAAGGAGCAGGGAGGCGCGGCAAAGGACCCGTACTACCACTAGAGGGCAGTATTGGACAGGGAGGAAAAGGAAACCACATTCCATGGACTTAAATAATAATTGAATAAATCTAAATTTAAAATACCAGGATCCTGTAGTCTCAGCTACTAGGGAGGCTGAAGCAAGAGGATGCTTGAGCCCAGGAGTTGGAAGTTGCAGTGAGCTATGATCTCGCCACTGCACTGCAGCCTGGGTAACAGAGCGAGATCTCATCTTTAAAAATAAAATTAAAATAAATAAAAGAAGGCCGGGTGCGGTGTCTCACGCCTGTAATCCTAGCACTTTGGGAGGCCGAGGCGGGTGGGTCATTTGAGCTCAGGAGTTCGAGACCAGCCTGAGCAAGAGTGAGACCCCGTCTCTACTAAAAATAGAAAGAAATTATCTGGCCAACTAAAAATATATATAGAAAAAATTAGCCGGGCATGGTGGCGCATGCCTGTAGTCCCAGCTACTCGGGAGGCTGAGGCAGGAGGATCGCTTAAGCCCAGGAGTTTGAGGTTGCTGTGAGCTAGGCTGACACCAGGCACTCTAGCTCGGGCAACAGCAAAACTCTGTCAGAAAGAAAAGAAAGAAAGAAAGAAAGAAAGAGAGAGAGAGAGGAGAGAGAGAGAGAGAGAGAGAAAGAAAGAAAGAGAAAGAAAGAAAGAAAAGAAAATAGGATACATCAGGATCTTGCCAGTCAGAATTCATGAGCTTTTTTGAACTCCTATAGCACTGCTTACAAATATATGTAATAGTAAGCATGTTTTGCATTCATGATTTCTCCTGTTCATCTGCAAGTTCCTTGAAGTATAAGGGCTATCTTGTACTTCTTTAGTCTATAACATAATATTTGTTGAAGTAACAAATATTTTTTGAGCATCCTCTGAATGCATACTGAGTTAATGTTTGAGAAAATTTTTATAAAAATGCAATTTTGAAGTTGTTTTATGCTTAATTGACAAGTAAAAATTGTATCTATTTATGGTGTACAACATGATGTTTTGATATACGTATACATTGTGGAAGAGCTAAATGAAGCTATTTAACGTAAGCACTACCTCATAATTTTTTTGTTGTGATGAAAAAACTTAAAATCTACTCTCAGCAATTTTTAAATATACAATATATTGTTATTAACTGTAGTCACCATGATGTACAATAGACCTCTTGAAATTATTCCTCCTGTATAACTGAAATTTTGTGCCCTTTGACCAGCATCGCCCTACTCCCCCAAACCCCAGCCTTTGGTAACCACCATTTTACTCTCTATTTCTATGTTTGACATTTTTCACACTCCACATAAAAGTGAAATAATGTGATATTTCTCTTTCTGCACCAGGCTTATTTTGCCTAATGTAATGTCCTCTAGGTTCATCTGCATTGTTACAAATGACAGAATTTTCTTCTTTTTAAAGGCGGAATAGTATTCTATTATGTGTATATACCACATTTTCTTTGTCCATTCATCTGTTGATGGATACTTAGGTTGATTCCATATCTTGGTTATTGTGAGTAATGCTGCGATGGGCATGTGAATGCAAATATCTCTTTGACTTACTGATTTTGTTTCTTTTTGATGTATACCCAGTAGTATTACTGGATCATATGGTAGTTCTATTTTTAATTTCTTGAGGGATCTCTGTACTATTTTTCATAATGGCTATGCTACTTTACATGTTCACCAACAGTGTGCAAGGGCTCCCTTTTCTTTACATTCTTACCAACACTTGTCTTTTATCTTTTTCATAATAGCTATTTTAACAGATGTGAGGTAATATTGTGATTTTAATTTGCACTTCCCTGGTGATTAGTGATGTTGAGTATTTTTCCATATACTTGTTGGCCATTTGTAAGTCTTCTTTTTAGAAATATCCATTCAGGTTTTTTGCTGATTTTTGAAATTAGGTTATTTGTTTTGTTACTATTGAGTGGTTTGTGTTCCTTATATATTTATCAGATATATGGTTTGCAAATATATTCTCCCATTCCATAGGTTGTCTCTTCACTCTGTTGATTGTTTTTCCTTTGCTGGGCAGAAGCTTTTTAGTTTGATGTAATCCCATTTATCTATTTTTGCTTTTGTTGCATGTGCTTTTGGGGTCATATTTTAAAAATCTTGTCCAGACCAATGTCATGGAGTTTTTTCCCTAAGTTTTCTTCTAGTAGATTTACAGTTTCAGGTCTTATTTTTAAGTTTTTAATCCATTTTGAGTTGATTTTTGTATATGGTGTGAGATGAGGGTCTAATTTCATTTTTCTGCATGCGGGTATCCTGTTTTTCTAACACCATTTAGTGAAGGGACTGTACTTTCCCCACTGTGTGTTCTTGGTGTCTTTATTGAAGATCAATTGATTATAAATGAGTGGATTTATTTCTGGGCACTCTATTCCACTCCATTGGTCTATGTATCTGTTTTTATGCCAGTATCATGCTGTTTGATTACTATAGCTTTGTAGTAGATTTTCAAATCAGGTAATATTGATGCCTCAAGTTTGTTCTTTTGTTTGAGATTGCTTTGGCTATTCAGGGTCTTTTGTAGTTCCATATAAATTTTTGGATTTTTTTCTATCTCTGTGAAAAATGTCATTGGGATGTGCCTGATAGGATCTGATAAGAATCTGTAGATTGCTTTGGGTAGTATGAACATTTTAAAAATATTAATTCTTCCAATCTATGAATATGGATATCTTTTTATTTCTTCATGTCTTCCTCAGTTTCTTTCATCAATGTCTTATGGTCTTCAGTGTACAGATATTTCACCCCTTTGGTTAGATTTATCCCTGAGTATTTTATTATTGTTATTATTATTATTTTAGCTATTACAAATGAGGTTTTTTCTTTTCTTTTTCTTTTAGAGACAGAGTCTGCTTTTTGCCCAGACTGGAGTACAGTGGCATGATCACAGCTTACCGCAGCCTTCTGGGCTCAAGCATCCTCCTGCCTCAGTTTCCCTAGTAGCTGGGGCTACAGGGTGGCACCAGGCACAGATAATTTTCTCTATTTTTTGTAGAGACAGGGTCTTGCTATGTTGCTCAGCCTGGTCTTGAACTCCTAGCCTCAAGTGATCCTCCAGCCTCAGCCTCCCAAAGTACTGGGATTATAGGTGTCAGCTACGGTGCCCAGCTGAGTTTTTTTCTTAATTTTTTTTTCAGATAGTTTGTTGTTAGCATATAGAAATGCTACTAATTTTTGTATGTTGCTTTTGCATTCTGAAACTTTACAGAATTGGCTTATTTTTTCTAACAGTTTTTTTAGTGGTATCGTCAGAATTTTATAAATACAAGATCATGTGTTCTGTACACAGAGACAATTTAACTTCTTCATTTCCAGTTTGGATGCCTGTATTTCTTTCTCTTACCTTATTGCTCTGGATAGGACTTCCAATTCTGTGTTGAACAAAAGTGGTGAAAGTGGGCATCCTTGCTTGTTCCTAACCTAGGAAAAAAAAAATTTAAACTTTTTGCTATTGAGTATGATGCTAGCTATGGGTTTGTCATATACAGCCTTGATTGTGTTGGGGTACATTCCTTCTATACCTAATGTGTTGAGAACTTTTATTATGAAGGGATGATGAATTTTGTTGAATATGTTTAATGCTTCTATTGAGATGATTATGTGGTTTTTGTACTTCATTCTGTAAATGTTGTGCATCACATTTATTGATTTGTATATGTTGAACTGTCCTTGCATCACAGGGGTAGATGCCACTTGATCATAGTGAATGATCTTTTTAATTTGCTGTTGCATGCAGTTTACTAGTATTTTGTTAAGGATTCTTGCATCTATGTTTATCAAAGATATTGGCCTGTAATTTTCTGCTCTTATACTGTCCTTGTCTGGCTTTGGTATCTAGGTATCAATGCTAGCCTCATAAAATGAGTTTGTACATTTTTCCTCCTCTGCAACTTTTTGGAAGCATTTGAGAAAGATTGATATTATTCTTTAAATGTTTGGTAGAATTCAGCAGTGAAGCCACCAGGTCCTGGGCTTTTCTTTAAGGGGAGACTTTTTATTATTAGTTTAATATCTTTACTCATTTGGTCTGTTCAGATTTTCTGTTTCTTCATGATTCAGTCTTGGTGGATTGTATGTGTGTAGGAACTTACCTGTTTTTTTCTAGGTTGTTCAATTTGGCGTCATATAATTGTTTATAGTAATCTCTTATGATCCTTTGTATTTCTGTGGTATCAGTTGTAATGTCTTCTTTTTCATTTCTTATTTTTTTTGTCTTCCCTCTTTTTTTTTTTAGTTTAGCTAAAGATTTGTCTACTTTGTTTATTTTTTTAAAAAACCAGCTCTTAATTTTTTTATCTTTTCCATTATTTTTCTAGTCTCTATTTTACTTATTTCTGCTTGATTGTTTCCTTTCTTCTACTAACTTTGGGCTTAGTTTTTTCCTCTCTTTCTAGCTCCTTGTGGTGTGATGTTAGATTGTTTTAATTAAGATTTTTTTTTTGATGTAGGCATTTATTGCTATAAACTTCCCTTTTATTAATAAAACTGCTTTTGCTGCATCCCATAAGTTTTGATATGTGGTGTTTCCATTTTCATTTGCCTCAAGAAATTTTTAAATTTCCCTTTTAATTTCTTCTTTAACCCATTTGCTGTTTAGAAGCATGTTGTTTAATTTCCACATATATGTAAAATTTCCAAAATTTCTCCTATTATTGATCTCTGGTTTCATATCATTGTGATCAGAGAATATACTTGCTATAATTTTGATCTTAAATTTGTTAAGATTTGTTTTGTGGTCTAACACATGATCTATTCCAGAGAATGTTTCATGTGTGCTTGAGAAAATTGTGCATTCTGCTGCTGTCAGATGGAATGTTCTCTATATGTCTGTTAGGTCCATTTAGTTTAAAGTGTAGTTTAAGTCCAATGTTTTCAGATTGATTTTCTGTTTTGATGATCTATCCATTGCTGAAAGTGGGGTATCGAAGTCCCCTGCTATTACTGTATTGCAATCTCTCTCTCTCTCTTCAGATTTATTAATATTTGCTTATATATTTAGATGCTCTGATGTTGGGTGCATTTATATTTACAATTGTTATATCTTCTTGATGAATTGATCCCTTTATCATAATATAATGCCCTTCTTTGTCTTATTTTACAGTTTTTGACTAAAAGTCTCTTTTATCTGATGTAAGTATAGCTACCCCTGCTCTCTTTTGGTTTCCATTTGTATGGAATATCCTTCTCCATACTTTGCCTTTTTCAAAAACTTTTTTATTTTATTTTTATTTTTTTAAAGATAGGGTCTGGCTATGTTGCCCAGGCTGGAGTGTAGTGGCTATTTTCAGACACGATCATAGTGCACTACAGCCTCGAACACCTGCAATCAAATGATCCTCCTGGCTCAGCCTCTGGAATAGCTGGGACGACAGGAGTGCACCGCTGTATCTGGTCACCCTTTCACTTTTATTCTTAGCTTTCTACCCATTTCTCTTCTCCTTCTTGAATTCCTACAACTTGAATATTTGCTCTTTTGATGCTGCCCCATAAATCTCATAAACTTTCTTTATTATTTTACAACTTTGAAGTTTTGATGCAAAGTAGAAAGTATTACAGAAAGAGACTTAATAAACTTTTGTTGGACACTGGCTTAAGGAAAGACTATCCGTAATTACTACATATCTTAGTGTGTGCAATATGCCTTATCTGCCAATGATACTGAAGCTCCACTGTTAATGTCCCTACCAATTTATCATGCCTTTCACTGAGTGCTTAATACATGTTAGGCATTATTATTACTATTGATAATGTTACTCATTGTCATTGTTCTCACTTCATGCCACAGAGATTTACTCTGACTAATTGTTTCATTCAATTTGTGAGAGAGAAACACTGAAATCAGTAAAAAGAGTCTAGCATTTTTTATTGGTGGACTTGGTTGGCTGCTAGGGTATAATTTATATCTTGAACTTTCAGGTTGACATGCATGAAGAAAGTGCTGTTGGTATGATCTTACCAAGCCACGAAAATCGAAGGTGATCGAAAATTTCTAGTCTTGTTTTGTTTTAATTATGAGGGCCTTTCATCTGAAGGAAAGTACTTTGCTATATTTGCTAAGTCTATTTTGAAGTTACAGGTTCCATTTTCTTAAACCAACTTTAACGCATCTTCTCTTCTTATTTTAAGAATACTTTAAATTGGGGTCAGGAATAATACTCATTTAAAAAAATTTTTATTTTGAAAATTTCAAACATATAGAAAATTAGAAGGAAGAATATAATCAACACTTAAGTCCTAACAATCTATATCTGACAATTATCACTTTACCACATATCCTTCATCTATGTATTTTTTCAGTAAAATATTTTAAATTGTAAATCATATGAAATTTCACTCCAAAATACTTCAGCCCATTATCCCATGTATCATAGGAACATTATCCCTCCTAATAAATGAACAACCATTTCCTAATATACTGTCCATATTCAAATGTTTCCAATTGACCCCCAAAATGTCTTTTCTATATATTTCAAGTCATGATCTTACCACAGACTGCACAATGTATCTGTTTGTATGTCCCAAGGCTCTTATAAGCCAGAACAGTGCTCCTCTCCTCCTCTCTTTTTTCTTTTGTCAATGTGTAAATACACTGGGTCGGTTGTCTTGTAGAATGTCCCTAATGCCATGTACTCAAACCTCACTGTGACCACAGTGCTGGGGGCTAGAAGTAAGGAGAGCTCTCTGACAGGGTGGTGTTAGGAATCATCATGAGATGGCACTTATGGATTCCCTTCATTTTTGCTTTTAATATTGATATAATTTTTATGCAGTCATAAAAAATAATAGAATTGAGACGTTTCACAATTTAGTTCCCTATGTTAATCTCTTTTCATTTTCTATTATGTTTCTAAAATTTTCACAGATTTTTTTTTTTTTTTTTGAAATTGACCCTCCAACCATCCTTTCCATGTGCTTCTTAGTCAGAATTTGAGATTTGCAAGGCAGGAATGTCAGAAAATGAAAGAGGCAGAGGAGTCCACTAGGGCTCCCCTAATAAAATGGTCCATGCCATGGTCATGGCAAGTCAAGACATTTTGCACTGTGTTTTAATCTGTTAGAGTTATTTTGTATAATAAAGTTTTTATGAGTAGGAATGTTTTCAGCAAGGTTTCTAATTTTAAGAAACTGTATGTAGTTTTTTTGTTTTATTTTATCTATTTTTTAATTGATTGAGTTAGCTAGAGAGAGATCAGCAAAGTCAAAAGCAGCGGACCAATTGCACAAATTTAGTGGATAAAATCAACCTTCCCTGGTAAACAGAATTTACAACTCTTCATGAGCAGTTTTCTACAACAGTGTAACAAATGCAGTTTCCAAAAACAAATATTTATAACATCAAGGTTACAAATAGAAATACTTAAAACTAGTAAGACAAATTTTTAAAGTTTAGAGGAAAACTTTTTCCTCATCTCAGTTACAGAATTAGATAGAAACTCAATTTTGTGATGACAAAATACAGAATAAGTATAGATTTTACCTACATTTTATGATAATAGTATGTATATATTCTCAATTCTATTTTATTGAAATAAAGGAGTTACAGATATTGTCCTTTGCATTCTCAAAAGTACTTGCAAAAATAACTGCCTGTTTCCCTGAACATTCCTGCTTAAAATAAAACAAAACAAACAAATGAACAAAAAAATAACATTAATGTAACTTAAGACTGAATCAAAGATACTAGGGCTTGAATGGCTTGTTTACACACAGTGCACTATATGCCCTTGATTAAGCATCATTGAGTTCCTTTCCTTTCCTTCTTCTAATTTATGTAAAATATGTTTCTTTTTTTTCTAAATAGCCAAGCCATCGCTAAGAATTTTTCTTTAATTTTTCTCTGTGAAAGTGTTTTGAGGAATACTCAGATCTGCAGGCTCTCACTGTAATCTTTCCTTCAAGAAAAGATCAGTCTGCTTGACTGATACTGAGCAGAGGCATTCAGGCATTCAGGAATGAATGAGATAAGACTGCAGATGCTCATCCTTTTTACTAGATGAGCAAAACAATATTAAAACCAACCCTCCATCTTCAGAGGGGTAGGATACTAGGCAGGCTCAGAATGGCCTACCAAGGCGGGAACTCCTTCCACACTGGCCTTCCTGCTTTCTGTTTCTCTGCTCATGCCCACTGACAGGATGGACAAACCCAGTAGCCAGGTAGTCTTGGGCTTCATTGGTGTAGGGCAATAGTCCGCATTACTATTTGGATATTGTTGTACTTTACTCCGCCTTTGGAGACCAAAAAGTATGAGAGGTAATACGGCTTATACATTTTCTAGTTTGAAACACTGGAGTTGAGAGTCATTGTCTTAGTAGGGTTGATTTTTGGCTTTATCAAAATAACTAGGGGTTAACTAGAAGACCTGGTCCCTTTTCACAAAGACCATGATTTCTACCTCCAAATAGTCCATCCTCGAAAAGGAGGTCTGCAAAGTGAATGTGGGAATTGGCCTCAGGGAGAACAATGAGAGATGAGGGGCTGGAGGTTCAGATGGCCAGGGAAAGCAGGTTTAGTGGAGTCACAGGTAACTTAAGCAGTGGTCCAGCTGAGTTGTTGACAAGGGGGCCAACCTCTAAGGGGTGTGTGGTAGTATTAAAATATGTTCCCCAATTTTTCAACACTCCTCTTATCAAGATGTGGAGTCTATATTCCCTCCCCTTGAACCTGAGCAGTCTTGTAGCTTCCTTGATGAATAAATGTAGCATAAATGATGTTGTGTGACTTCCAAGGCTAGGTTAGGAAAGGTCATGCAGCTTCTGACAGTTTCTCATGAGACACTTGCTTAGGGAGCCTCAGTTTCCACATGAGAAAGTCCACCTACCCTGAAGTCGCCACGTGGAGAGACCTCCTAGAAGGAAAGAGAGAAATGTCCAAGGAGCTTGAGCTGTTCTAACCTGCAACTGTTTGGATCTTTCCAGCCTGAGTGAGTTTCCAAACATGAATGAAGAAGCCTTCAAGATAACCCCAGTCCATCTGACAGCAACTGCCTAGAGGCCCCAAGGGAGAACTGCCTACCTGAATGCATTCAGCCGAGATCAATGAGAAAAACAAATGATTAACTGTTTTAAGCCATGTTTGGGGGTAGCTAAAAAGCTACAGCAATAGATAACTAGAACAAGGCACTAAATCGCTGCAGGATACATTCAAATCATGATACTTATAAACTCAAATTCTCTCATGAAAATTCTGGTAAAATGTAAATTGATTGCCTCCTGCTGAAGTGGATGGTGCCCTTGTGAGGAAATTAGTCAAAAAGCATGTGTCCATCTCGGCTATGCACGAGTGTGAAAAGCAATGGAATGAAGTTCATTTCTCTTTATCAGGGGTATTCTAGGAAACAACAGGACCATGTGATGTAAGGGGTACCCTTCTGAGAAAAATTTTCCTCTTTGATAAAAAAAGATTTGGAAGGATGAAAGCTTCCCTTCTAGCCTCTGGGTGTGCTTGTGTGCAGGGGGATGCCAGGCATCTACCTGCATCCATGAGATGACAGAAACCAATTCCTGACACGGCAGAGAGATGGGAGACCACTAGCTCCATCTTTATTTTCCTTCTGAATTAACCAACCTGGAACTGCCAGCCCCTGGGCTTCTTGTTATATAAGAAACGTCCTTATTATTTAAATCCTTGTTAGTAAAATTTCCTATTATTTGGTAGCCAAAAGTGCAACTGATACACTTGATATAGTGTTGCTTCTGAGGAATGAGTTTTGTCTTTTTTTCCCCAAATTTTAAATCCTTTAGTGCATTTGCCATGTGTTTGTCCAGTTCCAAAAAGTAACGAAAGAAAGCTGAAGAGAAAATTAGTGCTTAATAAAAGCAGGAAATATTTTGCTGTTTTTTTGCCCTTGAGGACACGGGCTCTGCTTTAGCAAGCAGAAGAAAATTAGTAAATGAATCTGTTTTTGTTCCTTCTTTTTTGTAAATTTCCTTGTGTAGGAAATTTATTAGGAGTTCAAAAGTGAAGTCATGAAATGCCATGTTGGATAGTTCTTTCTGATAATTTTTGTGATCAAAAGCTGTCACTGGTTGAAATGAGGTCCGTCTTTGTCTGATTTTAATAATCCATGATGGCCAGCTGCTGTGGGATGAAATGTGTTCCTCCAAAATTCACATGTTGAAATCCTAACCCCCAGTACCTCACTCAGAATGTGACTGTATTTGGAGATAAGGCTTTAAAGAAGTAATTAAATTGAAAGGGGGCATTAGGGTGGGCCCTAATCCAATACGACTGGTGTTGTTTTAAGAAGGGGAGATTAGAACATAGAGAGAGTATCAGACACGTCCACTCCCAGAGGGCTGGCCATGTGAGGATGCAGTGGGAAAGTGGTCATCTGCAAGCCTAGGAGAGAGGCCTCAGAAGAAATCAAACCCACTGACACCTTGATCTTGGACTTCTGCTTCCAGAATTGTGAGAAAGTAAATTTCTGTTGTTTCTGCCACTCAGTCTCTGGTATTTTGTTATAGCAGCCGTAAAACACTAACATACCAGCTATACGGCGTTTTTAAGTTGCAGCGTTTTTATCCCTTCATTTTATCACTCACAAATGGAGGGATAAAAAACCTGTAGCTTAAGAGACATTTCCAAATAAGTTAAAATGCTACGTTATATCCAGTTCTACTACTTTTGAAGGAGTGCAAGATTTTTATTAATAATCAATTCCATCGCATCAGCACTGTACCTTGAATAAATTCTTGAAGATTATAGTGACATTAAATTACTAGATTGCCACATTTGCCCACAGTTCCCAATCTAATCTTGGAAAGAATAAGGGGCTTGGAAAAGTAAAGACTGGTGAGAAAAGTATTTTTCATGGAAAGAGATCATAGAGCCCTTCTTGTGATAATGAACTCTTTGTGAAGGACATGGAATAAAATTTGAGAGTCACTGATTTTAGACTATTGATAACTGTGAGACAAAGATGCTAGAAACATTGCTAACACTTTAAATTCATTAGTGGATAAGGGAATACTTGAAAGATTTTGTTTTTGCTCAGGGTTTCTAAAACAGTAATTAGATTGTTGCCTAAATAATATGATTCATGATCTGTTGGATTGACTCATTTTAAGGTTAGAGGAAAATTTGTTCCCTTTGTACAATAATTCATGACATGATTAGTCTTTTGGCCTAATTCTAAATTCAGTTCTCAAAACAGTTTGTCCCTAAGTAAATTGCAATGTTGTTTTCTATTTAATTTCCTAAAAAAGAAAAATCCAATGGAAATGTCCTTGGTAGTATTTATTTATTATTACACTACAATTAATGGAAATATGTAGTTATTCTTCTTTTCCCCTCCTGGGATCATTTTGATACTGTGGAAATTACCCAGGATACTTTTTAATAAAATAAATATAATAGATCAACAATTTTATCTAGGTTTTTTCAGGTCTGCTTTGCAAAATTAGCCATCAGGAAATATCTCATCTACCAAAATAGAACACTAAGATACACAACAAAATGGCAGTTCTTAAACTGTAGTTCACAGCAAAAGACACACAGAAAGCTGAAATTTTTTAGTGTTTTCTTGCCCAGTTTTCAGTGACATTCTTGGAAATAAAAAATTGAACTTATAAAAGAAAGCCAACTGTTGTTGACATTGATATGCAAATTTGAGAAAAGTGGTCAATGGCTACTGGATAAAACTTAGTAATAGTAAATTAATGATCAATTATTAGGAAAATAAACATAAAAATAGAACTTTTTATTTGGAAAGTTTAGAACTATCGTTTACACAATTTTAAACTTTGTAACTGAGAAAATAATTTACACAAAAAATTTGCAATGATTAGAGGCAGAACCAACTAAACATATTGACAAGGAACTTGCCCCAGAAGCCTTAAGGAAGGCCTAAGAGTTTAATGTTTAAAAATATTTGTAAAAGAAATACTTTTAATATTTTTAAAACACAATTCTGTGAAAAGATTTTCTCATTTTGTAAATAATTTATTAAATGCTACTTGCTTTTGTACAGTACTATTCTACCAAATTCACTTCCTTATTTTTATCTAGATTACCAAGACTGTAAATGAATATCTGTGTGTGTGACGGGGGAGGATAGAGGGAGAGGATTACCCCAAATTATCTCCTTTGCAGCTATAAGGTTCTATGGCTTCGTTACAAGCAGACCATGACCTTAATCTAGCACTCACTCTGTGTCAGGCACTGTCTTAAGTACTTCATAAAGTATCCTGTGAGTCTCCAGGGTTACGCTGCAAGAAAAAATAAATAGCTCCAAATCAGAAGAAAATTTTGATAAGTAAATTCTAAGTTCATATTTTAACTAAAAAGTGCATGATATACATGGTCCCAGTATTCTGAGGGATAAGGGGAATCTCATCTTTAACTCAGGGACTCTTGGTTATCCTATAATATCCATTCTTTATTAGCAGCTGGGCACATGGTTGCTTGCTTGGAAGAAAGACTACATTTCCCATCCTCCCCAGCAATGCGGTATGGCCATGACTAAATTCTGGCCAATAAAACAGAAACAGAAGTATTGTGGGATAACTTGTAAGAATCTACTTTATGAGTCCATGCATATGGTTTAGTTAGATAACCAGTTTCTATTGTTTTTGTTGCCTCTTTGGAAGGGACTTTTGTGCTATGAATTAACATATCCTGCTAAATGATTTCTGTATGTTCCAGGCTGATGCAGCATGGCAGACAGCCAAGTTTTTTTTTTTTTTTTTTTTTTTTTTGCTGAGTACAAGAGAAAGAAGAAAGCTGGAGTCAAGCCACTGAATCTACGAACTGAAGTTAACAGATAGCACATGAGGTAGTAAAGTAGGAGATAATAGAGATGTAACAGATCAGTGAAGTCTGGGTTCATCCTTGAGTCACTGAAGAATTAGTAAGTCACTATGCTAGAGCAAGAAATGCTTATTCTTAATATGTAAGAGTCCTGTTCATTTATAAACTTGGTTTTAAGGATTGTCAGGCCCATTGGCCACTTCCTTTGAAAGAACAGCTCACATTTTAATATGTCTCACCGTCATAGACTGTATTTTCTGACACATTGTCTAAATTTTCTCCTTTTCATTTGTTACATTATATATTTTGGCAATTTTCAAAGCTAGTGCTGATCCATGAACTCTCTCTCTGTTTTTGTACTTTTTGCTTCCTTAGCTGAGGATGTCCTTCTTTCTTATCTGGCTGACTGACTCCTACAGAGCCATGGCCCAACTCGAGCCTCTGTCTTTCTGGGAGTCCATCATTTTCAGAAATCTGGCTTAGAGACCTCGCTGTGTGTCCCCCACCCCTGTGCATACCTTTGCAATGCACTTACTACTCAGGGTTGTGGCTTTGTTTGCTCCTCTCTCTTCTCTACTGGATTATAAACTCCTTAAAATCATGGATTATGCCTTTTATTTCTGTATTCTTAGTTTCCAACAAAGTGCCTGTCTTACAGCAAATATGTAATAACTTCTTCTTTCTTTAAACATATTTTTCTAAGATCTGAGATTCAAAAAATCTCAAACCACATTTTTCTTGAGTACACATTTAAAGTTAGATTTATTGAGGGACAATTGATGTTCATGGACAATAAAATTAACCCTTCAAATTGTGCAAGTCAATGCATTTTTGGCAAACGTATGCAGTCCTGTGACCACACCAAAATTACAATAGAGAACATGTTCATGACTGCCAAAAGTTGCATTTGCTGCTTTGCAGTCAATACCTTACCCCATCCCCAGCCCCTGGAAACCACTGCTCTGATTTCTGTCTCTGTAGTTTTGCCAGTGTTACACTGTCATATAAATGAAATCATATGTAGCATGCATTCCTTTTGTCTGACTTTTTTCACTTGGTGTAATGTGTTTGAAATCCATCCATGTTGCACATATCAGTAGTTTATTCCTTTTCATGTATAAGTAGTCTCCATTGTTTGCATGGTCTAAATGTGCTCATCTGTTTAGTGGACATTATAGTTGCTTCTAGTTTGTGGCCATTACGGATAATGCTGCTATAACCATTCACATTACAGGTTTTATATGTGCATACATTTTCATTTCTCTTGGATAAGCATATAGGATTGGGATTTCTGGGTTACATGGTATGTGTTTAACTTTATAATAAAATGCTAAACTTTCCCAAAGCAATTGTATCAATTTACACTTCTGTAAGCAACATCTGCAGTTTCCAGTCCATAAGGGTTTTAAAAATGCACATCATAAGTATACTTGTACTTGATTTTTGGTTTTATGTTTGTCAGATATTATTAAGTTATTTTAAAAATGTGTAAAAAGAAATGGATAGATATGCAGAGGCCCAGCTTTTTTTTTGGTTGCCAAAGTAGAAAGATATTAAATAGGATCGGTTCCTTCCCAAATACTGTTTTTAGTTAGTGATACTTCAAATTCCTTCATTGCAGTGTCTTTTTTTTTTTTTCCTTTCAAGTAATGTTTTCTGGAAATACTTGTTAGAATTCAAGTCTCCCGGGAAGCTGATCTGATCAGACTTTATCAGGTCCATTTTCTAAAGGCCTAGCAAAGGGTTGGGTGGGGAGAGCCATTCAGAGTGGGGAGTCTGGGTCCAGGGACAGCTGGCTGGAGGGTCGGCCCCGGAGTGAGGAGCCAAAGATGGGAAGAGCAGAGTGCCCTGGTGAGGGAGAAACACAGCAAATGACAAACAGCCTGTCTGGGAGGACACCAGAACAAGAAGCCTGTTTTGTTCTCTGCCAGCTGTGGCAGTAGACCGGGATTTGAGAGCCAGCTGTACCACTTTCTAGTTATGTGGCTTTAAGCAAATCATATAACCTCCCATTTATTTATTCATTTTTATTTCAGAATATTATGGGGGTACAAACATTTTGGTTACATGTTATGACTTTGCCTCACCCAAGCCAGGATTGGAGGCGTGCCCTTCCCCCATACAATGCTCACCACGCCCATTAGTTGTGAGTTTACCCACCCCCACCGCCCCAACCCCCAGTGAATATTACTGCCGTGTGAGCACGTTAGTGTTGATCAGTTAGTGCCAATTCGATGGCGAGTACATGTGGTGCCTATTCTTCCATTCTTGTGATGCCTCACTTCGGATAACCTCCTATTTAAACATCAGATTTTAAAAGTCTGGAATGCTGAGAAAATAACATTAGCTCCATCTGCATCAAAGGAATATTGTTGAGATGTACTATTAAGTGCAATATATATATTTCTTGAGTGTCTTCCTTTATTTGGTCAATGCTTTCCTTTCCTTTAATTCTCTTCTGTTTAACCTTCTTTTGATTGTTACTCTATACCTACCATATCCACGCCGTTCCTCTCTCAGACTCATTTAATCTCTTTTCCTGTCTCTTTAAACCTTCCTATACACTCTGGAATCTGGATTCTGAGACACTGTCATAAATTCTTTTCCACTACCATCCATTTCAGGCCCAGAGAACAAAATTGTGAGGTTGTAGATGTGACTGGGCTGTGCCCCTCAGTTTCGGGTTCTGTGATATGTCAAAGAATATTCGATACATTTCAACAATACATTTCAATGAACTTGAAGTGCTAGAAGGAGGCTTCTTAATTTTTGAGAGCGTTTGGGAGTCCTTCTGTGACTGATTTGTAGTTTATAAGATAAGCACAAGCATCTTTTCACAAGTGCAGTTTAGTCACGGCCATTTATAAAATGTCTACATTTTCTTAGAAGCATATATTCCCTTTCTATTTATAGCTGCATTTGTTTTGCCTTCTTTGCTTTCCAGCATAATGTTTGTTTATAAAAAAGATGTCATGTAATCCTTTCAGTGCCCTCTATGATAGGAAAGATGAAATGCAGTTTGTTATGAATTTTTTAATGGGGTAAATGACTCGCTAGGGAAAACAAATGTCCATGCAGTGATGTCATCAGTGATGGTTCCAAGGCCTCATCGTTCTCTGGGGACCTGCTGTTTCCACAGGCCGTCTAGCTCACAGTAGAACCAATCTCAAAATAATGACAAGAGTGAGGGCCAAGAGTTGAATTTCTGAAGACCATAGTGCAAAGGAGATTCCCCTGTGCTTAGCAGCCCGTTATCCAGACCTAGTGGAATGAATCAAAATTTTGATTAAAGTCCTCTTAAATCTAATGTCAGTCGGCAGCAGTATTTGACACTTTGGATAGGGCTTGGCTGGGTTTGCTTTTCAGATACCCAGTGCCCAGCACAGCAGCCCACACAAGGTGACCAATGACTATTTGCTGAAGAAAAAAAGCTATGAAAAAATTTTCCCAATAAAATTGGTAGTATAAACATAAAGCATTTACTTTCTTAAAATTGTTACTGTTATTGGTCAAATGTTTGTGTCCCCCCCACGTTCATATGTTGAAATTCTAATCCCCAATGTGATGGTATTTGGAGAAGGGCCTTTGGGATGTAAATAGGTCATGGGAATGGAGCCCTCATGAATGGGATTAATGACTGCCCTTATATGAAGAGACACGAAAGAGCTTGTTTCCTTTCCTTCTCCCCCACCCTCACTCTCTGCCATGTGAGGCCACAAGAAGACAGCCATCTGCAAATCGGGAAGAGTTCCCTCACCTGAATCTGTTGGCACCATGATTTGGATCTTCAGAACCGTGAGAAACAAATATTTGCTATGCTATCCAGTCTGCGGTATTTTTGTTAGAGCAGCCCAAACTGATTGGACAGTTTCTAAATGCTTCATAGGGATTTATTCATTCATCAGCAATGTAAGTGAGCTAGCATCCAATATGCATATCGGGAATAACTCTTTTTCAGTTCTTTACATTGGTACCTCTACTATGCAACCTTTGTCGGCATCATTTTAAATTCTGGTGTGTACTTAAAATGAATAAAGCTGTACTCCTTTAATTATATTGTATAATTCAGATTTAAACTTTCAGAATGACTTTTCCCCAATTAGTCTGAATCAATATCATTTTATTTTTCTCCCCAAAAGCAATTTAAACATTTTTCTTTTTACACAATGGTACAGATGTTTACCATTAGATTGCTATTGATCAGTGGTAGAGTCATTATCCTTTCTCTCCTTCCATAGTAATAGAACCTTAGCTTTTTAGACAGATACTTGGGTGGCCAGAATAATCCATATTTCCAAATCCCTCACTTGCAGCTAGTTGTTGCCATGCGACTAAGTTGTGGCCCATGAGATATAATCACAATTGTCAAAGAGCAGCTTGTGAGAACCTTCCTCAAAGACAATAAAGACCACCATTTGAGCCCCTCCCCCTACCCTCTTTTGTCCTTTGCTTCTTCCTTCTGGCTGAAATTTGCACGTCACATCTTAAGCTGGGGCAGCCATTTTGAACCATGTGGTACCTTGAACGAGAGGCCTCATCTGTGGAACAAGAAGATAGAAGTAACCTGGATGTCTGAGGACTTCATGAAACCATACCAGCTGAGGACTGCCTAGCTCTTGATTCTCATGAGTGTTTCAGTTCCTGTTATTTCTGTTCTCTGTTACTAGTAGCGGAGCCTTCTGATGCAGGATAGTGCCAAATGTGGACACTCTTAGGAGAGGAATGATTAAAAGTGGGTGAGGCAATGTTCTCCTGGATTTCCAAAGGTGGACTTGGGAAGAGAGCAGACATTGCCTATCACAGGACACAAGTCCCTGGGTCTGTGATTTTACCTGCACTTAGTGGCATTGCTTAGTACCTGCTGCAAATAGACACTGGGGATACCACCCCCTTGTGCTCCCTCTGGAGTAGGAGTAGGAACTGACGGCCCCAAGGCACCTGGTCTTAGCAGCTCTGTCAGCTGCACTGGTAGTACTGGGTGGGCCAGGCACATCTAGTGGCTTATGTCACTGCCTATTGTGGCAAGTTTTGTTTCACTATAACTTTAAAAAATTGCAGATGCAGCTATGTTATGATAGGTGGCAGCCCTCCATGGCTCTATTCCAACCCATTCTTGGGACAGGGAGGCAATGAGTTCTCATATGTTTTGCAAAATTAATGACATGCCCAGGAATAAGGTGTCCGGAATAGTAGAAAGAAGGCCCACCAGGCAGCTGGCACCTGGATTCTCATCCTGGCACTGCTGACAGAAGCACAGCACTGGGCAGGGCAGGCTACTTAACTGCTCTGGCTCTCAGGTTTTGTAAATGTGGAACGAGGGAACTGGTTACCGAATTTCTAAGGTGAAAATTTCTAATTATCACCGTCACCGTGATAATTACTATCATCATTAGGTCAAGTCCACCACACAGTTTCATTGCTTTCTTTATAAGTATGCAACTAACTGTTGAGTATAAATACAGTAAAAAAATCCTCTATATTATATCAGAAGAAATAAAGCAACATTTTCTCATCTTTGGATAAATATTTTAGCATTAATATTAGTAAGAACAAGAAATAAGTAGCATCTTGATTTTCCTTCGGCAAATGAAAGTGCACCATGTTTTTGTCTGATTTAAACTTCAAAGTCAATGGCAACAATGAACTGAGTTCCTCCCGGGTGTAACATGGAAGTGGGAAGGGTGGAGGTGAGGGAAGCAGAAGGGACTAGGTTTGATTCTGGCTGTTCCACTTCCCAGCTCTGTGACCCCGGCCAATCAACTTTTCCTCTCAGTTTGCAGGTTTCCTTATAGCCCAGGCTTAGAGTAGTGTGTGCCAGCCCTCACTGGCCATCAGAATTACCCAGGAAGCTTTAAAAATAGACAAATGCCCAGCCCCCAACCTGGGGGTCAGATTTAGCTGGTCTGAGGGTGGCGTTCCAGACATCAATATAGATGTTTTTCTGTTTCCCCTAGTGATTTTTTTCCCGTGCAGTCTGGCTTGAGACGTGCTAGGCGGCCCCCGCCCCCCGCCGCGGGCTGCATGGTGGTCTCGCCGTGGGTGGGGCAGAGGTGGAGGGAGTATCACTGAGACAAACACAGAGCCCACACAACAGCCATGCTGTGAAAGCCCATTATTCGTTGTGTTCATTGAGACCCTCACCTTAGCTCCTGAGTAAAAACAGGAACATTCAGTACTACTAGAGAGTGCAAGACCAGTCATTTCAGCTTCATTTTCCTTAGTAATAACAATAGTAAAGGCACAAGACTGCATTTCAAAAAAAGCATAAATAAAAATAAAAATGCAATACTCAATACTTGGTTTTCTAACTGTGCCTCCCTGTTGTGAACATGTCCTTATATGTTCCTGACATCAAAGATCAGGAACTTTTATTTTGGAGGCCGTTTGTGGTTTTATTTTAAAGCTATTACTACCAAGAAAAACCCAAAAATACAAAGAAAAAAAAAAAAGAGGCATTCAGTAAGTACAACCACATTTTTTTAAAAAGTAGACTGTGTGGAGTTTGAAATTATTTTCTCAATTTAAACAATGAATGAGGACTTTATGTACTTTCAGCTTGATGAGTTGAACACTTGGGCAGCAGATAGAGGGAGGCGGGAGGAAACTGTTCAGGCATTTCCCAGATGCTTCTGCATCACACGCAGTGTTACGTATCCAGCCACCCATGCACAAGCTTGCTGGACAGCCAAGAAACAACAAAGCCACCGTTCTCCCTTTGAATAACTCTGTCTGTTGCACAGAGGGCAAATGTCTCTTTAGCAGTTTATTTTTATCGTTTGCAATTTCCTGAAAAAAGAAAAGAAAACATCTCTTTAAAAAAAAATCTTCTGCATTTGAATCTCAGACACTATTCAAGTTGTATTAATATAGTAGAAAGTCACCAATAAACTCTCTTTGTTAGGAAAAAAAGTCCAAGGATTTTGATCATAGATAAAGTATGTCTAAAGCCATTTTATCTTCGTTCACTAAAACTGGCTCATCTGCCCCAGTTCCCTAATTTTCCTCATGGCATCACCACCTGCCCTTTGCTTGCTTGATCATCTTAAGATATTTCTCCATCCTTTCTTCCTAAAACCAGCCCTCGTTCTCTTTGCATGCTACTGCTGTAAGCTCCGTAAGATAGACCCTCAGCATCTCTTACTTGGACTGTGGTACCCCTCCCCCTGTCTCCTTGCTTGCAGGAGGTGAAGTGGCATCATCATAGCTCACAGCAACCTCAAACTCCTGGGCTCAAGCAATCCTCCTGCCTCAGCCTCCCGGCTAGCTGGGACTACAGGCACGTGTCACCATGCCCAGCTAATTTTTTCTATTTTTAGTGGTTTGGCTAATTTCTTTCTATTTTTAGTAGAGACGGGGTCTTGCTCTTGCTCAGGCTGGTCTCAAACTCCTGAGCTACAGCAATCCTCCCGCCTCGGCCTCCCAGAGTGCTAGGATTACAGGCATGAGCCACTGAGCCCGGCCATTCATTTTAATATAATGGAAAGGCCACAGACTTAGATGTTAGAGAGCTCTGAGTTCAGATCCTAGTTACAAAATGTACTAGCAAATAACTTGACTACTCTGAGCCTCAATTCCTTAACTATAGCATGGAGATCAAAATGAAATTTCGTGGACTGACATTTGTCAAATACTGTGTAAAATACAGTGGGTGCTTGAGGAATAAATTCTCAGCTACTTCCAAGCCCCATTACTTTTCCAGTTATGTTCACAAACTTGCTGCTAAAACCACTCTGCTTTATTATTGCCCAAGACATTGCCTGCTCCTCACTATTTTTTCAACTTCTTATTTTGAACTTTGTGCTTAGAATGCTCACTCCCAGCCTTTTAAAGTCTCCCTTCTCTAGAAATTCTTCAGGGACTGCTTTAACACACAGCGCTTTCTCCCTTCCATGAACTCCTGACTATTCTTTATGTTGGGAGATATTTCTCCACGGGTCTCCCGTGTTTCTGCATGTCTGCTGAGCAGAGGCACTGACTGCCTGTGTTCTAGGTGATCTCTTCAAGGGTGTTTATATACTAATAGCTTTGGGAGACCCAGAGAATTTCTGCCTCCAGAGCAAAGGGCAGATTTGTTTTCTGTCCAGTGCAACAAAAACAACGCGTCCCTCCAGAGCAAAGGCCAGGCAGACTTACTGCCCTTGTAAAAGATCCCAAGCTTAGATTCTGTTACTGTAAAGCAAGTTACTGCACATGCCAGGGTTACCTGGCTCTCTCTCTGTTGCCCCGTGGGAATTGGGGAACTGGTGTAAATGACAACACTCTGGCTATTGCTATTACTGTGAGCAATAAAGTCCTTCGTGTTCGATTCCTAGTGTGTTCTGGCCAGCATCCATGAAACTATGGCAGGTTAACTTGTTAGCTTGCAAGCAGGATAAAAATCTTGGACTCTTAAGTTATTGACAGCTATTACTATCATTATTTGGTTGTTATAGCTCCTAAATATTTCTTTTCATAACAGTCTACTTTCTCTCCTTTTCCCTTATCATTGGTTTGTGGAGAAACTGTATCATCTTTTTCTTGTGAAATGTTCCAGATCCTGGATTGAGCTGATTGCCTCCTGTGATGTCATTTATCTTGTTCTTTTATCCCATGTATGTGCCCTCAAATTATTTTTTGCACTGATCTTTCAGCTTTCAATTACACAGTGTCTTCGGACCTCTCTTGAGTCATATTTAACTTTCACATATGCTTATTTTTTGGTCTTTGTTACTACATTTAACTTTCTTATGGGCAGGGATTCTTTTGGTTTGCCTTTAAAAAAATCTCCCACAGTTCCTGGTGAACATCATGACCAGAGTAATAGCATTTGCTGAATGAATGCTCAGGATAAAAATGATTTAGACAATGAGTATGATCAGATGATAGTCAACCCTTGCCTCTTCTCCACCAGAGGGCGCAGCCACGTTAGATTTAGGAGTATCCCCAAATCTGCAATCTTGTTTGCTTTGATTACCTGGGTGTTAGTTAGTACTTTATAAATGTAGCTGAATCAATTAGTAAGTGTATAAAAATGTATTAGCAGCTAGGGGTGGTGGCCCATATCTGTAGTCCCAGGTACTTGGGAGGCTGAGGCAGGAGGATCTCCTGAGCCCAGGAGTTCAAGGCTGCAGTGAGCTTTGATAGCACCACTGTACTGCAGCCTGGGCAACAGATTGACATCTTATCTTAAGAAGGAAGGGAGGAAGGAAGGAAGGAAGGAAGGAAGGAAGGAAGGAAGGAAGGAAGGAGAGAGAGAAAGAAAGAAAGAAAGAGGAAGAAGGAAGGAAGGAAGGAAGGAAGGAGAGAGAGAAAGAAAGAAAGAGAAAGAAGGAAGGAGGGAACGAGGAAGGAAGGAAAAGAAGGGAGGGAGGGAGAAAGAGAGAGAGAGAAGAAAGAAAGAAGAAAGAAAGAGAAGAAAAGAAAAGAAAAGAAAAGGAAAGAAAAGGAAAGAAAAGAGAAGAAAAATGAATGTGTTACCAAATGCAGCAAATGGAGCCCTGGTCTGGTTACGAGTTGCCCTACACAGGAGCTCCAGTGGAGAGCAATGAAACCTCTTTTGACTATGGTTTCATTATTATTGCATTTCCGTCTACTATGCAATGAATTTGAAAACCAAGACCAAATCTTGAAAAATGAGTTCCTGTTCATGTTTTCCATCAACCTGAAAGTGTATGTGAATATATACATACTGACTGCTGACATATAGGCAGCAATGGCCTGACTAGAAATTTTGCACCTATTGCTACTTTGACAGTTACAAAATAAACAGATTCCAAGTCACCTGTGGTGGGTAAGAGTGACTTAAATAGTATTGAATCTCCCGGGAAAAAAAAAGTGGAAGAGGGTTGCCTTCTTAACTCCTTTTTATTTTATTTTATTTTTTTTGAGACAGAGTCTCACTTTGTTGCCCAGGCTAGAGTGCCATGGCATCAGCCTAGCTCACAGCAACCTCAAATTCCTGGGCCCAAGCAATCCTTCTGCCTCAGCCTCCTGAGTAGCTGGGACTACAGGCATGCACCACCATGCCCAGCTAATTTTTTATATATATTTTTAGTTGTGCAGCTAATTTCTTTCTATTTTTTTTTTTTTTAGTAGAGACGGGGTCTAGCTCTTGCTCAGGCTGGTCTCGAACTCCTGAGCTCAAACGATCCACCCACCTCAGCCTCCCAGAGTGCCAGGATTCCAGGCGTGACCCACTGCGCCTGGCCCAACACTTAAGTGAATTTATTTCGTTTCGTCTTTTACACTTTGCTCAGGAAGGCCAGAGCTAACTGAAAAATCAACTCCCAGCACTATTTCACTATTATTCAATCTAAATGGTTCACCCCGAGAAGATACTGTATGTGGATGCAGTGTTTTTTGAAACTTCACAGTTTCCTGTGCAACCACACGCGGTCACATGAGGTTTGAGCTAGCCACCTTGTACAGGAAGATAAATATGAGCGGTTTCTACTTTCTGCTGCAAAGTTGCTCGTGCTCTGGAAGGGGAGGTTGTTTCAGTACAGGTGGGATGGTCTGCGTGAAGTACACACAAAGGCTTCCGTGAAGAAGCAGAACCTGTCGAGAAGGTAGGAGCGCAGGATGACCTGTTCCTTTCAGGGTGGCTCTGGGATTCCTAAGCTTTGCTGGCACGGAGAGTGTGGTTGTCTACTGTGTCTCATTTTTAATGTTAAAGTATTTTGAAGGCACAATCTCTTGGGAGATTTAAGTGGGCCATGTGAATTGGCTTTAGGTGTCCCAGGTGTTTCATGACAGAGTTTTGAGCACGAGGCCTTGTCTTAATTACCTTTATATTAGTTATTCTGAGCTTGGCCCTGTACAGGTACATAGGCAGCGCTCATTAAACGTGTGTAGACTTGAGTTGCAACAGGGATGGAAAGGAGAGGATTCGGACACACTGTTTTTGACTCCTGTTGGTCAGGCTGCACCTCTGCCTCTCAGAATCAGAGCAGGTGGAGCCCTACCGCCTTTTTTCACACCTTCACTCCAAGGGGCTTGTGAGGGCTTTCTTCACCCGATACCCTTACAGCCCACACTGGGGACAGCGTACACGCAGCCCTCCCAGACGGACAATCAGTGCATTTCAGCCCAGGTTTCCCCTTTTCTCCCCTGGAGCTAAACCAGCCAGAACTTGCAATGGAAACGCTCTAGAACTGTTTCAACTGTCGCCAGGAACACTGGCTAAGTTCACCCCAAACAAATCAGTGAAGAGTCCTCTTTTGCCTCTGAAGAAGTTAAGAGCAGCGCTGTAGGCTTAACTTCTTCCTGAAATCAACACCTCTTCCCTGGTCCACCGGCCCTTTCTTTGCAGAGAACTGACCAGAACCCGGCAGCCTTGGGGCAAGAATTTGTGTAGGCGGCTAATTAACTGATACAAAGAAAGTCTGTGTCCCGCTCCCAATCATTCTCCCATCCTGCCCTCTCTCAGTCAGGACTGAGAATCAAATAGATGAATGACACGTTTTTCAAAAACTCATCCAAGACTTGTAAAGCTGTCAACAACTCAGCGATACGTTCTGTAACTTTGACCTTCGTTGCCAAGGTTAGCGCTGACCGCTAGATCGCGCTGTCGGACAAGAAATCTGAGGGCCCCGAACCGCCGGGAACCCAGGACTCGGAGGGAGAAGAGGTGGGAGCAGAACCGAGGGAGAGAGAGTGAGAGAGGAGAGAGAGAGAGAGAGAGATGGGGGCCGGGGGTGGGGTGGGGAGGGAGAGAGATCTGTACGGGGCCTTTGAATACATTTGAATTGCCCTTTTGTCCCCTGGGGATGAGTGTACTTGAATTAGCTTGTGGATGAGAGTCTGGGTTCTCCTCAACCTGATGTACCCTCCTTCTCTTCCTCTCATCCTACTCTGGAAGTTTTGCATAGGGATCCTTTTTCTAAGGGACAGAGGGCGTTTGAAGGCGGTTGTTTGTGTTACCTACACTCCTTTACAGCAACTATTTTCAAATTCCTTTACAGCAACTATTTTCAAATGCCTTAAATCTAAGTATGTGAGCCACAATGCCTCGAGCAAGAAAAGGAGCCCACGCGGGTCCCCAGCATGCCGCTCTGGGCTGGAGAGAGCAACGTGCGCGCCCGCAGGGGCAGACGCCTCTTCCACGCAGTCTGTGGCCTCCAGCCTTAGAAGGCAGCCCTGGACTGCCCTCGGCTCCCCGGAGGGGGACTGCCCATCTCCTGCGCTGATAGAGACATTTGCAGCTCAGAGTCAAATCAACAAGAAAGAACTCTTTTTAAACCAAGAAAATCAACACCCAGAGTTACCTGCTCCTTAGTCGTTACCACCGCCATCATAAATGTTTAAAAGAGTACATAAAGAAAGAAAAACGCACGCACACGGACACACACACACACACACACACACACACACACAAACACACGCACACAAAACATCTGGGCGAAATGCAAACCCCAGCCAGCCTGGGCTGGCGTGCAAAGCAGTAATTTTACTTTTCCTTTTCTGGACGGGGATGGTGTTGTCCTGGGGGCTTCCCTGGCCGTTCCAGGCCGCGGGGCTGGCCAGGGCATTTTTGGACACGGTGCGGCTCGGCTGGGTGCCTACGCGGCCGCAAGGGGGCAATTCTCGGAGCTCCCAGGCTCTGTCCTTGAGGCTGCCACCCGCCTACTCGCGTCTCTGAGCCTGGTTGGACGGGACTCCCTGCGCTGTGCGTGTTGAGTGGGGCTGTAGGTGAAAGGCAGGTGCAAGGTCGGTTGTCCACAAGTTCGAGATAGGGGCTCAGTGGGACCAGGGCTGCAAGCCTAACGGGGCTGTGTGTGACGCTTGTTATCCATCCCCAGCACGTGCTCACGCGCTAGGGGGTTGTCAGACAATCGGGTCGTGAGGATTTGAAGGAGAAAAAGCCCATGCACTGTGTAGGCTCTTTGTGCGAGCTGCCCAGCTGGTCTTCAAGTGGGCAGCGTGTGCTCGGAGAATGTGCAGAGGTGGCGATTCCCATTTGTCTTCGTTTTCTCCCTCCAGTCTTCTGTCTTGCTTCCGCTGGCTAATGCTGGAGGCACCCTGTGCGTGGGCAGAGGTGCAGGAAGGGGGGAGCGCTGCAAGTTCTTGTCATTCTAAAAGCAAGTTTGGAGACTATCACGCCTATTGGAGGGACAGCACATTTGCAGACTCCCGATCAAATGGAGAAGAGGGATTTACGTTGGGAAAATGTCCTCAGATTCTACTGTTGTACTCAGAATCTACTATTCTACTACTGTGGGCAGTTAATTCCAGGGACTCCGCTCCTTCGTTTCCTCTGCATCTGCAACTTCCCCCCCTCCCCCCCGCCAATCCTCCGTAGTTCAACCTGGCAGTGGTGACCCCTGGGCTTCACGAGGCCAAAAGGGCGCAGGGCCTGTGCTGAGCACAGACGTATGTAATCAGAACCTCTCCTGTAGCGCTTCTCTGATGTCTTGGTGTCAGTGCCCAAAGCTTCCTCCCGTGCGCCTTTGTGCAATTTGGCACCCCTCAGTGCCAGACTCCCAGCTCAGGGACAACGGGTGGGGTTCCGGGGTGGGTGTGGGGCTGTAAAAAGAGGCAACGGTGCTGGCAGAATGTCAGACCCCCCCGTTTTGCTTCTACAGCAGTGTGTGTGTAGGGGTGTTTTTTTGGTTTCAAACCTCTCCTTTTTGTCCCTTTGACCCCGCGGGATTTTAAGGGCAGAGCTTTTAGTCCAAGGCTTCCGCCCGGGACCAGCTTTTGCTCCGTCCGGATGAAAAATTTCTACGGTAGATGGAACTTGTTCCTGAGCGGCTTCCTGTTCTGAGGACCCCTGGGTTTCATAGCTTTCCTCTCCCTCTCACTTGTCTCAAATTAAGCTTCCCAGTTCCGTCCCGAAGCACCAGGGGAGCGACACAGGACTGGGAAAGTCATCCCATCCCCGAGTCCCGCGCGGGCGGCTGTCCGGGTTTCCAATCGCCGCTCGCCGATTGAAAAAGACAGAAGGCGCGCCGCGTGCGCAGACAGTTAGTTAATGGAAACCCTGTAAATCGGTTTTAAGTGCACCCAGGACGGAGGGGGAGGAAGGTGGAGGTGGTGGCGATGGGGGGTGTGTGTGCGAATAGGCTGGAGTGGGGGCGAATGGGTTAGGCATCCCCGCAGTTCTGAAAAAGAGAGTCGCCTCCTTCCCTCATTGTTCCTAATTTAGAAAAATTTATTAAAGAAATCACACGGATAGGGAAACCCGAGCTCCCCAGCCCGCCCCGAGCGGAGGCGTACGCGGCTTCCCTTGGCAGGGAACCCGGCTGCGGCTGTCCCCCTCTCCGCGCCCGCCCTCCTCCCCGCCCCCGGCGGGGCACCGCTACTACGGCGATCGCCACCTCACGCCGAAGGAATGCTCGAAGTATGCACACGTTCCCAAAAGTAGACCTCCTTCACCGCCGGAGGAGCATACATCACCCCGTGGCAGCCGTCCACCTTCTCAGGCGTTTCGTAACCGAGTAAACTGAGAGCTGGGAACAGCCCTCTGTTAAGTAGCCCGCGGCGCGGAGTCTTTCCCACTTGGCGAGGGCGAGCCGCCGGGGACGCGTCTGCACGCCGGCAACTGCGGTCCCAGGCGGCGTCCGCCCGTCCAGCAGCGCCGGCAGCTCCTCCCGGATCCTCCTCCTCCTCCTCTTCCTCCTCCCGGACCTCCCCGCCGGTGCCCACGCCTAGGCGGCCGCCAGGTGCGCCTACAGAGTAGCGCCTGCCACCCGGGCGTGCTGGGGTCACACGGAGCGCCAGCTTCTCCGACGCCGGGGAGCCGCTGTCGCCGCCGCTACCTCTGTCACTGCCGCCTCGGGTCAGTCTGGTTTCTGTCCCCTTTCCCTCACTCCATCATTCCCAAAGATAACTAGGGAAACTTGTTTCTAGCTTGCACCTTCCCGGGAGCCGTGAAGAATCTCGGGCGAGGACGTTTGGATTTGTAATAGTACAGGTGTGCCAGAGAAATCCCTGGTATACTGGGATTTTGTAATTCTTTGGGGGTTTTGAGGGTAGACGAAATTGCTTTTCTTAAAAACTGATGCAGGGCGGCAGCGTGCTCGCCAAGGATCTTGTTCAGTGTTTCCACTTATGAAGGAATTTCATCTATAGATGCTGTCGATTTCGCCGAAGGGCGCACCCGGTTCTGGGGCCACCCGGTTTTCCTTATCTCGGGCTGCTGCCTTGCCCGGGAGTGCCGGCGTGCGGCGGGGGTGCTGGGAAGGCATTTCGGTGACGCACGGTGCGGAATTCTTTGAAGAGCCGGCTAAGTGCTCTGCAGCTCGTCGAGGCTGCGCGGGTTTGTGTGGCATCTCGAGACAGATTCCTGGTCGAGTGTTCTGGCTTCTTCCTCCTCTTTTTTCAAAGTGTCCGAGGTGGTGATTTAGGCCAGCTCGAAGGGACTCATCCTTGGCCTACTTTCTCCAGCTTCTGGAGAAAGCCCCCCTCTGCAACCTCCTCCCGGGTGCATTGTTCTGTGGGACCTCTGAGGCGGTTTCCAGCTCGAAGCAGAGATAGTGTAGGGATCAGACAGCGTGGGGCAACTGGCTCATTTACGGAGCGAGGGGGGAACCTGGACCGGGGGGAGCCGGGGAGCAGGACAGGTACTCCACACTGGGCATCGTAAGGAACCCCCCCAGTGACCAGTTCGGGGCTCCCCGGGGCATCCCCTCCCCCATCTCAACCAGGACTATGCAGCCTTCTAAAGAACGCTGGGGAGGGATGGGGCAAGAAAGGAAATGAGCTCTAAGCTCTGTCTTGGCTAACTAAGGTCGCGTGGTGGGTAGGAGAGGAGGTAGGTGATGCGCATGGGACCTGGAGGGATCTGGAGGGACCCTGCGGGTGTGTGTGTAATTTTCTTTTTTTTAACTTGACGCGGAAGTTAAGGAACTGGCCTCTTCAGGAGAGGAGTGGGGAAGGGGCAATTTGGCAGAAGGGGACGAATCCCCTTCGCATCCCCTCCCCCCCCCCCCCCCCCGCATCCGCGACTCATTTTCATTCATGAGGGTGAAGTGAGGGAATCCTCGGTGCCACGTAGGGGCGGCCGCTTTTAGACAGTTATCTCTGAGACTGCTCGGTGAAATGTTGCTAAACATTCGAATGAATAGTTTGGCTAAAAAGGAGAAAAATCTTTTTCTTTTTAAAACATATAGAAAGAATGCCTGGCTAATCGCGCGTTAAGATACCACTAAGCGAGATTTATTCTTGCTGCTGAGTCAGGAGGCCAATAGGTGGCGCTCTAGACCCAGACAAATTGCTTCCACTGCTCAGGTTTTTGTTGAGTTCAGCTGTTTAAAAGAAGAATCTGCACACAGCTTTTCGGTGGGTCAACTGTCAGCCTTTAACTTTTCGCGAGCACGACTGCCAGCTGAGTTGGAAATAATTGTAGCAAAGTTAAGGCCAAATGATGGGAACAATGGGCCAGTCTCACCTCTTGTTTTCACTGATATAGAAGAGGGTTAGAAATGTCAAACAGTTGTTAATTGGGAAGAAAGAAATTGCTAGAGCCCTTAGATGCCCAGGGCAGTGCCAAAATTTTAATCTTGGCTTCATGAAAAAGGAGCTCCAGGCAATTTGGCACGCCTGCTCATCAGACATTTAAAATGTAATTTACACTCAAGCTGAGGAAAGTTGCCCTAATACATTGTGCCAATAATTTGGAAAGGCATGGTTGGAGATTGTCAGTTTCTTTTTTCAAAGAGGGCTCCATCTTTAGCTCATTTTTGGATTCCCAGGCAGGACAGTCCCCAAGCCCTCTACATTTTTCATGAGGCCTAGCCTGTTGCCTTACAATAATTTATGTACTTCACAGTCAATTCTCTTTTGTGTTTTGCCACTGGCAGCTTCCCAGTTCAGTTCATTGCTTGTAGCTTTTGTCTCTGGATTGGCCCTTAGACTATTTTAGGAGACTCCATTCTTCAGACGTGGGTTAAGAACCTACTGTGTGCTGAGAAACCACAAAGGTGAATACTACTCTTTGTCTTTAAGGAATTAATAATCTAGGTGCAGGAAAAATCAGAACAGAACATATTCTCCTCTGGAGCACATATACCCATAATCTTCCAGGATAAATAAACAGTTAACTGCAAATATTAATTATTATTGAGAATTTTTATTTAAAAACATCTTGGAAAAACAGACAAAGAGTGGTTCGATTCTTCTATTGTGCTGTCTCTTCTTATGTATTTTAAAGTTGTTTTCTCCCATCATGGGTAAAGGATTTATCAGATGTGAAAACAACACAGTTAGCAGGAGGGTCAGGTTTCAGCTGGGTCTTACATATTTCTGTATAATCCATTTCAGACCTTAAAGAGCTGCATATTTGTAGGCAGAACAAAATGAAGAAAAAAGAGAGAAAAAAGGTTTATTATACTTTTCCAAATTGCCCTGAGACCACTAAAGTACAGCTACCTAAAGAGTTCAGCAGCTAGGAAAAAGCAGCCAAATAAAATCCCCAGCTGGAAGAGACATTTAGTTGAGTCAGGGATTAAATGACCTCTGAATTAGCCATCACCCAGGCAGGATGAAGTCATGAGGGGGCTGGTAAGGCCTTCACCCGGGATGCTAAGTAGGACCAGTCTCCAGGAAAACAGGACCCTCTTTAAACTTGAACTCCCTCCTAGTGCCGTGATTAAACTTCTGTAGATCATCTTGACTTCCACTGCTTCACAATACGCGCATTGTGTGCTGGGCTAGGCCCCGTCATTATTAAGGCAGATATGGTCGGGTTCTGGACTGGGTCCAGGCTCCAGTTCTAACCTGGTTCCGGGCCTGCCCAGACCCGGTTCTGATGCGATCACTGCTTCTTCCGCAGATCCCTTCATGCGGCTGTGAGCTCAGAGGCCGAGCATGCGGACCAGGCTTCCCCCAGCGCTCGCCGCCCTGGGCGCGGCCTTGCTCCTGTCTTCCATTGAGGCAGAAGGTAAAAGCTTTTTCCTTTCCCTTCCCAGAGCGACAATGCAGGATGTGAGAAAGGAAAAAATCAACTCTTTCCTACGTCTATTGCTTGCTCTGTTTTTCCTGCGCTTTGTGCTTTCTCTGGTGGTTTCTCTGTTCCAGAGAAACACTCCCTTCTCCTGAGGTTTGTCCATTTCCCGGCTCTCAGGTCCAGCTCTTTCGTATTCTGCTTAATCCATTCCGTACAGTGCTGTGTGGTCTCCTTGAGTTTGTCTCTGCGGTGTGCTGTCCACACTGCCACCTACACTGCCGCCTTTAAAGGACCAGCCGCCTGGGAGGGTGCGACGCGTGTACCCAGCTCTACCAACGGGACACTCCAGGTGGTACCCAGGAGCCCTGGAGCGCAGGCGCGCTCGCTCTCTTGCTTGGCTGTAACCACCTGTCTGGGGCCTGCGACCTCCGTGACAGCGCGAAATAAAAGACTCCGACAGCGCTGGCTCTGCGCGCTTGTGTGTTTTGTGGGGAACTCGGTGGGCGAGGCGGAGGGTGCAGGCAAATGAGCCGGCAGTCAAACCGCCTGTAGGGGGGGAACCTGCCGCCTTGGGGCCACACGGGGCCTTCTGGATCCTTGACTGGGTCCTTTTGACTGAATCCAAATTTTACAGAACAAATGCTTTTATTAAAAGGGGTGCAGCAGGCAAAGAGGAAGCTTTTCTTGCCTCCTTTGCTCCTTAAAAAAAGAACAATCTTGAAATCGGAAGGTCTCAGGTTCTCCTCCCCGACACCCCCCGGGAGATCCGAGCCCCCGGGGTGTTCGCGTGTCCCTGGGTCGCTGCTGTCCCTGTCTGGTTCGCGGTGCTTCAGGCGCGTGGCCCAGACCAGCCCAGCTCAGACAGGTTGGGCCTGGGCCAGGGTTTTCAGCCCGGGAAGCCAGCGCACGCCAGGGGAGCCGGGCATCCCCTCCAGCGTCCCCCCCTGCCTGGCTCCCTCCTGCCTCCCTCCCTGCGGGAGAGCCCCGCACGTCCGCCCTTCCCAGGTCAGGGGCTCAGAGACCGTCTCTAAAAGGGCTCCGTGTGGCCCCGCCGTGTTGAACATGAAGAGCTTTTGTTAAGATTTCCAACCTAGTCTTTGTTGTGTGCACTTGATACCTTAATTTCTCAATATTCACTAAACAATCCATTTCTATGTATTAACCCCATGGGTGCTTCTGTGTTCCCTCAATTATCACTGGAGACCTGACAAACTAGTTTTATTATTCTGCAAGATAAATGTCATAAAAGACATCTGACAATTTTTTTTTCAATAAAGAAATACCCCCAATGAAGCACAGGGAGAAAAGAAATAACTTCTGCACGCGACAGTTGTGGAAGTTCCAGGGTGGGTTGTCCTTTTTTAGAGGTGGGAAAAGTAGGGCTGTTTCCTGACAACACTCAGGTGTACAAAGTTTCGATAGTGTTTGATTTTCTACTTCCAGACTGCACGAAAACTTAGGGAAAGCAGCGTTTCCAAAATGTATGGCATCCTTAGAAAAGTGACAGACACTTGCTGGCTCTTCTTACTTGATTAATATTTTATGAATGTAGAGGCTCTTCAGAGTGGCCTCTGTGAAGTAATATTCAGATGAGGTTGGCTTTAATGTTCGTTCCTATGTCGTTGTTAGGAAGGAATTTTATTTGAGGAACACTTGGAAGCTCTACTAAAGATATTTTTAGATAATTCACTGAAGTGGCCCATTTATGGCTCATTAAGAAAATAGTTATTTGAAAATCAGAATGTTTGAGAATTCTGGCGAAAAGAATTAGGTTGGAAATGATGTAAATGGAAAAAAATCAATTCTGAATTAGATAATGGCTGGTTAGCAAAGTGCAGTTAAAAAGAACATTTTACTATCTACATTTCTGATTATTATCATATTTCTTATGTTTTCTCTTTTTAATTTGTGTTGATTTCCATATGGTACTTTTGCTTTCTTAAGCTGTGTGGTTTCTTGTCTCCCATCCCCTTAGGTCAGGATTTAATAATTATATTTTAACAGTATTCATTTTTTTGGCCTTATTCTCTGGTTTGGTAATGTCAAATAGAAATACAATTTGAGCTACAAATGCAAGCCATACGTGTAACTTAAAATTTTTCTGGTAGCCACATTAAAAAAGGAAAAAGAAACAGGAAATTAATTTTAATGATATATTTTATTTAACCTAATGTTATCATGTCAATATATAATTAATATGAGAATTGGTGGTGAGGTATTTTACATTTTCTGTACTAAGTGTTTGACAGTGGGTGTTTTTTACACTTGCAGCACATTTTATTTTAGACTGGCCACATTTCAAGTGCTTGATAGCCACATGGCTGGTTGCTCCCGTGTTGGACGGCACAGCCCTGGTGTTAACTACCAACTAAGTGGCCTCAGGAGCCTTTGAAGGGCTAACAAAATTTGTGGCCAAAGCCTTTCTGGGGACAATGGATGGAAACAGAATTTCTCTGAAATATTTCTGTTGGGAGCAGTTCAAAATTTCAGCTTGCAACCCTGTTTGGTACTATGCCATTTTGATCTTAGTCCTAAAGTAGCCATAGTTACTCTTTTTTCCCTTTTATGACTCATACTTGCACTCTTATATTCATACTATTTTCTCACCATTTTCTATTTACTTAATTTTTTATATGTTGGAAACCCAATACTTTTATTTTGTATTAGTTAAAAGATTTTGGCATTCACTTTTTGCATTTCTTCTTTTTTATAGTGGTACCACTTTTGTCCTGTTGTTTTCCTTTTGCCTACTTGTCTAAACTATGGTATCTTGTCCTACAGAAGTAAGAATGAAAATGATTTTTTTTGCCTTCAGTGTTTTTAATTTTTAGCCACAGCATAGACTTTATCAACCTTATAAGTTGGCCATACATTCTAGGCCAGTGCTCTGCATGGCAATTATTTTTGGTTCCTGTAGCATACAGTGTGTTAATTATCCTTTAGAAAATGTAACACTTTGCATTTAAAGGATAATGGCAAGTATTCCCTGAGAATTTGGCCACCTTTCTAATTAATCTAGAATTTGAGATGAACCTAAATTTTGTGAGAAACAGAGTTTTAATTTGGTAAGTCATTTATAGTTTACACTATATTGTGAACAATTAGATATTATCAATTCATCAGTGAGTTTAAACTGTAAGCTTTGTCTTGTGTCTAGGTTAAGAGGCTAATTAATACATATGTCTGTTAATCCTATAACAGATTTCAAACTAGAGGAGAACTTAATCTATTCTAATTCTTTCATTTTCCAAATGAGAAAATGAGGCCCAGAGAGGCTGAATAACTTGGGCAACTAATGCAGTTACTTAGGGGCAAAATACAGACAAGACCCAAGTCTTCTAGTTTTTGTTTAGTGCTGGTTTGGCCAAACCATGCTTCCTTTTTGCGTGATGACTGGTTGACTCAGTGGGTTTAATGTGAGAACACATTTTATAATGTGTACAATATAATCTGTTGCTTGTCTAAAATATTAGCTTTTCAACTAGTTATTTTTGGTGTCTTATAAACACAAATGAAAGGAATTTTTATATCATGGGGAAGATCATTAAATTTATACTAACTTTGCATGGAAAACACAAAGTAATGCCTATCAAACATAGTAAACTCATCATACTTTGCGTACTTCTAAAGGTTTCTGTCATTAAGGTAGTATCCTTTCCAGCACTGCCATCACAAATATCAGGCTAAAGGTCTTACTAGTTCAAGATGATATTTTAGTAGTGTGTTCTCAGTTTTGATTTATCTATAACACATTATATACACTTACCAAAACTGAGACTGTTCTCCTCTCCAGCATCCATCCATCCATCCATCCATCCATCCATCCATCCTTCCATCCTTCCATTCATTTGTCTCTGCCATGGTTGGTAAATTCTTGGACATACCCTCTTTTTGGGAGCCATAATTTAAAAAAAAAGTGTTTTTCTTCTTCTATATCAAGACAGACACTTTAGTTTTAAAATTATTTCAACAGGTGTGTGAAGCTAATACCAAATTCTAGCTATGTATGAATTGGAGACATCTGAATACCACATATTTATAAGTGATCAGGCATCACTTGTTCTAATGTTTTTTTCATAGAGAAGAAGAAAAAAATATATACTAACAGGCAAACGTATATAAATATTGGTTTCTAAAGTTAATTTTTGATTGAAACATTTCTTCTTTTTCACATTTATTTAATGTGGTAGAAAATTGTATGCTTTATGGTCAGACCATGGTATCAAATTATTGCTGTCTATTAGCTGTGTTAACTTCTCTGAATTTCACTGACTCATCTGTAAACCAGGCACAATGAGGCTCACCATGTTATTGGGGAAAAAAAGAGACAATATATGAAATGACTAGCTCTCTGTTATAGAAGACACTCAGCAAATGTTAGCTATTATTAACATTCCTAAAATGTCCTAAATCCTGCCAATTCATGTAACAAAAATCTCATCAGAATGAGGCTTTCATAGCATAGTGCTTGATAACAAAAAGTATTATTCATAGATATGGAGTTAAACTACTAGAGTTATAAATACTTAAAATTTTAGTCACTTCACTATTAGTATTTAGGTTTGATGACTATATATCAAATTATTTATTTATAATTTTAGTTATATCTCTCTTGGTTTAGCTTCACATTCTATGCAACTAAGGCTCTTTGTGATTATGAGCCATATGTAGTGAGTTCATATTTGAAATATTTCAGCATCAGCATTGTTTTAGGGAACACTCTGTGATGATGCAATGGTGGCTGTGAATTATTTTTGTGTAAAAGAAAAAGTTTTCAAATTTATAATAATAAAATTACATTTTGCATTGATTTATGTTGACATGGGTCATATACTCACACCTGATTTATTATTATTTTTTTCATGAAACAAGCAAATGTATAACAAGAATGATAAGCCTGTAAGGTTGTAGAGGCAATAAAATTGGCAAGAAGAAAAGCGAGTGGGGATTTTGTTGTTCATGTGCTGGTCGGCCACTCTTTCTTCCTCTTGATTCCTGCATACTAGATCTGAGTTTCTATGAACACCTTAAAATCCTCTGAAATGTTAAAGACTTTTCCCCACAGTCAATTTTTCAGTTTATCTGGAATCCTGGTCATTTGGATATCAACAAGGGGGGCTGCTGCTGCCCTTCAGCAGTTTTAACCTAATGTCCGCTGCGTCAGGTCAATTTCCTTCCAAGGTTGGTGGTACTATTTTTCCATGTACTGATTTTTTTTTTAAAAAGCATGCTCAGGCCAGTTGTGTCTGCCTTTGCATTAAATTTGTCCTGAGCCATTGCTATTGGAGCAATATTTTATAATGATATTCTTAATACCTGGTGTCCTATTAACATCTGTTGCATGCATGTTATACTAAGTGATGAGTACAGCTAAACCTCTAAATATGATTACAGACAGAAGAATGTTGAATAATTAAGCTTTGCATGTAGATTAATAGTCTAATCTCACTGCCTGTGTATGGATAGTAAGAACATAACATTCATTCCAGTACTATGTATCCATTAAAAATAAAAAGCCATCTCCTACAGTTGGAGACAGTAGTTCATTAAAACAAATGTTTGCTTAATTTGTTTTATTTCCATTAAAAGTGCTATTAATGTTACATAATCCTTAACCCCAGTTAAATTCTATGACTCATGTCTCCAAGCTACTACTGTATTTTAATTGACCTTTGTAAAAACCTAAAAGGAGATTGTAATCTCTCAAAACATATGCAAAAATTCTGACTCACAATGAATACTTTCAGACTAAAACATTTTAAGAAGAGTATGGCTGAAAGTCATCTTACTTTGTTGACCTGCTTCAAAAGAAATCATTTTTAATGCATTGACCATGCACTGACAGTGAGTCAGTACAATGCTGCATGATGAGGCATGAACATTGTAGAGAGAATATCATTATAAAATATTTTGGAAACGTCTTTGTGTAATCACTATTGTACATGGAGGCTTTTGTTCATTGTGGGAAACTAAAAGCAAGTCAACATTTCATTGACCCATGCATGATGCTGTACAGTTTTGTATGTAAACTATTCCTTTCTGTACTTTTCAGTTATTCCTGTCATTGACTTCTCCAAGTTTTTATGCGCAGTCATGTCTTCAGATTGCTGATGCTTCTTCACTATTTTCTTTAAGTTCTGTAAATAAATGTCCATAAATAAACATTGATGTTGTCTTTTCATAATTAACCATTGTTTTGTAAAGGACCATACTGGCATTTTAATCTAAAATGCCATTTCTAGTATGGAGTATACCTGCTGCAAAGGAAATAACAGTGTTGGTTTACACCTTGGAACATACAGCAAGTTGGTGTAAACAGGCAGAATAATAGCTTTATAAACATATGAATATTACTGTTTATATACTTATAAATTATTAACATCCCTTATTATTTTTGAATATTTGTCTATATATGAATATACATTTAAATGTATATTTCCTTGTGAGACATAACTAAGTTTCCCATGATTCTTCCTTTTCATTAAAATGTTTTTCATCTCTGCCACAGATTGAGATTTATCAAACAATAATAACAAGGCAATAATGCAGAGAATGAGCCAAAGACATCACTGATTCTTTTCCACATTATTGAAAAAAGTATTATGTCAATGTTCTAAATTAACTTCTATGATTGTAAGCAGGTTGTGATTTGGCATGCTTGTTCAAAATGCACTCAGCATGTATTGAAATTTCTTTAATTGTTATGTGAATTGTTTGCATATGTGGGTATTATATGTGATTTCATTGTACTTGTATGTACTTGTATCCAAATATGTTTCTATTATGCTTGATTTTGCTGGCCATTCTTGAATGACCTAGCAACTCAAGAATCAAAAGTGTTTTGTGCTGTCTTCTATAATATGTATACTCTCTGATGTTTTGTCATATCTTGTCAGCTTTTAATTTTATTCTTATCCAACAAGATATCTTTTATATTTGTTGGAAACAAATTTATGCAAAGACAATTTTAGTAAGCTTTGCTCAACATAATTCTTTATTAATTAAATTGACCATTTTGTGACATTGGAAAATTTAACTAATATCAACTCTCTCTTTTGCAGTTGACCCACCTTCAGACTTGAATTTTAAAATTATAGATGAAAATACTGTTCATATGTCATGGGAAAGACCAGCTGATCCAATTTTGGGTTACAGAATAACGGTGGACCCTACAACAGGTAAGAGTCAAGACGTTGGGGTTTTAGAACAGAGACATCAAGATGGTATAATCCAGTCTCTTCCCCTCCTCCCAGTTCATCATGAAAAAACTGAGATTTAGAAAGTCTAAGAGATTTGGTCAATGTCATCAGATATTTGGTGGACTCAGGTTTCAAATTTCCAGCCTAGTACCCACTGTTATATTTTAATAGTGTTGATTATTTACATGGCTTACTGTGCTAAGCTGTTGTTATTAAAAATAGACACTTTTAAAAAATCTGATCAGAATATTGTTAGTAATCTTTGATCTTATAAGATAGAATCCTCATTTCTTGGCATTCTTCTTGGATTTCTTAATATTCTCAACATTTAAAGTATCAAGTTGTTCCACCTTACCCAGTGTCCTATGCATTTCAATGCTCAGAAATCATCATTCTGGGATAATGGTGGGCAACCATGATGAAAGACAAGAATTTACTTTGGCTAGGTAGATTCTGTCAGAAAATAACCAAGTGTGAAGAACCAATCTCCATGGATTAACTTTTAGTTCTAAAATGGAATGGGAAAATAACCATTTCTACTAACATGGGCCAAATGGTAGGAAGAAGTCTTAATTGGTTGACAGTAGAGATGGATGGTGTTGACATAACTCATCCCTAGAACTGTGTTTTCTTATCCTTTGGCCTTTAAAAATACCAATGATTTTAAATACTGATTTATCAGGGAACTTTAAAAAAATATGATCAAGAATTTACTTTTTCCTCTTTTAATTTTGTATCCTCAAATATATTTGCAGTTAACTAATTCATTCATTCCAAAGCAAAAAAACAGTTCAAATAAGATCTGGCCGGGCGCGGTGGCTCATGCCTGTAATCCTAGCACTCTGGGAGGCCGAGGCGGGTGGATCGCTCGAGCTCAGGAGTTCGAGACCACCCTGAGCAAGAGCGAGATCCCATCTCTACTAAAAATAGAAAGAAATTATCTGGCCAACTGAACATATACATAGAAAAAATTAGCCGGGCATGGTGGTGCATGCCTGTAGTGCCAGCTACCTGGGAGGCTGAGGCAGTAGGATTGCTTAAGCCCAGGGGTTTGAGGATGCTGTGAGCGAGGCTGACGCCACGGCACTCACTCTAGCCAGGGCAACAGAGCAAGACTCTGTCTCAAAAAAAAAAAAAAAAAAAAAGATCTATCCTGTTTCCAGATGTTGAGAATTACTGACTCCCAGCACTTTCAAAACTGGCACTGGGACCACCCAATCCATCAGAGCCACAGGGGGTTGATACCCCCTAGGGGTCTTGGTTGGTTTTGCACGTCCACATTTAAACCGAGAGCATTTCTCAGGGTTCTGTTATACCTGTTACCTTTCCTGATTATTTATGTTTTGATGCAAATTTAATATAATTACAAATATCAAAAGGCACTTTGTCTGTAGGAACCACCATGTTTCCTGATTGAATTGAGAATTAACAGAATCCAGAAGGAAGTATATAATTGTCAACATATAAGTAAACGCTTAGTACACTGTACCTTGAGATGTTTGCTGCCTAGTTAAGTCAATCCAGAGGTCCATGGTTACCCATTAAGCTATGCACCCATTTAAGTGTGGACAATGCATTGCTTTCATACAAATTGTTTCCCATTATGGGTTAATCTTAACCTATGGGATTTGTTTCCCTTGAGTTTACTTTCATCCCTTATTTCTCTTTTTCTGCTCTCCTCTAATGCACACTTTAAAGCTAAATTCTTTTATGCTTTATATCTCATTTATAAAAATTTTGTTATCTACCATTAGTCTTCAAAAACAATGAGAGATTTTTGATTTGAAATTCTGGTATACCTTTAAATCTGGAAAAATCTTGTATCCTCAAACAAATATTAAATATGATTATAAGAAATAATAGCAATACAAGTCTATTTATTGAATTTCTAAAATTCAAAGTTTTACTTTTAGAAGACAGTAAGTAACGTTTGGATGTCCTGGGAAAAAAGCACATATTAAATTTTTCAGACTTTGAGTGTATCTGAGAATTACAATGTATGGTGTTGTGTTACATGTGAGAAATGTTTTATTGCATTCGTGTTATATTTTTTCTGTATTTCCAGATGGGCCCACTAAAGAATTTACCCTTGCAGCTAGTACCACTGAAACTTTATTAGCTGACCTTATACCTGAAATAGAGTATGTGGTGACAATAACTTCATATGATGAAGTAGAAGAAAGTGTACCAGTTATAGGCCAACTAACAAGTAAGCACACATATAAATTCAAATACTTTTATACTTTTATTTTGTGGAAGATTTTTCTAACTTGATTTAATCTACTGTTATGCAGATTTATTTAACTATTCTTTCTGTGATCCTAGTTATTAGAGGATATGAATCATTCTTGATCTGTAACTCTGGTCTGTGGAAGCAGCAGAAATATTGTGAATGAAATGTACTGAAAACGTTAAACTTTGCTGGATAACAATGTTAATGTCTTTCTTAAATATCTTTAAAATGTTATTAAAATATGTATCATTTGCAAGGGAACGCTTATTTGGCAGTATTCTCTTTCCAGCTGCACATGGAACATACATTTGAAAGACAATGGCAAAGGACAATATATTTATTCTTTTTAAAAGAAAATATTTGGGTTCAATTCCTTTTCTAATACTTAGGTTTTGATTCAGTTCAAACAGGTGTTTCAACAAAGCCAGGGGAGAAGAAACCTGGAAAAACAGAGATGCAAAGTGAGTGTTTCCCTTAATATTTTTGCTTGGATTTGTAGAATAAATAAATGCAGGATACAGTGGATTTTCCAGTTATGTAAATAGATTGATCTTATTCCTATATTAATTTCTAGATCTTTATCTAGAAGTAGCACAGACAGTATGAATAATGTATAAGTAAGCAGTTATAATACCAAAGTTCTGACTTTTTAGCCAATTTTTTGTTTTATTTACTAAACATTCTTTTTAATGGAAGTGTTTTGAATTTGTGTGTGTCCAAATTTTCCCGCAGAATTTTGACAATAGGTGAAAAACAAAGCTCATCACTGGACTCAACTCATTTCTCAAGGACAAACTGATATAAATAGATAGTACTTAGAAATATATGAGAATACAATGCTGGAACACAAGAGAGATGCCCTCAGTGTTCAAAGCAATTCAATTGCCACAAAAATGCTTTTCTAAGTCTATATGTATGTTATGCTCATCTCCAAGATATTTACAACGGCTTCACTTGAGAGCAGTTGTAATCTTTCCAGTCTCTGTAAGACATTTCTGATAAATTGGTACATTTGTAATCAGATGAAAGCAATTTTATTTAGTCTAGGACAGGTTTTTTTTTTTTTATCATAAAAAAATTCTCTTTTATTTTCTTCTAGTATGTTTGTGCTTTTTTTTTTTATATATATATATTTTTTTTATTTCAGCTCATCATGGGGGTACATAAGTTTAGGTTATATACATTTTCCATGTCCCACCCATCCCCCCGAGTCAGAGTCCCAAGCGCGTCCGTTCTCATTCTCCCGACAGTGCACCTGGCACTCATCATGTAGTCATACCTCCATCCCCTCCCCCCCCCACCTCCCCGGGTCTGCACCTTCAAGCATGACCATTCCCCAGAGGGTGTGCAACGCACTCATCATGTAGGCATACACCCATCCCCTCCCCCCACCCCCCATCCCAGTCTGATATCCAATTGGTATCCTTCCCTGATGTACATTTAGGTGATGATCAGGGAAACCAGTTTTCTGGTGAGTACATGTGATGCTTGTTTTTCCATTCTTTGGATACTTCACTTAGTATAATGGGTTCCAGCTCTCTCCAGGAGAACCAAAGAGATGTCGTATCATTGTTATTTCTTATAGCTGAGTAGTACTCCATGGTATACATATACCACAATTTACTAATCCATTCGTGGATTGATGGGCACTTGGGTTGTTTCCACATCCTTGCGATTGTAAATTGTGCTGCTATAAACATTCGGGTACAGGTGTCTTTGTTAAAGAATGACTTTTGTTCTTCTGGGTATATGCCCAATAATGGGATTGCTGGATCAAATGGTAGGTCTACTTGAATCTGTTTAAGGTATCTCCATATTGCTTTCCATAGGGGTTGCACTAGTTTGCATTCCCACCAGCAGTGTATGAGTGTTCCTGTCTCTCCGCATCCACGCCAACATGTGTTGTTTTGGGATTTTTTGATAAAGGCCATTCTCACCGGAGTTAAGTGGTATCTCATTGTGGTTTTGATTTGCATTTCCCTGATGATTAGGGATGTTGAGCATTTTTTGATATGTTTTTTGGCCATTCTTATGTCTTCTTTTGAAAAATTTCTATTCATGTCCTTTGCCCATTTTTTGATAGGATTGTTTGATTTTTTCCTGCTGATTTTCCTGAGTTCTAAATAGATTCTTGTTATCAGTCTTTTATCTGATGTGTAGTATGCGAAAATTTTTTCCCATTCTGTAGGCTGTCTGTTTATTTTCATGACTATTTCTTTGGCTGTGCAGAAGCTTTTTAATTTAATCAGGTCCCAGTCGTTTATTTTTGTTGTTGCTGCGATTGCCTTAGGGGTTTTCTTCATAAATTCTTTGCCTAGACCGATGTCTGTAAGAGTCTTTCCTACATTTTCTTCTAGAATTCTAATTGTTTCCCATTTAAGGTTTAAATCTGTTATCCACCGTGATTTAATTTTTGTGAGAGGTGAAATCTGTGGGTCCTGTTTCAGTCTTCTACATGTGGCTATCCAGTTTTCCCAGCACCATTTATTGAATAGGGACTCTTGTCCCCAGAGTATGTTTTTGTCTATTTTGTCAAAGATTAGATAGTTATATGAGGATGATTTTATATTTGGGTTTTCTGTTCTGTTCCACTGGTCTGTGTCCCTGCCCTTGTGCCAATACCAAGCAGTTTTAAGAACCACAGCTTTGTAGTATAGTTTGAAGTCTGGCAAATCAATACCTCCCATTTTGTTTTTATTGCTTAAGATTGCTTTTGCTATACGGGGTCTTCTCTGATTCCTAGGACAGGTTTTACAGCTACTAGTCTCCCTTTGTCTTATGCTTTGTCTGACTTATTGGGATGGACTCTTAAGGGGTTTCTTGGACTTCTGATTTTGCCACTTTGTAAAAGTTGGATTTATGACCCAGAATGACAATAAAAAGATTACAAACACAAAGGCCTCTTTATCTGGAACTTTTCCCTCTAGATCACTGGTTATTATTCTTTCAGATGTCTAATAATATGAAATGAAGTTTACAGTATGCAGTTACAATGCTAATATTTCCCCCAAACCATCAATATTTATTATAAATCAAAGCATTATGCCAAATATTGACTTTTTAATAGACTTAAATTGATCTATTAAATGATGTGCAAAAATTACTTAAGCATGCAACTTGTATTTGGCTTGCAAAATTTTCCAGGACCCTTTTCTCCTCTTCCTAGCCAAATACTTCTTTTATTATCTACCAGCTGACTGCAAGGACAAAAACACCTTCAGAAAATTCACTTAGCCTTGCCTTGCAAATACAAATTTTCATGAAAATCAACCTGACTTCCACCACAGAGAAGGAAAGATAATATATTCAGTTACAAAAGCTGGTCATTGTATTTTAGTAATTTAAGGATACCATGTGGAATTTTTACTTTTGAAATGAAATGATTGTTTACTTTCTTTGTTTAGTAAAAGTAGGTTTCAGTTGTCAAATTTAAATACATTGATAATTAGGACATGATATTTTGGCATTGTGCATCATTTTATGCTTGTTTTTACTTCTGTTAAACTCCATTAATCCTCTAGACAAACCCTACTGCAAACTGACAATTATGTTGAAAAGTGCAAGAGAATATTGAAAAATTTGCTTTTTTCTACACCTGCTTGAGTGGTATTTATTTTTTGATAAATACCAAGGAATGAAAACATTTCGCTTGCATTTCTTTTGTATGTCTCACAGATGTTTTATATAATTTTTATTTGGAAAGAAGAGTGAGGATATAGTTTATAAAAATAGATAGATTGATAGTACAATACTTGGATGTATGCCCCTAGAGACCAGGTCATATATATTTTTATCTGTTCTTGCAAATGTCTTGTGCAGCAATTTAAAGACATTTAGTTCCATAAATGCATCTCGGTGAAGGCACTGAAAATGTGTGCTAATAAAATTATATATTCTTTTGTGCGTGAGGGTGAAGAACAATGGGTGAATACGTTCTAATGAACAGAATGATTTAAGGAGCCAACAGTTTTGCAATATTAGCTTGTATTTCTTGATGATAGATTGATTTAATACAGTATCATTTAAAAATATATCAAATGTATTTCAGAATGCTCTGTCAGTGCCTGGACTGATTTGGTTTTCCTTGTGGATGGCTCCTGGAGTGTGGGAAGAAATAATTTCAAGTACATTTTAGACTTCATTGCTGCTCTTGTGTCTGCATTTGACATTGGGGAAGAGAAGACAAGGGTTGGAGTTGTTCAGTACAGCTCTGATACCAGGACTGAATTTAACTTAAATCAGTACTACCAAAGGGATGAGCTTCTTGCTGCAATTAAAAAAATCCCATACAAAGGTGGAAACACAATGACAGGTATGTTTTACAGATTTTGTTATTGTTTAAAATAAATGACATGTCTGTTTTGGAAAGAAATTACACATGGCACAATTATCATATATTAAATAATCTTGAAATTAATCACGTAGTTTTTGACTTTGGCAAAATTATGTAGTACAAAGTGAATGAACATGTTTCTTTTTCCCTTTAGGGGATGCCATTGATTACTTAGTTAAAAATACTTTCACGGACTCTGCTGGAGCAAGAGTTGGCTTCCCTAAAGTGGCAATTATTATTACGGATGGCAAATCCCAGGATGAAGTGGAAATTCCAGCAAGAGAGCTTCGTAATATTGGGGTTGAAGTTTTCTCTTTGGGTAGGTTAAGTTTGGCTAATTATTTTCTTTTTACAACTGCTTTATTACACTTAATGCTTAGGAAGATGAAAGATTGATTCTTCAGGGAAGGATGCCGTTAGAAGTGTTTACTGCATTTTATAGTGTAGTTTAAGCCAAATTGTCTCTAAGTAAAAATTTTGCTTATCTATTTCCCTCATATAAATCCATTAGCATATACATTAAGCAAGGTGGTATTCACATTCTTTGCCAGCTCTCTACTTTTCAGAGAATGCTGGGCCAATGATTCTAATAAAGATACTTCTTGTATTATCATTAAGTGTTTTTTATGTGTTTCCTATATTATGTAATACTTGAAGAATTTGGAGGGCTCCAGCTTATTTAGGACTCTGGAAGAAGAAAGTATTATCTTTACAGATGGCAGAGACATATGATGGCATGGTTGGGATGAAAGCCCACTCTGTTTTACTAACCATTTGTTTTCCTCTTTGGCCGGCCACTTTATATGAAATTATAAAATGCTTTTGTCGTCTGAACAGTTGCACATTCGTTATGAAGCAAAGCAATTCTGGCTTACGACTTACTAAGGATTTGAAAATGTGTTCAGCTGTGAAAGACTCACAACGCAAAGAACTCTAAGTCAGCCAGCACATTTCCCACTTCAATATATCCTTGTTCTTTTGTTTTTAAGGGATTAAAGCTGCAGATGCAAAAGAACTCAAACAAATTGCCTCCACACCTTCACTGAGCCATGTTTTCAACGTGGCCAACTTTGATGCAATTGTGGATATTCAGAATGAGATCATTTCCCAGGTGTGCTCAGGTGTTGACGAACAACTTGGTGAACTGGTTAGTGGAGAAGAAAGTGAGTAGACTGTTGAGTGTTCCCCATGTGTTAGCCTTTTTCATGATTGGATAGCATTTATAGCTTTGCAGGTATCCTAGAAATAGACATATTTATTTAAATATATCCTTCAGTGACTCTCCAACTGTATATTGTTTTTCAGTAACTCCGCTTGTTGATGCCATTTGTGTTGTTCCCCTCCACCCCTGTTGAGTGGAACATTCGATACAATATTTATATCATTGTAAAGTTCTTTAAAATTTTTGGAGGACATGTTTTGATTTGCTCTTTTCTTTAAGACCATTTGTGCACGTTGAATAGACATTCAACGTGCACAGATGTATATCATGCTATTCTGGTACTTGCTTTAGTTATCTTACATTCTGATTTAACACTGGTGGGCTGGAGAGACATTTATTTTACTTAGCATTCTACAACTGAAAATAATAACACTGTTTCTAGTAACTGGATAAGGACAAGAGTTTTCTATCATTATTCTTTGCATAATAGTTTCAAAGCTTCTAAGTATATTTCAAAGATCAGTCAATTTGATCCTCCCATGTCTGGAAAAATTTCCCATTTCTATTAGTTATTACTTCTAAATAAAAAAAGGCATTTCAAAAGATGTTTTGTAAGCATCCTTTTCAACATTAAAAGTCACAATTCAAAGGCTTTACATCTTTCCATAATTGTTCTCCTCTCGGCCTGAGAATCAACAATTGATTAAACGTAAATTTCTAAATAGCTACATCCCCAATCATAGAAACTCTTTAATCTCCAAGCCCTGAGTATTTTGTCAATGTTCATTGGCCCTAATTCTGTCTCAGAACTTTCCATGTCTTCGTGAGCTCTAAATCTTTTTCTTTGTTTCACAGCCTAATGTCTGACTTTTTTGCTCTGTATTATTATACAATCCTCCTCCACTTTTCTCTGATTACCTCTCTTTACTCAATCTTTTAAACATTGTATTTCTTCAATGAGGTACAGTTGCCTGCGTGCAAGGGTAGGCCAAAGTGTTGTTCTGCTACTCTTGGACTCTCCCCGTGAGGGGAGCTGAGGCCGCATCACAGGGGTTCACACACTTCTTCAGGGCCTTCTCTCTCCTGCTGGCTTAGCCTGAGTCTTCTGTTCCCTGTACTGCATTTGTATCACTCAAAAGGTTTGGCCAAACTTCCAGTTGGTGCATCTGTGGCTTCCCTCCAACTACTCCTTACTGAAACATCATTTTTTATGCACTACGTCTGATTGCCTTTTTGAGGAAATGATGTGTAAACTTGTGCCTGTTTTTACACCCACTTCTTGCAGGTAGATTTGTAAAAAACTAGAACTATATCTTCCGGGAGTTGGTTCCATTGACAAATCTAGAATTTTGAATATTTGTCTAAAATATCTTAAAATATTATGTTTACTGTTAAATGCATGACTATGTTCTACACTGAGTAAGAATAAAAAAAAAATTTTTTTTTGAGACATAGTCCCACTCTGTCACTCAGGTTGGAGTGCAGTGGCCTGATCATTGCTCACCATAACCTCGAACTCCTGGGCTCAAGTGATCCTCCCACCTTAGCCTCCTGAGTAGCTGGGACAAGAGGCATGCATCACTGTGCCTGGCTAATTTGTAAAATTAAAATTTTTTTTGTATAAAGATGGGGTCTTGCTATGTTGCCCAGGCTAGTCTTGATCTCCTGGCCTCAAACAATCCTCCTGCCTCAGCCTCCCAAAGTTCTGGGATTACAGATATTAGCCACTGTGCCCAGCCTCAAAATTTTTCAGATGATTGATATTTACGTGTCAGTATGCATGTTATAAACTATTGTTTCACCTATGTTTGGTGGCACTGTGAACATAGTTAAACTTTTTTTCTTACCCTGAAAAAGCAAAAATAAAATTTGTTTAAAACTATAAGAACACATTATTTAAGAACTGCTAAGTGCCTTTCTTTCTTGGCATATTATAAAATATACTTTAAAGATTGCAGTTTTACTCCTATGATATTATTAAAAGAGAAAAACTTTCTAGAGAACTGAGTAAATAATTAATTTAATAAATATTTGAGTGCCTATTTTGGGACCTGAGAATAAAGACAATGAGTGAAATACCAAAAACCAGAATGGAAATTCTGGGTTCAGAAAAGAATTAGGCATGAGGTGTCCTATCAATAATTTCTTCCAAAGACTTTCCTATTCCATAAACTTCTCAGCAATCTGACTAAAAATCAAGCTTTGAGTCATTTTTGGTTTGATAGGGACAGGTGGAATTGAGGAGAGGAGGGTGTCAGGCAACTCTTGTTGATGTACTCACAGTTAATTTGAATAAGGAGAATTGAAGGTCCAAACCTGTAGACCAGATTGCTAAGGTTGCTTCTCACTGTAATTAATCAGTCCTGCTTGTTACTTTTTAGTTGTCGAGCCTGCCTCAAATCTGATTGCCTCGGAAGTCTCATCAAAATACATTAAGCTAAATTGGAATCCATCTCCTAGCCAGGTGACTGGCTATAAAGTCGTCCTCACACCCATGACGGTCGGAAGACGACAGCACGCTCTGAGTGTGGGACCTCAGACAACCGTGCTCAGTGTTCGCGACCTCTCAGCAGACACGGAATACCAGATTAGTGTTTATGCCATGAAGGGAGTGACGTCCAGTGAACCTGTTTCAATAATGGAGAAGACTCAGCCAATGAAAGTTCAAGTGGGTAAGTTGATGAGTGCATCTCCATGTTTGAACTATGTGAAAGTCCATTTGATAGAATGCTTTACTGGTTTGGACTTAGTTTTGAACAACATATTTGCCATAGCTTTCTTTTAGAGAAGCATGCTTACTAGGAAAGCTGGACAACTGTATTTTAATGATTAATTCATATGTGTTGAATTTTAATGGACTTTCTTTCTCTTCACAGAATGCTCACGTGGTGTGGATATAAAAGCTGATATTGTGTTTTTGGTTGATGGTTCCTATAGCATTGGGATTGCAAACTTTGTTAAAGTTAGAGCCTTTCTGGAAGTTCTTGTGAAAAGTTTTGAGATTTCACCAAATAGGGTACAGATAAGTCTTGTCCAATACAGCCGCGATCCTCATACTGAGTTCACTTTGAAAAAATTCAACAAAGTTGAAGATATAATTGAAGCAATAAACACCTTCCCCTACAGAGGAGGATCTACAAACACTGGCAAAGCAATGACTTACGTCAGAGAGAAAATATTTGTGCCAAGCAAGGGTTCGAGAAGCAACGTACCAAAGGTCATGATTCTTATCACTGATGGGAAATCGTCAGATGCTTTCAGAGATCCTGCTATAAAACTAAGGAATTCAGATGTTGAAATCTTTGCAGTTGGTGTGAAGGATGCTGTTCGCTCAGAATTAGAAGCTATCGCCTCTCCTCCTGCTGAGACCCACGTGTTCACAGTGGAAGATTTCGATGCTTTTCAGAGAATATCTTTTGAACTCACGCAGTCTATCTGCCTTAGAATCGAGCAAGAATTGGCAGCTATAAAGAAAAAAGGTTAGTAGCCTTTGTAGACTAAAAGTTATTTCTTCATGAACAATGCATTTTTTGCTCTAAAATTGTGGATAATATGCTTCTTCAATTCTTTTTGTAGACAGGAGAAAGTATAACTTTCCTATGTTATTGAAAACTATTGAACTTAGTTAATTGAGCTCTGATACATGACTTTCTCCTGGGTATGGATCATATTTCTGTTGGTGAAAAAATAGTTTACCTGTAAGATTTATGAAATGTTTCTGCTCCTAGATGCTTAAGCAGGTCTAGGAATGAGCTTTACTAAACCTATTTGTCATTTCCAATTAAAAAACCTCTAATTGAGTGGTTACTCTGTGCCAGATACTAGGAGCTAGGGCCTTTGAATCAAAGGTGGCTAGAATACAGTCCTGGACTGTTGAATTCTTTTTATGCATTCCCTTTCCTGGATCATTTTTGGGCATCATCTCTCACATCTGGAATTCTCTATCCTCTTTTCTTCATTTTTCTAAAGTCTAATTTTTCAATGTTCAGTTAAATTCCATTCTTTTCATCAAGTTTTTTTTAACTGTTCTAACACTATAACCCGATCACTTTCCCTCACTTGACATTCATATGTACCGCTTTTTTTTTGTGATAATAACCTTGCATTCTCTTGTTTTCCAATCTGCTTGTATGTCCCGTGAGGACATGCAGTATATGTAAACATTATCTTTTTCTATGATTTAGTTTAATAAATGCTTAGTGTAATAAATATTCTTTCTTTAGGAAAAATTCCTTAATTATTACCTTGAAATATCTGTCTACCTACCACCAAAGGTTAATATCCAAGTATCAGGGATGAATGGGAAAATTTTGATGGTTCGTTTTAGGTCTGCTACTGTTTAAATATTCTAGTTGGGGGCAGTTCTATTCTGTTACTGCCTTGTCTTAAGAATCTCAAACTTCAAATTCAATTTTAATTAGTCATTTAAGTAGTATAACTTATTATTTTGGAAGACAAGGCAAATCATCAGGACTTTTTTGCTAGGCTGTAAGTGGGAGGCCTTCTCTCCATGGTCAAGTGTGGAAATTGTACTGAGAACATTGGTCTCAATGACCATCATTCTCCAAAACGAATATAAGCCATTTCAGAAACATGCAGTCATTAGGTTCACTTTTGTTTTATAGATTTAAACATTTTAAACTATGTCTTTTTTTCTTTAATAGCTTATGTGCCTCCAAGGAATCTTAGTTTTTCCGAGGTGACTTCTTACAGTATCAAAGCCAACTGGTCTCCAGCTGGAGAAAATGTTTTTTCCTATCACATCACCTACAAGGAAGCTGCTGGAGAAGACGAGGTCACCGTGGTGGAGCCAGCCTCGAGCACTAGTGTTGTCCTCAACAACCTTAAGCCAGAGACCCTGTACTTGGTCAACGTGACTGCAGAGTATGAGGATGGCTTCAGCATCCCCTTAGCTGGAGAGGAGACCACTGAAGAAGGTGTGTTGAGATTTCTGCGGCTGTTTTTCAAAAGCTAGTAATTTATTACAGAACAGAGTTACAGTTTGTAATAACCATCTGCTTTATAGTTCAGAACTGTGAATGCCTTTGTAAGATTTGGCACCTTTAAAATACAGCTTTTCATAAATCTTTGTACAAAAGAGAAAAAACTTTTAAGTAAAAAAGCTTAGATTTGTTTTGATAAATTTGATGTGAAGAGACATAGAGAACTGTTAATAATTATGGAATTAACGTTTGAAATACTGCATATCCATCTTTTTCTGTACCACACTTCAGGAATGCCATGTTTTAAATATTTCTGAAACTGCCTTACTGCACTTGTGGAGCTGATGGAAAATGTATATTACCAAGTTTTTTCCCTTAACATAGTGGTAAAATACACATAAGATGAAATTTACCATTTTAACCATGTTTAAGTGTACATTTCAGTGACATCAAGTACCTTTACCTTGTGATACCATCACTCCCATGCACTTCCAGAACTTGCCAAACTGAAACTGTACTCATGAAACAATAACTCCCCATTCCTCATTCCCTCTGCTCCTGGAAGTCACCATTCCACTTTCTGTCTCTATGACTTTGATTACTCTTGAGTACCTCATATGAATGGAATCATAAGTATCTGTCGTTTTGTGACTGGCTTATTTCACTTAGTATGATGTCCTCAGGTTTATTCACGTAGCACGTGTCAGAATTTCCTTTCTTCTTAAGGTTGAATGATCTTCCCCTGTGTGTGTATGTTACATTTTGTTTACTCATCCATCGATGAACATTTGCATTGCTTCTACCCTTTAGCTACTGTGAATAATGCTTCTGTGTACAAATTTTACCGAATGTTTTAAGCAGTATTTGTTTAGATGTGTTTTCTTTACTGGATAGAATCAAATATTTTCAGAGATAATTCACTACATTTGACATTTCAAGGGCACCAATTTAACCTGGTTCACAGAAGACTAAGACAAGGCAATTACCCTTTAATGTAGCAGAGTGAATATCACAAGACATGTCAATTGTTCTTCCCCATCTTGACTGAGGATAGGAGGGGAAAAGGCTGAAAGAGCAAAAAATTTATGACAGTTACAAAGAATTATTTGCCAATAAGGATAATTCACATTGTCATACCTCACTGATAAGAACTAGAGAATCTTTTTTTCTCTGAAACGTTTTTTAACTAAGATTGATAGTTTTCTTTTGTGCATGGTTTAGGTATATTTCTGCCTGAAGGCGAGCAAATAAATGAAATGACCTAAGGAGTCCTTTCATCTGATGATTTTTTGTGATCCTGTAAGCTAGAAGTTCACACTTAGATGTTTCGGATTTTCTGGCAATTTCCTGTAGTGCCCACGTTGCTGCTTGATGAGCCTGACTCTTTTTCTTCAGCACCTTGGGGTGGGGATGGGAATGAAGTCTGTCTCAAGAGAAAACTTGTCTAAAGGGTTTTTGAGTAGAGGCCACCACATTCATATACACTCTAGTTTTTGGCCATTGGGCTACCACAGTAGAATTTGGTAAATGTCTTTTCAGTTCTATCATCTGTGGTGGAATCTGGGATATAAACTTTCTTTAGTCAATAAGGAAGTTTCTGATTCAATACTTTCATTAAACTAGCAATTATTGAGCTCCTGCTATGCATCAGGTGCTACGTTAAATGTTTGCCAGGATTATCTCATCGAACCACTTCAGTACTCCTATAAACAGTCATGTTTTACTGCTAAGTAATCTCAGGCCCCAAATTACATATCTATTAAGCTTCAGAGACAGTATTCAAACCCATCAGTCTATCTGCCTCATTTGTTCTGGCTAGTTTAGTCTTTTTCCTTGCCATACAAAATGAATCATGGGTGTAAGTTGGCCAGCTACCTTTTTTTTTCTTTTCTGGAGAGATGCATTTCCTTTCTTTCTCCCTGGGCTGATCTATTTATGTGTTAAGTATGTAAGTAAACTTCTCATTGTTTGTGGGGTACATGCATGCAGCATGTTGCACTAGAGTTTCACCCCAGTGGACTGAGAAGACAGTGACCCTTAGTTCACCTTTCCTGAATGTTCTCCATATGGACAGTTTGCCCCTGTGAACAAATAGGTCATTCAAATATGTTTAATAAACACAAAGCCAAATAATGTTCTCATTTGGACTTAATGAAAATTTTATTTAAAACTGTGAGTCTATGGATGTTACCCGCACTGCAATTCAACGTCAAGTATGGGATCTTTCTAGCACTCACCAGGAGCATATCATGTGCTTTCTCCATCCCATGTGTGGTCCAATTATTCTCCAAGTCAAATGACTGTACAAATAAAAAATTAGTGTGGGATGGACTGGATAAGTGGTCTGGTGGGTAAATATGGTAGACATGGGTGTCACACATTATTTTTCTACTTTTCTGAGAAAATATAGTGAAAGTGAAAGTCTCAGTTACTTATATCCAAAGAAATGAATTATTTTTATTCTCTAATTTTATAGCCATGTAAATGTACCATTTATAGAATATTCATGATTTAAAAAGTTTTTTGTTATATACATTTTTAATTAAAAAATTAACAGTACTTAGTTTCTTTTTGGTTATTGTAGAATATGTATCTACTGTTTCAGAATCTAGTTAATCTCTGGGTAAATGAATGCAATGACCTGGAAGTTTGCCCAAAAACTGTTCATGGATTTGCTTAGAGAAATGCTATAATTTAGTGATTAAAAGCTAGTTTTAGTATTTTTAAATATACAATCAGTAAACTTATGTTTGAACATATATGTGTATATATATATGTTTTATTTCAGTAAAAGGAGCACCTCGAAACCTAAAGGTGACAGATGAAACTACAGATAGTTTTAAAATTACCTGGACTCAAGCTCCAGGCAGAGTGTTAAGGTATCGAATTATATATAGACCGGTCGCTGGTGGAGAAAGCAAAGAAGTTACCACCCCAGCCAATCAGAGGAGGAGAACGCTGGAGAACCTGACTCCAGACACAAAATATGAAGTATCTGTAATTCCCGAATACTTCTCAGGACCTGGGTCTCCGTTGACTGGAAATGCAGCCACTGAAGAAGGTAGAGGAAATATGCCTACCCTATGGTAGCAGCAAAATCTTAGACTAGAGGGGAAATTTTGGACAACTATCCAGATAACAAAAGTGATGAGACACTTCTCAATTATCTGAGTATCCTAGACCAATAGTCCTTTTATACTGGAGTTATTTGAATTTTTAACTTACTCATGACAACATTTATTTGTGTCAGTCAGTAGAACTTAAATGCTATGATATAGTCTCAATATTCTTTTAAAATAATGTTGGTAAATTGAGAGATGACTGTGGATAAAAGTGAAACTGCTATACACTATTAAAACAGATGATATTTTACTTCTTGGGGAGGATTTTTAAACATTAACCTGTTTTCATTTCAATGAGATGGTTAGGATCCCAGGATACATGATGATATTTGTTACAAATTATTGATGTTTAATATGTTATTTCAGTGAGAAAAAATAAGGCATTCATAATTTTCCTTATAGTTCCTATCTTAAAAATTTTTTTAATAGCAACAGTAACACTAAGGACATATTAGCAATAATGAACAGTTATTGAGCACCTGTTTGTGTCGAGTTCTGTATAAAGGACTTTACATATATTATCTCATTTAATCCCTGCATAAACTCTATAAAGTTATTATTATCATCCTCAGCTTTATAAGGGAATTGAGGCTAAGAAAATTAAAAAATAGCTCAGAGTCATGTAGCTGATAAGTGGTGAATCTGAGTTTGTGGACTTTACTAAGCTTCTGTAGATACTTACTAGGAATATCCATTATGATTTGGGCTGCTTCACTCCCACCACCTCCCTGTGCATCTCTGTCCCTCCTGCCTCTAGTTCACTCTCCCACCCTCTCCTCTCTCTGCTTCACTCTTCCTCCTTCCTTCTGCTTCACTCTCCCTCTTCCCTGGGCTTCACTCCTCCTCCTCTGTCTGCATCATTTTCCCTCCTCTCTCTGATTTACTCTCCCCTCCTCCCTCTGCCTCACTCTCCCTCCCTCTCTCTGCAACCTAGCTCATTAGCTTTTCCTGTTGGAGACCCTTTCTCTTTCCACCCGCTTTCTTCCTCCTCGCTTCCATTTGGAAAGTCACTACTTTACTTTTTCTCTCTCTTGCTGGAGATCTTTGTGCTGGGCACTGTAAAATGGTCCAGTAACTCTTTATCTTTCTGTTTTCTGGAGTAAAACTTGTTGGCTGTTGTGTGCTCAGTGGCGAGTGTCATATGGTTGGGTGCCTTGAGACCCTTCAGAGATGACATGGGCAATCTACAAAGAAAGTCATGAAATACCAGACATCATAATTGCAAAGGGATGGGTAGCCCCTGGGAGTTGTACCCAAGGCTAGGTCTCAGGCTGTTTCTTCTCTTAGTTTTTTTTTTTTGTAGAGACAGTGTCATTATTTATCATTTATCATTTTTTATCATATCAGCATGATTTCCTGGCTGTTATCTTTAGATGTTCCTAGCATTACACTGATTAACTGTATTTACTGACGATTTCTTAGAGGAGTTAAAATCTACATTGTACCGTTAATCACCATGTACACATTTTATAGTGCTTTGTTCTACTGTTAGGAAAAATTTAGGGAAACGTCTACAGGAAAGATTCTAACATGAAAGATTTTATGTATAAGATTTTCATAGAAAAGGAATTGTATATCTTTTGTTTCTGCTAACATGTAGAGTCCAGTTTAGAAATGCTTAAACTTTGTTGGCTAGTCAACAGTTAAAATTGCCATAGGGTCACACAGGATATAAATTTGATATAATACATATGTAACATGGCAAATTGTTTTTCAAGTCAGTTTATTAAATAATGGGTTTGGATGTTGTTGTTGTTTTTTAATGAAGTTAGAGGGAATCCAAGGAACTTAAGAGTTTCTGATCCTACAACATCAACTATGAAATTATCTTGGAGTGGAGCACCAGGAAAAGTGAAACAGTATCTTGTCACCTACACCCCGGTGGCAGGAGGCGAAACTCAAGAGGTCACTGTTGGGGGAGATACAACCACTACCGTGCTGAGGGAATTAAAGGAAGGGACACGATATGCCTTATCAGTGACGGCCTTGTATTCATCTGGGGCTGGAGATGCCCTTTCTGGAGAAGGAACAACACTGGAAGGTAATTACTGTCACATGTTATAAAAATCCTGGAGCTTATTTGTGATTCTGCAGTTAGGAAACTTAAAATGTTTTTAGAGAATGAAACCTAGAAATGTGGTAATTCTCTCTCCCTCCCTCTCTCTCTCTTTTTTTTTTAAAGAAGAGCTCTTATTTTATTTATTTTTTTCTTATTTTATGTAGAGATGAGGTCTCATTATGTTGCTCAGACTGGTCTCGAACTCCTGGGCTCAAGTGATCCTCCTACCTTGGCCTCCCAAAGTGCTGATATTACAGACATGAGCCACCATGCGGGCCTGTAATTCTTAATCTTAAAAGGAACTTATATTAAAAAACAAATAACGATAAAACTGTCTGTTATTCAGAGATGTAGAATGTAAGCAACTGAAATAATTAACCTTGATTAGGCAGAAGTGTCCCCAGAGAGCTGAATGCATAATAAGGCCACAGAAATGTGTTTATAGAGCCATGGCTTGGTTAAATGGAGAAGAGGAGTGTGGCATTCAGAGTGGGAAGGGGCTGTAGAAAACATCTGTGGATGAGGAAGGTTTGGGATTGTCCAGGGTTACGCAGCTGGCTGTGTCACCCGCGTCCATCTGGAGCCATTTTCTGACTTTCATTCACGTGCTCTTTCCATTCACTGTGCATAAAAGCACCCACGATAGCTTGAGAAATGTGGGAATCCAAGTTTCTGTTTGTTTTCTAAGTGACCTCTAAATTCAATTCTGTGATAGAAGTTCAAAGTTAATGCAATATAGCACTTAGTGAGAAACATCAAGACTGGAGCTGTTTCCTTGGTTCTCTGGAGTTAATTGTCAGAGGGCTTCACATTTCTTAGGATCTTTTGAGATATAATTGCAGCCTACGTTTGACTCACCACAACTACTAAGTAGTGTAAGAGAGAGAAGTGCAAATTTAATTTAACCACCACGAGCACAGATTGCAATGCTAAAGAAACAATATCAGTGTATGATTACAATGATGTTGACTCAGTTCTGTTGCTGGGGGCCTAAATGGGCTATCAGGCAATAACGTTCCTTTTCTTTATCGTCAGATTTTATGTGACTTATTTTAAAAGATTATAGGAAGAAAATGAATCTGAAATATCTTTTGTGATGTGAAATCACAGTGATATTAGGCAAAATACCCATCAGATCTGATAGCTCCAGGAACTTGGAGAATTGTAGATACTATAATTGGCAGGGACAGGGCCTACAATGGGCAGTTCTGATTGGAAACTTCAAGACTTAGTCAAGAACTAAAAACAAATAAATATTATATGGTCTCATCAAAATAATAACAATCAAAACTTTAATCCCTGTAGTCTATGAAATGTTTTTACAAAAGGATTTAAATGAGAGATTAAATACCAGTGTGCAAAGTACTGGGAACCAGAAGAGTCTTGGTTGCACTACTTAGCTGTGTGACCTTGGAATAATCTCTTAGCTCCTCTGAACCTAGGATTATCCATCGATAAGGAGGGGCTGATTATCCTCCCTCCTTCCTCCCAGGGTTCTTGTGGAGATCAAATGGGAGAATGTAATTGAAACTCTTTGGAAACTGTAAAATACTATATGTATGTAAAATTCATCAAGAGGAAATAACTTACTAAGTTTAGAACGGCTATCTAAAAATATAATTGTCCCTCTATAAACCACACATACAGAGGTCCCAAGGTCAGCTCGAGGAATCCCTGAGTAGAAGTTAGCTCTCCATATAAATGAATGTCACATCTCAGGAATATTGTACTTTTGATTGCATTTGGTTGAGAAAGATCTGCATATAAGTGGACCCTTGCAGTTCCAACCCATGTAGTTCAAGAGGCAACTGTTTAGCTTTAGTATTTCAGAGATAATTGATTGGTTACATGAAAGTTTTGAAAATAAGTAGAAAGAGTAATTGCCTTAACTACAGAGGCATAATCCAAGCAATAAAAGCATGTGCTTTTTACATCTGGAGCAACATCCAGAATTTTGGAGAAGTATATCCTTTTCTTTTGACTTTTTGAAGTTCTCTTGCTGATATGCTTTCCATAGGCTTTCAGCATAGATTGTTTATAGGATTTTTTTCCCAAAGGATAAACTTTCAGTCTTTTACTTTTTTACACAATAGGTGTAGGTTATATTGTGAAAATTTCTCCCTTATAATGAGTGTTTTGGAAATAATTTAATAGTTTTACTTCTGATGGTATCTTTTAACCTTCTGATATTGGTTTGCATTTTCTTGCTCCTAAAACCATGTTCATGATCTGTCAAAAATCTTCTTGATTCTAAAAATTAAGGCATTTTTGCCAAGAATAATATATTTAAAACCTTATATAACAAAATGTATTTTTTAATTTTAAAGCAAACACATTCTATTGGACTGTGATTTTTTTAGGCAAGATGTATAGCTAAATTGTAATTTTATAGCTCTGTATAAGTGGTATGGAAAATCTACCAACTTGTATGCATGTGAGAGTGTACACACTCACACATATGCATATATTTGATCAGAAATTATCACTAAGGTAGATGTATAAGTAGCAAAATACATTTTGAAAACTATTGATTACTATTTCTTGAGAAGGAGGGAAGCTAGATAACTTTCAGGATTGCTTAAAAAATATAGTTAATTCATAATTAAAGCGTAATAATCAAAAATATTTTTTCAATTTACAATAAAGCTCTTCACTACAGTGAAGGATGACAAAAAAATGCTGCCAGCCTGATTTTATTAACATATTTATCCCATTGCATTATGTGTGGTAAACTTGACAAATATGTGAAAGCATAGATGTGACTAAATTAAAATAATAGAAGATTTTTGCCCCTGGTTATTCCATTTCATTTTATTATATTAACTCAGCCAAATCCGCATACCATATACAGGAATAGGATATGATGGTAAACGCAGGGAGTGGAAAGCCCAGAAACAGAGCCAGGCAACTGCTTTTGAGGGCTGCTGTTTTTCTAATCTGTTTTTCTCTTGGGAAAGGAGGTGGTAAGAGCAGAACTTGAAGGAATGTTTCTTCTATCCAGAGGCACGGAATCAGCAGGCAAGAGCATTCTGTAGGTTGGACATTTTGTAGATGACCTCAGTACATTATGGCTTTTGATACAAAAAGAAAGAAAGTTTTTTTTTTTTTTTTAAATATGTAGTGTGGTCTACAACCATCCCTAACTTGAATCTGTTTCCTAGTACTTTTTTTTGAAATGCAGCCAATTATCAGAAAATTTCCCTGTCACTGGAAGAGAGATTTATTAGCATTGGCACTGGGAAGGTTCATGGTTGGCTGTAGTGCTGTATGCAATAGAATCACAAAGGCAGAGTTTATTACTATTTCAGACCCAAACTTCTGAGGAATCTGGGCACAAACCATTAGGTTTGATTTACGTTGTTTTTTCCCCCTGTTGTTGTTAAAGTCGGTAGACTTAATGTAATTACTAAAACACTACTGTCTATGTAAATGCATTTTAAATCTTCATAGAACCTTTAGTTATCACTGTTAGTGATTAGAGAGAGCAAAATGTATTTTTATGAACCTTGAAATAAATAATGCCCATTTTAATTCAGAGATTTCCACAAATGAATGAAAATTTCAGTTGGAGAATAATATGGCTCTTTTAAAAAAATTTTTGAATGTTGCTTTTTGTCTACAGAAAACATGACTTTTCAGAATTTCCTTTGTTTCAGTTGCTGTAGCAACGTGCCAATGTCCTAGACATGAATGGCTTCCTACAGATCAAACCAGCCTAACTCCGTTGACATTTTGTTACAATGAGGTTTTTAGCACATCACAGAAATTCTGCGTGATGTTGAGTAACATGGGCTTCCCTAAGATGGACTAAACAAGGCCTCTGTGTTTTCCTACATTCACTATGTCATAATTTGAAAAATCATATATTCTGGGTATGACAACTCTGACGTTGCCAGGGAACTTTAGCACAATCACTAAACAGTAATTTCCTATTTCCTTTTCTGTGGATTGATTGTTTATCAGAGAAAAATCAAAATCAAATTGGAGAGATAATAATTATGGAAGAAATCTTTTTTGCTGAAGCAAGCTTTGAAGTCGAATGGTAATTTAATTGTTAAGAGGTTTTTAAGAACTATGCGTAGCTTAAAGTAACTGAGATAACTTATCAGTAGTGAACTTTGTCCTTTGGAATGGCAGCTCTAATTCTTTGCTTGTAAATCAAGTGTATTTCCACATGAACGTTACCCAGAAGCAGGTCTTCTGTATTGCTGTGGAAAGTTGGATGACTTTTGAGTTGAGCTCTAACGGAAAAGACAAATTGATTTAGAAGAGAGTTTACATTACATTTTCAATTTAATTTCTCTTTTCAAAAGTGGTATTTGAAACTCAATGAAAGCTGGCTGGAACAATCTATAAGATGAAATACAGTTTCATTTCATGATGATTAATTTTTCAGTTATCATCATTGGCTAATTCGTGTTATAATTATATTTGAATTGGATGATAATTTGCTTTTCAGAAAGCAAATGGAAAAGGTCTAAGGAAACATAGGAAAGTTACTTAAATGAGGCGTTAGTTCTTTGGCGTGGCATGTGGAAAAAGCAGTGTAGAAATCAACCCCTTGTGGATGTTCAGATCATGAAAAATGCACCTGTCTAAATTACTTCCCACACCAGCAGCAGAAAGACGCAGGCAAGCAGGCACGAGAAAAATGGCTTTTGAATATTTATGAATGTTTCCTGTGAATATGTTTTATAATGAGGACAAAAATGCTGAGCACCAAAATTCTATCAAAACCTGATAGAATTTTGTACTTTTAAATTTATGACAGCAATGCATTGTTATTCCTTATACCTATGCTGCTACTATACTGGTAAGAATAGGGTATATGGAAAGACTATTGAGATGGGATCAAAGCAATAAAAATAACGGCATGCCATCATTACAGATGATGACTTGTTTGAAAAGACTGCCAGAATTTCAATTACCCAAGGGGAAAGTGATATAGAGAGCACAGGCGTATAGTCCAGAGCAGGAGAAAGCAAGTAGTATGAGATTAAATAGTACCGAAAACAGTGAGACTTAGGTAAAAAACCTGAGCAAACCCCAGCACCAGATATGCATTTGTAAGTCTTGGGACAGAGGATGGGGCAGAACTCAGGGAGGCAGGGAAGGGGGTGCTGCTAGAGCAGAAGTGGATCTGGGTACAGGGACAGGTAGTGAGAAAGTGAAAATGATTTTATTAGAGCTGGTTTCTGTTCACTGCCATGGTTTCTGTGCCTTCCCCTTTTGAGGAACAGTAATCTTCCCTGCAGAGGGGTTACGGACTGGTCTTCTGACATCTTTACTTCCTTATTCTTCCCTATTTCCTATTCCCTCTTAAGTGCTCCAAAAAGGGACTCTTGACCAAACCCATCTACTCAAACTAAACCAAAACAAGCCAAATAATCTTTTCCTGTAGTCACTAATGTCTGGAGTTCCTTAGATTGAGGACAACGGCTACAATATATTAAACCAAGCGAATGCCTGGCTAGGTAACACTTTGAACCTCATCCACATAAAAACATGATCAACTGTTCAATAAGAAGCATGTATGGAGAGCCATTTCCTGTCAAGATAGGAAGGAAGGGAGAAGAGAGCAGTGAACATCCTGCGTGTGCTGTAGGATGAAAAGATGTCATGAAAAGCTTAAATCAACTTCTCATTTCTCTGAGGGTCGGCCTTGAGATCACTCAGCTACCTAAAAGGATGATTTGTTGTGCCTGGCAGTATAACCATACAATGCATAAACTATTGAGCGGTCCTACATAGCACACGTGTCTAGTGATTTTGACCAGTTTGCTTTCACCTGTCTTTATTTTGAAGGAGCCCTATTTCTAAGTGAAACTGAGTGTGAGGGTTAGGGTTCTTTTCCACACTGACCAAGCACACCTTCCAAATAAATGCTTCTCTAGGTCTCAGAGAGGAGAAGTGGAAAGAAGAGAAAAGAAAGACATGGGGAAAAGAATAAAGAATTGTAGAGGAATTAGAATCCCAAGGCAGATTTAAAAGATTTTTAGAAAGTATCAGTACTTAGGCACATCCCCAGATATTCCAAATTAATTGATTTGGGCAGGGTCTAGCCTTTGGCTCTTCAGGCGGTTCTATGTATCTGTTCAGGTCCAATCTCATTACTTTGCTGCTGAAAACTCCAGGGCCCCAGGAGGTGACATAGCCCACTGGTGGCCTGCTCAGCTGGTGGCACACCTAGCCCAGGACCAGCTTGGCTACTTGCCAGCCTGCCTCCTGCCGGCTGTACCACAGGGCGCAATCCAGTTGCTTCACTTTTGGTAATCTAATGTTTAGCCAAGCCAAAATCTCATTTTTTAAAAATTCAAGGGTTTTAAAAGATTCTGAAAAAATTTATTTGTCATGGGTACATCACAGTCTCAAAATTCTTGGGTGTAATGCAACAGGTTACTCAACCTTCCTTCCTGCTTTTTTTTTTTTTTTTTTTTTGAGAAAAACAATTAGCTATGTATTTGAAACCACATAGGCTTAATATTAGGAATATTCTTATTAAACTGCTTGACATATAGAAAACACATATGAAGGAGTTTATCTTTTCAATCTTGACTTCTGGATCAAAGTTTCTTTCTTCTTTCTTTGGAATCTACATTTCTTTGTCACAAATACAGAATGTTGTAATGCCAGTGCCTGCAGATAATGCCTTTACATGCCCCAGGCAGAAACTATTATTTTTAAAGGATTTTTTTCTGTGAGTGAGAACTTATTCAGTGTTCACTCAAATTAGTGTTGTCATGACATTAATAAGAACTCAGGAATATTTTTTAGTTGATTTTTCATTTGCATCTTAAAACGTGCTTTTTGCAGATTATTTTCAGGACACTGACAAACCTGGCAAAGGTCTTTACTGCATTTTGTTCTAGCTTTCCAGATCTTGAGAGTGTTAAAATAGTTGATTACAATCCATGGGGAGACACGTCTCATGATTTAAGATCCTTTTATGTTAAGCCCAGTAATGTCTTTGTGAATGTATTTTTGCCTCAAACACAATGCTCTTCCTATTATTTTTCTCACAGTGAACTCATTAGCCTGTGTTTGTGAGATTGATGTCTGTTGTCATGGAAATAAACAATGCCACAAATTTAATGCTGTAGAAAGTAGAATGAAAAATAGGCCGAGAAGCATAACTTTTAGGAAAAGGAGAAGCTGAAATTATTGTTTTGAAATTACCCTGGTGTTAATTTGGAAGATGATTCATTCCCACATTCTAGCTAACCTTATTTGTCTTTTGTTTTTTTGGAATGTCATTAATGCAGTATTCAGCTTATTTAAATTCAGTCACTTTCAAGTAAGTTCCTTCCACCGCAGCTCTTCCTGACTGAAATGTAGGAAATTTAGGAGAAAAGGCACATATGGAAAAACACTGCATATCAAGCAAAGGAAAAATGTGCTGTACATTTAAAACTTAGAGACTAGTTGTTGGGATATCAATTATCAAAACAAGTAAAAACCAAACAAACAGAAAAACCCCACAACCAAACCAAATGAAAGAAATGAACAAACAGCTTGAAATTGTGATTTTATATTCCTGTAAGTAGAGAAAATATAAAGGTGTATGGCCATTTAAGTAGCAAAGACAGCTAAAGCAGACTTTCAAATAGGAATTAGCCTCAAGTACTGAGGAAAAAAAGTCAATGTGTTCCTGAAAATAAGTATTCTTTGTTGCAGTGAAATATGTAACTAATTTCCTTCCAGAGATGAGATGTGCTTTCAGCAGTTAAAGTTATTTATAATGGAGTTAGAATTTTCCATTTGGGCTTGGGGTCTGGTAGGCTGCCCAGCTCCTGTTTTATTTATTTTTTGCCCTGAAAATCCAACCACATATGATAGGTTTTTGTCCACCTAGATTTCTTTTTCATTCATTGTTGTCTTTATTTTTTGCGCTGAAATACAATTGTTTAATTAAAAGTAGTTTTAGGATATTAATTTTTTACTCTTTGAGTCAAGTAAAATAATAGCCTTCAAAATTCTTGTAAGAGTGTTATATATCATTTGCATGGATATACAATTACTGGTAAAATGTATGCTGGGGAAGCAGATAGTTTCATATTTATGTCATACTGTGGCATAAACCCTCATAAAGGTAGCCAATATAAAGCGACCTGTATATTTATCTTCCATTTAAAATATGGAAAGTGAGGGTTTTATTGGAAGACATCTGTGCCTCCCATTAAGTTGAGGTTTCCATATTTTTCCATTTGGGTTGTATTTTTTTGAATGAAAGAGCCAAAATTTAGTAGCAGACGTTTTCGATCAGCTAGAACAAGTGGTGTGTTTTATTTTGATGACTAATTGCTTTTAAGTTTTCCAGAAGAATTGCTGGTTTTCAGTTTCATTAGGGTTAAGCTATATTGAAAGTTTGCACTTCTGCTTTTTTAACTGCATGAGCAAATAAAAGTTTCACCAGAAAATGGTTGTTGGAATTAAGGTTTGCAAGTGATATGAAATTGTTGTAGTTATTGTAAATCATACATTGAAACTGAACATATTTAAATTAGATCAGAGAGGAAAACATCATATTAATTAAGGAAATAAAAATCTATGTGAACAATGGACTATGTCATAAGGCAGAATGAAATGTGATAAAATTTTGGGATTTGCACATATTTTTTTCCTTTGGAAAAAGATTTAAAGCACTGGTGCCTTCAAGTTTATATGTCATTCTTCTCCCAAAGGACCTTACAACCCTACTGGGCATGTGGAGGCATGGCTGATAGGACTCAAATATAATTCTGAAGTTTTATTCCATCAATCCGTTCCACTGACAGAACAGAGAAGACAGCTCAAAAAGAAGAAATTTGTTATTAGTAGTATTTTTTGAGACAGGGTCTCACTCTGTCTCCTGAATTGGAGTGCAGTGGCTTCATCATAGCTCACTGAAGCCTCAAACTCCTGGGCTCAATGGATCCTCCTGCCTCAGTCTCCCAAGTAGCTGGGACCACAGGTGCATACCACTATACCTGGCTAATTTTTTACTTTTTGTAGAGATGGAATCTCACTATTTTGCCCAGGCTGGTCTTGAACTCCTGGCCTTAAGAGATCCTCCTGCCTTGGCCTCCCAAAGTGCGAGGATTACAGGCATGAGCCACTGCACTCCGCCCAAGAGATGGACAATTTTAGACAAGTTGAGTTTGAGTCCAGCAAGTCAGGATGTCTACCAGGATGAATATTTAAACGTCTACTAGACATTTAAACAAATAATTTCCTTTTAATTTCAATTGTAGAACGTGGTTCGCCTCAAGATTTAGTTATCAAAGACATCACTGATACATCAGTTGGGGCTTATTGGACGTCTGCTCCAGGAATGGTTCGAGGTTACAGGGTCTCGTGGAAATCTCTTTATGATGATGTTGAGGCTGGAGAAAAAAATCTTCCTGAAGATGCAATTCATACTATGATAGAGAATCTGCAGCCAGAAACCAAATACAAAATTTCAATATTTGCAACTTACAGCAGTGGAGAAGGAGAACCTTTGACTGGAGATGCCACAACTGAATGTAGGTAACATCATGGGTGTGTTTGGGCGTGTGTTGATGCTGCTAACTAATAGCTCTCAGCCCAAGTGATGACATACAGTTCAACCACTTGAATTTTTTTCTTTATATGATAACTGGGGACTGAAGAATTAGGATCTTTAAAGAATTGAGTTTAAAATCACATTATGTTAGTATCTAAAAATTATACCAAATTTTGAAATATTGAATCTCTTTATCCCTCTCAACTAACCATACACACACACACACACACACACATTTATTTATTTTTTCTGGTAGAATGACCAACTCAATAGCATACCCAACTAGTAAAAAGATCAGGAACCATGGAGACAAAGAGAATTCAAGCACAGTTACAGCTGCATGACCTTGGTCAAGGTACATAACCTTCTTTGAGCTTCAGTTTCCTAATCTGTAGAAGGTAGACAATAAATATTGTCTCATAGAATTGTAAGGATTAAGTGAAATAACAGTGTATCAAGCACCAAACATAGTGTTTAGCCACTTAGAGATGATTGATAAATGAAAAGTGGCTATTGAAACTGTGATTATAATATAACCAAGACTAATTCTAGATTTTTTTTTACTTTATTCTTATTATATTTGATAAGGTTAAATCAAAAGCCCACTCAATTTTCTGGTGGCTCAGGTTTAACTCAATCTCAATAATCTTTCTTATAAATAATTATGAATGACCTACCATTATCACCTGGCTGGTGAAGGATGTGTCAGGATTTCTTAATTCATTTTCCTAAGAAGTCATTTGTTTGAGTGATGATGATGTGTCAATGTAGGCTCAGCAGCTGTAACAAATGTACCATTTTGGTGGGGGATGTTAACAATGGGGGAGGGTGTGCATCTGGGATGGGGGCGGAAAAAGGTACTTGGGAAATCTCTGCACCTTCTGCTCAATTTTGCTATGAACAGAAAACTACTGTAAACAATAGTCTATTTAGAAAAACAAATAAAACCAAGCCAAAACAAAAATCACTTGTTAAGCATGGGAATTGCTAAGTATTTGTAGGAGAAAACTTTATTCCTTTTGTTTTGGGAGGATTTTAGGAAAAGGGGATTTTGAATGGGCATTCTTGCATTTCCTACTGTTAGAAAGAAGTAGAGGAATTTAGTGATTTTCCTGGCAAAGGAAGAGGGAGGGAGAAGTGCCATGAGCAGTTTCAGTTACTTCCTATATCCTGATTTCAAGTTGTCTTTAAACTAAAATCTTTTGGTCTGAGTTTTCTGAGGAATTCATTATCTTTTTATGAAAGAAACTAAGTTGAATGTGCAAGTTTCAAATTGTATCTAAATTAACCAGATTGAAAAAAATCAAGCTCCTTATAGGAAATTTAAATATGTGAAAAAGCAAATTTCTCACATATTCACATGATTGGTTTCCATTTTAGTAAATGAAATCTTGTGTCTGAAATATATTGGCTGATGTAGTTTAAGGACCTGGCAGAAAATCATTTTCTATTTCTGGCAAAATTCATTTGTTGTGAAGAGAAGCCATATTGTAAGCTTAGGCCAGATATGACCCATCTAGCTACATGTATCTGTAGGAGTAAAGATACCATTCATGTGGCTGAGAAATTATAAAAGTATATGTATTTAGAGGGAATTTTAAAAAAAAATTCTCCTACATTTTGTCTTTTTCCAAAAATTTTGAGCCTTCAGATAATTATTTGGGATTGAAAATGTCTGCAAGGATATATTTTAGCCAAAAGCAAGTACTTTGGCAGAAACTATAAATATAGTTTCTTTTAATAGCTTACTGACTTGAAGAATAGTAATAGATAACTGAGGATTAATGTGAGAAATTTTAAAATTTCCAGAAAGTAATGAACTTGGCTGAGAGTTCTCATAGTTTCTTTAAACCATAAAATATAAATTGCAATCAATTTACTTTTGGTTAAAATTATATTTTTGTATCTCTCAGAAACATAATTCATGATCTTATATTGAATTTACATATTTTATCATTCTTATATTTGTCCTCTATACATATTGTGTCTTTTATAAAAAAATTTGGCTGCTTTCAAGATTTTCTTTTTATCACTGGTTTCAAGCAATTTGATTATGATGAGTCTTGGTTTAGTGTTCTTCATGTTTTTTGTGCCTGGGATTTGTTGAACTTCTTGGATCTGTGAGTTCATACTTTTTATGGAATTTGGAAAAATCCAACCCATTATTATTATTATTATTATTTTTTATTTCAGCTCTTCATGGCCATTATTTCTTCAAATATTTTATTTATTACACTGTCACTCTCTTCAGGTACTCCAATATATTAGTCTGCTGGAAGTTATCACACATCTCACTGATACTGTGTTCATGTTTTTCATCTTTTTCCTTCATTATGTTTTGTTTTGGATAGTTTCTATTATCATATAATCAAGTTCACTAATCATTTTTTCTACACCTTCTAATCTGCTATAAATTCCATCCTATGCATTTTTCATCTTAGATGTTGCATTTTTTATCTCTAGAAGTTTGGTTTGAGTCTTTTTTTTTATATGTTCTATATCTCTACTTACACTTAATCTTTCTTCTATCATTATTAACATTAAGAATATAGTTTATATTAATAACAACTGTTTTAATGTCCCTTTTATCTAATTCTGTCATATATGTCATTTTTAGTTCTGTTTGTATTGATTGATTTTTCTTCCATAATTTATTGTCTTTGTCAGCTAGGACTACCATAACAAAATACCATTGAGTGGCTTGAACAACAGATATTTCTTTTCTCACAGTTCTGGAGGCTGGCAAGTTCAAGATTAAGGTCTGGCAGGATTTGGTTTCTGGGGAAGGCTCTCTTTCTGGCTTGTGGACAGTCACCTTCTCATTGTGTCCTCACGTGGCCTTTTCTCATTCTGTGCATGTGGAGAGGGAAGGAGAGCTGTCCGATGCCTTTTCCTTCTCTTATAAAGACACCAATCTATCAGATTAAGGACTCACCATTAAACCCAATTACCTCCCCAAAGGCCTCATCTCCAAATAACATTACATTGAAGGTTAAGACTTCAACATTTTAATTTTGAAGGGCCACAAACATTCATTCCATAACATAGATTATAATTTCATCCTTCTTGGATGCCAGACATTGTGAATTTTACTTTGTTGAGTGCTGGATATTTTTATATTCTTATGAATATTCTTAATTTTTGTTCTGAAATACAGTTAAGTGATTTGGAAATAGCTTGATTTTTCTGGAGCTTGCTTTTAAACTGATTTAGTTTAAAGCTCATTTTGCCCTATTATTGAGGCAATCACCTCCTAAGTACTTGACATGATATCCCTTGAGTTACAAGGTTTTCTCCCTCGCTAGGGGGAATATTTCTGTGAGCTCCAGGAATTATTCCTTCTGCTCCTTTTATATGGTTCTTTCCCTGCGCTGATTAATACTGGATTGAAGACTCAAGTATTAATTTTCTCTGTGGCACTCTCTCCTTTACGGTAGTCTGTTCTGCAAGTTCTAGTTGCCTTGGACTCCCCAGACTCACAATACTATCTTATCAAGTAAGGGAGGGCACCAGGTTTCATCTGGATTCTTCCTTTCTGTACTGGGAACTGGAACCCCCCAAGCAATAAGCTGGGGCAATCCCAGAGACTATTCTCATTTGTTCCTTATCTCTCATGGGGGATCATTTTCCCGTGCTGACTGATGTCCAATGCTTGAAAAGTATTGTTTCTTTTTTTGTTGTTGTTAGTATTTTTTTTCCGGGTTTTTAGTTGTTTCAAGTGGCTATTACCCATTTGAACGTGAAAATTTCTTTTAAAATCGGGCAAGATTCTTTGCTGATTTTGAATTTCCTTCATTTTAACCTTTCCTGTTGATAATGCTCGTGACCTTTTGAACACTAAGATGAACTGAATGAAATGATCCTGCTTATAATAAACTCTATGTGTAAGAAAAAGGAATGATGTTGGCTGTTTGTGGAAGTTGGTGATCTGTTTCTGATAGTTATCATATTAATAATTATGACATATTAGTAAATGATAATTTAATAAATAATATTGATTACATATTTAGCAATAACTGTTAACATATAGTGCTTTCTAGAATACTCAGCATATACCAGTTTGTCTTTAGAGCTCTTGAGATATTTTGATGTGTTAGTGTTTCCTATTCTTCCATGCTCATAGTCTTATGTACATGGCAGTCACAAGAATAGTGTTAACTGTAGTCACCCTGGTGAGTCATTTACGGATTGCAACTTTTTGTGAAAAGACCCCAGTACAATTTCTAAACACCTGCATTCATGATTTTTAGTATTCCCCATGGCATTGTTACCAGGAGAATTCTTTACAGATGGAAATATAATAAAAATTCTAAAACCTCATCTCCGGAAATGGGTGTTTTCTTTACTAAAGTCTTGAGAATGCAAAGAGGAAATCCCTGCAATATGAACTTCCATTTTTTAGTATTAGCTAGATAAAGCGAAAACATCTTACTGAGATCTCACTGAGATTAGGCTCACACGCCATCACGGATTTGTGAGTGATGACAATACTGAGCAAGAGAACAGCATGCATACTTAAGAAACCACAGAAAGTTTCTTTTTACATAAATGGAGAGATGGGCATATATTTTCTTTCAACGTGATTTACATTTTAATCTTCCTTTTATCTCACAGTATCTCAAGATTCCAAAACCTTGAAAGTGGATGAAGAAACAGAAAACACAATGAGAGTTACCTGGAAACCGGCACCGGGGAAGGTTGTCAACTACCGTGTTGTGTATCGCCCCCAAGGGGGAGGCAGACAAATGGTTGCTAAAGTGCCACCCACAGTCACTTCAACAGTGTTAAAGCGACTTCAGCCCCAGACCACATATAACATCACAGTTCTCCCAATTTACAAGGCAGGAGAAGGAAAGCTTAGGCAAGGATCAGGAACAACAGGTACAAAATAATTATTTTTTTTTGGGGGGGGGGAAAGTATGTAATGTTTCAAAAGATGACTTCAGTATATCTACTTCATTTATAAATATTTAAGACTGATTCTTTAGTAAATTAAATTATAATTATTAAATAGGATGCCTAATTAACTTATCATTTTTACCAATCTAATTCCTGGTAAAATCATTTTGTATATTCATGTTTTAAGGTGAATCTAATCTGTGTTGTGAGAATTATTTACCCTTCTGCTTGGGTAGCATTCTGTGGTCAAGACTTTTATTGGACATGATGTCTTGTGCTACCGGACTTAACCCTTTTTATAAATATACCTTTGTGTAGGGGTTAATATAAAACCTTAAAAGCTTAGTCTTACTGATTTTAAAAATATTTTTGTCTTTACAGCATCTCGATTTAAGTCTCCCAGAAACCTCAAAACATCTGACCCAACTATGTCAAGCTTCCGAGTGACTTGGGAGCCTGCCCCTGGGGAAGTGAAGGGTTATAAAGTCACATTCCACCCTACAGGGGATGACAGAAGACTGGGGGAGTTAGTGGTTGGACCCTATGACAACACTGTTGTTTTGGAAGAACTTAGGTAGGAATTAAGTACATTTGTGTTGAAAGATTGAATGACTTATGCCAATTAATAGGCCTTATACAAATAATCATTAACATGTTAGTTTGCCAGTGGAGTATTTAAAATCAGCTAAAGCTGTTTTCTCCTGCTTGGTGCTGCTGGAGTTGAGGTTAGGAATCAGAGACTAGCAACAGAATTTTGGCCTGAGCAGGATTTTCTGTAATGTTTTAATGATTTTTGTTTTTACGTGATTAGTAATGGCATTTTTCAATAACACTCTGCTTTTTAAAAATTGACATCTGTATTACATAATTGCACCAAAATTCCAGCCATGTGGAAATGTGTGGGTTCCTGTGCTTTCTGGAAGGGCTCAGGGGACTCATGCTGAGATACCGAATGTGAATCCCCCTCTGCTGTGATACATGAGAGAAAGGGCAGGACTTTGTGCTTGGTGCCAGCTGGCAGGAGAGGGCAAGGCTGGGCTGATTAAAGGTCTAGCTTCGGGCTGTGCAGTGGAAAACAAGGAAATTTGAGTTTGAACAGCACCCTACATTCATTACAGTAAAAAGAATGGACTACTGTGTGTTGCATTTGGAAAGTTTGTTTTTTCAGCCATTCATTCAACAGTATTGAAATATATATAAATGCTTGCTATTTACTTTTACCAGAGTAGGGAGGATGAAATTTATTGAGCTGATTATGTGTCAGGCATCATGCTAGGTGCCTTATTTACTCTGCAAGGTACAACATTTCAATCATTTTCTTGAAGGCCGTTGCTTAGAAGCAGTAAGAATAGAGTCTGATCCTTCTCTGACATGCTAAAAGGGATGGGGGTGGGGGGACTCTGCATCTGATAGAAAGGCACGACAGAAACTGGTGCTGTGAATCCCTAATGTTCCCTGGAATGCTTGCTGTAATGTCCCTTGATACCTCACAGAGTAAGCATAAGCTGGAAAGTGATGGAAATTAATTTTCTTCTCTTATCATGTTGAACATGGTAAGTTCCTCTGAGTGAAAGTTCATAAACCAAGATGCATGTCTTTAACAAAACCAAAAAATGCTACCACTTGAACCAATGGTCCATACAGACTATATACTTTAATATTTCAGGGCAGGTACCACCTATAAAGTAAATGTTTTTGGAATGTTTGATGGAGGAGAAAGTTCACCACTCGTTGGACAAGAAATGACAACCCTTTCTGATACAACTGTTATGCCAATTTTGTCTTCTGGTAAGAAATTGAGTTACAGTCCCCTAGGAAAACTTAACATTATGAAACTATTTCAAATGTGAACTGTTAGGTTATCATACAATGAAAAATGACTATAAAATTTTTACACTACAATTTGTTTCAATAATTTACATATGTATCAAAAGAACTTTTTCAAACATCCAGTCAAGTATACTTTGGACAGTATTTTTTGTGTGTGTGCTTCTCTTATCAACATTGCTTTAGTATATAGTAGTGTATTATTTAAAGATGAGTTTTTACTAAGTGTAGATGTACCTTTTTTTTTGTTTTTTAATGACTAAGATGCAGTTTTCTTTTGTTAAAGTAACTGCAGAAACAATTTATTTGGGGTGGGCAAGTAGAGTTAGGTTATATAAATAGGTGGGCAACCACAACCTGGGAAGCAAAATGGTAACTTAAGACCTTTAGATTTTCTGCCCCTGCCATGGTCATAGCCTTGATGTTATGTGAAGCTGCTTTTTAACATTATTAGAGGTGGAAGTGGTGGACAGAGTTCACTTCTAAATTTTTCACTATTTCCTGTAAAAGAGTAGATCTGGGCAGTGCAGGAGCAGGCTTGCAAAGACTTAGGTGCTTGGGATGGTATTTGGGAATCCTCAATCCTCATGTAGTATATAATCATTGAAAGGCACATTTGTACTTTGTAGTGTGGTGAGCATTACCTAGTTTTTTTCAGTGATTTTTTTTTTTGTCATATAAAGATCAAGTGCTAACATCGTAATAAGTTGGAAAATTTGTAGCTGGTAATACAAGTTCTTGGAAAAGAGAACATTAAAGAAATGGATGTGGATAAAATAAAGTGTCAAATCTTGCTGTTTTGTATTAATGTTCTATTATTTCTCTTATGATGATATTAACTGACTTATATTTTTATTTTGTAGCTTGTACACTGAGGATATTGGGATTATTTTCTCTTCCCAAAGCTTTTTCTTTGTATCAGTGTTTGTGCTTGTCTGTATAGCTCTCAATTTATATATTTGTTTGCATACTTTTCTAAATTGTCTCCTATCTTTCTTGATTCTTTAAATGTGCAAACTTCACCATCTATATTTACCTGATTTTTATACATAGTAGATGATAAAGTTAAATAATTAATAACTAAGTAATATAATAGTTTACTAGTTTTCAAAAATATGTCTTTACTTCAAGATAGTCTAATTTTGAGGGTCATGTATCTAATACTTCATAATATACGTAGTAGTTACCTGGGAGCTTAATTATTTCGAAAGATATTTTTTGGCTCACTAAAATCTTTTCTAGTTTAAAGATTTTTATCATTCTTGTCTGCTAATGACCATTAAATATTGTAGAAGAATGCAACGTCTAATGTTTAGATCACATTAAAATTTTATTAAAATCATGAATGCCTTATAGTTAGATAGTTATACATTCTCATTTATTTCAGCTCTTGTGTTTGTGAGCCCATTAAATTTACAGCGATGTTTAATTCAAGTCTCCAGGTTCTATGAAGGTGGGAAGAAAATGTAGTCAAAGATGAAGGAAACATTGGCCACTGAAATTGATGAATTGATTCTCATGACAGCTAATTGAGGTTAATAAATCACATGGGCATATTGTCAGAGTCTCATACTCTAAATCACTGAGCTAAGATGTAGTACTGAAATAGGCAACACTGAGCATCCAGGGAGTGGTAGAGGCATGCCTAGGAAGTAACTCTGCCAACAATTTGCTCCTTACTGCCTTGTCTCACGATTGCCGTGTCAGGGATGGAGTGTCTCACTAGAGCTGAAGCAGACATTGTGTTGCTGGTGGATGGATCATGGAGCATTGGCCGGGCAAATTTTAGAACCGTGAGGAGTTTCATTTCTCGTATTGTGGAAGTCTTTGAGATTGGCCCCAAAAGAGTACAAATTGGTAGGTTCTGACAATATTGAAGACATTCAGACATTTTCATTTTGCTCTTTTACGTATACTAATCCCAGTGGTGTTTGTTATTTTAGCCCTTGCTCAGTATAGTGGAGATCCCAGAACAGAGTGGCAATTAAATGCTCACAGAGACAAGAATAGCTTGTTGCAAGCTGTGGCAAACTTACCATACAAAGGCGGCAATACTCTCACAGGTGAGTAAGGACAGTCGCACTCTCTTTCAGCTGGTGCTTGGGTCAAAGAGTGTGCCCGAGTGGTGATGTGACTGAGTCTCTTTTTAACATCCGACCAGGCATGGCTTTGAATTTCATTCGCCAGCAGAACTTCAGAACCCAAGCTGGCATGAGGCCTCGGGCTCGCAAAATTGGTGTTCTCATTACCGATGGGAAATCGCAAGATGACGTCGAGGCACCTTCAAAGAAACTCAAGGATGAAGGCGTGGAGCTGTTTGCTATTGGTAAGCGTTGAAAAAGACAGCGATGACCCTGCGGTTATAAATGTGCTAGGGATGTTTTTGTAGTTAAAAATACTATCTGAAGCATGAAACAAGTAAACGTATTTTCCCTGTCACATAATTGATCAAAATAATGGTCTAGAAAGGTAATTCATGTTTTTTTTTCCTCCTCGTAATGAGACAAAACTACATGGTTTCTTAGAAGAAACTTAATGGATCAAGATGAAAAATGTGCTATTAAGAGGATTTGGGAAAATTCCTATTTGGTTTTCCACAGAACCATGTTTATTTTTGATATCCATTATTTCACTTTTCAGAAAAAACACTGAAAAGATACTTTTTGGTGGGAAATTGGTTCTAGAAGCATTTAGAAGATGGCAATTTCGAATAGCTTTCAGTTTATATTCTTTGTTTCTATTTTATAACTATAGATAAGTAATCATTTTATTATTGAAGAAAATAATATATATGTTTTAGTTAATAAATTATTAAACCCTCATAGTTGGCCTACAGCAGCCATTAATTAAGAATGCCCTAAAACATTTGCTTTGTTCCATTAATTCTTTTTTCCTGAGGAGTGCTTTTAATTTGTATATATCAATTTTCCAAGGTATTAAAAATGCTGATGAAGTTGAGTTAAAGATGATTGCAACTGACCCTGATGATACCCATGCATACAATGTGGCAGATTTTGAGTCACTCTCTAGGATTGTGGATGACCTCACCATTAACTTGTGTAATAGTGTCAAAGGTCCAGGTAAGTCTAGCCTGGGGTTTCTCACACTCAACACTCCTGATATTTTGGGCCAGATAATTCTTTTTTGTGTGAGCGGAAGGGCCTGTTTTATGCATTGTAAGATGTTTACCATTGTCTTAAGCTTCTACCCACTTGATGCCAGTAGCATCCATTGAGAGTGACATGTAAAAACACCTTCAGATGTTGCCAAATGTCTGCTGGAGGAAACACTGTCGCCAGTTGAGGATCTCCGCTTTGTTTCTTGGGATGGCACCAAACTAGAAAGTGACTTCTAGCTTATTTAAGGATACATTTAGTTTATATGTACCTGCATACCACACACACACACACATCCACTGCCCCCACACATATATATTATAAATGGGGGTGGAAAGAAAAAGAGCGATGCTTTCTTTTCTGGTGTATATTCTCTACTAAAGCATCTTCACTCTATTTAATTATTATGTTGCTATCAGGTGGTTGTTCCCAGACTTTTGTTTTCTAAAGTTTGGTACCTTTTTTTGTTTTCCTAATATGAGTAGGAATGAAAGAGGGGTCTCATATCTAGTTTGCTTTGCCTCTACTATAGAAGATCAGATTTGATACTTGACACTTGTAATTCCTAAATGTATAGAGACGTTACAGTTTTAGGGTTTGGACTCTAGAAATTACATAATCTCTCTTTACCAGTGAAGAAATTGAGATCTAGAGAAGGTAAATTACTTAGTCAGGGTCAAGTGGTTAAGGATGTTTTTAGGAGTCTTTGAAAAAAGTAACTATGGAGAAGGAATTAAGATTTAGAAATAAAATTAGAGAATTGGATTTGCAGTGACAAAAGGTAGACAGAATGATTACTATCTGTGTAAATCATAGGGCAAAACATGGTAAGCACCAAATTTGAAGGTTTTTGGAAATTAATAATAAAAATTATGGTCCTTATTAGATGAGAAAATTTTCTTTTAAGTATGTGTAGATTATGGTAAAAACTGTCCTTCATTAATTTATTCTGGTTTTGGAAAATCTGGAAAGAGTTTAACAAATAATGTGGTAGAAATGGTTCACGTGTTTTGGGTACTAAGGGTACATTTATTTGAATGTTCCGTCTTGAGTTTATCTCTCTAAACTTTTGCAGATTTTCTTTTTTAAGATTTTGAACAACAGATTGACCTTTTCCCTGGAGAAATAGACCAACCAGGCAGCCAGAATTAGTAGGCTCCTGGCTCTGGATTAGCTGAAGGAGTTGTAGTCTTATTCAGCTGGAGAGAACTTTGAGTGGGATGAAAACATCTTTTATCTGTTTTCCTTTTTTTTTTTTTTATCAACTGTGTGATAGTTGCATTCATTCTAGTTTCCCAGACAGTAAAATTGCTTGATAATTTTGTAGGCTTGACTATGACCCAAGCACAATAAAGGTTAGGATACTAAGAATGGAAATGCTTTCCCCAGTTTTGGCTTGCAAAGAAAGTAGAAAGAGTTTGTATGAAAGTGATTTGTCATGTTCATGGAGTCATTGGATTAATTTCTTTCTCTTTAAATTATTATTTGGGACATCTTCCTATTGGCCAATTTGAGTTTAATATTTCTATTTTTATCAATATTTATTCTAGATACTGTTATGTATTAGTCATTTCACATATAACCACCCACAAAGACCTCGATTACAGGCAGTAGGATGTTCCCAAATTTTAAAATACTTGTTTGTTTTCATTGTCTCTTTAATGATAAAATTGTTATTTTCTCTACTGAGCTAGATCCTTTAAGGGAACCAAACATGAATAAAAAACTGATTCTGTCCTCACAGAGTATAACCTTTAGTTAAGGAGATATAAAACATGAATATATATAATCAAAATTATAATGAGGGTGGTGAAGTTGGGTGGTGTAAATAGTGATGGGGACAATGGAGAAGCTGAATTGTCAGGACTCAAATTTGTATTTATTGGTTATAAGTACAAAGGTAGAAAGAGTAGAAGGTGTACAAAGATGATTGAGAGGTTTTGAGTCTAGGTGATTGGCAAACTGGTAAACTTCTTATGGAAGAGGAGGATCAAGTTTTAAGTAGTTCAGGTTTGAATCTCCCAAGGCTAACGAACCCTTTGGCCATCCCTACAGAGAGGTCATATGGGCAATGAGCCTCTTTACTGATTTATTGTAGCTACTTAATATGAGAGAGGAAGTGTGTAAAAGCTTGAAAGACAGAATAATACCATTTCAATCTAATTTCAAATTTCATCACCTTGCTACAATAATAAAAAAAGTGTATGCACTTTATTTCCATGTATAGGTGACTTGGAAGCACCTTCTAACTTAGTTATTTCTGAGCGAACCCATCGTTCTTTTAGAGTGAGCTGGGTACCTCCTTCTGACAATGTGGATCGATACAAGGTGGAATACTACCCGGTTTCTGGAGGAAAACGTCAAGAAGTGAGTAGGCAGCACCTAACATCCAGTCCTTCCTGATGTTGAGATTGGGTCCTGTGTCTGAAGGCTCAGAGAATAACGTTGGGTGGGGGGCAAGAGCGATGAAGAGAAAGGCAGACTGGAGTTAAGAATGGTGCTCTCTATTCTTGGCTTTGCAAGGCAGCCCATTTGGGCTTAGTTAAAGGGAAAGAGCTTTGTTGAAATTCTTATGGTTTCTAAAAATTGCAGAATATCAATATGATTTTTTCATTAAAATTTTATTAGAAGATGCTTAATTTATTCATGAGTTCATAGTAGAATCATAGAGTTGGCAGAAACATTAAAGATCTATTATTTACCCACTCATTTTACAAATAAGGAAACAACAGCTGGGAGAAAAATTTATATGAATTGTCCAAGATCTCATCGAAATCTGGTGGTTTCCAAAAGCAAGAAAATGGCTTCATTGAAATATAATTTCTAAGCTCATTGCAGTTAACCACTTTGTAAGGATAGTAGAAAAAGGGAACTGATTATACATGCCTTGTTATTCTTTTTTTCCCTAGTTTTATGTGAGTCGGCTGGATACTAGCACAGTGCTGAAAGATCTGAAGCCTGAAACTGAGTATGCTGTGAATGTGTATTCTGTGGTAGAAGATGAATACAGTGAGCCTCTGAAGGGCACGGAAAAAACCTGTAAGTCAGATTTTTTAAAAAATAAAAACATTTTCTCATTTTTTACAATTTTCTAAGATAAAGAAGTAATGGACCACGTAGGATTTTTGTCAGCCTTCCAAACATTCCTTCAGTAGCCATTCAACAAATATTTACTGAGTGCCTTCTCTGTGCAGGTGCTCAACAAATACTGTGTGGTTTGATGCTCTTGCTGGCTGCTCCTGCCATCAAGGGATCCCACTGACAGAATGGTGATCATGGCCATAATGATTTAGAGGGAAAAATACTTTTTTTTTTTTTTTTTGAGACAGAGTCTTGCTCTGTTGCCCTGGCTAGAATGCAGGGGCATCATCATAGCTCACTGCAACCTCAAACTCCTGGGCTCCAGCCATCCTCCTGCCTCAGCCTCCCCAGTAGCTGGGACTACAGGTGTGCACCACCATGCCCGGCTAATTTTTCTATTATTTGTATACACGGGGTCTTGCTCTTGCTCAGGGTGGTCTCAAACTCCTGACCTCAAGTGATCCTCCCACCCTTGCCAGAGTGCTAGGATTCCAGGCCGGAGCCACTGCACCCAGCCATAGAGGGAAAAATACTTTTAATAGGGTTATTCACTTCTTGGGATATTAAAACTTTATGCTTTCAAGAAAGTTTCTTAAAATGCAAATATACCTTTCGGGGATAATACTTTAAACCTTACTCTGATTGTTGTATGGTGACATTTTATTAAGGAACAAAGTTCTTCAGGAGCAAGATGTGAGGAAAGCTACCATGTGGGGAGTGGTACTAAGATTAGGAAGAGGAGCCGTGCAGAGATGATCTATTTCACCTCTGCTGATGGCTGGATCTCCCTGCTGGCAGTGAGATCTCCTCTTTCTTTCTAGCCTCTGGGCTTTAATAGAGAAGCTCTAAGGGCTTTGACTTTGAGCAGAGCTTTTGGGGGAGATGTTCCCCACTCCTATTCCTGGTAGGATTTCCAAGACCATATGAAAATACTCTTTCCTTGCTTCTTGGTTGAGTTCAAGGCGGAAGAGAGAGAGCCACTTATTAGAGAAAGCAGTGAACATCTTCCTTCCTTCTAGGGTGAGATTGACTCCACCCACGTACTGCTCAGTTCTTTAGGTCCTTATCTCTTCCCTTATGCCCTTTTGTATTAGACCATAGGAGGCAGGAAATAAATATTTTATAATTGGCAGGATTAACTTGATAATTTCTTAAAACTTTAAACTCAATCTTTGAATGCAATATGGGTGTTAACAATTGAGATTGTAAACTTTTTACTCTGCCTCATGGACTTGTCTTCAAAAAGCTATAAATCCGCTATGTTCCAGTTATTAATGTATGACATTCTCATTTTAAATGTATTTTTGGAAGACAGATTGAAAAATACTACTTTGGTTACTTATGTTTGAAGTTCTTTGACTGAAGAATAAAAATAGTCAACTTAGTGATGTTCCAGAAAAAGAGATTAAAGTCTCAGAGAGTTGGCATCTCTTTTGGGTTCCATATAGACTCACTGGAATGCCATCTGCAATTTGAACCTTAACATTTTTCCTTCTATGAAATAGTTTTGTAACATGCAGTCCTGATTATGAAGTGCAATGAACAATGAGATTGGGTATTTTGGGGGTGAATGGCGAGGATTATATTAACTCTTACTGATTTCTTACAGCTACCCATTCTCTATTTAGCATATACAAATATCAATAATTAGGTAGGAAACAATGCTTTAAAAAATAAGTGGTATGAAAGGAGTGAGACTGATGTCTGCTTTTACGTTTCCATAGTGCCAGTCCCTGTGGTCAGCCTGAACATTTATGACGTCAGCCCCACCACCATGCGTGTGCAGTGGCAGCCTGTGGGGGGAGCTACCGGCTACATCTTGTCATACGAACCCACTCAGGCTGCAGAACTGACAAAACCCAAAGAGGTGAGAGATGTCTGTTTCTTTAGCATTGGTTCTTCCTCAGACTTTACAGTTTTACAGTCCCCAGTATACTGAAATTACTTATGAACTAATTTATAACTTTACACACATAACAGAAAACTAGAAAACTAGGTTCATGTCCTGCGACACATTTGAGAAGATATTGGCATGCAAAAGGAAATGCAATTTTTATAAATGAAAAATAAAAGTTGTGTTCTAATCTAGTGGTTACAAATTGGCTTCAATTGGCTATCCCCAGTAAGAGGAAATGCTTGATTTGAACGTCTTATTTCCCTTTGGCATATCCGTGTGCAGATGCGTGTGGAGCCGACAGTGAATGACGTGGAGCTGACTGACCTCTCTCCCGACACCGAGTATGCTGTCACGGTCCAGGCCGCCCTGCATGACCTCACTAGTGAACCTGTCACTGCTCGGGAAGTCACCTGTAAGCTACTGCTAGTTTTCCTTCCCTTCTTATCGCTGTAAACATAACATTCATTAGAATATTTCTTTCACATGAGTCTAATAATAATTTGATAATTTGTGTACAGGTTTCAGAGTTATTACTTTTGACAGCCAAATTTGAGCATAAATATTTTAATTCTAGTCTTATGGAAGCATCTTAAATTGATTCTAAGATATACATTCTTTTTTTCACATTTAACGTGCCTGATATTGAGATTTATCTTGCAATCAATGGTGTCTGACTATTGCTCTTGGTTAGGTGTCAACAGGACATAGAATATAAAATAACAGTGAATCTCATGATTGATGTTGTCTTGGATCCATGAAATATGGTATATAGCATTGGTGAGAATGGGAATGTTGAGTGAATATAGTTTTGGAGGAAGATATTTGGTTTAAGATCAAGATGCTGCAAGTTCTTGTTGAAATAGAAACTCCATGGCACACACAAATAAGACTGTCTTAATTAATTAAATTAATCAATTTACCCAATCCAAAAACATATTGAGCACCTACTATATGCCAGTCATTGGGCCAGGTGTTGGGGATATACTACTAAATAATACAAAGTGATGTAGAGCGTATGGACTCCTTCATGATTTGCATTTCTCTTGTGTGTGTGCTGGTCAGACTCTTTTGTACTTCCAGCTTGTTTCACTAAGCGTTGAGGTGCTTTTTCTTGAAAAGTGACAATGATTGCACTTAGCATCCTTGCTTTCCCCAGCCGATATTTTGTTTCATGATTGGAGAGGTGGACATGCTGGGATTGATGACTTGGCTTAAGTTTGGTGAATCTCAGCCCACATTTCTAAAGAAGTTAAGAAGTTGGAAGGAATTTCAAGGGGGAAAATGGGACTGAGGAGATGAGGCAGAGAAGAGAAAGAGCCTGGGCAAGGTGGATCAGTATAAATTCATCGACAACACACAAATAGTTTTAAATCTTCTTTTATATGTTAGACCCTGTCTGGAGCTGGTGGGTTTATGGAATAGGGTGGTGGCAGATGAAAGGAGGGCAGGGGCCAGCCAGGGATGGGGACACGTGTTCTGAGGGTGCTGAGAAAGAAGACCCAGGAGTCATAGTGGGCTGAATGGTCACGAGTTGGGCAAAGTGCTGGGCTGCCGCAGAGGAGGAAGGGAGGGCAGAGAGAGATGCAGAGAGACAGTAGAATTGGAGATGGAAGTGCAGAAACATGGAGGTGGAGATAGAGATTCAGGAACAGAGATGCACAGAGTCAAAATGACAGACGAAGGAAAGTGGTCAAATGGGCAGCTAGAAAGAGGGCGATACGTCTCATGTAACAAGAGAAAATCTCTTTATTTGTTATCGTCCTTCCCCTTTTTTAAGGTAAAGTTTTGTTAGGCTTGGTAAAAATTTATCATTTGGATTTTCTTCTGGCCATTTAGGCTTCTGTGGCTTTTCTTATAAGTTTATTGGATGCTTAATGCTGGCCCATCTTCATTCTTCACTCTTGTAGGCATTTGTTTTATTATCACATTCTAAAGGGAGCATAACTCTATTGATTTTGTTTTCTATTAATATATTAACTGATTTAAATATCTGGTAAAGAAACATGAGCTATACATTTATGATGAATTAGGATTTATTGTCACTGATCAGCCAATTAAAACTTATTTAAATAGCATGGAAGAAGATTAACATAGAAATGAGGAGTTAGCAGTGTGATAACAAAATATTAAATATATCCTATTTTAAAAATCCTCCTTAAGAAGAGTTCAGCTCTATCCGGCAGAGCCATGATACTTTTACCATCATAATCATTTTTTTTCCGGTTATTTTGCAATACACTTTTAAGGTTTCTTTAGGCAACTTCTTGAAAGCTTGTGTGGATGCTTTAGAGCATTGTGGTTGAGAACCACATCTGGATCTAATATCTCATGCTTCTCCAGTGCCTTTGCCCAGACCTCAAGATCTGAAACTCAGAGATGTGACTCACAGCACCATGAATGTCTTTTGGGAACCTGTGTCTGGAAAAGTGAATAAATATATTGTTCGATATAAAACACCAGAAGAAGATGTCAAAGAGGTAGGTTGAAGATTAGAAAGGATTTGAAAATATTTGTTTTCCTAGTAGGTTTAACAAAAGAACTTTATCAAGTTTAGATGATAGCATGTTTTGAATACTTGTCACTTTATTAATAGAGTGTTGAAAACTTGTGATATTAAACACTTTTTGAAAATCACTAATATATTGGACTATTTTGTATTTAGTTTAGAAATGCTTCCTGTGTGATATTAATTTCAAAAACATCATCTCTTAGGAGATAAAGGGTTATAGAATCTAAATGGTATTTCCTTCTCATCCAGTTGCCTTATATGGTGCACCCCATTTTATGAATTACTAAAAAATGTCATAATGTTTCTAAAAATAAAAGATAGCAAGAGATTGCAGGAAGGAATTGGGGGAGTTTGGCAGATAATAGAAAGATAAGACAGTTGAGTAGGACAGAGAGAAAGGAGGAATATATTGCTAGAGGAGTGTCCCTTTAGGAGTGAACATTTTTGAGATGATATTGGAGTAAAGAAGAGCTGTTTCCATGACAACCTGATTGAAAGTGGTAGCAAATTACGGGGGCTTCACCAGCAAATAGGTTTAAAATTTGCATGTGGTTGAGAGAGTATTAATGTCAGAATCTGAGAGGCATTTTTGGAACATTGAAATAGTTTCTCTAAGCCCTGAGTTACTGATTCTGATGGTCATTTGTGAACTACACAAAAGCTAATTGATACATGTGCACACATTCATTTCATTCTGTGTTCCCATTTAAATGGGGTACAATGGCCGGTGAATCTCCCAAGGTTCTTGTACATGACAAATGAAATAATGCCATGCACAAGAGAACATTTCTAAAAGAAATAAAGCAAAGGGAAACAGGTGAAAAATGGTTAGGTTGTTTGAATGCATAGGCAGTCATTATTTGCTAGACAATAGTGTCAGGTGCAAATCCAGTACACACATTTTTCCACTTTGGAAACATTTACACTGTGTCCAGTTTCTGGATTCTTATGCAAATTGGAAAACACTATTTTTTTTCTTATCACAATTTTTATGTTCTTGTGCTTAGAGATACAGCAAAAAACAGAGATGTCGAAACTCAACCCTTGGTAAAAGTAGTTCCTATACTCTGTTATTATAGGTAGATGTGGACAGATCAGAGACCAGCATCTCCCTCAAAGACCTCTTGTCACAAACCCAGTACACAGTCAGCGTTTCTGCAGTATATGATGAAGGGGAGTCTCCTCCAGTGACTGCTCAAGAAACTACCCGTGAGTTGTGCTGTATTGATAATTGAGAAACAATACTTTACATGCATGTGCAACTCAACTTACTTGGTCATTTCATTTCTTAATGCTACTTTTGCCAGTATTTAATAATGCTTGGATTCATAGATTGTTTTTCACTTATTGCCTTGTTAGGAAGTGTCCCATCTTCTATCTTTGTATCCATTTGTTTTATGACCCTTCCTTCCTTCCTTCCTTCCTTCCTTCCTTCCTTCCTTCCTTCCTTCCTTCCTTCCTTCCTTCCTTCCTTTCCTTTCTTTCCTTTCTTTCCTTTTTTTATTTTGAGACAGGGTCTTGCTCTGTCACCCAGGCTGGAATGCAGTGGCATCATCATAGCTCACTGCAATCTCAAACTCCTGGGCTCAAATGATCCTCTTATCTCAGGCTCCTAAGTATCTGGGACTACAGGTGTGCACCACCAGCCCTAGATAATTTTTTCCTACTTTTTGTAGAGACAGTCTTATTCATGCTGAGGCTGACCTCAAACTCCTGGCCTCAATCAATGCTCCCACTTTGGTCTCCCAAAGTGCTAGGATTACAGACCTGAGGCACTGTGCCCAGCCCCCTTTTATGATACTTTCTATCAGCCTCTATCTTACTAATTCATCTTCCAACTATTTTGGTGTGTGTGTGTGTGTGTGTGTGTGTGTGTGTATGTGTGTAGGAAGGGGGGTGAGGAAGAAAAGCATGTTCTTGGATTTGTGTTTGACATTTGCTCTGGAAATGATGCATTAGTTATCAAATATTTTTTTAAATCTTACTGTGTGTAAAGTGATATTGGAGTAACAAAACATAAGCATCTTTGCTTTTAACAGTTCATGATTTATTTGTGGAGATAAAAAGTAATTAATAATACACGAGATCATGTCAGGAAGGTCAGGTGAGCAGCACTCAGACTGTGCACTGTCGGATTTCAGAGGAAGGGGACACTGCCCCAGCAGGTGGAGGAGTGGCAGAGACCCAGGGCAGCCTGCCAAGGCCTCTCCTTCCTGCTCCATTCTGCCCCAGTTTCCAGGGATGTCAGTGTCTCTCCCTCTCATGGTGCTTCCATAGTATCTAACCCAATTATTACTGCATGTTGGTCTTTTTCTGTCTATTCTACTTTCCCCTGCTTCCTCCTAATGAAGGCAGTGACATTTATTTTGCTCAACTTTGTATCTCCAGTGCTTGGCATATAAGGACTTAATCCAGACCTCAGCATATAATTACCTAATCCGGTGCTCAGCCCACAGTTATCTAATCCAAATAGTAGTGTAAATAAAAGTTGAGGTCTAGATCCAGCAGTGTTCTGAACAAGAGAGCTACATATAAAATTTTACATTTTCTAGTATCCACATTAGTAAAGGTAAAAATAGATGAAATTGATTTAAATAATGTCTTACTCAACCCAGTATATCCCAAATATTATCGTTTCAACATGTATCAGTATAATAATTATTAATGAGATACTTCACTTTTTCTGCAATAATTCTTTGAAATCCAGTGTATATTTTACACTTACAGCACATCTCAATTCAGACTAGCCATGTTTTAAATGCTCAATAGCCACATGTGGCGAGTGGCTCCCCTAGTGGACAGCACAGGTCTAGAGCATTTAAATGACTTGCCCAGCCTTATTCAGTAATCTAGTGGTGGGATCAATGCTATAGTCTGGAACTGTCACCTCCTATCCAGTAAATCCCTCACCAAGGACTCAATAGCTTCTTCTTATTGCCCAACTGTCTATACCTGAACAGGGTATCTTGTCAAATGTCACAACCTTCCCCTTAAATTCAGGCATATCCTCTTCTTCTTTTTTGATTCTGCTATTTTCTTACTAAGTGAGATCTCTTAGCAATTCTGATTGTCTTCTTGGCATTGGTTCTTGCCTGGTAAAAGTCATGGCTAGAGATGAGAACTGATGTACATACTTGAGTAGACTGACAATTTTGCATAAACATAATATAGTTATAGTAAGGAGAAAAGGAAGTAAGGAAAAAGGCTAGTGAAATAGGTAATTTAGTATACTAGATTAATATTTTCAATATATCTTTTCAAACCATAAGACTTACCAATAGTATTTAGATACATCCATAGTATTAATAATTGGCTTATTTTGCAATTGTGCTTGTGGAAGTAGTAACATTCTCTTTATCTCAATGGGCCTTTCCATAGTAATTATTAGAACAAATTTTTGATGGCCCAGGGGTTTGTGTGGTTGGCTTTGGTTGCCAGGAGATAGAGAAATAATTGACAATGAAAGCTCAGGACTGGTGGCAGACATTCACAAATGCGTGTGCTGCAGACCAACCAGAGTGCCTGGTCAATGGCTGGGCTGTGAGCTGGGATTTCAGCAGTCATCTGGGTCCCCAGGTGTTCTCTTCTCTGGATATGGTCAGTATAGTCTGGTGCATATCACGATCTATAGGGAAAATCTTATGCATTGATTACTTGGATCATAACATGTTTAGGGTTTCTTTCCTGTGGTAAAACTCTCAAGCTGGAATTCACTGTATGATTAGGCAGGTGTGTTCTAATCAATTGTCAAGGTGTGATACTTATAGTGTTGTTTAAAGCAAGGTAAACATTCTCATTTTTAAACAGCAGTGATATGTACGTATTTTAAAAAATAAAAATGAAGCTGTTTTTCGGTATCAGAACAACAAATTCTAAACAACAAATAAATATTTCCTTGGGCATGATCTTGAATGCATAACATAGTAGCATACTTAGTTTATGACATTTGGGGTAAGAAGGAGGACCTCCTAACCCAGGATCCATGTGTGTCTCTGGGGCCACTGACGGACTAGAGAAGGTGCCTGGGTTCTCTGATATCTGCCAGTTTGTGCTTTGTGGGTTGTTGCGAGAAAGACTCCATGGGGTTCATTAGATTCTCAAAAAGTTGGAGACACAAAAAGGTTAGAAACCACTGATTTGAAAGAGCATTTAAAAATGATCATTTTAATGGAATATCAATAATAACTTACTATATCCATACAATACTTACAGGTTCCCAGAGCTCTATGTTATGTTTATTTTTCAAATGAACTGGTTTGGTGAAATATTTGGTTTTTAGCAATGCAGTCCATCAGTTTTCCCATGTCCATTAAAATAGAACAAGGCAGTTCTTTTATAATAAGTCTGTAGCTCACATTCGTAAACTTAGTCTTGCCTTTTCTCATGCTAGGACCTGTGCCAGCCCCAACAAACCTAAGAATTACTGACGTAACACCACAGAGTTTCAGAGGAACTTGGGATCATGGAGCTTCAGATGTGTCTCTCTATAGGATAACCTGGGCACCTTTTGGAAGCCCAGATAAGATGGAGGTAGTGTTAACTCTCTTTATCTCTCTCTCCCCACCCCGCCTCATACCCCACTTCATTATAGGGAAGCTTGTTTCAAATTCTTCTGTTACCAGATAAGCATCCCTTCCTACTGATGACATTTTAACTCATGGGATGCATCAAAGTAGGAGGAGGGACATCTGTCTCAATGATATCAACAAACTACTATTGAGTGTGTATGATACAAGTGGCGACTTAGTTTTATGTGGATTTTTCTGTCCTCTTTCTTCAAGACCATCTTAAATGGAGATGAAAATACTCTGGTATTTGAAAACCTGAACCCCAACACTCTCTATGAAGTTTCCGTTACTGCCATCTATCCTGATGAGTCAGAAAGCGATGACCTGACTGGCAGTGAGCGCACACGTAGGTGTTCAGCTTTCAAGTAGGACGTTGACATTTTAAAGTTCATTTTTAAAAAATAGAGCTATAGCTAGATTAACAGTGTTTCCCCAAATTCTGTTTTCTTTTAGTTCGTTTGATCACCATAACACCAGGTAAGAATTTAATTTGCTTGATTTGAATTGTTTGAATGAACAAATAAGAAACGAATGAATGAATAAATGAGTGAAAAATACTATAAGTATATTATGAATTCTGCTTTTAAATTGCAAGGTGTTGATTGGGGCCTCTTTTAAATAGGTCTTTCTTGAAACATTTTGTTTTGCTAACACTTGTTGAGGAGTGTATTAGTCAGCTTAGGTTGCTGTAACAAAATATCAGTCTGGATGGCTTAAAGAACAGAAATTTATATGCTCACAATTCTGGAGGCTGGAAATACCAGATCAAGGTGCTATCTGGTTCGGTTCCTGGTGAGGGCTCTTTTCCTGGCTAAAAAGTCAGCTGCTTTCTCGCTGTGTCATCACATGGGAGAGAAAGAGAATGTGTTCTCTCATGTCTTCTTTTATAAGGACCAGTCCCAATATGAGGGCCCCACTCTTGTGACCTCCTCTAACCCTAATAACCTCCCAAAGGCCCCATCTTTAAATACCATCATATTGGAGGTTATGGCTTCAACATATCATTTTAGGGGGGACACAAACATTCAACCTATACTAAAGCATCATTTAAGATTCAGTGCCGTCTTTATTAAGGGGTCAAATTTAGTTCTAAACCTAGAATTATGTAATTCTCTTGATTTTCTTGGGTACTGTATATCTTTGTTTGGAGGTGGGGAGGCATTGTTCTGTGTGCTGACTCTGTTTTTCAATGATCCTCTTTCAGCTCCAAAAAGTGGTCCCCGAAACCTTCAGGTGTACAATGCAACATCTAACAGCTTGACTGTTAAGTGGGATCCTGCTAGTGGTCGTGTGCAGAAATACAGAGTCATTTATCAGCCTTCATCAGGGGAAGGCAATGAACAAACGGTAAGTTGTTTTATAAAAACTGTACCTTGGGTAAAGTCTACCCATTTCTCTTCAGTTTTTTTCACGCTCAATGTTTAGTTAGTCATACTTGCCATTTTAAGGGATGTAAGATTTACTGCATTGGATGAAATCATCTGACCTAGCTGGCACTCCACTGGAGCGCCATCGTGGGGACTCAGCAGATGCTCTCTTGGGAGATGATATTAATAGTTGCTTTTCATAATAGCTTCAAAGCATTAGGCATGTGCTTCAGAGCATCCACATTTCCCTTAAAAACTATTAGGGCTGGATTATCCATGAAGGTATCTAGGTAGTTTTTGAGTCTATGTTGATACTTAAAATATCTCTTTAAACTTAAGTGCTGAAAGTTTGCTAAATTTACCTATAAAGTTTATTTTCTTTTATTTAGTCCATTTTTTCCTGGTTTTTGCATGGCATAGGGTATTTTCTAGATCTGGTATTTCCAGATCTGGGAGCCTGTTTGCTTAATTCATGCTATTTATCATTTTTATGTTATCCAAATAGAGGTACCCAAGAAAGACGGTAGGACTGTCAACTCAGCCTTTGTCTTCGTCTTCCTTCTCTACTCTTATTTAATAGAGCCTTTGTCCATTTACCTTCCTTACTTTAGTTGTCTGTCTGTCTTTCGGCTTTCTCTAACTTTGTGAAGTGTTTGACTAGAACTATGCATATTATACTAAATCGGGAATCATAATCATTTTTAAACAGAGAGGATTATGCTTTTGGATTTATTTCAAATATCTCTATTGGTGGAGGTCCAGAATTTTGTAGATTTTTTCTGGGCTATAATATTTACTTAAATAGCTTTAGAGACACATGCATTATTAACTTTTGATCATCTGACTTGCTGAGCTCAAGCAAATGGTTCCTATCTCTTACGAGTTTAGAGATGTTGAGCAGAGGTAGAGGCTGGCAGTGGTTAAAGGAGTGTGCTTAAAGGTCTCTGTACTACCTGGTAAGTGAGCTTAGCTGAATCAGAAACTCTCCCATCCCTAGTGTGACTTTGAGTTGGTCTTTTGAGGTTTCCATAGCCCGAGTCTTAGGTAGTGTGATGTATTTGGACTGGGAATTTGTCTGTTTTAGTTAAATAGATTATTAATAATAAACTAAATATCAACTGTAATCAATTGACTTTTACATAAAAATAAGATAAAACAAATTAGATGGACCGATGTTTTAATTTCAGAAAAGAACTTCTTTTTTCCTATGCCAAGCCAGGTTTCTGTAAAACTATGAAGCAGGTGAAACTTGTCCTCAGCATTTGCCTTCTTGGTGATACTGACGCTCCAACTGCTTCTTTTACTGTCCCTCGGCTGTTTGTTATCATTAGGAAAAGTCTCACAGCGCTTATCTTCTGAAAAGCATTAAATCTCTGAAGGTTTATTATTCTTGGGAGTCCTTGCATTGTAGCGTTAGTTGATGAAATCGTCAAGGTAATGAATCCCTAACTCTAGCATTATTTCGGAGAGTTAGATGAAAGAAGTAGGTAGACACCTTTCTGCTTACTCATAAAACTAGTTCTCCTAAGTAGATGCTTTCAGATTTGTTATGTATCAGATTTTTATAAAAATGACTTACAGTAATATTGATACTTTTCTCTCATAACCTCAAATATGAAATTTATTAAAATTAGCCACTGTAGTTCAATTTGCTCCTACCGAGGATGACTACAGTGATCTGCAGAGGTTTTCTCTGGCATTCAGGCTACTTGAGCGGACGGGTGCTAAGTTGGAAACATCTGGTCTGCACCAGCGCTTCCAGCGATCTACATGCGCACTCGTTGTGGGCAGCATGCCATTTTCATGCGGTTTTAATTAGTACGGCATAAACATCTGAATTCAGTAGACTGTTAACAAATCATACAAATTTTCTCTCAACGAGATAGCTAGATGGCCTTAAGCAATGAATAAAAAACTTCAAACTCTGTAATTGGAGGAAATTGAAAAGCTTCATACCACAAGGCTGGTATCATGGAGACAACTGGGAACCCCTGCCTGAATGCGGCCTGGCAAAGGGTCTCGTCACGTAGTTTACACAGCTAATGCTGTCAGAGTGACAGTGTTTTGGGGGAAACACCAAGAGCTTTAGATCTTTTGCTGAATCATTTTAATGTGTTTCTAAAGCAAATAAAAAACATCTGGAAAAAAAGTAAGAATAATACTGAATAGTGTGGAGCCTCGAAAATTATGCAATTCTTTGGTATCTTGAAGTCCCTTTGTAGCTCACTTACGATTAATGCCTTTTTTTTTTTGAGGAATGCTGTGAAATGTGTTTTGGATGAAATTTTGCAGTGTTGGCGGCTAGCAAGTTGAAATATCTTTTTGAGGTCACCAGTTTAAAGCTTGGAATCCTTTTTGTGATTGAGGTGCATATTTTAAATTTAAAATTATACCATAAGATATATTTTAAGCCTTCACTGTGGTACATGGTTCCAGAACTTGGCATGGGTCTCAAATAGCTCCCCTGCAGAAAGAGCTTTTTCTTTTTTTTTTTTAAACGTATTAGTAAGATGGAGAGAACAAAGCTAATGCTTATCAAGGCCTGTTTTACTCAAGACCACAATAGGAGGGCGGCAGAACAGTGTCGTGCTGCAGAAACTGAAGCCGGACACACCTTACACAATCACTGTGTCCTCTCTGTATCCGGATGGTGAAGGAGGTCGGATGACGGGAAGAGGCAAGACGAGTAAGTGAAACCAGAGTTCCTGTAGCTTCTTTAGCAACTAACTCTTCATTGGAATGGAATCCCGTCTTTATCTGGAAACACTGGGGTGACACAAAGTCTTACCAATCTTTTAAAATTTATTAAAAAATGGTATTGTTTTTAACATCCTTGCTTGGAATTATCTATTTGTGGAGAAAGACGTTAGTCCTTTCTAGGGTAGAAAAGTCCTCTGAGGCCCAAGTATCTTCTGGGTAGAGGAGACACGTGCACCTGACCGAAACAGATCCTGTGTGTGTATATGTGACTAATTCACTGCTTCAACAAATGTTTGTGGGGCGCCTGCTGAGCTCTAGGGTGCCTGGCAGGTATGAATGAACCTGTGTTTTGTGTGTGCTTGGTTGGGAGGACGGTACTGTGATGTGACTTCTGTGCATTTCAGAACCTCTGAATACTGTGAAGAACCTGAGAGTGTATGACCCTTCTACCAGCACCTTGAATGTTCGCTGGGACCATGCAGAGGGAAATCCCCGGCAGTACAAGCTCTTCTATGCACCAACAGCAGGCGGTCCAGAGGAACTGGTAATTATTTCCTGTAGTGAAAAATGCTAGTCTGTTTAAACCGTTAGCCGTGTGATTTAAATGTGGAACTAAAGGAGTTAGCCAATTTGCTTTAGAGCTGAAGATGTTCATATCCATTTAATAGGACTTGACAGAGGGTAAATAGTTGGTGCCTTTGAGCCTAGATAGCAGAGAGATTGCAGCATTGGGGTGGGAAGAAGTGGCCATTCCAGGAAGTTCAACAGGGGGAACACTGGTGAGTGCAGGGCACAGAGAAGTATACAACCTCCTGTAACACTTCATACGGGGTCACACGATTGCATCCCAATATTACAGAACTTGCTTCTTGACTTGGTCTTGAATTGGTATTATATTGTTTAAAGTATTATTTCTTTTATAAGTTTTTCAAATCAAATGCTTTATGTTTTATTACAATCTCTAGGTACCAATCCCTGGGAATACCAATTATGCCATTCTTAGGAACTTGCAGCCAGATACCCCATATACAGTTATAGTAGTTCCTGTTTATACTGAAGGCGATGGCGGCCGCACATCAGATACTGGAAGGACTTGTAAGTTAAAAACCTGAAAAATTAATTTTCATCATAAATTTTGCTTTTCAATATAAAGACCATATGGGCTCATTAGGGAAAATTAGGAAAATTCTGAATGATGGAATTAAAAACATAAAAGTTACCCATAGTTCATCTCCCAAACACGCCCAAGTGTTAACATTTTGGTATATGAAATTACAAATTCATAATGGCATTCTTCTTTCGAAATGATAATTTCAGGATTTGTAAATGTAATATACATTGGTATGCTACTTTAGTCATCCTCTTTCACTGACAGAAATTCATGGAGCTTTGCTTTGTGCCTTATAAATTGTGTGAAGCAATGCTTGTAACTGGCTTTCATAGTGTGAATTTTTGAAATCTGTTCAGCACGTGACTTGACTGCACATTTCTCTGGTTTGCAGAAGTGCTTTTTTGATCTTAAAAATCTGTGCTTTTATTTGAGAAATCAGTTTATAGTGGTTTTATAATTTTTTTGTATTACTGGTATTGCTTAAAGGCTTTGTGCAGATTTATAAATATTTCTTTGGCTTTAAAAATGTATTAATACTTACTGATGGTTAAAAAGAAGCAAGCATGGATGCCTTCCTTTGGGAAAAGATTAGTGGTCTAGGAAGATGATATTATTGTTTAAATTAGACTTTGAGATTAGTATGTAGATTTAATTTGTAGATTTTTCTGAGTCTCTATAGGGGCAGTTAACTGAGAACTGAGAATATCTTATTTCTCTCTCTTTTTGCCTTTTCTCTTAATCACAGGAGGTATTTAGTAGCTATTTGTTGAATGGAGAAGGAATGAGTGATTGAAGCTCTTAATAGCTGACTGAATTATAATAGATGGGCTCCACAGCCGTTGTCAGATTTTACTTAGAAGGCTGACTGTTGAAAATTTCTCTTTTTATTCTCTCCATTACCTGTATTGGAAAATGAAGCTTCGTTTCCTATTTCTTTTTCCTTGTCCCATGTCCCATTATGGCCAGTCCAGTTCTACTATTTTTACTAGCTTTTTTGTATTGAAAACAATGTCACTTCCATGTAGACAAAGGCAGTAGTTGCTAACTTGCGCTAAATTTGGTTTTAGAGAGTTTTAATCTGCTTTTGTGTGTAGATTAATTAGACATTTAAAGGCAATAGGATTTTATCCTATTACAAACTATAGATTCTGGAAAAGTGATAAGCAAAGCTTGACATGTATAAATAGATTTAAAAATAGGCGTTGGCTTTCATTTCCTCAGTGGTGAGAGGACTGGCAAGAAACGTCCAAGTGTACAATCCTACACCCAACAGCCTTGATGTCCGCTGGGACCCTGCACCTGGGCCTGTGCAGCAGTATAGCATTGTGTACTCTCCCGTGGCTGGCACGAGACCCTCGGAATCTGTAAGCAATTTTGTCATGGAAACTGCCTTTCCTGGTGAACATGGTTGCATGTTTGGCAGCCTATGAGAACACAAACCACAAACATGCTATTATATAATGCTTAAATTGTTGTTTTTGATGAATTAAGGTAGATGTATTAACTATAGGGTTAGTTAGAATAAAAAGAATCTTGGGAAAATGCAAATTAGCTGTATGAGTTGAAAACTCCAGTAATAAATATAAATCACTGCTAGACTTTATCAATATGGGTTTTTGTTGTAAAGCACAAATGCCTTTGTTATGAAAATATCTTAAAGTTTGCCTTCTGTGGCTCTTACAAATTGCCCAATCTATCTTTAATTCACAATGTTGTTTAGTTTTGTAAGTAGATTGACAATTTAGAAATTAGAAATTACTAATTTGAATAAGGATAGTATCAGAATACCTAACGGAAAGTAAATTTATCAACTAATTTAACTTAGAAGTCTTTGCAAAAATAAATATTGACAAAAATAAATCGTAAGGAATACATTTTTTTTTGCGTGTGAGAATATTGATTTTCATGTCCCTGTGTATGGTAGGACATAATCAGACAACTTTACCCTTATCCATTGCATGGAGTCTCTATTTCAACACAAAATCTCTCCCTTACCATTGTGGGAATCCCTCTTTTATGAGTATCTAACATGTAGTTTGTTCTTTTGGTAAATATCATGAGCCCTAGATATTGTATTTAAGAATCTTTATCGGCCGGGCGCGGTGGCTCACGCCTGTAATCCTAGCACTCTGGGAGGCCAAGGCGGGCGGATTGTTTGAGCTCAGGAGTTCGAGACCAGCCTGAGCAAGAGCGAGACCCCCGTCTCTACTAAAAATAGAAAGAAATTAGCCAAAACAACTAAAATATATACAAAAAAATTAGCCGGGCATGGTGGTGCATGCCTGTAGTCCCAGCTACTGGGGAGGCTGAGGCAGAAAGGATCACCTGGGCCGAGGAATTTGAGGTTGCTGTGAGCTAGGCTGATGCCACAGCACTCTAGCCAGGGCAAAAGAGCAAGACTCTGTCTCAAAAAAAAAAAAAAAAGAATCTTTATCATAAACATAAATAGAGATAATTGAAGCTACTAAAGGTCAAGGATGAACTAACTTCTTTTGGAGAGGGAATTTCTGAGGATAAGTCGCATCTAAGGGTGTGTGGCCTGGGCAGATCTTATGGCTTCTGATGTGTCTGGGCTCAACCTTTTATTATAAATATTATTATGCTAACTAACTAAAGATTTGGTAAGCATTTGGGTTTTCATCAGGCAGAATTTGGCATCCTCCCATTCCCCCTGCAGATGGTGGTGCCAGGAAATACCCGCACGGTGCACCTGGAGCGGCTGATTCCAGACACACTGTATTCTGTGGACATCGTGGCTCTCTACTCGGATGGAGCGGGGAATCCCAGCCCTGCCCAGGGCCAAACGCGTGAGGCAGAAATCCTTTCTCCATCCCATTCCCTCCTAGCTAGATTGGCAGGGCTCCTCTGAGTGAGTGAGGGGTGGGAGGCCGGTGGTGAGAGAGGGAGTGCGGAGAGCTCTCTCCCTCTGCACAGGTGGGGTTGCCCTCTGCGGAAGATTCTGCCTGGGCTCCCACATGTCCACATTCTAGGCTAAAGCTTTGGGTCCATGACTGGCCTTTGTGCTGAGTGAACTTCACTCAGTCATTTTCTTATCTGGGACCTAAATCAGGGAGGAGCTTCCTACCCCCTCCCCCCGCCCTGCAGTGGATCTTCTCCCCAGATGTTCACTTTGGAAATGTGAGGGCTTGGCCTCTCTCTGTTTCATTAAAAGGAGGTGATTATAGTGGTTAAAATAATCCCCTGTTCCCCTAGTCTGTGCATTTAGGCTTAAATCTAGCTCTAGGTCACTGAAAGTTCAGCATGTAATGTAGCTCTGAAATATATAGCACTTTATACTGTTTATGATTTCACATTAAAACCATAGAAGATATGCATTTTATCACGAAGGAGGAAACATCTTATGAATGGTGAAACGCCTGAAAGCAGCTTCCTTAATCTGACCTGGGTAATGCTTGCAGACAAGCAACAAACTCCACTGTATTTTATTTATTTAGTACCACGGAGTGGACCGAGAAATCTGAGAGTCACTGGGGAAACAACCAACAGTCTTTCTGTAGCCTGGGATCACGCTGATGGGCCAGTTCACCAGTACAGGATCATCTATTCTCCGACTGTTGGCGATCCAATTGATGAATATGTAAGTCTAATACTCATTTATTGACACATTTTATAATCTTAGCTTGTTGGAGGGTGAAGTTAAACTTCTCCTTTAGGATTATGCTGTGATTAGAGTTGATGCTTGACTTTCCTGTGACAGTCACATTTTATGATTTTCTCTGACGTGATATTAGGACCAGCAAAATGTGCCTAGTCTGGCCTCTCACACCATAGAGAAGCAATGTCTTTGGGCTCTTTTTTATTCTAAAGATAGATAGAAAAAACATCACATCTCATGATCACCTGCATATTTCTAGCCACCTAATTACACCATAGAAGCTAATTCTGGTGAAATATGATATCTAATAATCTGGAATAGCTAAGTTAATGTTCAAATAATGTGATCATCCAAATCCTACCCTTCCTTCAACTCTAGATACTCTACAAAGTCTCCCTTAAATACTCCAGTGCTAATTGATTTCTCTTTTCTCTAAACTTGACATTTTGTGATGCATTTTAGTTTTGGAATATACATACTCTCCTATTAGCTTCAGACTTTTTGAGTGTGATATTTTGTCTCTCCAGAACCAGATTCAAGTTTCTGGTAGCTTTGTCAGAGCCCGCAGTCCTCATGTATATCCATTGTTACAGATGGGAAAATTTACCACTTTATTTGAAATTTGTTGATTAATAGCTATGATAGGCTCACAGAAGATTACATAAAGTGTTGATTGTAAAGGAGTTAGGTCTGTGGCTTGCCATTGTTTTACCACATACATCCTTTTAGATCATTTCCCTCCCATGAACCTCATGTGATACAATATCTCATCTACTTGAACTTCAGATAGTAACTTTTAATTAAAGTCTCCATTTTTATTAATAAGAAACCCATGTAATTGCCATTTAGACTTCTGATCAAAATGAGATAAACAGAACTGCAACAGTTAGTTTGCCAAATCAGAGAAGCTCATGGTTAGTGTTTGTTCAGTCTTGCTATGAACAAATATGCAATTTCCCTTTGCTTTCTGGAAGCATTAACAATACAATTTCTCATTTGTGGTTATGGGACTCTGGGCTGGGAATCACTGGCATAATTGATCCATGTTGTTTGTAGAAGCAAAGCATAGGTTTACAAGAGAGATTGAGAGATGTCTAGTTCATTTCCCCTTCGAGTAGGTAGTTGAATGTATTTTCCATTTCGTTTTTTCTATCTTTTCCATCTAAGTAGTACCAGCCAAGCTGATATTCTTGAGGGCAGAAACTGAGTCTACTTTTGCTCAGCAGCTAGTACCACGCCTGGTCCACAGTGGGTACTGGGCACATATTTGTACATGAAAACATCATGCATAATGATGAGAGGTGACGGAAATAGACTTCCTAGTGAATGCTGCAGTACTCAATAAGGTGTTCTGAGGTGTTGTATGTGTCATTGCCTTTAATCCTCACAATTCCTTCAGAGATATTAAGTCACATAGCTGTTAAGTGGCTGATCTGGGATTTGAGCCCAGATCTGTCTGACTCTAAAACCATTCTTCCATGCTTCACTGAAGCAGTGTAGATGGTTTGTCTTGCCATGAGCATCGTGCAACAAAAAGAAAATATGAAGACATTATTACTATTTATGGGAATACAGAAAACAGTATCATCTTTTGATTTAGAAGACCTCTAGATGGCAATAAATTTGTAATCTAACTTCCCTTCTAGACCACAGTCCCAGGCAGAAGGAACAATGTAATACTGCAGCCTCTGCAATCTGATACTCCATATAAAATTACTGTTATTGCTGTTTATGAAGATGGAGACGGTGGCCATTTAACAGGAAGTGGAAGGACTGGTAAGTGTTTTATACCTTTTTTTAAATTTGAAGTCAAGATTTTAATGTTGCTTCTTATACTTTTTAAAATCCTTAAATTTTGTCTTTACCAATGCATCTCAAATACTATATTAATATTGTATTAACATTTATATTAGATATTTTGTCAAAATGATAACATGAGAAAAGCATTTGTTTTTAAAACAAAGAGAAGGAAAAGGAGACAAAAATCTGCATATTTTTCTTTGCTTGAGATAGTTTTATTTCTTTTTTTGAAAACTATTGCATATTTCTCTGAATATTATTTTAGTTTGTGTGGTGTCAATGAAGGCTATAGCTGTTGAGTCAATATAGTATCAGTAAAAAATATTCCATTGTGATTCAATCTCCAGTCATAAATAAAGCAGCAAGATGATTAGCAGTTTATGTCTACAAATTTAACCTTCTAAAAAATAAATATTTTTATTGTATCAAGTAATTTACAAAGAATTATCAGTGTTCGGCCCCCCCCCTTTTTAAATCTATACTGGTGGCAATTTGTTACGATGTAAAGATGCTCTAATTTGGTTGTTCATTGGAATTACCCAAGGAGCTTTAAAAATCCTTATGCCTGGGCATCACTCCCAGAGATACTGATGTAATTAGTGTGAGGTGTGGGCTGGACCTGCTGATGTTCTCATCCATGTGCAGCCACGGCTGAGAGCCACTAGTTTAGCAAAAGTCAGGGTGAGCTCTAGGTCTGAGTTCTGTTACTGATACATATTGGCATTCCTCTTTCCCACTTCATTCAGCAATAATCTACTTAGGTAACATGATTTCAGGGTCCTTTTTATACTCACTTGCCCAAACTCTTTTTGTGCATAAATGATCTTGACAACATTCTAGAATTTGGGAGAGGTAACATTTGCAAGCTCCTAAGAGAAAAGCAGGAATAGAGTTGACTCAGTTCAGTCTCTCAAGGTCAGGCATCTGTATTTGTTGATACTATTGTCCATAGAACTGAGTCAATGGAGACTCAGTCTAGTGACTGATTTTAATTTAACAACTTCCCTTTTTTCATTTTCTTGTAGATTTTAGAATATATTTTGATACTTCTCTGGGAAAATGGCATATTTCAGAAATTTGTGTTTATCAAAATATAAAAAATATCTTTATTAGATCTTGAATTTTCCAAGAAGAGCCACAGCCATGTGGCTTTTTCTCTTGTGAAAAAAAGTTTTTCAAGTTGAATTCATTATTTGTGTAGTGCTATGAATAATAATCTCAGTGGCTACTTAATATGATAATTGAATACCACTGGTTTTATAAGTTGTGGGTTTGGGGGCAGTATCTCTGGGGGCTTAAGGATTTACTCTAGGTCATGTTGGTGAAGGATAGAGTTGTATAGCGAAAAAACATTGTTTTGGTCATTAGCTAGTCATGTGGTCTTGAGAAAATCATACGTATGTGATGAAGTGGTTGGACTAGATAGACTCTAAATTGCTCTTTGGTTGTGATGATCTGTCATCTATGACATTCTAAATGTAGTCTGAGATTTCTTATGTTTTTTATAATTCTGAGCCTTAAAACATACCAGCTCTTGATTTCCTTAGCTCCTGCTTGAGTCCATTTGAGTTGCTGTTTGAATTTGGAAAACAACTAAGCTTTTGTTGAACACTCCATGACTTTTAATTGTTTTCTGCAGAAGGACATTATGGGATATTAAATTGTTCCCACAGGGCTGCCCTATCAATACTGTTAAAGTTCTGTGCTCTCCTTGTGTGCCAACACAAGGTCAGTAATGTGTGCCAACGTTTGTTTGCAGTGGGATTGCTTCCTCCTCAGAACATACACATCTCTGATGAATGGTATACGAGATTCAGGGTGTCCTGGGATCCTTCACCCTCTCCAGTTCTAGGATATAAAATTGTGTATAAGCCAGTAGGTAAGAAATCACCTTTATCATCATAGAAATGCTTTGGAGGGTTATTTACGTGTGAGTATTCTCTCTTGTATCCCCCACTATCAGATTCTCCTGATAGTTCAATTGTCACGTAAAATCCCCTCTCACCAGAGGTAATGTTTCTGGAAATAACGTTTTAAACCAATTGCCTAAAGTACAATTGTTTTTAGAGATATAAATGAGATTCTTATTATAAATTTTGTGATTGGAAAGTTTTGACCTGGTCCATAAAATTGCACAAATCAAAGATGCTTGTCTTCGTAATCCTATATGTTATGATCATGAAACAATGCATACTTAATCAATATAAACTTCTGTACTTTTCCTATTCTGATCAGGTATTGTTTTTATTTGGGCATAGATTTTATGTATTATAGTTTATTTGTGACAGGTTTGCTTTCAAATCCCCACTGACATTTTCACCTAAATCAATATCACCTTGATTAAATTATTTGCTATTTTTGTTTATGTGTTCTATCTACATGCATGGCAGAAATGGAAGAAAAATGCCCTTGTACTTACTAGGGCATCCTCTGTGCATGCAGTCAGAGTATGAACTAGGAAAAAATGAAGGAGATAAGGCAAGAGAAAAGAAATTGTGAACCAGTGTAAGAAATAGAGGGAGAACTTAGAGAAGAAAGAGAAGTTGGTAACTGAAGACTTTTAGCAACCAAACTATTGAGATTCATATGAATGAGGTTCAAAATGGGAATTCTTAGATCATCTCTACAACAAATCAAAAAGCATTAATTGAACACCTACTGTATACAAAACACTATGCTGGCAAAGTAGGACTTAGAAAAGAGGCTTGAGAATTTATTCACTAAAGGAACATTGATTATGTACCTATTGCATTCTAGGTACTATACTACACTTTTAGAATAAGAGTGAAGAATTCAGTCTCTGCTTATAGTTTTATATTCACCATATAAGGTAGCTTGTGCTGTAGTGAACAGGTGCAGGAGAGGCTATCTGGAATTAATGGTGTTCATACTTCCATCTGACTATGAGTTAAGATCTTTAATTTTAAGCAAAACTTGAGGTTAGTGATGACATGTTTCTGTGTTCTTTTGTGATTGTTATTAAAGGTTCCAATGAGCCCATGGAAGTCTTTGTTGGAGAAGTGACATCATACACTTTACACAATCTGAATCCCAGCACCACCTATGACGTGAATGTTTATGCTCAGTATGATTCTGGACTCAGTGTCCCCCTGACAGATCAAGGCACAACATGTGAGTCATGGATCCTTTCATGGTTGTAAGAAAAAGTATAGCACAAATTACCAGGTCAGCCTGTTTTAATTTTACTTTTTCTTAACATACGCATGTTTCCTCAGCATTATGTAGGCAGGCCTTTTGTATCCCGTTAAACAAAATACCTATCTAAATTAATAAGTGATATAAAAATGTATATGATGAGGAAATGGTGTCTATTTCACATAAAATATTATATTTTAAATTTTAAAAGATAAAGTTATAGAAATTGTCATTTCATTCATGAATGACCTATAAAATTAGATCTGTGATGCCATTTAGTTTTTCTTGACATTTGATATTAAGATATATATTACCTAAATTTATTGATGTAAGTTTTGAATCACGATTACTGATTTGGCCCACCAATAGATTTTGTTGTTACCAAATGCTTTGATAACTATTTAAAGACTTAGCAGATAGCCTTTCAGAAAAATTTCTTATTCTTTACCATGAGACACCTTTGACACTCATAGTCTGGGGAGGGCTATGTGGAATTTCCTTTCCTTGAAAATCAGCGATGGAAAAGAGGGTCTGTTTTGGCTGTACCACATTTTCATGTATGTTTCTTACGAGGAAACATACTTTGATTTTAGATGGTTTATTTTTCAGCCACAGTGAAAGTTCTCAAAATTGTGTTATGATTAAAAGTATGCTTTTTTTGACCTTTATTTATAATGTAAATCTACTTCTTTCTTTCTTCCTTCTGTAGTGTATTTAAATGTGACAGATCTGAAAACTTACCAGATTGGGTGGGACACATTCTGTGTCCGATGGTCACCTCACCGGGCAGCCACCTCCTACAGGCTAAAACTAAGCCCTGCAGATGGTACGTGTGTAAAGAACGTATGAACTGGAGAATATAGTGTAAACATTTTAAACTTTAGTAAAGAAGATGCCATTTTGTTTATAAAAATGGTATATAAGAATATCTTTAAATATAATTGATGATGACAGTGGCATTTCCCTTTGTTGTTATCATCAGGAACCAGAGGACAAGAAATCACCGTGCGTGGGTCAGAAACCAGTCACTGCTTCAGTGGCCTTTCACCAGACACTGATTATGGCGTCACTGTTTTTGTGCAGACACCAAATCTTGAGGGACCAGGTGTCCTTGTCAAAGAACATACCAGTAAGTTTTTGAGTAATCTGGAAAGTCTCTGTAAGGCTTCAGAATAGAACGCTCTAGGTGTGGGGGACTTAAGTGACTCCCTCTGGGTAGCAATAATGACGGGGTGATGGCAAATTCCCAAAGGTGGGATCTAAAGCGGGTTCAGGACCTTTTTCTGATTCAATTCCAGGCTGTCCCTGCTATGGGGTTGGCGCGACTTTAAGGAAGGGCTAAAGGAGGGGGAGATGGCTCTAGCTAACAGTGAGGAGGCGCATGTGCATCCATATTAGTGACTTTTACTCATTTGGCCCTATCTGAAGGGCTTACGTTCTCCCTTTGGATCTTTGCTTTGCTCTCTGTAGCCGTAGTCGGTGTTGAATGACTACCAGTAACACCAGATTTGGATGGAACAGAATCCCCTGTGTGCCAGGGCCAATGATGCTGGAGCCTTATTTTCTAAGACTTGATTTGTTATCCAGGACTTAAATTGCTCTTAAAATTGACTTTCTGGGATATGAATTGTGCACATGTTGCATTTGTCTAATTATTATTTTTAAATTCTAGCTGTAAAGCCAACAGAAGCCCCTACAGAGCCACCCACAGCTCCTCCTCCTCCCACCATTCCGCCCGCCCGGGAGGGTAAGTACAGCTGAGTTGGCAATAAATCCGACTAATGGGGATTTCTAGACTTCTTATTTATGTTGCATATGCATCACTTACAATTCATAGAGAACATTTCTGATTTATTATTCCTGCCGAAGGGTTTTTAGATTGAAAGAAAAGATTACCAGTAATTTGTCCCTCCTCTTTGGGCACATTTTGGAATGAATAAAATCAGTCTTAAAGTACTCCAGCTTTTCAGTTGGAACTCTGTTTCCTCAGTTTTGCAGATTAAGGCCTAGTAATACCTTCCATAGTCCACAGTCACATGGTGGGCATTTTTTTTCTGCTGGCTGCTGGCATCAATAGGCATTTTGAACCCTTTTTTGGCTCTATCTGCAACCTAACCCCTGAGGCGGTTAGCTTTGGAATTCCTTGCTTCTGACCTGAGAAGCACCCTGGAATACACAAAGCTAAAAAAATTTCCATTCACCAAAGTCTGAAACATAATTGTCACTTGCAGTGAGCTGGTAAAAAGACATATTGATCTATTAAGGCTGATCTCTCAGTATTTGGGGCGATTCTTTAGTGCTTTGTCAAATTAAGTTTAACTAATTAACTCCCGGATTATTCTTTTCCCACATTCTGTTTCCAGCATTTAACAGGAAGCATTTCAGATTTCAAATATATTTTTCTTTCATCTTAGAAGGATATAGAATGTTATAACTTTATCAAACCTATTATATAAGTAAAATTAAAAGTGTATTATAGGGTAAAATAATAATGGTTTCTTTAAATTAGACTATTGAAACAAATTCACTAAATAATCCTAGCTTAAAATATATATATATTTTTTCTTTTTTTTACTTCAGCATATTATGGGGGTATCAAAGTTTAGGTTATGTATATTGCTCTTGCCCCATATATATATATATATATATATATATATATATACATTTTTTTTTTTTAAATAGGCTTTATTTTCTAGAGTAGTTTTGGGTTCATGGCAAAATTGAGGGGCTGATACAGAGATGTCCCATCTCTTAGATATGTCCCCTGCCCGGACACATGCATAGCCTCCCCCACTATCAACATCCCACATCAGAGTGGTACATTCGTTACAACTGATGAACCTACACTGGTATATCTTAATCGTCCAAAGTCCACAGTTTACCTTATGGTTCACTCTTGGTGTTATACATTCTATATGTTAAGTTCTTATAAATTAAAATTTTGTTAAGTTTTTTTTTTTTTGATTTTTTTTTTTTTTTTAGTGTCCAAGTCTGGGGATTCAAATTAAAGATATTTCTTTATTTTATTTTCTCCTTTCCCTTTCCATCTATGATTCTAGTGGCCTAATTTAAAATTAAAAAACAACTTATTTGCTCCACATCTTTAATAATTATATTCATAATCTCCAAACCCACTGATAGCTTTCCTTTAGTTCTGGGCATCGTGGCCTTTCATTTGATTTCCCCCCTCATTTATTGTTTGAAGCCCCTTGAAGAGTTCCATGAGGCAAGATCGTATCTTTGCATATAATGGATCTAAACAAATGGAGTAATTCCAGAGCAGGAATTGAGGGTCAGTTAGACCAGTATGCCCCAAATTTATTGTGCATATGAGTCATCTTGGTATCTAATTATTGCTTGTTCTGATTCAGAAAGTGTAGGATAGGACCCAAGATTCTGTATTTCTGACAAGCTCCCAGGCAATATTGTTACTACTGACCCCCACTTTGAGTAGCAAGGTGTTATACTACATTTTTCAATTATGTAATTTCATTTAAATGAAAAGATTCATGAGATTTGGGGCTTCCTCTGCTTTTTTCTTCCAGTATGCAAAGGTGCCAAGGCAGATATTGTGTTCTTGACTGATGCCTCTTGGAGTATCGGGGATGATAATTTTAACAAAGTTGTAAAATTCATTTTCAATACCGTGGGAGGCTTTGATGAAATCAGTCCTGCTGGGATTCAGGTGAGTATCATTCCACCAGTGGCTACTCATTTGTAATGTCCTGCAATTTCTTTTGAACTTCTCTTTTTCAGTAGACAGTCTTTCAATATAAACCATGTTTTGACTTTTACTGTTTGCTATTTCTTCTACATATGTATTTTTAGAAAGGAATTGGGTATAAATGAGAATAAATAGAAAAATAAGTATTCCTCTAGGGTTGTTTTTTTTTTTTTAACAGAGTCTGGCTCTGTTGCCCAGGATACAGTGTCCTGTCATCAGCCTAGCTCATGGCAACTTCAACCTCTTGGGCTCAAGCTACCCTCCTGCCTCAGCCTCCCTAGTAGATGGGACTACAGGCACGTACCTCCATGCCTGGCTAATTTTTCTATTTTTAGTAGAAACAGGGTTTCGCTCTTGCTCAGGTTGGTCTCAAACTCCTGACCTCCACTCATCCTCCTGCCTCAGACTCCCAGAGTGCTAGGATTACAGGCATGAGCCACCATGCCCGATGTATTCCTCTAGTTTTTATGTTTGGCTAGATAATATCCCTGTTGGAGAATTTAGAGGATTCTGACTTTAACTTCCTACAATACAACTTCCAACAATGATACATTTCCATGAGAGGTCATCCAAAGTTCTGGACATTAAATGCATTGTGATTTCATGCTCTGTAAAGCTAGAAGAATTAGTGTTGAAAAGAGACTGGAGTGGGTGTGGAGAAAGCCCTGCCTCTTCTGTCATTACTTTGCAGATGTTATATTGACCCAAAGAATGACCATTATTTACCCAAAGGGTATTTCATTTGTTTTCCTGAAATGATGACTACCAATTATCTTGCTGTGGAATCATTCCAAATTTATTTCTTATACTATAGTATTTAGAGAAGTTTATATTTCCATGAACGGTCTCAAAGAATAAGTCATCATTTAGCCCTAAACTGCCTGTAAAGTTGAGAATTTCCATCACCACCCCAACATACCCATGAACTGATGAACACTCAGGTCCAGAGGCTCCATTTTGGGTGATCTTCCCAGATTCCTTGGAGAATATGATTCAAACTTTTATTAGGTATTTCTTGGATTCTGTAATATTGAAGACCCACTTCAAATTTTACCCCTTAGAAGAGTCTCCTTAATGGCTTTAGGTATTCTATGCTCCTAAACTATTTTGTCTATATTGATATTACAGCCAGCATCACTTTGTATTGTCATTATTTGTGGGACTGTTTTCTATCTAAATCATTGACTCCTTGAAGCAACAGACTCTATCTATCTTTTTTTTTTTTAATTCTCTTCTTTTCTTCCCTCTTCCTTTTGGTGAATTTTCTTCTTTATTTTGGCAGTTTATACTTCATTGTGGCATCTTAGAAGCATTATGAGGATAAGAGATTTTGAAATAAATCACAAATAATTTCATAAATAAACCATTTCCCCTTTTATGGACTAGTACTTTATGGAATACTGTATACTAAATTTCAAATAATACTACGGCATTTTTCCAGCCTTAGAAGAGTAAATATTCAGCCTAGTTATAGTCTTAATTTAATGTGTCAACAACCAAGTGATTTTTCATCCCCTTAGAAATTAGGATTTCTAATAAAAATTAGCTGCCATATTTTATTAACTTCTATGTATTAGTTACTTTGCATACAGGATTATTAATATTAGTCCTTAAAACAACCCTAGAAAGTAAGTGTAGTTATCTCCATTTTACTGATGAGGAAACTAAAGCCAAAGATGCAGGGAACTTGCCCAGTGTCACACAGCTACTAATTGGCAGAGCTACAATCTGAGCCCAGTGAATCCTGAGTACAAATATGTGCTCTTTCCATTAAATCACATTTTCACTGATATTGTGATGAGTGCTGATTATTGTCACACATGTGACATTTTTATATTATCATGAAGGACAGATGTTGTCAGTGAGAAGGAACAGTTCTCATTTCTAATCCTGGGACCTCACTACTCCCCAGCTTGACCCGTCCCCTTCTACATCCCAGAGAAAGGTACCATTTGAATACAGTGTATTTTCGTTAACATCAACTATGACAATTTAATTGAAGATTGAAAATTAGAGTATTTAATGAGACAACAGCAGTCAGTGTTATAATATTAGCTATAAAGAACTTCTAATAGTTTGTCAGGTATGAGACACTTTTTTTGTGTGTTATTCTGCAGCTGGAGGAATCACTCAAAGATTGAAATATGAAGTGAGATGACTTATGCTCACTGACAAACCTCATTTCCTTTCAGGTTTCATTTGTGCAGTACAGTGATGAAGTCAAATCTGAGTTCAAGCTTAACACGTACAATGACAAGGCCCTAGCCCTTGGGGCCCTCCAGAATATTAGGTACAGAGGAGGAAACACAAGAACAGGTATGGTTAATCAGAGTATATGTGGACCTTCACCTTCCCAAGTATTTGGAGTGGTAGAACTGAGTGTATCTTCTCACTCACTTGTTATCAGTTGGGCATGGCTAATGGCATCTGGATAGTTTTCAGTGAGGGGACACTAAAATGTTCCACGGCACACTCTGTAGGCAAAGCCCTCACACATATCAAGGAGAAAGTCTTGACCTGGGAGAGCGGCATGAGGAAGAACGTCCCCAAGGTGTTGGTTGTGGTCACGGACGGTCGGTCACAGGATGAGGTCAAGAAGGCGGCTTTGGTCATCCAGCAGTCAGGTAGGCACATTTGTGAATTTGATAGCACTCGTTATTTTCACAGTTGTAAATGTTCAGGAATGATTGTAAAAGACCAAAATTGCTGATTTTACTTTATTGGCCCTGTTTTACTCTGTACTCTATATCCTTATAATGCTAGTTTATATTTGATTATGGGATGGTTTGGTAATTGGTCAAAAATGACATGATGTATTCTCTGCATAAGATGTGATTCAGGGTTGTCAAGGTGTAAACCAGACTTCCCCATAGCAGCTGGAAGGCTACAGAAAGCAATGATAATGGGATAATCCTAGAGCAGGCTTCCTGCCATAGCAGAAATGAATTTTTTTTTTTTTTTTTTTTTGAGACAGAGTGTCGCTTTGTTGCCCTGGCTAGAGTGAGTGCCGTGGCATCAGCCTAGCTCACAGCAACCTCAAACTCCTGGGCTTAAGCGATCCTCCTGCCTCAGCCTCCCGAGTAGCTGGGACTACAGGCATGCGCCACCATGCCCGGCTAATTTTTTCTATACATATTTTAGTTGGCCAGATAATTTCTTTCTATTTTTTAGTACAGACGGGGGTCTCGCTCTTGCTCAGGCTGGTCTCGAACTCCTGACCTCGAGCGACCCACCTGCATCGGCCTCCCAGAGGGCTAAGATTACAGGCGTGAGCCACCGCGCCCGGCCAGAAATGAATCTTGATACTGGTTCCTATACAAGAAGAGACACAGGGAAGCCTTTAGCTTCAGCACATTCTTGCAGATGTGGATCTAATGCAGATTGCTGAAAGGAACACTGCAAAGAAGGAATATCAAAGGTCTCAGAGAGACATCTTTGGGCTAGATCTTGCCAATCAAACATGTTGAGAACCTCCTAGTAACACTGACCTTTGGATTAGTTATTTAGGGTTATTAGAGACAAAACTAGATCTTTCCAGTACTTGCATGAACACCCCCCCCACCCACCACCACTTCAAGCATGGTCTAAGGTGGACATATTTTTAGAGAGAATCCTATGCTATGCATGATCTATTGTAGTAAAATACTTTGTTACATAGACTTTGTCACATAGACTTTGTCATTTGCACATACATGATCCTTTGGTTAAAATTATAAGTCATGATTAATACTAAGTCATACTGCCTTTTTTCAATAGAGATTGTTCTTTGTTATGATCGTTTATAATTTATTGCCATTATGTAACAAACCTTGAGCAGATTTCTCCATATTTTGGGCTCCTAGCTGACTTAAATTTGGGATTATGAAAATTTGCTTCTCAAGTTACATTATATATGACTAATTATATTATAATTTGTTATATAGCCTATTTTTTTCCTGATGTCAAATTAAGGTTTTGGAGTGAAAAATTTGTTGATTTGTAATAGCCTAAATAAAGGAAAGTCTGTTGCCAGTGGAAATGGTAGATTCCATTTCCCATGTGGCCAAGGTGCACCCTTTGAGCATGGGTTTGCTGAGAAAATCAGTTTCAAGAATTCAAATTTTAAAATGAGCCCATTCTTGGCTTCTGAGTCACGTAAGCCTAAAATATTAGTGGCTGCAGGATTCATGTGTATATTGGGACTGTGGATCTGTGGAAGGCACTGTGTACCACATGAATCTTTCTGCTATTAAAATATTCATCTTTTAATTGTTCAGAGTTTATTTTAGGAAATCCAGTTCAATGAATTTTATAAACAAGAGACTAGGAAGGCCTGGAAAAAGGACATATTTATTAAAGAGAGTTCATGTCAAATAAAAGGATTTGCTACATATACTTAACAAAATGCAGCATCATAGCTGATAAGATTTTATTTTGAATTGTTCAAACAATAAAGGACAATAAAAAGGGATATGTGATTCATTTTATAAATTCTACTGTGCAGGATTCAGTGTCTTTGTAGTTGGTGTGGCTGATGTCGACTACAACGAGCTTGCCAACATCGCCAGCAAACCAAGCGAACGGCATGTTTTCATTGTGGATGACTTTGAATCTTTTGAGAAGATCGAGGACAACCTTATTACATTTGTTTGTGAAACTGCCACTTCAAGTAAGTCATGGACAACGTGGATCCATAACCTCACTTGTTTTGAAAAACAATTACCTAATAGATGATTCTCTATCCTATATGGGATCAAGTCTGTGCATAAATAGATCCTGGGAAATCACTGGGGGACCTGATGAATCATTGTTCCTATTGAGATCATGCTAAATGTGTGCTTGTCAGAAGTCCATTTTTAGCCTTGAAGATGTAATTTCCTTGTACGGAAATAAAGTCTTTTAATATAGTCTTCCCTGCCCACCCCCCACTCCAAAACCCGTGACATTTGAGTAAATTCATCTTCAGCTTAGAATTGCATATATGGAAGCATTTCTGTGAAATGAAGGTTTTCCACATTAGTAATCAATTGGTATTTGTTCTGTCAACATCCATGCTTCAAAAAAACAATGAAAAAAACTGGTTTATATGTGTGTGTGCTCCACAGACATTCATTTGGTTCCTATTTGTCTGCTAGGGTTTAGATTTTCAAGTTCAACTTTTAAACTACAGTGAAGGGCCAAGGATTGATTATTTAAGCCAATGTATCCTCTTCTGCCTCCATTAGCACCAATTCTTGGGGTATCAGATTATGGAGACAATTACCTGGCTAGTCTAGACCCCTGATCCTAGGCAGGAGTATGCTCCACAAGTATAGTATTTCCCTCTCATTACAAACTATATTAAAAACTCAAAACTCTGGTGAGAGTAAACAAAGCTCAGTGGTTTACTATGAAAACTTATGCTGAAGTCCAGAGTGGGGCTGCACTGGTGAAAGTGGGTAGGGGCTGGAGTTGTCTGCCCTCCACTCCAGGTGGTCCTGGCCACAGCTCTCTGGTACCCCTGACTCTGGGGGGTCCAGGGAGAAAACTGCAGCACACTTGTTACCATTACATGATGTTTGGTAGCCAGTGTAAGGCTCGAGGGCTTGGCAGAGAAGAGGGCTGGGGAAGGACAAACTCCTCCTACCTTTGCATAAATCTAAAATTCTCTGGGAGAGAGGTTCTTCAATCTATTGAAAAGCATATGAAAACTTCCTCCCTTAATTCTATTTTATTATTCTTAGAAACACTGTAAAATTCTAGTTGCACTAGAGAATGTTCAGAAAACATTTGTTCCACTGATTCATAGTATAATTTCTCCTACACACAGGAAGTCTATAAGAAATAAATTATAAAAGATTAAATTGATACTATTTTTAATAAATAAATGAAAAATTTCATTACTTGAAATATTAATACATATATTGCTACTTTCTGTGCATATATAATATTTGTACATCATGTTGGTGCATCACACTTAAAGAACACTGTACATTGCAGGTTGCCCTCTCATTTATTTGGATGGCTACACCTCACCAGGTAAGCATTTATACTTTTGGGCTAATTAATTCCAAAGTTTAAGCAATAAAATAATTAAAATGTACTCATTTTAATATTTTCTTTTCTTTTCTGATGTAAAGGTTTTAAGATGCTCGAAGCATACAACCTGACAGAAAAGAATTTTGCATCTGTACAAGGCGTATCCTTGGAGTCAGGGTCTTTCCCCAGCTACTCAGCTTACAGGCTTCAGAAGAATGCATTTGTGAATCAGCCTACCGCGTAAGTGTGCCAACAGTAGGTCCTTTTTTTTATGGGCAAGAGGTTCTTGGAATCTTTCTGACTTCTTAGAATCCTGGAACTCTAGAACTGTCGGAAGACTTCTTATGGATGACCTAGTTTGGTTTCCTGAAATAACAGTTGGGTTAATTGTTTTCCATGAGGTTATATAATGGTTTGCACTCAGGAGACTAAGACTCAAGCCTCATTATTCCCAGACCCAAGAATCTCACCCTGGACTGCAGTATCATGGATTATTGACCCCGTTGAATTTAAAGCTAGGGTTGTAGTTACACTTCTTCTAAGGGAGGCTGTTAAAACAGGCAGGCAACTTATTATTTTGAACATTTCTCCCTGTGGTGCAGGACTGGATGGAATAAGTACAGACTTAGAGCAAGCGTTCTTTTTAGTGTTTCAGACCTGTAAGAGAATGAAAGGCTGCACAGTTTTTCTTGTCCATGATCAGACAGTCTGTGGCTAGTTTTTATTGGCTGATGCTCTGGCAGTCTGTTGGGGAATTCTAGATATTATTATTCTACTTCATGAAAGTTTGCACCTGGGTATAATAACTGAAATATGCATTTCTTATTCATTAAAATGAAATCCTTTGTTATGTTGAAAAATATGTGTTTTCTAGTTTGTGGAGAGAAAAGAATAAGAAGAAAGAAAGATACCAGAAACTTAGGACAGGGTCAGAAAATGATGTCTGAAATTTGAAATACTCTGGGAAAGCTGATGGAAAATTCAGACTGAAACCAAAACTAATTTATTTTAAGGAGGCACAGATCATATTGTTGTAGTTTGACCACATTGTAAGTTCTTAACTCTTTTATGGTTAACCACATTGTTTCAAAGTTCTAGGTTTTACAGTGAACCTTAATACCCAGTGTTTAACCCTTCTAGGCACCTTGAGATGTGATTACTACATTTTAACTCATGACAGCCTATTGTCCTCTGAAGAGCTAGAATTTTGACAGAAAGGAAAGAAGCATAAATGAAATGAAATTATTTTTTTTCACAAACACTAGTTAACTAGGAAAGAAGGAGAAAAATGGGCTAGGTGAGAGCTGAGTTAATATGGAGGAAATATTATTTTTAACATGGGATATGATAAAGATAGTTCTTGAACATATAAAAGGAATCATGCCAGCTTGCCCAGAGCACATGTTTTAAGAAGCCAGACAGCATTATAGTCCAGAAGTACTAGTGATGTGGTACTAGTACATGGAACCTCAGGAGACATTCTGTGCCTTCTGCCACAGTTATTGGAGAAATAGCTTCTTTTCTGCCTGAGAAGTGATTATCAAGGCCTTTTTCTTACCTTCAGGGAGAGTGTTATTAAATAGTCTTAGGCAGAAAACCATTAATTCTGCTTCAAAGATTCCTCCAGAACAATGATTGACTCAACTCTGGAAGGACACATGGGACTGATTTTTTTTTTGTCTCACAGCTTAGAGCCAAGAAACGCTTCCTTTTAATTGACTCACATTCTTTTTATCATCACTAAACATTTGCACATGTACATGGCCTTAACATCTACAGTTGGTTTGGTTTTGGGGAATATGAGAGCTCTGGAGGTAATTTATTTGATTTCAAGGGAGTAATTAAGAATTGTAAAAACTATTAGTGATAGAGAGAGAGAAATTAAGACCTTAAGCCATTTTATGATCTCATATGTGTGACATTGTAAATTAAGTATATTTAGCAAAATTCATTCTCTTTAAATGATAGCCATAGTTATAATGTTTATCACTCTAAAATTATTATATAATTTTAAAGTACTCTATGTATCTAGAAATATTAGTTATTAGTAGTAGGATAAAAGATTATTTGGTAATTTCCCAGAGTTTTGTGAATTTATCAAGTTATAAATAATCTATTAATATTATAATTTACATGTGTCTTTAGTGTTTGTTCTTTTGATGTGTTTCCTAAATTTTTCTCCTTCTGAAGAGAAATCAGAAGGAGCCAGATTATTATAAATAACTTCTAATACCACCCATAATGAGATTCTAGTCCAAAAGTTTAAAATAGTCTGTTCCTGATGTTATATCAACCTTTTCCTTTTCTTTCTTTCATTTTATCCAACAGAGACCTACACCCAAATGGACTTCCCCCTTCATACACGATTATATTATTGTTCAGACTTCTCCCAGAAACTCCCAGTGACCCTTTTGCAATTTGGCAAATCACAGACAGAGATTACAAACCACAAGTTGGAGTGATTGCAGATCGTAAGGATTTTTCTCTTATTTTAAGACACATGCGTACATAGTTTTGGTTATGTTTTTCCCTTTCCTTCTCTTTTCTCTTTAAAAACCTTCTGAGTATATATATGTGTGTGTGTGTGTATACTTATATATACTTGATATATGTTTTTATGTTTACATTCTTCCAAATACAAAACATCAGTAGGTATTCTAATTGCATTTTATCATAGTTGAAATTATTGCATTTTTAAGAAATCTCTATAAGAATTATTTGTAGATACTTTCAATAAAGAATATACCATGCATGTGATTTAATAATAATTCTATGTTGATTACAGCTTCTAGCAAGACGTTAGCATTCTTTAACAAGGATACAAGAGGCGAGATACAAACTGTTACATTTGACACAGACGAAGTAAAGACATTATTTTATGGAAGTTTTCATAAGGTAAAAACGTAAGATTATCTGAGTCTTATTTCTAGAAGAAAGAATATGAATTAAAAATTAACTAATTTCTTTTATTATTTATTAAAATGTCACGTTAAATTGGCAGAATCATAGCTATGTCTTTTAAAAATAAAATCTTAGAGAATTTGATTTATTCAAAGAAGAGCATTTCAAATATGAGAGTTCTACTAATCAAGAGATAACTACTCTTAACATTTTGATATATTTTCAATGCTTATATCTTTTCAAAATTTGAATCATATAGTACATGTGATATTGTTCACCTATTTTTTCTATTTACCATTTTATTGTAAACCTGTATGTCATTTAGTTTGAAAGGCTTAATTTTAGTGGTTTATATTTTAATTGATAATATTATTCTTTTATAGAGAACAGTAATCTTACACTTGCTCATTTATTGAGAAGTTACAAACGTATCAGTGAAATGCAGAACAAACATTTTTATCCGTCCACAAGTTATCGATGCCTACCAAAATAATTAAGATAAATGTTTATGAGATTAATTTTTTACATGAACACACTTATTCTCTAAAAACACAATTCTGTAAAATGTCTTGTTAAAAATTCTAAGATGTCTTCTAGGGGATTGTTTATTCTTGGTGATCTGAATTAACTTTTTGTATATTAGCATCCAGAAGATGGTAGAAACTTTCTTTCATGTTTCTAAAGGATGATTAGTTGACAAGTAAGAAATACTTCTTCTTAAGAAGTACTAAAGTTGGAAGCATTGAAAATAAAAGGAACACTCTAGGTTAGGAATGGACTTTTAATATACTTCTTCATGCATTGAATTACGTTAACAGGAATACCAGTTGTTGCACAAGTCTAAAATTTCTTCAGTGTGTCATGCAGCAAGATTAGCCCCCATACATGAAAGACAAATATTTTTAGTTCAGTCTGATTCTCAAGTGAAAATTGAAGAACATTTCTCTACTTGAGTAGATTTAACAGGATTTCTTGCAGTCTCTACTTCTAAGGAATCTTGGTTTCTTTCCAAAATGTTTTTCTCATTCATGAATCAGATTCTTGATAAGGATGGTAAAGGATTCTCTCATCAAACTCAAAGAGGCTTCAATGTGCACATTAGTGATAATCCCTCACCCAAATAAAGGAAAAAACAAAAATCTCTGAATACAATAGTATATCTACTTAAAAGTTTACAGACTTTCACGGTAAAATGCAGTAAAAGAAATGCCTCATTGGAAAAACAAATTCTAGTTTGGCAAATGTTATTGGCTTCAACTGATCCTTATCTGATAATAGATGATGAATCTGGCATAGTTCTTACAAACTTTTTTGGCTCATTGATACACCCATTAAACTTAGATTTGAGTAATTTTGTAAAAAGCTATTTTATTTTTCCTTTTATACCCACTGAAGATATTGAGAATCTTAACTTACACTAAACAACTGATAACCATTTAGTAACTGTTATTTTTAAATTTCCAATTTTCATGGAATGCTTCATTTTATCTAAGTCAAAAAGGCAGCATTTTCCAGAGGTCTGTAGTAATAGTCACTAATTATTACAAATCAGGATGACTATTTTTTTTGACATTCCCTTTTTCATACATTTGCCTTCCCAAAGAGGTATCTGCATTCTTGAGTTTTATATACTGCCTCTTTTTTTCCTCCTTCTCACAAGCTCTGTCTTTTCTCCCCAAATTCTCTACCCTCTTTTTTCCATAATCTGCCCTTTTTAAGTTTCTCCTTTCCTTTTTCACTATGCCCTTCTTCCTCCTCCATTCCTCTATCCCATTCTTTTTTTTAAAAAAACTGCTTTATTGAGACATCATTGACATATGAAAATTGTATATATTTAAGGTGTACAATGAAGTGTTTTGATTTACATGCATATTGTTAAATGCTCTCCACAGTCAAATTAATTAACGTATCCATTACGTCTACATAGTTACCATTTTGTGTGTGTGCGTGTATGTGTGTGTGTGTGCATGCACGTGCTGAACAGATTTAATCTAAGATCCAGAGTCTTAACAAATCACAAATATATCATATCCCCACACCATTCCTTTAACCCACTCTTATTTATACCATCAATTCAACCACCACCTTTCATCACTGTCAGCTGTTTGCATTGCTTATTGAGCCAAGGATTCAAGCACTTTTCCCTCTAATTCCTGAACTAAGGTTCTTCAGCCTTGGGATGAGAATGAACAGTACTCTGAGAACAGGACATTAGTGAGTGATAGGGAGAGGGCCCTTTGGGAGAGAGGAGATTAACTAAAACAGTTTAATTAAGCAATGGCAGACAGTTACTGCTTCTTGTGGATTCTCTTAGAAAGCTTCGTGTCGCCACTTATAGCCCTGATTCAAGCATTACAAAAGCAATCCATATAGCCCTATATTTTGAAATGAAAAAAAAACTTCCTGTCTCCTTTCGTTTGTTAACAGATGACATAGATCAGTGTGACAAATTTAAAATAAGGGGAAGAACTAGAATAGGTGAAAAATAAGATTTTATAGAATGGCAGAGACTGGGAAGGGAGATGAGTGAGAAGATACCTATTTCTTTCTACTGGTCTGGGACCAACAAAGTTTGACATGAAATATGTTCATTACCCTAAATACTTGGGACAGTGATCTACAGATGAAGAGCTTAATCCAAAATGTAACTATGCATGTATTTAAAATATAATAAAGATGGTTGAATAAATTATAGAAAATTATGTTTTTAGGATGTGCTTCTTCATGGTTAGCATTGAGTGACAAGTGTACTTGGAATAATTTGGATACAAATTGAAGCAGTTTTGATTTTGAAACAATTTTTCTGGATATGGTGGTGGTTTTTTGGATGCTTTCTGAGTGTTTGCTTCTGTAGTTGTTCATATAAGAGCCAACAAAGAAGTTTTAGTTCTTATTAGATAATAAATATCCTAGAAATTCTTGTATGAAGTTCTTCTTGAATTCAATATTAGTTGATTGCCTCGGGGGCATTGAAACTTTACTTTTAGTAAGCTATGTATCACTTTCATATAAAAGAAACATGTAACTCATATTTATCATAGATGCACTAAACTAATGTTTTGGTGGTGATTCCATGTGGGAAAAATATTTAGTTTAAAACTAAAACTTTAGAAATTGTTCTTATGCTTTTTGACTGAGAGCATTTAAGGGAATTTCTGTTCTTTTTAACCTGCTGCCAAACTTTTCAAAGTAATCATCAAGTGCTTACTTGAGTATTTGTGCTGTGATAAGTGGAAATGCTGAGCATGACTATGAAGTCAAGGATTAGCCATGATTATTCTTCACATTGTTGGAATACAAAAGTTTTATTGATTATCTATACTATTAGATTTCTTAACATTCTGTGTATCTTTAGTAGCAGACACAAAGTAAATCAACATAAGCCTTTTTCCTTAAAAGGAAATTGAATACTAGATTCTATTGATTTCCAGAGTTTAATCTCTATAGAAGACATGTGCTAGTTCTTTACTATATTAGATATTTATATGGTGTGCAGGTTCTTTTTGGCTGAGGTTAGGGAATAACAAACTAAAAACTGAATTTAGTAAAATCAGTGAAAGACATCTGAGGCTCCTTTGTACTGAGTATAGTAATATATACATGATTTATTAACGTCTACTTGGATAGCTCTTTATAGTTTACAAAGTCATTGTATTCACTACATCTCCTTTGGTCATCTCTGTAAGAGTACATAGCAGGAAAATAAGAAATTATGCATGTGTATGTGGATGAAGGAAACTGAGACCAGAAGTTAGGTGGCTTATCTAATTTCATATTATTAATAAGTGACACCATTGAGAGTGCAATCTGGTTCTTGGGTTTTTATTCCAAGACTCTTGATTTAGAATGAGAATGGCTCAAGAAACATTTTTTTTTAAAATCTGTGATCTGAGCTATGCAGAGTCAGCTAAATTTTTTGGTAGGAATTTTATAATGAAAAAAATTATCTTTTTAGGTTCATATTGTAGTGACTTCAAAAAGTGTTAAGATTTACATCGACTGCTATGAAATTATAGAAAAAGACATCAAGGAAGCTGGAAATATCACAACTGATGGTTATGAAATTCTTGGAAAACTACTTAAAGGGGAGAGGAAATCAGCTGCAGTAAGTAACACGTTTTTATTTTTCTTGGTACCTTGTGTTAAGATTGAAATTATATTTTCTAAATAGTTTAGTGAGTTTTATTTTTTTTTCTCAGTGAATTTTAAATTATCAAATTCCTTGGTCAGATGGAAACATTGGAAAAGTTACAATGAGAAAATATGCTGCCCATAGAACACAATAATGTACTTTACTTCCTAGAAACAAAGTAAGATGTCAAGGCACCAGGGAACACCATGTAGTCATCTTGAAACAGGATCAAATTGGAGAATACAACACAAACAGTTGCCAGTATATGCAGTGAAATCTAAAATACTTCCTTTTTTGTTCTTCAAAGATAATTGTTAACACAGATTTGTGCAGTCACACATTAAGCATTTGTGGACGCTAGCTGTGACCATTGCTAGATCTGTGCTCCCTCACAGAGGGATCATCTGTCTGTCTGTCTCAGAAGGATCAGTGTAGTAGGGCAGCCAATTGACCCCATTACTCACAAGTTGCACTGGCCCAGGTTTGAGGCAGAAGCATGCCAACCCTACTTACCATGTTATCTAGTAGTAAAAACCTAAATCTAAAGTTTTCACTGTACCAGGCTAATTGACTTCATATTAAATATCAATCGATAAACATGTTGTCCTAAAAGCAAAGCTAATCTCTTTAGCTTCTATTATTATTATTATTTTTAAAATGACATTATTTATTTAATTTAGCTTTCTTCCAGGGACAAGGTTTTCTTCTAGATTCAAAAGGGGAATTTTTATTCCACAATATAGAGACAATTAGTTAAAATTTAATATAATTATGATTAAAATCCAAACTTTTTGTTGAATATTAGATTTGATATTTAAAAGAACAATTATATCAAGGTTTTTTTTAAAAAAGAATGACTATGTCTAAATGACCTTTTACTTTTTATCAAAAGAGCTTTATTTTTAAACTGTAGAAAGATAGGATGTATTGAAATAGTTGGGCGTCATCAGAAAAGTTATTACTCAATCACTAGGTATTAATTTTGGAAAAGAAGAACATCAACTATAGAATAGGTAAGGAATGGGTTTTTAATGTTACTTTTCTACAAGGGTGGACTCTTAAAATTTGACTTCAATGTATGTAGTTTTTAAATTAATTGAAATATAGAAATTAATGTTCTCTTAAAAAAAATAAAACAAAACTTATGCACGTATTTCATTTTAGTGAAGGAAGTGAATCAGGAGTGGGAATTTCACACAACACATTTCACTTTACTATCTCTTTCTCTCAGGCTTATGTTTCTAAGTTCTTTTCTTATGAAGTAAGAGTCACATTGCTCTCAAGGGCTTGAACCCTTGAGCGAGTCTGTGTGAGAAGTTGGCAAAGGTCAAAATGAGGAAACATTAATAAATATAAAATGTTTTTCATGCATCTTTAGCTGATGTTGCTGTTGGTTGTTTGCAGTTCCAAATCCAGAGTTTTGACATTGTCTGCAGCCCGGTGTGGACCAGTAGAGACAGATGCTGTGATATTCCCTCTAGGGTGAGTAAAACAGAATTGAATCCTGTCATGGCTTTAATAGTCCCCCAGGAGTAAATCCTTGTGTGTGGGAGAGGAAGTAGCACTCAGCAGTTGCATCTCCAGCATGGAGCTAAAAGACAGGCAGGGCGTACGTGCTCACCAGCTACCACAGCTCAGCGCGGTGCCTGTGTGGGATCCCGTTCTCACAAGCTAGGAATGCACAGACCATATCTGGACATTCTCCCTGACAGAAAAGTCCTGATGAGTTAATATGTTTGATAAAAGCCTACTTACTGCCAAGCCCTCTTATTGCTTATAAAATATCAGCACTTTATAGAATAAGGCCGCACGTTTCTGGATATCTAAGATTGTTTAGGTGGTAAAAATAACCATCGTATTTCTTTCTTTTCTTTTCTTTTTTTTTTTTTTTTGAGACAGCGTCTCACTCTGTTGCCTGGGCTAGAGTGAGTGCCGTGGCATCAGCCTCGCTCACAGCAACCTCAGACTCCTGGGCTCAAGCAATCCTCCTGCCTCAGCCTCCCGAGTAGCTGGGACTACAGGCATGTGCCACCATGCCTGGCTAATTTTTTTCTATATATATTTTTAGCTGTCCAGATCATTTCTTTCTATTTTTAGTAGAGACGGGGTCTCGCTCTTGCTCAGGCTGGTCTTGAACTCCTGACCTCGAGCAATCCTCCCGCCTCGGCCTCCCAGAGTGCTAGGATTACAGGCGTGAGCCACCACGCCCGGCCAACCATCATATTTCTTTTTGAGATGATGGCTTTCCCTCAGACTATCTGTGTAGATAGCAACAGTTACAAAACTGAATGTTGGTGATGGATTTGAAGCTTTTGGCAAGCAAAGGCCTGCATATATCCACGGAAGAGTGTGCATTATGTATTCAACAAACATCTGTTGAGCACCTATGATAGGCCAGGCACTAATCTGTGTGCTAGGGTTACATCAGTAAAAAGTGAGTATTCCAGTGAAAGGGAGGGGGAGAGAAATAATTAACAAATACATATACACTGTGTTATAGAGTGAAAGTCCTAGGATGAAAAACAAATCAGCGTAAAGGGGTAGGTGGCAATGGTGGTGACCATCAGCCTTCAGCAATAAGGCGAGATTTAAACAGTGTGGGTAATGGAAGAAGAGATTCCAGCTGGAGGGGACAGTAAATGCAGAGGCCCGAGAGCCCCAGTGTGCTCCAGATATCAGAGAAACATTACGTAGATCATTGGGGCCGGAGCAGGGTGAAATCGAGGGGGAAAAGTGGTAGGCAGTGAGGTGGGCAAGGTGGTGGGTGCTGGTTTGCAGAACATGGGGGGCCCTGTAGGTCATGGAAAAAATTTGGATTTTTTTTTTCTGAATGAAATGGGAGTTGCTATTTGAGATACACACTATTTCTCTAACACCGGATTAGAGAAAGTTGGATTAAATTACCAGTGGTCCCAGCAGTTTTGTAAACATTTCTTTGTCATGTGAAGTTTCCTAAAGCAAAGTATCAAAAAGACATAAAGGAGCAAAGTGAGTTTCAACACAGGACTATTTGTTGTGATAACTAGAAATGATTTCTTCACATTGTGAAACATTCTTCCTTATGTTTGTAAATGGGGGTTGGGGGATGGGAAATAATTTTTCTCCCCTAAATTCATAGGTAAATATTCTTTTCAAAATTTCAGAGAGATGAAGCAAAATGCCCTGCTCTGCCAAATGCCTGCACATGTACCCAGGACAGCGTTGGACCTCCAGGACCTCCGGGCCCTGCAGTAAGGAAACTGAAATAATCCCTTTGGTTTTTCCTTTGAAATTTTTCATGTGCTCATCTGTTTCCCAATATGGATCCATAAAATGCTTCCATCCATCCGTGTGTCTAGGATAGCACAAGCTAAATTGCAGACCATCTTGGTAGTTTATTTAGACATCTGAAATGGAGTAATTTTCCGTTTCAAAGAAGAATATTTGATGCTGGTATTAAACACATTGCTTGAGCCATGCAGGAATATGATATTGGCTAGTCTTCAAGAGCTTTTCTCTTAAAGATATGAACCTGGGTTTCCATCTGTAATTATATGACTGAAAATGCCTTACATCTTCTGAAAGCTTCTTGTATCTATAGAGCCGTGGTTGAGAGGCTGACTCAAGAACAGCTTGAGAGCCTAGTACATGTGCACCCTATGTAGCAGATATATCATGAGAATAACATGTAAAGAGTGTGGCCACATATGTGGTGACATCATAAACTCTGGATGAAAGTTCTGGGGTTTGAGTGAGAAGATATGACCAGGTTTATTCATGGGAGGAGGGAAGGCCAAGAGAGTACAAGGGAAAAGATTGAAGATGGCAGCGACAGACCTCATTGATCAATGTGGAACCCCTCAATTTGGTCAATTCAACATCGGATTGGGGCCAGTTTTCAGGAATAGAAGTGACAGCTCTAAGCCCTGTTGGCTGCTTTTAAGAAAATGGGTAACACAGGAACAGCTCAGGGATTCACAGAACACCAAATTTTACTATACTTGGATCATAGCAAATAATCTAAGTTGATTTTAGGTTGATTATAAACCAGCTCCTATATACAGAATAAAAATTTCACTGGAATTACCATCATTTTTTAAATAATAGTAACATAGTTGATTTATATTTGCAATCATGAATTTATATCCTGGATATGACTCAGATGTTTTTGAGAATTGAGGATTTTTTTTCCTTCTAGTTGTGAGGTAATGTTATCGGATATCACTGTCATATTTATTTCCTCTTTGTGTAGTGGTTTCTGAATTCCTATTACTTAAGTACATGTTCTGAGATTCTGAGAGATTTAAGATACTCTTCTTTTTGCAGATTATTTTCCCTGAAGAATATAATTCACATAATTCCAAAACACATTTTTCTCTTTATTATATTCAAGTAACATTTGTTTTTCTCAATAAACCTCAAACTTTTGAACGATCTTCACATTTTGCTGACTATAAGTTCAGAATGTAAAAAATAAGACACTTAAAATCTACAAAGTTTTGTAATTCTCTTTCCTCAAATATTTTTATGACATGAAAAATTTGCTTCTATATTTTGCAAATGGCTGGAGAAATACTGATTGTCTGGAGAATGCACATTTCCTTGAAGTACTTTTTATATATCAGCTGCTTCTTACTTTCCTTATGTTCACACTAAAATGTGCTCCTACCATGTATTGCAGGGAGGACCTGGCGCTAAAGGTCCCAGAGGTGAAAGAGGTATCAGTGGGGCAATTGTAAGTATATTTTAGAGTGCATTTAAATTTTTATCTGCGTGTTGAAATCTGGTTGTTCACATTTCCATGAAGGGGGTATGTGACCTTGAGCAAGTGAGTTCAGGTTTAGTGTACCTCAGGTAATATAGTTACCTGTGTCTTGTCTCTGGATGTCAAAATGATGGATTAGACTAGCCAGAGAAAGAAATGCACACAATGTATCTGATAGCCATAATCTACAGAAGAACCTTAAGGGCTCTTCCAGAACATGGAGAGGCAGGGGGGTGCCTGAACCCCACGAGAAGCGGAGTCCCGCCAGAAAGCTGGAGCCATAGAGAGAGGTTCTGCTCCTCTTTTTTCACCTGTATCAGAAAAAGTGCTGAGTGGCTGCTTGTGCTTTCACTAGGGGTCACCCACCTCTTCTGCCAGTTCCACACTGCTCTTCTATAAGACAACTCAAGCTTCTCAGGGAATATTTTATGAAGATAATGTGTAGATTTTGGTCATAATATCATTAAGGATGAGATAACCCATTTGGCAAAGGGTGAGATTGAGATGCTAACCCAGGTCTGTCTGACTCCAAGTTTGTGCCCTTTCCACCTAGATTGCGAGAGAGCTCCAGCACAGGCATCTCATCCTTTGGCATCTTGATTTATATATGCTTTAGTCCCAGAAATAAGCCCAAGTCTAAGAGAAATCAGGACTAGCTTAAAAAACATCAAATCTAATGAAATCTGAGCTTTGATCTCATGTGAATGTATGTGTATAAATATGAGTGTATTATATTCAACGTATTTTATTAAAAATCTACTTCTAATAGAATTTTTGTGGAAATTTAAATGCTCTTATGAATTTACTGTATTTTCCATTTTTTTTAATGAGTAGTAAAGTGAAGAAAGGGATGATATGAAGAAATACTTTTATAGATATGGATTTTTAAAGTGTTTGCCAAGATGACATGATTGATGTCTTAGAGTTATGAAGACAAGCGTCTAGCTGAATGTTAGCACAGGAAGGATTGCATTCCTTTGTGGTTGTCTCTCTCTTGTATATTTTAGGGGCCCGCTGGTCCTCGTGGAGATACAGGTCCTCCAGGCCCGCAGGGTCCTCCAGGCCCCCAGGGACCCAATGGACTCTCTATTCCGGGAGAACAAGTAAGCACAAAGGCTTTCTGTATTAAGTGAGAATGGTGGATTAACACTGAGTTTAACTGGAACCTTTTCTATATTTTTACAAACTCCAATGTTTTCTCAGAGAACTCGACAAGATTAGTCACTGAGAGAACATCCTATGATGACTATTATTTCAGTTCAGATATGTAAATAGTACACGTAATAATATAAAACTATGTAGAGAAAATTATTGCTACTTATTTAACCTTATTAAAAAATTTCTTAAAAGTAATGCAGATATCCCTTATGTTAAACTTATGTTCTTTCAAAGTAGGTGTATTATTCCATAATTATATAAAATTACCTCATAACATTATAAGTGGAAATTATAATAGCATTTGTAGCTTAAAAAGTGAACATAAATCCAAAAAATGGTTTATTCATCTCCTTTCAAAAGTGCCTTTATGTGCTTGTCCCTGAACCCTCACATTGGATTTATGAAGTGATGAAGATTTCATAAGTGACTCATGTCTTCCTTTTTCACGTAATCTCCATGAAACGCCTGAGAACTGCTTTCCCATTGCTCACTCTAGGGTCGCCAAGGGATGAAAGGGGATGCCGGAGAGCCAGGACTTCCAGGCCGAACAGTGAGTTGGTCTTGAAGTTGCCTTCTCTTCCCTCTGCCATGTATTATTTGAAAAGTTGCCTTTTTAGTGCCTCAGAAGGTGAGCCAAGGTGAAGCAGCAGAGCGGAAGGCTGGTTATGTGCTTCCCATTATTTCCATGTTGTACCCTGGTCTGAGTCTCCAAGTTTGTGCTATTCAATTCCGGTATCTGCTTGGTGACTGAGCAGCTACTGTATGCCTGGTATTGTGCTTGGCTCTGGTTTTCTGTTTCTTTTCAGAGTCCCTGGAACTTTTTTCTAAAAATACCTTTTCGAGAATAACAAGGATTCTTTTTCACACCGGAAATATATTACAATGTCTCACTTGTTTGCTTCCTTCCCTGTAGGGCACCCCAGGATTGCCGGGCCCACCAGGACCAATGGGCCCTCCAGGAGACAGAGTAAGTTTTCTTGGGCAGGCTGTAATGACATTGGAAATGGTATTGCACTGTTGCTTATTAACCAAAAACCATCCACAATCCAGTTTGCATGGCTGGAAATGTGGACTTCACATATCTCATGAAAGGCTGCAGAGCTAATGTCAGTGGACCATCCAACATCAGAGCAATCCCAAGGTCTCTGAAACAAAATGGTGGGAAGCTAGGGGAGTCCCTGAAATTTTAATTCTGGGACAATTTTTTCTTTTGTCATATTCAGAAAAAGTCCAGAAAAGGAGTTTTGGCTGATTAAAAAGAGATCTAAGAATCTTAGCAAATTGTTTTAAGTCCAAAAATTAAAATCTTTGTTATGAGACAGCTTTCATGTAACTATGGAAGTCCCTTGACTTCCATGACACTTTCTGTTTCTGTGCTGTTTCAGGACTTCCTCCCTGTACCATTAGAACTCCAACACCGCTTCTAGGCTTTGATGATGGGGTAGACAGCTGGTATTTAGTAGGGACTTTGCCCATTTGTGGCAGCTTTCAGGTTTGCTCTTGACTCAGGATGAAAGCAGTGCAAGAAACCCAATCTGTCCTGGGACAAATAAGTGAGAAGCACAGTGAACATGACCACTGTGGTCCGTTCATCAATGTTATGAAACATTTGGTTCCACAGGAGAACACGAATACTTTAATAAAAAGAACCCAGAGATTTTAGAGTTGGTCAAAACAAAGGAACTAATGACTTTTCAGCATCTTATGGTTCTGACAATAGTCTAAAAGTAGTCTGTGTTCTGACTAATCAATCAATAACGACACATGACTAGCAGCAGGATGTGAGGGAGCCCGTGCTGTAACAGCTGCAACTAAACACTGAGTTGTTGACCTTAGTAACTCCAAGACACCACTGGTCAGAGAGGCAGGTAATTCAGATGGAGCAAAGACTTAACCAGATACTACAGAATGGTGGAGGACATGCCAGTGAACTTGATTTGCTCCCGTGCCTTTTTTTGAGTTTGAGGGAGACAGAGAGAGGTCAAAGAGAAAACTGTATTGTGTGGGATCTGGGATATGGAGGTGGTACTGACATATATTCTTCTGACTCTTTTGAGGCCGGCACTTTAGTTTTTTTTTTTTTTTTTTGAGTTGTTGTTTTACAATATAGGACAACACTGAGAGTACAAAGGATGACAAGTCAGTATTCCTGATTAGAAAACAAACCCCAAAATATTGCAATCAAGATGTGTTGACGGGCTGACTTGCTTGCTGCTGCTACTACTGAAGCCTCGTGTCCATCACGTCCACCCCAGTGTGGGCTTCATGCATAGACGCGGCCGGTCCTAAGTGCACTTCCCGTCAACACTCTTTCTAAACTGGTGGTCAGGCAACTGTCACCACCACCAACACTACATCCTTGAAAAGGAAGGGACCGGGAGGGAGGGACTGTACTTTTCCATTCTCAGACTCTAATCTGTGTCCAACTTTGTGGTGAGGCCATCTAGGTCTCTTGAGATGAGGGGAAGGAAACTTTTCAAGAAATTGTTCTCCTCGTTCCTTCACAGCCTTGTGCATTTACCTACTGCTTAGTAAACTACCACTAATGCTGAAAGGAGGGTGTGCAGCTGGTGGGATATAAACAATTTTGGGAAGTTAGAAATTGTACTCAGCGCAGATGATTTGCCAAATGAGGCACAGCTTTGGGGACTATTAGAAAGTGACAAAAGAACCACACATACAGTCATCTAATAAATGTGCATCTGTGAAAATGGCGATCGGTCTTCTCTGCCTCCCTCACGTGGGTGGAAGTAGTAGAAATTGCTGCCACTTCAAAGCAAAAAATGAAGAATACCGTAGCACAAATAGCCTTTCTAAAGATATTAGAATAAAATTCTCCTTACTCCGACTTAAATATATGTTTCTTCTAAGAGAAAATGGTTGATCAGGAAGTTCCTAGGCTGACTGAAAGAGGATTATTTAGAAATACAATACTTACCCAAAATGAAATGAAAAAGAGTATCTCACATAGTAGTTGGAGAAATTTAGTTGGAATAAACGCCATTGAAATTGTCCAGGCAATAGTATTGGGGCATTTCTGCTTCCTAAGTGGCTCTCAGAAATAATGTTGATGTCCCATCAGATGGATTTGGGATCTGTTTTTTGTTAATCAGGCCTAGATCTTTCAGAAAACAGTCTGAAGTATTATCTCTATAAGTTTCTGAAAAAACTTTTTTTTTTTCTGTAGGGGAGGGATATTTCTAACAAATTTTAAAGAAATTAAAGTTCCTGTACTGTAAAATCAGTGGGCTAAGAAGTGTGGATACTTACTGCAGGAAGGGATCCAGATGATCCTGATTTTTGTTAGAATCCAAGTATATGGATGAAATGATCACTCTTACTCTCTGCAGAAAATGAGACCAAATCTCCTCTGACAGAGGAATGCAACAACCATAAAATATGACCTGACTCAGAAATCCTCGGCTGGATTTCAGAGATCTGCTGTTGGGAATGAATGCTAACTGGGTAGCATGATGAATCATCCCAGGCAGAGGTCATCTGGCACTATAGAGAGAGAGAGGGAAAAATCTCACATAAATGCAGGGGCACAAGCCAAAGAGCGAGCCTGCGCGATGTGTTTTGTTCCTTCCTGGTCACTGACACTGACACAGCTCTGGCTTTTGTGTGAGATGAGGAGAGGTGGTTACTGAAAAATTAACTACATATTATGAAGATTGAGGATTTCCTGTCTTTTGAGTAGAGAGCAGTTAAGACACCTTTGCCTCTTTTTGGGAAAGGAGGAGAGAAATTCACCAGGGGTGGAGACATAAATAGTCCTGCCCTAGCTGTCTGGCAGTTGCTCAGGAAATAAGGGAGTTTTCTAATCAGGTGGTTGGCATTCATTCTCCATGTCTGGATGGCAGGATATGAAGCCTCAAAAGCATATGTTAAAATAATTATATTATTTATATTTAATACATATGTTCTTAGAGGAGGGGAGGTTTAAATGCTAGTAATGTACTTGCATTTTAAGCATTTACTACGAGCTTAAAATTTGTATAATTGTTGGAGTAAAAGATTGTTTTACAAAATCTGATGATTCCATTGTAAGGGAAGTTTAGGCTTTAGAACATGATGTATTGGCGATTAGATATTATAAACATTCTATTAAATAAATGGTTAAATGTTTGGAAACTGTGTTAAAAGCAACAAGGAGAAATTCTTATGGTTTTGGTGGGGTGAAGGTTGCTGACATGATAGAAGAGAATAAAGTGTGGAGAATGCGCTAAAGGAAGTAATGAATTTAGATAGCATAATTCCTAGCAGACAAGGGCAGACTCTGCCACCATGGTATCATCTTTTGTGATACACTTCTTTTACTCAGCAACATTCCTTTCATTCCACTTTGATCCTTCCTGGGCCAGTGTGCTGACTGACATTGACTTTACCATAGAAAGGGTCGGTTTTCCTCTAGACTTCTTTATACTCTTAACAAAAGCAAAAATTAGTATCATCAGCAAAGAAATCTACCTTCTTGGTAGAAGATAGTTTGGCTCTTAAAATGGTTTTATTTATACCTGTACAAATGAGTTAGCATAGCAATTAATTATTCAGTAAAAGGTGTAAGTGAAATTGAATGGATTTTTTTGACAAACGTCTTTTTCTTTTAAATTTCTTTTATTTTTTTTTATTTCAGGATATTATGAGGGTACAAACATTTTGGTTACATTCTGTGTCTTTGCCTCACCCAAGCGAGGATTAGAGGCATGCCCTTCCCCTCTACAATGCTCACCACATCCATTAGTTGTGAGTTTACCTCTCCACAACCCCCTAATCCCTGGAGAATATTACTACCGTGTGAGTCAGTGCCAATTTGATGGCGAGTACATGTGGAGGAGCCTATTCTTCCGATCTTGTGATACCTCACTTCGGATAATGGGCTCAAGCTCAATCCAGGAAAATATAAGAGGTGCTAGATCATTGTCATTTCTTATAATTGAGTAATATTCCATTGTATACATATACCAAATTTTATTAATTCACTCATGAATTGATGGGCACTTGGGTTGTTTCCACATCCTTGCAATAGTGAATTGTGCTGCCATAAACATTCGGGTGCAGATTTTTTTTTATTATAGAATGTCTTTCGCTCTTTTGGGTAGATGCCTAATAGTGCTATTGCTGGATCGAATGGTATTTTTATTTTTAGTTCTTTGAGGTGTCTCCAAATTCTTATCCACAGATGTTGCACTAATTTACGGTCCCACCAGCAGTGTGAGAGTGTTCCTGTATCTCCACATCCTTGCCAGCATTTGTTGTTTGGGAATTTTTTTGATAGAGGCCACTCTCACCAGGGTTAGGTGATATCTCATTGTGGTTTTGATTTGCATTTCTCTAATGATTAGAGATGTTAAGCATGTTTTTATATGTTAGCTGGCCATTATTCTGTCTTCTTTTGAAAAGTTTCTGTTCATTTCCTTTGCCCATTTATTGATGGGGTTGTTTGATTTTTTCTTATTGATTTTTTAAAATTCTAGATAGATTCTTGTTATCAGCCCTTTATCGGATGTGTAGAGAGCAAATATTTTCTCCCATTCTGTTAGCAAATCAAATTCAGCAGCACATCAAAAAAATAATTCACCATGACCAGGTGGCTTTATACCAGGGATGCAAGGCTGGTTCAACACATGCAAATCTATAAATGCAATTTGCCTTATAAATAAAAGCAAGAACAAAGACCATATGATTCTCTCAATAGATGCAGAAAAAGCATTTGACAAAGTCCAGCACACCTTTATGATAAAAACTCTTAACAAAATAGGCATAGATGGGTCATACCTTAAAATTATAAAGTCCATTTATGACAGACCCACAGCCAGTCTCATATGGAATGGGGAAAAATTGAAACCATTTCCACTTAGATCCAGAACCAGACAAGGCTGCCCACTATCTCCACTTCTATTCAACATAGTGCTGGAAGTCCTTGCCAGAGCAATTAGACAAGAGAGGGGTATTAAGGGTGTCCAAATGGGGGCAGATGAGATCAAACTCTTGCTCTTTGCTGATGATATGATATTATATCTAGAAAACCCCAAAGATTCAACCAAGGGACTCCTAGAATTGATAAATGAATTCAGTAAAGTCTTAGGATACAAAATCAATACACATAAATCACAGGCATTCATATATGCCAATAACAGTCAAGCCAAAATTCAAATAAAAAACACAATACCTTTTACAATAGCCTCAAAGAAAATTAAATATCCAGGAATATATTTAATGAAAGATGTGAGAGACATATACAGGGAGAACTATGAAACACTAAGAAAAGAAACTGTAGAAGATGTGAACAGATGGAAAAATCTACCTTGCTCATGGATTGGTAGAATCAATATTGTTAAAATGTCCATACCTAAAATGATCTACAGAATTAATGCAATCCCTATCAAAGTACCATCATCATTTTTTACAGATCTAGAAAAAATAATTCTATACTTTGCATGGAACCAGAGAAGACCTCATATAGCCAAAGCAGTCTTAGAACAAAGTGGGACGTATCAGTCTACCAGACTTCAAGCTGTACTACAAGGCTATAGTAACTAAAACAGCATGGTACTGGCACAAGAACAGAGATATAGACCTTTGGAACAGGACTGAGAATCCAGAGATGAAACCATCCACATATGGTAATCTAATCTTTGACAAAGCAGACAAAAAATATACACTGGGGAAAAGAATCTCTTTTCAATAAATGGTGCTGGAAAAACTGGATAGCTACATGCAGAAGAATGAAACTGGATCCCCACCTCTCACCCCTCACAAAAATTCATTCAACATGGATAACAGACTTAAACCTAAGGCATGAAACCTTAAGAATTCTAGAAGAAGATGTTGGGAAGACCCTTTCAGACATCAGCTTAGGCAAAGAATTTTTGAAGAAGGTTTCCAAAGTAATCACTGCAGCAACAAAAATAAATAAATGGGATCTAATCAAATTAAAAAGCTTTTGCACAGCCAGGGAAACTATCATTAGAGTGATATGTTTGTCTTTATATTAAAAGCTTACCTGCCAAACAATAAATTGTACTAAATATTTCTCTTCACCCTTAGCAACCTGTTTAGCATCTTTCCTTTTCCCTTGCTCATTATCTTGCTAATCTGTAATTACTTTCATTTTTACAATAGGGCTTCACTGGAAAAGACGGTGCAATGGGACCCAGGGGCCCACCTGGGCCACCGGTAAGAGCCAAATGGGTTACTTTGTTGCCCCTCACCCCACCTTCTATTCCCATTTTGCTAGGGAAGAGTCAGGTAACTTGCTTTTGGAACATTCCGTCTGTGCTGTGGGGTATATTGAGGGAGCTGTTTGTTTTTATTTTCCTAAATTAAAATGTGCTAGAGAAAGCAGATGTGTTAAAATATAGAGCCTTTTTGTTTAATCAAGTTTTATTTGAAAAATAGAAAAAAATTCCCTAACTTGGCCACTAGCTGGTTAGTGCCTCTGTTCCATCATCTGCGCATTGAGTTATTGGGTTTTATGTCCTCAGTGGTTACTTCTTGTTCTAGAATTTTAAAAATCAGTGGCCTATAATATTTAAATTTCAAGAACATTTATTACTGAGCAACCATCAGTTGTTCTAAGGAAGTAAGTTTTATCCACAACTAAGACAAAGTGTCTTCTAATTAAGATCTTTGGGGAAAATACTGAATCAGCTAATGATTTTGAAATGAGCATGTGTATGAGACGCATCCAGGTGAGACCACAATTAAATTCTTTGAGGTGATGGATAGTCTCCATGTCTGTATGGTGGAATATGAAGCCTCAAGACCATATGTTAAGATAATTTTATTATTTATGTTTAATATATATGTTCTTAGATGGGAGAGTTCAAATACATAGTAAACTTTCATTTTAAGTATTTACTATGAGCTTAAAATTTATATAATTGATGGAGTAAAACATTTTTTTTCAAAATCTGATGATTCTATCTTAAGGAAAGTTTAGGCTTTAGAACATGATGTATTGGCTGTTAGATATTATAAATATTCTATTAAATATATGGATGAAATATCTGGAAGCTGTGTTAAAAGCCACAGGAAGCAATTCTTATGGTTTTGGTGGGGTGAAGGGTGCTGATATGTTAGAAGAGGATGAAAGTGTGGAGAATGCACCAAAAGAAATCATTAATTTCCAACCTGAACGCAATTCCCACAAGGGAAGACTCTGCCACCATGGTGCCCAACTTAGCATAAAACTGGCCACCTACTTAATTCTTCCCCAGCCAAAGTTTCCAACTTCTGTCTTCTGAAGTATTTTCTGGTTTTGTATTAGAAATAAACTAAAAAATAGGAACTGCTTTCTGCAGTTGTAACCAATTTACTGGGATCATAGTCCATACATTGTGAAACTAATTTATATATATATATATATGCATGTATTTTTCAAATGGTCTCAAAATATATTTTATAACTTTACAGTCTGTCAAGATTGAATTGGGATTTTCAAGATTTTTTCCTTCCTGCCATCTTAAAATTTGGTTTTATTCTTCCTTAATGTGTAATTATGTGCTATTTCTTTTAAAAGCTTTTAAAACAGGCTGTGCTTTGTTAGTTTACTTTAGATGGGATTTTCCCTTTGTCATAACATTTCCTTTCTCTGCTTGTGTGTTATAGGGAACCCCAGGCTCTCCAGGAGTCACAGGACCGAGTGGGAAACCAGGAAAACCTGGAGACCATGGCAGGCCAGTAAGTGGACAGCTTGCATGTCTATCTACAGTCATTTCACCCTGGACATAAATAATGAGAACTGCAAGGCTTTGTTCTATTTAGCTTATCTCTGCTGTAATGTGTTTGAAGCATTTGTTAAAACCGTGCTAAACCCATGGATTTGACTTGGTACTAGTTCTAAAGTTTTTCTCCCTGGGTTATTATAGTATTTTAGGATGAAAACTGTGGTCATTGGGTTTCTTTAAAAGGAGAATGGGATTATGAGCCAAGACACATTTCTGCACTGTATAAACACTCAGAGCTGGGTCAGCAAAATGATTCTTTCTATTTAGAAGTGGTATGCTGCTTAAGATGGAAAAATACATGATGATGGTGCATGGCACCTCCGTCCTTAGTTTGCAAATGTTAACCCTTTGGCAGCATTATCCAGCTGGGCCATTTGCTCTTTTTTCTTTAGTTGAGGATACTAGCACATTAGTCCCAAAATTAAAAGAATTTATCAACTCTTAATTAGTCACTTTACTTTTTTTATACTGTCCTGCCCCAATTTACAGCCAGTTTAACTTTCTCTTACTGAGATGTTTTGGTTAAAATCACAGCTGAGATAGCATTCTGCATATCTGGTATTTTCAAATGTGTCTCCAAAATTGAATTTGAAGTTCTAAAATACCCACAAGTATTTGTAATGACTACTGGGCTTCATATTCTTTACAGCCCATTCCTTATTTGTATTTATGAAGTGTAAGTTTATTTTAAGCAGTTTTTCTGCTTTAAATTGCATTCTGAAATATAAAAATCTTGAAGATAATTAAATCCAACAATTAGCAGTGACAAAAATTTATCGGGGCTGTTCTCTGGACAGAACTTCTCTTAAGTATTGTTCAAATTACATAAACCCAAGTTTAATAAAAAATGTAGTATCAGACAAACTTAGGGTACAATATTTATGTGACATGGCTTGCTTTCTATGGTTATATAAAATTAAACAAGCAACATAAAGACGGAAGGGCTTCTGATATGCTTTATAATCTGTGTGTACCCTAGCATGTTACTTTTATTTCTTTCTTTTCCTTAATGGATCATGGCAGAAAACTTGCAAAAGTAGTTAAAAAAGTACAGGAAACTTTTCTACTTATTCAGAGTTCTATTTCATTTTACTATGACCGCAACAGAATCTTATGTAAGAATATTACTGATGTAATTCATGGCTGCAGCTAGAAGCCTGAAAGAAATGTCTACTGCTTTTATTTGAAATATCATCTTGAAATATTGGCAATAAAGATGATTTCTACAACTCATGCACAATAGGACAATCTCAGAGTGGCAGTAAATTAAAAGAACACATCAGGACAATCTCAAAATAGCAGTAAATGTAAAAAAAAAAAAAATCCCTGCATTTGCAAAATGCTCCAAAATCAGTAATATTAGTGTTTTCACAAAAATCTAATATTTTGCTAAGGAGATCGACAAACTCCAGTTTTCTTATGATGATGATAATTTGGTCAACATTTATTTGGACCTCAACTCTTCCTTTTTTCCTGTTCATCTTCCTCATTCTTCTAAGATGGCAAATTTCCTTTCCTTTTCTTCTCTATTTTATCTTATCTTCCTCTAGTTTCTAAAATCAAAAATAGCAGATGGGTGTATATACATCTTAGCAGAGAGCTTGGCTTAATCACTGTTAGCTTATGTCATTAACTAATTAAAACCAGTTGTTATTTTCTCGCTAACTTGTAATACCTGATGTGCTATATAGTGGATGTTTCCAGGAGCTGCTTGTTGAATATTTCATTAATTTAATCAACACATCGTTGTTTAGTACCTACAAAAAATGTGCTAGCCAGCGTGGTAGGGCCAGGGGATACAACAGTAAACAAGACTAAGTCCTTGCCTTCACAGAGATTCTAGAGGGAGATATAGATGAAAACCATGCAAATAAATGATGTAGTTTCCATTGATGATGAGTGGTGTGAAGAAACAAGAAACTGTAAGGAGTTAGAGAATGACTGTGATAGTGGGAAGCCAGCTATTTTAGATATAGTAGCCAGGGACTGTCTCTGAGGAGGCAACATTGGGATGAAGAGAGAGATCATGCTGTTTGATCTGTGGGAAGAGGCCTCCAGGGAGAGGGCGTAGCATGAACACAGACCCTGGTTGAAAGATGAGTCCAGCATGTGAAAGGAACATCCACGAAGCCCAGGGGCAAAGTGGGAAGCACGGAGACCAGTTAGAAGGGCCCTGGAATAGTTCAGGCAAGAGTCTTGGTTTGGACTACAGTGGTTTCCATGGGGATGGTAAGATGTGATTTGATGTGGGATATTATATGAACATCAGATTTGTCAAAGGTTTGGAAGTTCCTTCTGTGCCAGCAGTTGGTAGCCTGGAAATATATTACTGAAAGACAAAAACTTGTTTCAGTCTAAGGAACGCTTTTTCCAAGAACTCTCATGGTTAGGGAGAGGCCTGTGACAGAACAGGGACAAATATTCTGTGTTTGGATGTGGGACCATGTGGATTGAGTTATTTAATAAGGGAGACACTGGTTCCTTTTCTACCCAATGCACAAAGAATCACTGTAAGAAGTTAGAGCTATATACTGGGCTAGGGAGTTGACAAAAGCCCACTGGTTCTTAGTTAGACTGAACAAAGATTAACCTCATGGACATTCCACAATAACCAGCTGAGCTAACCAACTATGATGACGTAAAACCAAGTATGACGGCACAAGGGCAATCTTCACATGTATTTTACTGCCAAGCCTATATGGTGAATGGCATTGTAAAAAGTATGCGTGGTACTTAACTTTTATAGTTGTGACCATAAAATTCACATCTGTACATTGTTTTGGAGAACACGTGCTTCTCTGAGAAAGAGAGAGGACTTAGATTTCTTTTTACAGAAAAGCAAAATGTAACATGGATATAAATGTGATTTGTTAATTTTGCAAATTCATTAGAAAGCAGACCTTGTCCTCTTTTATCATTAGCATGTTATCATTTTATTACATAGTCATCATTATAGACCATATTTTTTAGTTTCTAATGTATGAATTCCCTATATTTCAGGGTCCATCTGGCTTGAAAGGAGAGAAAGGCGATAGGGTACGTATTTTTAAAAATCTTACCTTTATTTTGTGTGTTAAACATTAAAGTCTAAAACTATGGAAATAATATGCTAATAATTCTCATTAATTTAATTAACAAGGGAGACATTGCTTCCCAGAACATGATGCGAGCAGTTGCAAGACAAGTCTGTGAACAATTAATAAGCGGTAAAATTTCTTTTTATTGTATGAATGGTTTTTTAATTAATTGCAGTAAAATGTGGGGTTTAAATCATAAAGTTTCTAAGGGAGATGTTTCTGTTTCATTTTTGATGACCTCTTATTTTCATACATTGTCAGTTTTGTATCTGATTAGAAAAAGCTAATGATTTTAAAGGTTGTCACTAAGGTAAAATAATAGCCTGTTACCTTTATATTCAGTCTGATACAAAATCATGTTTTAAAAGGGCTTTTCAGTTTCCATATTAAAAATCCTAATATGAGCTTCATCAGGGTATATCTGGAAGCAGCAAACTTCTTAAGTCCTAAGACTGGATCCTTTAAGTTGCAACCTTTAAATTATTCTATGACCTTTAGGAAGGAGGCCTACCAAGATTAATTTGATCATAGAAAGTGAATTTTGGTGGGGACCTTTTTCTTGCCTCCCTATTTTTCACAGACTCTTTCTTCCTATTCATGAGACCTGTTAAGTAATAAAGCTCAGTGCCTACAGACTGAGAATGGGCCTTAAACCCAGGGCTCCCTCTAAATCATTGTTTCTCAAAGTATGGTCTCGAGGAACACCTGCCTTATAACCACCTCTGTTGCTTGTTAGAAATGAGAATTCCTGGCCTGTGCCCTAAACCTAGCAAATCATTATCTTTGGAGATAAGGCTCAGAAATCTGTATTTTTTAACGTACCCCACAGGCAATTCCAGTTTGCACTAAAACCTGATTATCATTGCCTTAGGCACACACAAAAATGGTATAATTTTTTAATTAAAAAAGGGTCTTTTTTGACATCATCCAGCATAACTCAAGACTTTATTTCAGAGCCACATTAAAGTTTAGTAACTTTTTTATATTCATGATAATGCTTGTGGCTTATAGATCATCATTTTGTGGAAACAACTGTTTATCAGCAACCATTTTGTACTGGGCCACTGGATTTAGGATTCTAATTGGAATGTTTCCTGGAGGGGGATGGAATAGAGATGGATTTCACTAGACACCCAGAGAGAACAGTTTCACTCTCTCATCCCCCCTTTATTGGAATTTCTGCTAACAAGCCTATTTCTATTTGTAGGTCAGATGAACCGATTCAATCAGATGCTGAATCAGATTCCCAATGACTACCACTCCAGTCGGAACCAGCCAGGCCCGCCTGGTCCCCCAGGCCCCCCTGGCAACGCAGGAGCCAGAGGAGAGCCGGGACCTGGGGGGCGACCAGGCTTCCCAGGCACACCAGGCATGCAGGGACCGCCTGGTGAACGAGGTGGGCATTTCTGGGTGCTGTACAGGGATAAAGGAAGGAACCTGCACATGTAGGAGCTGGGTCAGGTGGAAAACATCCGGAAGACTGAACTTGGCAAACTGCTTGAACTACTCATGTCTGGACAGTCTCAGAAGAGCTATCAGTCTATGAACCTGTCTCCCTCTTTAGGCAACCTGCAGGCCATAAAGATCCATATCTTAGAAAACAGCAATGCTTTTGTCAGGAGGTCTTGGTAGAGATAATGCTATTTTCTGATTTTTTTTTTTTTTTTTTGGTTGTTGCTGTTCCTATTCATTAAAAAACCTGTATCTTGGCAAACTAAACCAGGCACCAAAATCTTATTCGTTGCTGTGACTGTGGCAAGAGTTGAGCAGCAGCTGAATGTGCCTAAGTAGCCCTGTAGTTTCAGATCCAGATTCTTTTGGTTCTTTTATTCAGGGCCTGGCGCTGCACTTGTATTTTTTTTTTTGTTTGGTTTTACTTTAATTTCATAGTAGATAACTGCAGTTGAAGGAAAAGAAGAAAAATAGGATTATCTGATTCCAGATGTTTCAGGACTCTAGGTACCCACTTTTGTCAAGAGTTTCTCTAGTTAATAATCTAGAGAGAACTTAAGCTATTTCTATGATTCTGATGGTTTAGATGCTGTAATAATAGGGCTACTAAAGATAAAATACCTTTTAAGATGTTTTTAAATGAGTTATAACTATTTATTCAAGATTTCTGTTCTTAATTACTATTTAAAAATATATTAAACGTGTTTTTTTCCTTCAAATATTTTTTCCCCCTTGACTTGTAGCCAGATTTGTTTCTTGGCCACGAGTCTGGAATTACACAAATGTCTAGAAAGAATTTGGCTTAAAGAGTGAACTTCTGTGAAAAATTAGGTTCTGCTTTCACTAAGGAAATGAATTACTTGAATTAAGTATTATCAGTTAAGATGAAAACTACACGTTTCCAGAAATTTTTTCTCCTGTGCTTTCTCTTTCTGTCCTTCCTTAGGTTTGCCGGGAGAGAAAGGTGAAAGGGGTCTTGGATCTCCAGGACCTCGGGGGCTGCCTGGCCCCCCAGGTAGGTTCACTAGCACATCAAATAGGTAACGGGAATTCACACTGAGTGGGCACACAGTCCCCAAGAGAATCACAACTTCATCCTGTTAGCTTTGAGCACGTGTACAATCATGGCATGTGTTTTAGCAAGAAGTTCAACTTGCATAACCTCCTTATTTTTAATGTTCCTTTTGTTGAAAAATGAATGTGTACAGACATTAACTGCAACTTTAATATACAAGGGAATGAGTTTTAGTGACATAGAGTGTTGCTTTTTTTTTTTTTTTTGGAGAATTCGTATCTGTTTTTTTTTTTTTTTTTGGCCTTATCGCCTTTAAGAGTGGTTACATTTCCTGTTTATTCTAGTAAGTCTTCAATATGGAACTATTAGACTGTGAGAAATACATTCTCATTCAGACACCTGACACATTTCAAAATTTCATTCACTGCTTCTTTCCTAATATTTTTGGAAAGAAATAATAATGGTCGAGGTGTTTTATGCACTTAATGCACTAGGTTGTAAATGAATTTTTTTCTTCTTCATCTTAAGGTCTGTGAGACCCTTGCAACCAAGGTCAGCGCTATGACTAAATCTTTACATTTTTGTTAACCATAACAAAGTATCATTTGTCCAGAAATAACATTGCCTCACTTATTCTGGAGGTGTGGAGTAGACACTGCCATGTCTTCACAGCAACCCGGTGTGGCTGCCTGATAGAACGACTTCCTTCGGGTGCTTTTATCTCTGAGAGTGAGAGCCAACCACAGAACTCAATGACATCTTTAATTTGGCTTAATTCTTGCTAAATCAGTTTTCCTTGAACAAAATAAAAAGTAGATTTCTGGCATTAATTCTGATGAGTCACTGGCAAGAAAGTTCCATCGCACCTTGGTTCACGTTGGGTATTTCTTAAGGAAATATTTTCTTACTGTGCACTAGTGAATAGTCTGGTCTCGAGGCAGTGGAGATGTCACTCAAAGTATCTCTGACTGCCTCAGGAAGTGTATTTACCAAGAGGGGAAATATTTTTGTTTTAACTCCACACTAGGTCCACAAGGAGAATCCAGAACAGGTCCACCAGGGTCTACAGGTTCAAGAGGTCCCCCCGGTCCTCCTGGTCGTCCCGGAAACTCAGGTATCCGAGGACCCCCAGGTCCTCCTGGATACTGTGATTCGTCCCAGTGTGCCAGCATCCCATACAACGGGCAAGGCTATCCAGGTATGTTGTTGCCATTGTAGGAACCCAGATTCACCTGAGGTAAAGAACCTTTGTGGAAATGAAGTTCCCTAGGATTGAAGGAAGGTTGATTTGAGGATTTCTTGAAGATATCAACTCTTTCTGTTCTGTTTTGATTATGTAATAATAATATTCTCTCCCAAAGCATAAAACATTATCATTTCACTAAGATTTAATTAATTATTTTCTTTTTTAATCCATATTTCTGTTTACCAAATCACATCATAAACCTTTCCTTATTTCTTTTAGGGTTTCAAAGAATGCTACCAGTTGACTTTGCTCTTTCCTTTCCTTCCCTTCCTTTCCCTTTTCCCCTTTTCCTTCTCTTCTCCTTTCCCCTCCCCTCTCCTCGCTTCCTCTCCTCTCTTCTTTTCTTGTCTTACCTAAAGGTTGAGAACAGGGATTTGTTGAATACAGTTGTAGAATGCCAAGAACATATATTAAAAAAATTGTTCTGGGAATCTAATTTGTGGGTAAACTATTTGATAACATGGTACAGACCACTGAACATAATTAACTGTCCCACATAGGCCATGGAATTCACACTTATAAAATCTGGGACTTAATCGTTTTTTTAGAAAGAGTTGTTAATGAAATTCCAGTGTTTGACAATCATAGAAGGCAGATACCTCCTATGCCTGATTTTGTGGGATGTGAGTACTGGGGGATATGCTGATCTGGAAATAAGAGAGCCATGCTGTGGTCAATGGTGATCATTTCATTAGTGCACCCTCAAGCATCTTGCAAGTTTTAAAAATGATACTGCTGTTTGATATGGTTTGCTACTTGCAAATAGTGCATGAGTAGTTGAATATCTAAATATATATATATCTATATATTTATGTGCATAATTACATATGACCAAAAGTAATAGCAAATCTTAATGAGTATTTCTCAAGCAACCCATTCACAAAATTACAATTTAATTGTTTATAAAATAAATTTAATATTGCCACTGCCTATGGCACGTGTGAATAACTGAAAATATATGGATATATATGTATATATACTTTAACCATTACATACGTAGATGGATGTGTATATATTTTTTTTACATAGTAATTCAACTTTTAAAAACTATCATCTTTGACCTGTTTCAGGTTCCGGCTAACAAATTTTCTAAGTCGCCAGTGCTGCTTACAGTTTGAATACATGAAAATCCTGTTTCTGAGATGTTTGCGCACGTGCTTATTAGAAAATGAGTCTGTATGGAAATCTCACCACAGATATGGTTAACGAACCGGGTCGACATCACAAAGGAGGGTGGAGACTCTTTATACTAACTTGAATGAAAAAAAAAGCAGTGGTGTCAGTTTATAAGCCTGATGCATTTCAGTAATAATGTAGAAAAACATTTTTTTTAAAAAAGTTCAAAGACAAAGCCATGGGGAGCCTCAGTCGTGAAAGAGGTGCACAATAAAACTACTAACCAGCGGAGATCATGCCATTTAAGAAAAACAATTAACCTGGTTAAAGAGAAATGTCTTATGTAAATAATAAACTAATTGTGGCTTGTAAATGATTTGTATGTGATCCTGTCCACTAAAATTACTTAACAATCCTACAATAAGCTTCTGCATCAAAGCCTGCTGCTTGCTCTATGCCGGAATAACACTGAATGGAATCTCCTCATCTCTTGCTTGTTAGCAATGTGTCTGATTCAGGGCATGTGTCTTTTTATTATTATTATTATTTTGTACGTGTACTCTCATTTGGGTTTTGTAACTGCAATCTTCAAGCCAAAGTTTAAAATCACCTTTCCTTCCTGTTTTGCTGTAGTCACTGGTGTTCCTCACTCACCAGCTATATAACTCAGTCTGCGTGAGGGACAGCCACAGAAAATGTCATGTACTGTATATTACCTGGTGATAGTTGCTTTTCACCTCCAGAGTTCAGTTTCTAGGAGCCAATACAACTTCCCCTGACCTCCTCAGCTTTCCAAGTTGTTCTTTGAATTGAGGAGTTTGAAGTCATGAACAGTTACTTGGGGATTTGTGAAAATCCTACCTAGGTACTGTGTTTACAGTTCTTTGGCCCAGTCCCGGACCCCTCCCAGGTATCTGTGCAATGATTGTATTTACTGCTGGATCTTTGAAAGGTTTTTTTTTTTTTTTTTTTAAGAAAGTGCCATTTCATTATTTGATTCTTACCAAATTCTCTCTGCAAATAGAAGTAATCAGGACATTGTAACTTATCTATTTATAGTTAGGAGATTAAGACTGGAGTGCAGTCACCTCGGGTGATGATTGAGCTTTTGCTGTGTGTGTGCCTTCCAAATCATGCCATAACTGTAATGTTGAATCGGACAGAGCCGTACGTGCCCGAGGGCGGGGCCTACCTGCCCGAGCGCGAGCCCTTCATCGTGCCGGTGGAGCCGGAGCGGACGGCGGAGTACGAGGACTACGGCGCCGACGAGCCTGCCGAGGAGCCGCCTCCCCGCGTGCGCTGGCGGCGCGCCCTGCCCCGCGGCCCGGGGCAGTGAACCCGAGACCCGGCGCTGCGCCGCAAGGCTGGGGGGAGGTGTTGGCGTTCTCATTGACAGGTCAGATAGCGCAGTGTACGTCTTTTCTGTGATGTTTCTTCCGGCGTTGCTTCATCCCAGAGTACCCTTTCTGACGGTAGGGAACCTTGTTTCTGCAGGAAGCCTAGCTCGCAGCACGCAGTCTGTAGACATTTTTGCCTTTGCCCTTGAAATGCTTGCAAAATACTTTGTTCATAAAAGCTGCAAGGAGAGAACATGCCATGTGCCTTTAGTTAGCACAGTGGGCGGCCTCAGTGAAACTATTAGGCAGTAAGTCCTGGAACCCAGAGCTACTGTATATTTCGAGAAAGCAGTTTATCTTTTCTTATACTTATTTGCAATTCAGTTACACCACGATTCAAGTAATTCCCTTCTTAAAACCAGAAAGGAGGGAACCGTCAACTCCATTGCAATTATTTATCTTCCTCTTCTATCTCTGTTATACATTAGTGCATAGGATGCTCTTATACATCTTTAACAACCACAAACCTTAAGCCATGTAGCTTAAGCTAGTGCATCGACTGGATACAGTTCCATATTGCTTTAAACCTCCTTGTTGTAGACAAACTAACATTTATGCCAAGTTGCAGATTATTCTGCAGAGATGGAATTGCACGTTTGTGTTGTATATTTAGTATGAACTTTTTTTTTCAGAACATAATGTTTCTTAGTTATCAAAAGCAGTTGGAAAATGTTTGCAAGACTATGAACATAGAATTGCTGCTTTTATATTTTAACTGCAGATTGTGAATTTCACTGCCTTATATTATTTATTTCTGAAACAAAAGAGGCATTTTTCAATAAAACTACTGAAAATTCGACATTGTATGTTTTTTTCTTTGAAGGGCCTTTTGGACTGCTCAGGCGGTTGTTACAACAAACAAGTTCATATCCTTGGATACGGTTACAAATCTTGCTAATACTGTTAAATTATGCTAAATAACTTTAGATTTTTAATGATATGGTGAAGTCATAGAAAGAGAGTGGTGAGAGCCTTAAAAAGCCCAGCAGATTCCAAATGCTTTATTAGGAATATAGAGGACGTGTGGGTTGGTGGAAAAACAACTAAGTATCCTAGGAGACCCCAAACAACCAAATAATCTCTAACAACCCACATGATTTCCTATGCATTTAATCACTTTCCTATACCATACTCTACCCACTAGTGTGTTTAATTGCAAAAGGGAAAATTCCTTAATGGAAATTTTTACATTTAGTGATACCTTCCTTCTCCACTTACATATATAATAAAACCATTCTAAAAATCAAAGAAAACGATGTACATGTTGGTTTGAAAAGAACCAACATCAACTGAAGAGAGAGGGGTAGTGATAGAAAGTTTTCCACAGAGCAAAACATTGGAATTAATAATAATCTGAATACTTTCTGGAGAACAAGATCAAAAGGAATAGACGATACATGAATGCATTGCATTTAGGAGGCTTCAAGTCAATTGCTAGACTCATAGCATTCACTTATAATTCCCAATGTGCACACTTTTAAAGATGGAAGAGACCACTGCGACTATCCTAGTCCAACTCTTGCTTTATGTAAGAAGAAACAGACTGTGCTAATTAGCATCAGAACAAGACTAGGACTCTAGGTCTTGTGGTTCTTAGCCTAGTTTATCCCCAGATTGTCCCATCCCACCCACTTACTCTCTGGGCAGGAGCTTTCAAACCTCAAAGTTCTATCAATTTAGTTTCATTAGCTTCTGATGCAATTGGGTTTTTGATACTCTTCGGTGCAGATCCTGTGTATCAGGAGCCTAAAGATGGATAAGTCTTCACATTCCTGCCCCAGGGGGTCCCAGGGCCACATGGATTTGAGGCACAAAGAAATTGCACCTTCTCTCACTGGCTAGATGTGGGTTTGAGTCTTGATCTTGACAATGCCTTGATTCACTGCCTCCTAGTCTATGCTAGGAGGGGACTGGGGGCCAGGGCAATCCTAATTAGGGGATAAGCCCAACATTAATAACCAGCTGAGATACATGATGTGTTTTTTATTTTCACAGTATCTTTACTTCTTCATTATGTTTGCTGAATTTTATGTTAAAATTATTTTTGTAATCCTTGATTGAGCACATACTGACTAAACTATGGAGGGAAGAGGCCAGACAGTCTGGCTTTTACAACTCATGGTAAAATTCCAGAAAATCAAACATATAGATGCTGGTTTATTTATTCAAACCTTTTTTGAAGGGAACACAGAACAACTGGAAACATTCTTTCTAGCCCTTTCAATTTGGAAGCATTGTAAGAAATTCATTATGTGTAATTTATATTTGGAGCTAGGGCTCTTATTTTTAATGAAAATAGCCTGAAATAAATGTGGGAAGGGGTTGTAACTTCTAATGAAGTCTTCAGTGGAAAAGTTTTCAAAATTTACAAATAACATTTACATGGATCCTAATTTCTGAGTATTTTTATACAATATTTTATACAATGAAATTAACAATTTAGCAAATTTAACAGAAGGTTGCAAGTATATTTTCTCAAATATATGAGCATTATTTTTGGGTCAATGAAAAATTATGCTGGCTGTGTAGCTGCTCAAATTTACATTTTATTTTTTGAACAAATAAGGTCAATATAATTGTTCCTAAATATTTATTATTCAGTATATCTATTGCGCTGCATTTGGCACATAGAAGTCTTTATCATTTAGTTCTAGACATAATTTCTCCATATTGAAAGGGATTTTGATTATATTGTCCTAATGTGGTCCACTTTATAAAAACTAGCCAATTATATGAAGAATTGCCGTGGTAACTCCTTTATTTTCAAAGGCAATGTTTTAAATTCAAAGAAATATTGATCCTTAAGTTATTTATATTTGTGTTTAGAAAATGGATTTAGATATGAATATCTATCTAAGCAAACATTTATTAACTTTGTCACTCTTAGACTATGCTGCTAAAGGCTATTGGAGAAAAAAATCACATGGACTTGCTTTTAGGGAATGACCTGTGTTCCCTGTCTCCAACCCTGATCTCTTTGCCAAGTTCCATATTGGTATATCCAACTGTACTATATCCCCCCTGGAAGTTCCATAGATGGCTCAAATTTAACACATCTGGCATTTATTAGGCTTAGGTTCAGCTGAGAGTAATAGAAAGCTACAAAATAACAGTGGCTTAAAGAAGTAGAAATTTCTTTATTTCTCACGTTTGAGAAGTCAAGGACCCAGGCTCTTTCTACCTTGCTGCTCTGCTTTTTGTGGTTTCCATGGCCAAATTAAGCTTATGATCCAAGGTTGGTTAGTATTATGTCCATATTCCACAGCAGGAAGGAGAAAGTGGTGAAGGAAAGATCCCTCCTTTTAAGAATACTTCCTAGAAGTTGCAAACACAATTTATATTATATATGAGTAGCCCAGAACTTAATCATATGGCTATATCTATCTAGCTATAAGGGAAGTGGGAAATGTGATCTTTATTTCAGTGGCCATGTGCCCCACTGAAATCAGCTACTCTATTACTACATAAGAAGGTAAATGACTACTGAAGGTCAGCTCAAGGCTTTAGTCTTTGATACAGTGTCCAGATCTGAACATATCTCCCAATAAAAATGATTTTCCTTCATTCTGCCCATCAACCACCAAGTTACTCAGGCTAGAAATTTGAGAGTCATTGCAAACTCTTCCTTCATGTCTCACATCCAATCAATCAAGTCTAGCCTACATATGTCTTAATAATCTTGTTGTTTGTTACTAGTCAATTTCAGACACTTGGGATTTCTTGTCATAACTATAATTAACAGTGCCTTAAATGATCTCCCTTATTGTAGCCTTGAATCCTCTAAAAAAAAATCTCCCACACAGCTGCCAGAGTAATTTGTCTAAAATGTAAACCTGATCATGTCATGTCCCCCACTCACTGATCTTCAAGTGTCGTACTGATTTCACTGCAAATCTTGACTCTGCCTGCCAACTCCCTATTCCTCCTCTCTCACCAACTCTTCTACTGGACCATCTGGAATTCCCATTCTGTTATTAACAAACTCCCCCAAATCCTGAGCCTCTTCAGTAAACAATCTCAGCACCTCCTGGCTTGACCCTGAAAACACTGCAGACTGTTTAACCCTCCCAGACTTGAAAGGTGGGAACACGTCCTCCTCACTCCTCAGTACTGTTTCCAGACAAATAATTCTTTCTTCTCCTACAAAAAGCCTTTATTGTTGGAGGCTCATACCTAACTCCCCATCACTATAACCTTGGCGGGCACTCCATCCCATTTGGTTGAGGCTTTTGTATGTGGCCCTCAGTGCTTTCCTCCACCTCAATATCTGCCATCCTCTGGGGAGATTTTAGCATTCATATTGGATGACAAATCCAACAACCTTAATTATATGACCTTCTTATGTTCCAAACTTTTCTTTTACTCAACCTAAGCTACTCTGTCTCTCCAAGGTCTTAACTTGGACTTGAATTCATTACAAACTGCCAGTACTTTGAAATCACTAATTTAGACACTGCACTTGTCTGGGACTTCTAGCTCATCTGCACTAATACCCTCAATACAACTGTTCTTCAGCTTCATCATGACATTCAATGTGCTGATTCTTTGTTTTCTCCATCCATCAGCTTCTCCTCATCTTCACTTCCTTTCTCATCCAGCTTGGATTTCATGTCCTGGTAACATATTGTTTACTGAAAAGCCTTAACTCTAAGGGAGTACAAAACTAGTTCTGTTCTTTAGCCACTGACTTCAGTTATATTCTGTGAATATTCTTTATTCTTTTTCTGTCCTTTATCATACTTAGGTCCCATTTCTTTTGGACTATTTCAAGCATTAATATTCCAGTTCATTCCAATCCAATATAATCCAATCGAAAACGGTAATCTCAAATCCAACTTAGTGTCTGTTTTCTTTTGTACCTTAAAGCCAGATCTTTGACATAGTACCTGGACTGCAGAGATGGTATATCAGCTCTTTCACTACAGTTTCCCCAGGGTGTAGGTAGGGGAAGAGGACTGAGGAAGAGGAAGTTAAGGTTTTCCCCATTTAACCTGTGCCGCTAGAATCCTCTCTTGGATGTCATTGCTCACTATACGGCAGGCATCCAAATGCTGCTGCTCTCATGGGATGCGTGCTATGTTTTTCAGGGGGCCTGCAGGGGCCCTGTTCACTGTCCATTTATTTTCAAAATGACCTCTCCAAATACCCACTCAGCTTTTGCTCCGATGGAACACTTCACAGCTTTGCCACTAAGGTCCCCTTCCCTTGCCTAAAGTCCTCTTAGGACAGATTCCAGCAGGGTGGTTCAAGTCTTGCTACATTTTAAGTGTCCATTGGACCACAGGAGACTAAGCATCCTTGTTAAGACAAATGAAAGGAGTCTGCCTCCACAAATGATCCTTCTCTTTGCCTTGCTGTGTCCCAATTATTTTTCCCCATTTAAGCATATAGGCATGTAAGTGAGGTCAGCAAGTCTAATAGATATCTCCACACATAATAGATATCCACATGTGGAGTAGCATGCCATTCTCATAGGCACTCCTCAATATCTACGAATGATTCTCTTAGAGCCTCCTTCACATGGTTCATTTGCATGAGGGTTTGAAGCACTCTTTCTATAATGGAGGGTAAAAGTCATTACTTTCTGTCTACAACAATGATTGCCTGCTTTAGTGGATTCTTGTTGACTCTCAGTCTTTTGCAAATATAGGCTACTTGGGGGCAGTGGAGTGATAGTTTGTTTGGCAGGGCCAGTTCTGCCAAATCTCAAAAGTCCTATGGGAATGTGCTTTAAGGCTTTCTTTAGAATGTGGGTAGTATGTAATGGTTATTTCATCTTTATAGCCATTTGTCCAATAGAGTCAAAAGGAAAAGTCCCATTTAATATCTCATTACCCACATAAGCCAAACTCCTGTACTCATTTATCCTTCTTTCATGTGTAGGTATTGAAACCCTAACTCCAGATTATCTCAGCTGGTTGCAGTCTCCATGACTGTACCCAGATACTGAGCACAGTTGAAGAAGATTATCTATCGAGGCAGATTTTCTGTCAATAAATCCATGATGACCAACCTGAACTTTCCTGTCAACACTGCTCAGTAATTTGACTACTCCTATTCGCAACTATTTTCAAAAATTTTCAAATTCCAACCCTGTACCTCATCCTGATCAGGAAATTTCATGCTAATTCTCATCAAAGTGGTTATTTCATATAGGAATGAGAAGCTAAATTGGAACCTCACCTTTCTACACCAGGGTACAAAACAACCTGCATCTGAACACATCCTTTCCTCCTGTTTCAACAAAAAAAGCATCTCTACTCTTTGAACTCTGGGTCTCTTTTCATTCCTTCCTTCCACAAATATTAAATGCATTAAGCATTTAATAAGTTCTAGGTGCTGTTAAAATGGTGCTGAGGTTCTATAGTGAATATAGGAAAACATAGGCAAAGTCTGTTCCCTTATGAGGATCACATTTTTACAGTGGGAAATGGACAATGGACAATAAATAAATAGACAAAGCATATAGTCAGAGGGTGGTAAATGCTATGAAGGAAAATATAGCAGGTAGGAGCATAGAGAATGCTGGGTGTGCATGGTACGTGTGCCAGTTCAGGTAGAGTGGTCAAGAAATGCTTCTATGAGCAAAGACCTGAGTGAAGCATGGCTGAAAGTGTGAGGCTCAATTCTGATCATTGTGTAATATGGAAGCTTTCACAATTATATAGATTACCACTCATATCCCTAGAGTGATAGTTCTGAACCTTGCATACACACTGGAATCACCAGGGGAACTCTACAAAATACTCATGTCTGAATCCCACCCTCATAAACTCTCATTAATTGGACTGGGGTGAGGACTGATGATAAGAATTTTTAAAAGCTCCTCAGGTTATAAAGTACTGATAAAGAACAAAACTACCATCTAGAGATTTTCTTTCAGCATGTTAGAGATGGAGGTAAAAGAAAATATTTATTTTAAACATATTCTTTGGGTGAGTCATTTGACCAGCTGGGACAAAAACTGTTTTCTCCTCTCTATAGCTTTGGACATCATCTTTAAGCTGACAACTGTATTTCTAGTTTAGTCCCTTCAGCTGAGCCTTTAGGCATGTACATCCAACTGCCTTGGTACATCTCCAGTTGGATGTTTTACAGGCATTTCAAATTTGATATGAACAACGTGACATCCCCATCCCCATACCATCCTTCTGACACTAGCCTTTCTGCAAGTGTTTTCTGTCTTTGTGAGTGGCTCAACCATCCTTTCAGTTGCTTAACCTAGAAACCTGGAATTAACGTGACTATCCCTCACCTCCCACATCCTGTCAATTACTATTTTTGATCCTATCTCCTAAGCATCTTTCAGCTGTTTACTTCTCTGTATCACCACCATGATTCTCTTCCTTTAGGCTTCATTGTTGTGTCTAGATTATGCAGGAGTCTTCTATCTGATCTCTTCTATCCACTCTTACCTCCTTCCAATTCATTTTTCTCATAGCATAGTAGCCAAAATGATTATTAAGAATGCAAGCCTAGTCACATCACTGCATTCCTTAAAACCTTTTCATAATGTCTAGTCCAGAAACCTTATCAAGACTCATTTACCATCAGGGATTTGGGCTCTCCCTATTTTTTGACATCATGATACCTCACTTATCCCCTCAGTTGATTGTCACCAACTGTAGTGGACTTCCTGCCCTACGCTTTCTTAATCCTGAGCCTTCACTCTCTCCTTTACCTGGAACACTCTATATCTCCATTTGGCCAAGCTCTACTCATCCTTTAATTTGCTGCTGTAATATCACTTTCTTTGGGACACTTTTCTTGTTGCTTCCAAAGTTCAAGACCCCTGCAATGTGCATTAATACCACTTGCCTTTTATCATACTAGTAATTCCTTGCTCAATGTTTTCCTTCTCTGATGGATGGCAAGTTTCTATGAGGGCAGGCACCACATTTATTTTGTTCACTCTTGTGTGTCCAGCAGCAACCACAGTGCTGACATTAAGGAGGTGTACGCAACAAATATTTGTTGAATGAATGATTTTGGGAGAAACAAACTCTTTTCCCTGCTATATCAGGCTCTATTTGAAACTTATCAAAATGCTGTATGAAGGTTGAATAGTTCATGTGTAATTAGACTTCTTCATGTCTGCTTTGTTGCAGAGCAAATGTAGATGCCTTTGTGGGTGTTTTATTCTGTGTGGGAGCCATTAATGACAGGAAGGCTTAATTATTTCTAACTTTGGGCTATTATATAGTTGTGCTTTTTTAAATGGTACTATTCTATATTTGTGAATTAAAGGCAACGTGAACAGTGAAGAGTAATTGGCTGGAGGAGACAATAGGAAAAATTTCACTTTCTGTTCTTCTTCAAGGTGCACTACTGGAAAATAAGATATAGAGGTTGTTCCAAAGACTCATTAAGTTATTAATGAAAAAAGCCTCAGGTGTTCAGGAAATGCCACAGAAGAAAAGATGTTTTATCTTCTTTCATCAAAAAGAGCTCTTTTTCCCAAGCCACTCCCCAAAGAGTCAACACCTGGAAGGATAGTTAGACAATGAGTTTGTTATAAAAATGATGTTTTGTTGAAAGGTACTGGTGGGAATGGCTGTCATTCATTGGAGTTTTGATTGTAGCTAAAGTTACCCCAAATAGGATAAAACAAGCATGTCAAATGGGAAATACCTTTAATCAGAACATTTTCTATGGTTGCCAAATTAAAGCAGATGTGAGATATTTATCATTTTAAATTTCTGTTGTTTAGGTGACTCAAAGCAAATGACACTGGAACAGTTGATTAAGGGTAATTTATTTGAGTGGAGCCCAACTAACAAAGATAACTTACACATTTTTTTCCTTCTCCCTACACCTTTTAACTTTATATTTTCTTATAAAAATGTATTTTATTTTTAATCTTCCTTTTCTTAGTTTCTTGATTATCATATTCAGAATAGAATCCAAATGTAATTTTTGTAAGAACATATTAAGTTATATATTAAGATAACTTTTAAATTATAAGATATTTTCCATGGATATTTTAAAGACAGGAAATAGAACAGACTTATAACCTGTTTTGTGCCTGGTGTGGTACTAAGTGACTTCCCTTAGGCATTCTTGTAGGTATTATTGTCCTCATTGTACAGATGAGATAAAAGAGTTTCAAGAAAATTAAACTGTTACCAGAGGTCATGCAGTTAGAAAAGAATTTTCCAATCTATTCATTTCTCTGACACTGTGCTGTCCTTACCATTTACCTGTGGTGATGCAAGAATAATCCTGTTTATAAATCATAATGTAGTTAGGAGTGCAAATTTTGCTCTTGGACCTGGGTTTGAATCTTGGTGTGGATGCTTTCTAACTGTGATCTTAATAAATTTCTTAACCTGTCAATTCCCAAGTCCTGAAAATTTGGGCCTTATGCTTACCTCTAGAGTTATGGGGAGATTAATGCCAATATTTATAATATGTTTTACCATATTGAAAAATTATGCTAGATACAAATCCTGTGAGAAGTCATTAAATACTTTTCTATAGTGGTATTCCAGGTCTTAGTCCATTTTTGGTACTATAACAAAATACCTGAGACTGGGTAATTTATAAACAACAGAAACAACTTTATTTCTCGTAGTTCTGAAGGCTGGGAAGTCCAAGATTAAGGTGCTGGCAGGTTTGATGTCTGGGAGAACCCTATTCCTTGCTTCCAAGATGGTGCCTTGGTGCTGCATCCTTCAGAAGGGACAGGTGCTGTGTCCTCACGTGGTGAAAAGTGGAAGGGCAAAAGAGGCCTACGGTAGACCCTTCCAGCTTTTTTATAAGGCACTAATCTATTCATTAGAGCCCTCATGACTTAATTACTTCCAAAAAGGCCCCACCTGTTAATACCACCACAATGAGAATTAAGTTTCAACATGAATTTTGGAGGGGATATTTAAATCATAGCACAAACAGAGCTATAGACCAATATCTTTTATGAATATAGATGCCAAAATCCCCAACAAAATGCTAGCAAACAAAATTCATTAGGATATAGAAATAATTATACATGGTGACCAAGAATTCAAGATTCGTTTAACATTTGAAAATAAATTAATGTAATACACCATCTCAATAAAAAAGGACAAAAATCCCCACACAATCATCGCCATATACTTGCAAAAGCATTTGACAAAATGCAACATGACTTCAGGATAAAAACACTCAATAAACTTGGAATAGAAAGGAACTTTCTCAACCTGATAAAGGGAATCTACAAAAACACCATAGTTAAAATCAAACTCGATGGTGGAAGATTAAATGCTTTGTCCCTAATATTAGGCATAAAGATGTTCACTTTTGTCACTTCTATTTAATATTATACTGGAGGTTCTAGGCAGGGTGGTTGGTAAGAAAAAGAAATGAAAATCTTCCAGATTGGAAAGGAAGAAGAAAAACTATTTGCAGATGAAATAATGTTGCATATACAAAATTCTAAGGAATCCACTAACAAAACCATGAGAACTAATAGACAAGTTGAATAAGGTTGCAACATTCAGGATCAATATACAAAAATCAACTGAATTTCTATACACTAGCAATGAGCAATCAGAAAGATAAATTGAGAAAGCAATTCCATTTAAAAAGAACAAAATACTAAGAAATAAATTTAACAAAAGAAGTGTAACACTTATATTCTGAAAATTTTAAAAAATGTGAACAGAAATTAAAGAAGCCCTAATTAAATAGAAAGACATCCCATATTCACGGATCTGAAGACTTAATATTGTTAAGGTGGCAATACTCTTCATATTGATCAATGGATTAAACAAATATTTATCAAATCCCAGCTAGTTTCTTTACAGATGTTGACAAGCTGCTCCTAAAATTTATATGGAAGTTCAAGGAAACTAGAATAGCCAAAACAATCTTGAAAAAGAACAAAGTTGGAGGGCCCACACATTCTGATTTTAAAGCTTACTACAAAGCTACGGTCAACAAGAAAATGTGATATTGGCATTAGGATAGACATATAGAACAATGGAATGGAGTTGAGAGTCCACAATTAAACCCTTACGTTTATGTTGAATTGATTTTCAAGAAAGGTGCCCAGACAATTCAATGGGGAAAGAAATAGTCTTCAATGAATTATGCTGAGACTCCTGGACATGCACATGAAAAAGAATAAAATTGGACTCCTTCTGCACACCATACACAAAAATTAACTCAAAATAGATCGTTGAACAAAATGTAACAGGTTAAATTGTAGACCTCTTAGAAGTAAATATAGGCATAAATCTCTGTGACCTTGCTTTAGGCAAAGTCTCCTTAGATGTGAGTATAAGTCACAAATAAAAAGTAGATAACTTGGAGTTCATCAAAACTAAAAAATTTTGTGCTTCAAAGGATTCCATCAAGAAAGTGAAGAGACAACCCATATTGTTAGAGAAAATATTTACAAGTCATATATCTGATAAGGGACTTATATCTAAAATATATAAAGAGCACTTAAAACTTAATTATAAAAGACATGTAACCCCATTAAAATGGGTACAGGATTTCAATAGACATTTCTCCAAAGAAGATGTAAAGATGGTGAATAAACACAGGTAATGGTGCTGAATGTCATTATCTATCAGGGAGATGCAAGTCAGAACCATATGGAATACCACTTCACACCGTTAGATGGCTGTAATAAAGAACAAGCGTGGACAAGGATGTGGAGAAATCAGAACCATCACACACAGATGATGAGAATGTAAAATGGTGCAATTTCTTTGGAAATATACCAAATAATGTACCACAACATGCATTAATACAGTATTACCAAATGTACTAACTATAGTAGAAACTGTTGAATTGTACATTTTAAATGAATGAATTGTATCTTAATAAATCTGTTCTATTGAAAAGAAAAAGCTAAAGGAGGCCAAGTTCTGGGTCTGGTAGAGGCACAGGGATCACAGAATTCTAGGATGGGAAAGCAAAAGTAGAACCAGGGATGAGCGGAGGTCAGAAACTCAGGGGATTTGGTGTCAAAGACTTTTGCATTTGGAGATCAGTCTCAGCGTCTGCAGGTGCTTGGCATGCTCTTTGCCTATCTGACTTTGATCACTGCTTAAATTCAGATACTATTGTAGGTGGAGTAAAGTGAGGTGAGATGAGGTGAGATAGATTACACGTTAAGGTGTTATTAGTGATCTATCCTCCAAGGCAAATGGATTTTGAAAAACAGTTTAATTAAAGAAAAGGGGAGGAATTTATAAAGGCACTAGATATTATGGAAAGAAGAAGGTGAATGAAATTGCAAAGGGCTAAGAAAAGAATTTTAGCAGAAGCAGAAGCAGAATCCTGACTTTTTAAAACCACAGCTCAGCCTAGAGGTCTCCTTGAGTTGTCACATTTTGTAGACATGAATTCTAAAGATAAAGGTTCCACATCATATGAATTAGGCTGGCCAAGAGAGTCTATTCCACTTTTATGAGGAATCTTGGTGCCAATAGCTATACCAGTTGTATATGTGTGACAGGCCCAGTCTATAACAAATCATGAAAAGCCAGGGAAAACTACTTCTGTTTGGGAGGTTGGCAATAACTGCAGGAGAATATTGGGCTATGAAAATATAAATTGCATGGTTTCTATCTATTCAATCTGAATGGTTTCTACCTATGTGGCTCAGAGATTCTAAGAACTGTAAGTTAGTGATTCTTCATTATTGGAGGGAGCATTTTTCTCTGGGGAGGGGTGAAGATCATATCAGAATTTGAGGAATGGCAGTGTGTGGATATTTGAAGATACAAGTTCAATATACTTATTCTGTTAGTAACACAAATTATAGATAATTAGGTTCCATAGTCCTTTTGGTTGGTGGAAATATGTAGAAGACAGAATAAGCACTGTTAGAGACACAGGATAGAAAGTGTTGATAAATAGTGCTGTAGACCAGTAGGATACAAAGAGTTCTGAGAAAGAGGATGTTGCTCTTTGATGAGACACAAGGGTCCTTTGAGTCCTTGGAATATTGTCACTGAGACTTCACAGAACTCAGTGACTGTGAGTGCTGAGGAAAAGTGTTAGTTCAGCAATCAAAATGCCTTGCATTGATTATATGTTCATGGCCTCTCCAGCTTTTTCCATGGAGCCTCTCAAGACAAGGGCCACGAAAAATTCTCACGTGGTTTATGTAGACTCTCCTTGGGAAGCTCACACTGCACTTCAGAAAGTACATGGCTTAGTAACATGAATTTCTGGACGCTAGATGATTGGTTGGCCAGAAAAAAAAGAAGTCTTATGGTTTTTAGTAATATTTGAGGTTATGTGCTCTTTTTATAAGTAAGATTACATGAGGATGAAATTTCAAGTTAAGTATAAATGGATTATTTTAAATTGGAATGATTTATACCTCTACTGGTGTGAATTATACCTTCAAAACTGGAAACATTAACTTGCAAATGTGCCTAAATAAAGTGTGCTCCTTTTTCCCACAGGGGCAGCCCTACTTCCCCAATCTCTTCTCCACTCTTGGACTCTGGAAGCTGAGTCCTTAGGAATAAATCACTTGGGCTGTTTCACTGACTGGCTTGGGGTTGGGTGCAGGAGATCAGAGGGAGGAGGAGACAGCTATTCTCCTTCTGCGGGACGGGGCACCTTCTTCCTCTCCTTGGCTCCAGCTCTCACTGAGCTCCAATGAGGATGTTTTCTCCCTGTGTCTCTTCAGCACTTGGGGTGGTAATGTCTTCCCACCAGCAAGTTCCTGTTTCTAGTTTCTAGATGCTACACCATTCTTTGTTAATATTTCCTTAACTTGCTCACACCTCTGTAAATCATCTATTAAAGTCTTATCATTTATGCCCTTTGTGGGAAATTTCTTTCCTTTTGGGACTCTGAATGATACACAAAGGTACATGACTTAAGAAAAGAACACTAGATTGGAATTAGGAGTGGATTGCCCACTAACTAGTTCACTGGCCTTTGGGAAGATGTTTTAGCTTTTCCAAGTCTCTATTTCACCTCGTATAAAAGGGGTGGAAATTATCCTCTGATTTGAAATCACACGTGGCATAAATGGCTGAAAGGGAAAGTGGCGGGCTGGACTGGATGCAAGCCTTGTCACCTTTAGATAATGGAAACAGATACAAGCACAGACAGGCCAACTTGGAAACCATCTCAGGCACTGCAGGGAAATTTATCTTTGGAAGAGAAGAATACCAAGGGAAAACTCTTTCAAATCAGACATAATCTAAGGCTGGATTTCCTCCAGATAAGGAAAACTGATGCAATGATGCAGGAAGTTGGGGAGAACTGGAATTGTAAGGAGTTCATGTGGGAGAAGGCAGCCTTTCCCTTGATTTCTAAATGCTGCAGTTAAGGAGAATTAAGTCACTGACTAGATCCCAGTGAGTTGCCATTACTGCTTAACATCTCAGCAGCCTGAAGGTCCCAGTGTCCTTGTGGGCTCTCACTTTAAAATGCTCTAGTGTCTTCCATCTAGTCAGTCCTAAGGCTTTGTCAGGTTCCACTTTGCCACTCCTAATAAACTCTTTTTTTAACTTACTTTTCTGTTCCCAGTTCCCAGAAAGCACAAAAACGGGTTGTTTGAAAACTGCCCTTATTTTTGTTGTGTTGAAAAAGCAAATAAATTTTCGATAAAACCAGATTTGTTCATTAGGCTTATTGAGTTCTGCTTCCCTGGAGAGTTCTGATGTGCCAGAAGGCAAGCTACTGAAATACCAAGTGAGGGGATGAACAACAGAACGTGGAGGGAAAGTAAGCAGAGAAAAACACATGACAGAATTGGTGGAGGGAAGAGATATTTTGGGGGAGGGAGGGAGGAAGAGAAATTCTGCTCAACAATGGGAAGAAGAATGATGGCCACAATATCTTAGCTTGTTGACTAAACCTAGAAGAAAGAAACATTATTTCTGATATTTTGAGAACTTTTCCTTGAGTGTCTAATTTTGAAGTCAAATCCCTAAAAGAAATTCTGAAGATGTTGACTCACAAAAATATGGTATTCATATAAATATTGGATTGAATACACTTATGAGAATACACTTATAGGCAAGGGTAGTTGCCTAACATAACTTGGTAATTTTCAAAAGTACGAACAAGTGGAATAACACCCACCATTTGATTTTATTCCTTATTTTTCATTCATCATGAGAAGGGGAAGAAGGTCAATTGAGATGAGAAGAGGCATTCCCACTAAAGGTAAGAACATCATTTAATTAATGCCTGTGCTTGGAAAAACTTCTGTAGGTGTAAGAATCCTTCAGCTTCCAGAGCTAAGAAATGCTCTATTACACGAATGCTATATGGATTGCTTTTTGAAGTTCTTCCAGCTTTTATCAATTATGTTTGATTTCATTCAAGGTATTTTTTTTTTTTCAACTAGCATCATCTGCACATTAAAGTTCCAAGGGAGCCTCATTTCAAGAGCAGCTTGACTCAATTCAGCTTTGAGTAGACCCAAATGTCTCATCCCATTAGCATGTCATCTTTTGGCATTCAAACCATCGTTATACATGGCACTTCATTCTGTTGTCATCTCTGTTTTCTTCCTTTCCTTATCCATTGCTTACGTTCCCCCTCTCCAAAAACACCAAGAACTTATCTTAGGAAAACCAATAGAAAGCCTGATTTTTAGTGTAGAAGCCATCAAAACTTAGGGATTTAAGGAAGAAAAGTATGTGAGAGAAACAAAAAAAAGATTGGTGGATAAATTCTTTAACTTCCGATGCATGTAATAAAGCTATTCTTTCTTGATCTTTATCAGAGATTATAAGGAACTTCTAGTAATGCCATATTGCCCTAGGACTAGAATAATTAGCTCTATTAAATTGTAGAATATAAATATTTTCTGGTTATTATGGTGCCATGGTTGTCTTTACAGAAATGACATGTGATAGTCATGAGAGTTGATATGAAATGAATTTCTTGAATCCCCAAGTGCTTCAGAAGCTTAAGTTAGTTTCTTTTTTCTTTTCTTTTTTTGAGACGGGGTTGCTCTGTGTCACCCAGACTAGAGTGCAGTGGCATGACCATAGCTTAATGTACCCTGGAACTCCTGGGCTCAAGTGATGCTCCCGCCTCAGCCTCTCAAGTAGCTAGGACTACAGGTGTATGCCACCACACCTGGATAATTTTTAAAAATTTTTTTGTAGAGATGAGGTCTTGCTGTGTTGCCCAGGCTGGCCTCCAACTCCTGACCTCAAGCTAGCCTCCTTCTTCAGCCTCCCAAAGTGCTGGGATTATGGGCATAAGCCACCATGCCCAGCCTTAAGTTACAGTTTCTAAAGACTTTTTAAATGATGGGCTTTAATTATAATATTTGAATGGCTGTTTACTTAAAAAATTTTGATGATACCTATTGATACTGATAACCCCCTTAGTATTTCAGCTGTAAGTGAGCAAAGGAAGCCAGCAATAGTGGCTGTAAATATAATATATAGTATAACCCAATATACAGTTGGGCTGAAAGTCAAATTGCACCCATCATATATATGATGTTGAATATTTCTCTTGATGTTTCTTTGGTATTGTTTTTGTTGGGATTCTAACGAATTATCAATTCAAACTAGATTACCAAAGATAGAATTTAGATTTCCCTAAAAAAGATGAAAAGCAAAACTTTAGGCTGAAACTTAGGCTCAGTTTGTAGGTTGCAAGACATACAGATGAGGCAATATTTTTCAGATGTTACTATTTTCTCAGCTAAGCACATTGCAGCATAACTAGGAGATTTTAGTTTCCTGGAGGAAAGGTATCACTGGCAGATGGAACCATCTGTAAAAAGGTGTGAAGGACGTGGAGTGGGAGGAGGGGAGACTGGGCAGGCTCAGGGATGGTTGGGAGAGGGAAACGGGAACCAGATGGCAGGGAAAGGGTCTTGTGTGGAGGTGTTGGGGACAGAATGGGGCATATATTTGCCTGAAGTGTGACATGGTCAGAGGTGTCTATTTATTTGATTTAGGCTTTACCCTGGCACAGGTGGGTCTCCCAGCTGCTCTGGAATTTTTCCCTCCAATCACTGGCTGGGAAACAGACGCAGCAGTGAGTGAGAAGGGAGAGAATGCGACCAGGGCACCAGTTACTTAGAGTCCCGACTTCTTTTCTTGCCTGAGGGATGAACACTACTTTCCTGAGTTCAAAGGACAAGCTAAACTTGCTTATAAAATTTCTACCATGCAACCTGTCAACGCATTTGTTTGCGTAGAATCAGCAGAACAGAAGAACAACTGCTCTTCCTCATCACGCATCTGTTTTTGTGCCCTTTGGAGGATTTAACACATATTTGAATTTTCTAGCCAAATCTATCTAAATGAAAACTCAAACCCTACAAATTCCGATGGAGGTGTTACAGTGTTATGAAGGAACTTTTCTTCACTTGTTTCTCACTCTCCTTTTTCATTAGAGATATGTAGATGGAGACTTCGAAGGGCTCCCTTGAGTATGCAGCTATGCTCACTGTTCAAATGGGCAATTACTCTTCTAAACCAGTCTTGGCCTCAAGGCAGGACAACAGAGAAAGGGAGACAAGGAGATTCAGTTCCTATCCCAGGCACAGCATGTTCTCATTTGAGAATGTATCAAGATCCCAAATGGGATTGCCGTCCCAGTGATTGATATTTTTAGATTACACTGAAAAACAAACAAAAGAGCTTCTCAATCTATACTAAAGGACATTCACATTATAGGTATGCATTATTATCAAAACACATAGTAGGCACTCAAATATTTGAGGAATAAATGATTGAGCAAATATCCTCCTGGGAATTGAATGACTTACTGTATAGACATATGATGTTCCAGTATAAAGACTAAACTACTTGGTGATGTCTCTCTGTGGGATTTTCACAGCTTTGGTTAGATTGTTTTTGTTTTTGTCTTCTCATATTTTTGGATAGCGAAGATTTGAAATCTGAGGATTTCCAAGTGCAATCTGTCAATTTTGAGCCCTCTATTTCAACAGAGCACAGTTAAAGTATGTTTTATTTTTACTAATTAATTTATTCAGAGGCACTGTGTCAGCCTTTTTTGGTAAACCAATGAGTAAGACACTCCCTGCCCTTTGCAAGTTCTTGGCTTGCAGTCCAGGATAATTTCTTAGAAAATATGAAAGTATTATCATTTGGAAAATAGCTCAAATAGTAGTCTACTAGATATCTAACCCCTTTTTCTGAATAAATTTCCAGTGTTCCCAAATGTGGGATAATTTACTAGTTCCTTCCTGTCTACCCATAAACATACCATGTTTCCCCCTTTAAAAAAATCATGCTTTATACATATCTTATCTCATTTCTTCCTGTCACTGACAAACATCTTAAAAATGAAAAGTCTTTGCTTGTTGCTTCCATCTCCTCTCCATCAGCTTAATCCCTAGGTCCCTGGAATACAACTTGCATCCCCACAACTATGCTCCAGTGGCCCCCCTGCAAGGCCACTGGTGATTGCTATATACAAAGGTTTTTTCTTTCTGTATATTCTCTCAGTGTTTGCTGCATAAAACACTTTTGGCCTCCCCTTCTTTCTTGAAACACTCTTCCCTTGTTTCCCATGACATTAGCATGCTGTGGTCCTGTTACCTGAATGGCTGCTCTTTCTTGCCTCTTTTGACGGTTCTACTGTCCTTTGTTGCCTAAATACGCAGGTACCTGCAAGGCTGTCTTGCTTGCTCTGCTTCCACTCTCTCTTCTTCTGGTTCTACAACCTACCTTGGTGGTTTTCCTTCAGAGAACCAACTTCCATCTCATCCTCAGCTATGTAGTCCTGGAAGAGCTGACCTCGTTCCCTGATTCCAGGGTGCAGCACCTGGCCCTGTCCTGTACAATCAGCATATTCCATCCCATTCTTCCTGCTCCACTGCCTCCACGGTGATTGGTGGAGAAATGGTTGTGTGACCTAAGTTGAGACACTCAGTGTCAGCCCTGGAACATTTGCTAGAACTATTGGGAAAGAAAGCTTTTTGTCTCTGGGTGTGTTGACTTAAAATTTAAGTCCAGAGCTGCACGTGACAATTTTACCTCCACGTAGGAAATTAGGTAGACATGCACCTAGGAGGAAGGGTGGCAGGAGCGGGTGCAGAGTAAAGAGGGCATCTGTGCAGGGTGACAGGGTCAAAGCAAATGAGTATCTGCTCAGGGCCACAGTGGCTTGGAGTGAGGTGTTTGAGCCCAAAGGATGAGCTCTGAGTATGTTACCTGTGTTTCCAATATAGTTTATTTAATTGCACATTTGTATAATTTAAATATTAATAGTTTTAACAACTGACATGAAATTCCTGAAGATTTAACAATTGACTCCAGCACACTCAAGCCTCTAGTTTGAATATCTGTCAATGTTTCTTGGCTGAATTAATTATTACTATCCATATGATGGCTGCCAAATGGTAATTTTTATAATTCAATATTCCTTTGACATTAATTAGTAGGCATTTTACCCTAAAGAGCAGCTTTGTCTTCTTCTTATTTATTTGTGTGTTTATTTATTTATATTAGAATGGACTCATTAATAGCTATTAATATATTTATTTAGTGGGTTATAATCCATTAATACCCTTATTTATTTTGATGCTCAAGTTGTCCACAATTTAGAGAGTGGCAGGTCTCGCACTTCAAGCTGTTATCTTTTGATCTATCCTCATGATTATTACAGGACTTCTTTTAGGATTTTAGGATTTTTAGTTACCTTTTGGTACAAGAAGATTATTCTCTGTATGTTTACATGCTGCCTCAGTCTCCCACGTAGATAACCACTCTCTTATTGCCATTGCCTCCTGGAACATGATCACCTTCCTCATTTTACTTGAGTCCCTGTAGCCCACGCCAGGCCACCGCAGCCCAGGACAGACATTCTGTTTGTCTACTCGGTCCCTGAATACCCTCTGTGGGGTTGTTGCCCCTGTCTCCATGCACAGATTTCCTCCTCACCCTTAGCTTTGGCTCTGACACCCACTCCTGCCTTACTTCCCTGTGTAGACTTGGTCAGTATGTATTTTATGCTTTTATATATTTTAGACTCAACTTGTTACTATTTTGTTGAGGAATTTTGCATGTATGGCTGGGAGTTGGCAAACTCCTCAAAGGACCGTATGGTAAATATTGCTGACTTGTGGACCACATGTTTCCTGTCCCATCTGTAACTGCTCGACTCTGCCATAGCAAGCAAATGGCTATGGCTGCATTCCCACAAAACTTCATGTACAGATGGCCAGCCCACAGATTGTAGTTCGCTGACACTTGGTTTATGTTCATGAGGTCTGTAGTTTCCTTTTCCTGTAATGTCTTTGTCTACTTTGGTATCAGGGTAATGCTGGCTTCATAAAGTGAGTTGGGAACTGTTCCCTCTTCTTTTCTTCCTTGGAAGAGAATGTGCAGAATTGGTATTTTTAAAAAAAAAATGTTTGGTAGAATTTCCAGAATTGATATTATTTCTTCCCTAAAAATTTGCCAGCAAAGTCATCTGTGCCTGAAGTTTTCCATCAGTCCACTTTTGACATTTCTTTCACAAACTGGGCTCTGGAGACCAGGAACTCATCTCATAACAATCACGAGGGGTCCTTGGTAAGACCTCACTACTGAAGCCTCTGTGACCAAATAGTAACTGACTATTGAAAAAGGATTTTGTTTTTTGTTTTTTTATTTTTGGTATAGTGTGAGATTTTCTCTGAAATTTCTGTTTGAAGGTTTGAGTTCTTTAGCATAAGAAATGAGACAAATTATATTTTTTAATTGAAAAAAGTAAGAGAAATGTTATAAATCTGTATATACATATATACACATACATATATATACACACAGATATATATGTGAATACACACATATCAACACATACACACATATATATCTGTGTGTGTGTATATATCAACACATACACACATATATATCTGTGTGTGTGTATATATCAACACACACACACATATATATCTGTGTGTGTGTATATATGTATATACAGATTTATAACACTTTTCTTACTTTTTTTCAATTAAAAAATATAATTTGTCTCATTTCTTATGCTAAAGAGCTCAAACCTTCATACAGAAATTTCAGAGAAAATCTCACACTATACCAAAAATATATACACACATATATATCTGTGTATGTGTGTGTGTATATATATGTATATATATATATATATATATATCTATCTCTATATATATATATATCTCTGTGTGTGTGTGTGCTGATGAGAGTGAGGGGTGAGAGAGAAGGGTTGCAAACTTTTGCAAGCAGGCAATATAAAAGATCTTCTGGTATACATTTCATTATGCAGGTATTAATGTATAAGACAGTCTTAGGTCTTAGGTTAACATCCTGGATTTACCATATATTAAAATCTTATAGTGACATATCATCTCACCGTCACAAGTCCTGGATGTCAGTTGAGATTACTCTTGAAATACTACAATGAGAGGAAAGAAATTCCAGGCCCTTCATACACAGCAAATAGTTTGTCAATGTCATATACCCAGAGAAATGATCCTGGACACATGGAATGATTACTGGCCCAAGTGGAGACCATCACACGCAGTCAGCAACATATCCTTGACTTGCTGGAAGCAAGTAATGTTTAAAATGCATGCACATGGCCTGTAATAATCTAAGGGCATTTATCTTCCTTGCTTTCTGTCAGTTCCCAGTTAATTTTCCCTCTGTCAGGTGCTATAATGAAAGCAGATGAGGACATGGGGTTGCAGATTTATGCTGACCCTGCAGACGTGTATGCTTGTGGGGCATTTGGTTCCAACAGTCTAGGAGAAGCAAAGTCCAAAATTAATGGTCTTTTTGTTCTTGGGAATGATACATTCCCTAGCAATGAATGAATCCCTGTCCTTTGACCTCACTTCCAAAGGCATGTTTGTGCTGCTCAGTTTGTGATCTGAATGATATATTTCTGTTCCACAGACTATGCCAAAAGATACTGCAAGCTCCTTGGTTTTAAGCCATAATCAGCCTGGCCTGCTACAGCCAGTGCATTGTAAGACAGATGCTGTACTGGGTGTCTTACCTTTCTTCAGAGGTACTCTCCCTCATTCTCAACCCTGCTCTGTGCCAAGCAGGCTGACCTTCAGGATTATGTCAATAGTCTCTTTTGCTTTCTGATTATAAGTTGGGTTTGGCCAATAAGGCGGCACCAACAGATCATTATTGGGAAGGACCCCTGGTATCTTACTTGTGGGTGCTTAACTGGCTGACTATGTCCCTCAAATGACAGTGACAGCTCCTAGAAGATGTTCTTCTCCACGCAGCTCTCTCTAAGTAATAACCACTGTCTCCTCTTCTCTCTTCAGGCTTACGAGTGGTAACTAGAATTACTAGCCCTGAGGTTCTTGTTATTTCCCTATGCCCTGCTCGTAGCTCTGTAAATAGTCCTTTTATTAAACTCTCCTCATATTTTCTTTATTTGACTGTGCCATCTGTTTCCTGCTGGGACCTAGACAGATACAGAAGGATCGTTACTACAAATCTCTTTTCAATCTTTTTTTTTTTTTATCTCTCTGATACCACACCATAATACTTCTTAGCTTAGTTTCCATGGGTTGAAATCAATTTATCAGAAATCCCCATGGGCAACAAAAAAACTGGGAGGTCGCTTCAGGAGGTCTTTTAAAAACAGATATTTTAAACAGACGAAAAATAGACCTGAATACACATCTCTCAAAGGAAGACATAGAACTGGCCAAAAGATATATAAAAAAGTGCTCAACATCAGTAATCATTAGGGAAATGTAAATCAAAGCTTCCTTGGGATATCACCTCACTCCAGTCAAAATGACTACTATTAATATCAAAATATCAAAAGGTAACAAGTGTTGGCAAGGATGTGGAGAAAATGGAACTTTTATATGCTGCTGGTGGGAATGCAACTTAGTACAGCCATGATGGAAAACGTATGGAGATTCTTCAAAAAATTAAAAATAGAACCACCATATGATCCAGCAATCCCACTACTGTGTTTATATCCAAAAGAAATAAAGCACAATGTGAAAGAGATATCTGCACTCTCTTGTTTATTACAGCACTATTCACAATAGCCAAGATATGGAATCAACCTAAATGTCCATTAAAAGATGAATGGCTAAAGGAAATGTGTATATATACAAATAATGGAATATTATTCAATCCTAAAAAAGAATGAAATTCTGTCATTTGCAAAAACATGGATGGACCTGGAGGACATTATGCTAAGTGAATAAGCCAGGCACAGAAAGACAAATGCCATGTGATCTCATTCATATGTGGAATCTAAAAAGTTGTTCTCACAGAAGTAAAGAGTAGAATAATGGTTACCAAAGGTGGGGAAGGGGAGGGAGGAAGCGGAGATGCTGAGCAATCCATCAATGGGTACAGATAGGAGAAATAACTTTTGGTGTTTTATTGCATAGTAGGACAAGCAGCATTAACAATAGTGCATATTTCAAAAGAGCTAGAAGAGAGGTTTTCAAATGCTCTTACCAGAAAGAAATGATAAACGTTTAAGGGAATGGATATGCTAATTAGCCTGATTTGATCATTGCACAATTTATATATGTATAAAAACATCATGTTGTACTCCATAAATATGTACAATTATGTGTCAATCATAAATTAAAAATAAATAAATAAATAATATCCACCTAATAGAATTGTGATAATAATATAAAATATGCATATGAAACACTTACACAGTGCCTGACACAAAGTAAGGCTTCAATAAATGTTAATGATTTTTTTTTATAATTACAAAAGTACTTACAATTTTGGAAACTGTGCTTGTACTGTGGAAAGCAACACTTTATGAGTATTTGTATAAAAGAATACTCATATATCAATGGATATACTTTCAGAAAATAATTTGGTAAATAACTATGCTGGTTTCAGATACCCTACCCCAGGCCCAGATCTTTGCAATGAGTAGAAAGCTCAGATTACAGATCATTTTTTCACAATTTCTGAGAGCTGAGATATCAGGTCTGGATTATATTTTCTGCCCCACCACTTTGTAAATACTAACAGGGAAAAATAAGTTGAAATTTTCTTTTGACTGGTAATTATTAGGGAGTTTCTATTAGGTTATAGTTGGGCAGTATTTTAGTAAGTAAAATGCTTTGAATCACACAACCTAGAGCAATCAGTTTATCTATGGGTGACTTGGTTTACCTATGAGCTGACAGCAGTAGGGACATGTGTAGGCCAAAGGAGCAGGTGAAGTATATGAATCAGGGTTACCTAGAGAGACAGAACAATAGGATTTACCATTGGCTCTCCATATCTGTGGGCTCCACATCTTGGATATAGAGGGCAAGCTCTAGGGGACAAGAGCATCTGCAAATTTTGGTACCTGAGGGGGATCTTGGAATCAATCCCCCTTGAATACCAAGGGCTTTTGTATATAGATATATAAAAAGAGATTTATTATGAGGGATTGGCTCACATGATTATGGAGGCAGAGAGGTGCCGTGATCTGCCGTGGGCAGGCTAGAGACCAGGAAAGCTGGTGATATAGTGCCAGTCCAAGCCAAAAGGCCTGAAAAATGGGGGGCCGATGGTATAAATCCCCATCTGAGTTTAAAGGTCTCAGAACCAGGGACTTTGATGTCTGAGGGCAGGTGTCCCAGCTCAAAGAGCAAGAGTGAGTTTGCCTTTCTTCCACATTTTTGTTCTATCCAAGCTCTGAAAGGATTGGGTGATGCCTGCCCATCTTGGTGAGCATATCTCTTTACTCAGTCTACTGATTTAAATCTTAATTTCTTTTAGAAACACCTTCACAGACACACCTAGAAATAATGTTTTACTAGCTATCTGGTCGTCTCTTAGCCCAACCAAGTTAATACATAAAATTAATCATCACATGAAGTTTTGGATGAAAAAAAGTATCAGTGAATGATGGTACCATATTCCTTTCAGCAGATACTTCTATTTTTAAATCCCCAAACTAACAATGTGGCAAATTATATTAGCTCTCTCCTTTCTCTTTCTAACCTGCAGATCCCTTCTCCCCAATTTATGTTAACCATTTGGTGTGTATCATTCCATATTTTTTTCTGCCTATATACAAATATACCAAAACATAAAGAGCTTTTTAAAAAAATCTTATATTGGACACATAATTTGGTAACTTTATTTTTTACTTTAAGAGTAAATAATGAATTTCTTTTCACATCACTACATATTATTTAAATCCATTATTTTTGATAGCTATACAATATTCCATAGATTCCCTAGTATGATTTTATGATAGTTTATCCAGTTCCTCCTCTCCTGGTGGGGTTGTAAGTTACCAGTTTTTACTGCTACAAACAGTGCTGTGGAAAGTATTCATGAACATTTATTTTTAGGTATTGGTCATTTTCTGTCTGTGGATAGAAGTTTAGACATGGAATTGCTGAATCAAAGGTTATGTTTTTTGTAATTTTGATAAATATGCTAAGTCACTTTCTAGAAGTATAACAACTCATACTCCCACCACCAGTACATGAAAGCCCCTGCCAATACTGGGTGCTATCAACTAATTTTTGCCCATCTGGAGAGTGAAAGGATGAACTCTCGATGTTGTCATTTCTTCTTTTTTCTTTGCATTTTCCAGACTACTAACAAAATTGAGCATTTTTTGTGTGCATATTAACCATTCAGATTTCTTCTTCTGCATAGTCTCTTATTCATTGCCTATCTTTCTATTGGGCAATTTGAGAGGCCCTGTGTATAGAAATATTTAGTAAAGTTTAGTTATAAGGGTGGCAAATAGTTTTTTCCAATGAGAAAACACTCAATGTTTATTATAAACACATTTTATATTTTAACAAAGTCACATTTGCCAATCATTTTTTTTTAGAATTCTAGGTTTTTTGTCTTTCTGAAGTAAGTTTTCACACATCTTCTGTGTTTTATTTTAATATATATAGACTTAAAAATTAGATCTCTAATTCTTCTGAAATTTATCTACGTAAATGGAATTTATTTATTTTTCCCAGATATATGGCAGTTGTGTCAATACCATTAAATAATGCATCCATTAAAAATTGAAATGCCACTTTTGTAATATATTAAGATTTCTTTGGAATTTCCTCTTAATTCCATTTATCTATTCATCTATTTTCATGTCAATGAAACATTATTTTGATGATAGTAGCTTTATAGTAACTTTCAGTACCTAGTAGGGCAAGCTTCTCAAAAAGTTCTTTTCCCCCTCAACCTCTCTCTTTCAAACACTTTATTGGCAATTTTACTTATTTATTTATTCATATACATTTTAATCAATTTCATATGATTATTTTGATCAATTCCAAATAAAGCCCCATTGAGATTCTAATTGGAATTTCCTGAAACTTGTATTTTGAAATAAAATTGTCATTTTAATAATATAAATCTTCCCATTTAGTGAAACAGCATCTTTGTCTCTGTTAATCACTCAGATCTTGTTTTAAAACCATCAAATAGTCCCTCTGAAGTTATTTTAGTATATTGTTATGACTTGGAAATGTATATAGAAAATTCATATTTTTATGTTAATTAAAAAATGTTAGATAGAAAGACTAATATTGTTCTTCCAGGGTATTGTGGTTTGGAGATTTTTAGATGATGACGTGCTTGAACTAAGTTGTAAGCCTTTTCAAAGTAATAGACCAGAAATGGAATTTATTTATCTGGAAAAATGCTTGCATCTCTGATTCTTAATGGAATGCTAGTTTTGCCTAAGGATTACAGAATGCCAACTTTTGATGTGTGTTTGTTGGAAGCAGAATAGATTTCTTCCACATTAATTCCCTTTCAGTAGGACTTTTTTCTGTCTTGTTGAAATACTTTTTTGGGTACATTTATTAAAAATCAGCATATTCTATTTATTTACCAGTGAATATTACTTTGGATACAAAGAATTTTCCCTGAAACTATTTATAGGAATTTTTTTTAAGTTTGGATTTAAAAATCAGAAGTGATCAAAATTACTTCATGTAACCTTTATACTTATGATTGTATTCATTTCTTCATCTGATTCACATGAGGCAACCGTGGCTGTGATAGACAAAGGTGACAGGAGTTCTTACAACCAGGAAAGGAAATTCTCCTGTGACAGTCATTATTGAGCATAGATTTGTTCTTTTCTTTCCTTTTCAACAGTTGGAAGATGGGGAGAGATTTTTGAGCGCTTACGTTTGTGGAGAGGTATCCGTGACATTTCTCTTCATCTCAAGTTATGAATCTTAAATTGTGCATATCCCAGGCTGTTACAGAAGATTCCTGAGTGAGCCTTCTTTACTATCAGAGACATATGGACTTACATTGCCTTTTGCAATCACATTTTTTAGGGGTGTGTGTGGAACAAACTGCATATGTAGAGTGTTATGGATTAATTTAAACATCATGAGGGAAGTGCCCAGACCTTCCTGGTTATAGGACCTCATTTATTATAATAGCAACAGTAACCATCACTTTCATTGAAAACTTATTTTCTGCTTTTCATGGTCATGAGTTTGTCAGCACCTTTATTAATGCCATTTTAATACCTTTTTCTCGAAGTCTTAAATAATTGAGGACTGAAGTTGGTGGAGAATCTCTGTATTTAATTAAAATAGTTGTTTCATGAGACTGAGAACTTAAAGTTAGACTGTTGTCTGACATCCTTAAAAGATTCTTCTTAGATTTGTGCAAAGCAAAAACTAGCTCAAGACATTTGCTTCTATTTTCCTGGGAGAGTGTATTTACTTTGTCTTCTTAAAACTAATGATATCCTTGAATTGAAAAGCCAAGCCTCTTTTTTGTGGACAATTACCTTTATGGAAAGCATTTCTTATATTTTTATTTATCAAATAGTATTTAAGAAAGTATTTGGGTTTGATTACAGCCGGGACACTCAGAGATTTCATAGGCTCAAGTCATCAGCAATCTGAATAAGACCCAAATTAAGTAAGAAGTGTTAAAAAATTACTAAAATAAATTAGAAACCTGGTACCAGTTAACTCAGGTGTCCATTGTGACTTATGTAATTGATGAAATATTAGTGGTCTTGATCAAGCACCTTCTTTAGAAAGTGCCCTTAGTAGAAACTAAAACACTTTTCACTGAGGCCTATCCATGCCTGTTAAGAATTTATGCAAACTTCATGGAATAAATCCACGCCATTTTACCAAGAGACAAGAGAGTTTCCCTTTTTTGAAGCTGTCAGGGATAATCAACTGCTATTATGAAGCCAAATAATATATGACGTAAGGTTATTTCCCAAGATGATTGGCTTGGTTTATTATCTAAAGTTAAACCCCTTCATATGTCCCCCGAGATGCTGACTGGCTCAGAAGCACATGAAGTAATTGCGTATAACAAATCCCTTATTTTGAACACAAGGAGAGAACATACAATTTTTATTAGCAGAAAATCCGATTCTCTTTATCTCACTGAACAAAGGTTCAAAAGAGATTTACTTATCTGTGGCTTGAAGGGGTGCTCAATGCTTAGCCATCTCAGGGCACCCTCAGATGTGAGTAAGGGTACAGACCTTGAGATGGGAGAGTTTATCCTGGATTATTCAGATGGCCCCAATCTAATCACAAGAATCCTTAAAAGCAGATAACCTCTCTATGTTGTAGTCAAAATAAGAGTGAGATGTGATTATGGAAGAATGGTCAGAGAGATGCGATGTTGAGGCCATGGCAGATGGAAGAAGAGGACCACGAGTAAGGAATGCAGGCAGTCTCTAGGACTGAAAAAAACAAGGAAATGGATTTTTCCCTAGGGTCTTCAGGCAGTGATGCAGCCCTGTAGCACCTTAATTTTCAGCCAGTGAGACCTGTGTTGGACCTCTAACCTGCAGGGCTATAGGATAATAAATTTATATTCTTTTAAGCCACTGAATTTGTGGTAATTTCTTACAGCAGCAATAGAAAACTAACATAGCCTTCAGGATTATGAGTACTACTGTCTATCTTCTCTCTAGAATCATGGTCTTCATTCCTGATGGTCAAAGCAAAGTTGGCAACCATTTATAATTTGTAATCTGGAACTCTCTCTACTGAGCCAGAACTTAGAAGGTCGAAGTGGAAAGAGGACCAGGCCAGAAGTTGAGACATGTGGGTTCAAGTTCAAATGATAGTTTTATAATCTGGCACTGAAAACCCTCTGCCTCCAGTTTTCCTCAACTCCACAATGAGAAGTTTGGACTAGGATAACCTCTAATTCCTGTTAGCACTGGCCCTTGATTGCTCTGAGTACCTGCCTCATTTTGAGAGTTAGTGTTACTGGGAGACTCTAACATAGCACAATCTGTCAGGAAGTGGCATTTTAAGGAAAGTTCTGAGAGTAAGAGCTTTATGTGTCATTCTTAATTTTCCAACTTGGTTTTTCTTGTTCGGTGAAGGATGAGTGTTTAAATGTATTTGTCAAAAAGACATGTTTTATCCTAATTTTTATGATTCCTCAATAGGGAATGAGATTTGAGGAATCTTAAGGATGTGAACTGATTTAGATTAAACCTGAGACCCAAAACTTCCAGTTTAATTTTCAGCAGAATGTTAATAACTATTTTACAGTTATTGAAAGAAAGAATTAATTGATCACATGACCTCTTTTCAATATGGAACACAGATTCTTTGATAATATATCTTTTTCTTATTTTTACTCCATCAAGAGCTTTGCCTTTCTAGTTTGCATAGCAATTCTTCTTTTCACTTACAACATTCTCTACTATGTTTTTGACATGATATTTATTTTATTCTGCCTCAATATATTTATTTACATTTTTTACTCATTTGATTACTTTTATTAACTTTTTTGCTCACGGATTTTTTTAAGACCTATTAACAAAACCTAAACCTTCCTTAAGTTCTTTTTAGTTATTTTGCCAATAGTCATATCTATTAAATGGTTTATTATATGTTAGATAGCTTTGGCTACTGAGGTGGAGAAAATATCTGTTTTAGTTTCGGAGTTACTTTGCATGTCAACTGTACAAGGCTTACTTTGGAGATTCTTATTTTCCTTTGTCATCAGTCAAATGAATATCAGGAGACCAGACACGTTAGAGAAGAACCTCCCTTTAATTTTTTTTATGCAAAAATCAGAAATTTGTCTAAAATGTACAAATCATATCTTAGCATCATAGTGTGATTCATGTAAACTGTTATATAATATTTAGGAAAATATAATCATAGAATATCAGAGTTAGAAGAGATCTTAAACTATTGTCATTATTGTCATTAATTTTATTATTTTTTCAGTTTCATTTTACTGTGGCAAGAACACTTAACACGAAATTTAACTAATTTTTAAGTGTAAAATACAGTAGCATTAATTTTAGGGACAATGTTGTATGTAAGACCTTTAAAACATATTCATCTTGCATAATTGATCCTTGATCAGCAACTCCTCATTTCTCCCTTGTTTAGCCCCTGGCAACTACCATTTTACTCTTTGATTCTATGAGTTTGACTATTTTTAGAATCCTCATGAAAGTGGAATCATGCAGTATTTGTCCTCCTGTGACTGGTTTATTTCACTTAGCATGAAGTCCTCAAGGTTCATCCATGTTGTGGGATTTCCTTCTCTTTTATAGCTACATAATATTCCATTATAGAATATGCAAAATTTTCTTCATTCATCTTTATTCATTAATAACCTTAATGTCCCATAATGGATATTTAGATTATTTTTTCATCTTGGACATATTGAATAGTCATGAAAATTGGAGTACTAATATATCTATTTGAGATCCTAATTTCAGTTCTTTTGAAGAAATACCCAGAAGTGGGATTGCTGGATCATATGGTCATTCTATTTTTAATTTCTTTTGAAATCTCCATACTATTTTCATAGTGGCTACACTCACTATTTTGCATTCCCAGCAACAGTGTATAAGGGTTCCAATTTCTCCACATTCTCACCAACACTTGCTGCTTTTTTTTGATAATAGCCATTATTAATAGGTGTGAGGTGATATTTGGTTTTGCTTTGAATTTTTCTGGTTAGTGACATTGGGCATCTTTTTTATATTTAATATATCTGTTGGCCATTTGTATATTTTCTTTGGAGAAATGTCTATTCCAAAGGCTCTATCCCATTTTTAAATCACAGTATTAGTTTTTTCTTTTTGCTATTGAGTTCTGTATGTATTTTGGAAATTAATGCATTTGATATATAGCTTGTGAATATTTTCTTGTGTTCCACAGGCTGTCTTTTCACTCTGTTGATTGTTCCTTTTACTGTGCAGAAGCTTTGTAGTTTGATGTAGTTCCACTTGTCTATTTTTTTTTGTTGTTGCCTGTGCTTTTGGTGTTATATACATAAAATCATTGCCACATCCAATATTTGCCATATATTCATTAGAAGTATTGGCCTGTAGGTTTTGTTCTTATAATATCTTCATCTGTTACTAGAGTAATGATGGCCTTATAAAGTTAGTTTGAAAGTGTTTGCTTCTCTTCAGTTTTTTATAAGAGTTTGAGAAGGATTGATGTTAATTTCTTCTTAAACATTTGGTAGAATTTACCCATGAAGCCACCCGGTCCTGGGATTTTCTTTTTTAGGAGCTTTTTGATTATAGATTCAATCTCCTTACTAGTTATAGGTCTGTTCAGACTTTCTATTTCTTCATGGTTTAACCTTGGTAGGTTGTATGTTTCTAAATATTTATCTGATTCTTCTAGATTACCCATTTTGTTGGTGTATAATTATTTATAATAGTCTCTTATGATCTTTTTTAATCTCTGTGGTATCAGTTGTAACATATTTTCTTTAATTTTTGATTTTATTTATTTGAATCTTCTCTCTTTTTTTCTTAGTCTAGCTAAATGTTTATTGATTTTGTCTTTTTAAAAAACCAATTCTTAGTTGCTTTGATTTTTTTCTATTGTTTTTCTATTTTATCAGTTTCTGCTCTGATTGTTAGTATGTCTTTCCTTCTGCCAACTTTGTACTTAGCTTGTTCTTTTTCTAGTTCCTTGAGGTATAAAGTTAGGTTGTTTATTCAAGATCTTTCTTCTTTTTTAGTATAGGCATTTATCACTATAAACATCCCTTTTAGTACTACTTTTGCTAAATCCCATAAGTTTTGGTATGTTGTGTTTTTTTTTTTTTTTAATTCAGAATATTATGGGGGTAAAAAATGTTTTGGTCACATGGAATGCTTTCATACTGCTTCAGTCCAAGTTATGTGTGCCCGTCACCCAGAGACTGTACATTGATTCTGTTAGGTGTGATTTCACCCATCCCCTCCTCTCCCATCCCATTTGCTTGAGTTCCGCTGAGTTTTACTTCCATCTGTGCACATGAGTGCTGATTGATTAGTTCCAATTTAATAGTGAGTACATGTGGTGTTTCTTTTTCCATTCTTGTGATACTTCCCTTAGAAGCATGGTCTCCAGTTCCATTCAGATTGTTGCCAAAAGTATTAATTCATTTTTTATGGCTGAGTAGTACTCCATGTTGTACATATGCCACATTTGATTAAGACACTCATGAATCGATGGGCACTTGGGTTGATCCACATCTTTGTGATTGTGAATTGTGCTGCAATAAACATTCAAGTGCAACTGTCTTTATGATAAAATGACTTTTTTTCCTTTGGGTAAATACCCAGTAGTGGGATTGTGGGATCAAATGGTAGGTCCACCCTTATTTCTTTGAGGACTCTCCATACTATTTTCCATAGAGCTTGTACTAGTTTGCAGTCCCGCTAACAGTGTATAAGTGTTTCTCTCTGCATCCATGCCAGCATATATTGTTTTGAGACTTTTTGATAAAAGCTATTCTCAGTGTGGTTAGGTGATATATCATTGTAGTTTTCATTTACATTTCCCTAATAATTAGTGACAGTGATGTCAAGCATTTTTTCTTATGTTTATTGGCCATTAGTCTGTCTTCTTTTGAAAAGCTTCTGTTCATGTCTTTTGTCTACTTTTTAATGGAGTTGTTTGATTTTTTTCTTGCTGATTTGCTTGAGTTCTTTGTAGATTCTGATAATTAACACTTTATTAGATGTAGAGCATGCATATATTTTCTCCCATTCTGTTGGTTGTTTATTTACTCTGTTAATTGTTTCCTTGACTGTGCAGAAGATTTTTAATTTAATTGAGACTCATTTATTAACTTTTGTTGTTGCTGTGATTGCTTTTGGGGTCTTCATCACAAATTCTTTGCCTAGGATGATATCTAGAAGAGTTTTTCCAACATTTTCTTCTAGAATTCTTATGGTTTCATGTCTTAGGTTTAAGTTTGTTATCCATCTTGAATTAATTTTTGTGAGTGGTGAGAGATTTGGATCCTGTTTCAATATTTTATATGTGGATATCCAATTTTCCCAGCACCATTTATTGAATAGGGATTCTTTCTCCAGTGTATATTGCTGTCTGCTTTGTCAAAGATCAGATAGCAATATGTGGATGGTTTTATATCTGAATTCTCTATTCTGTTTAATTGGTCTATGTTTCTATTTTTGTGCCAGTATCATGTTGTTTTAGTTACTATAGACTTCTTTTCTTTTTCTGGTTCCAAGATAAGTGTAGAATAATTTTTTCTAGAACTGTGAAAAAATGACATTGGTATTTTAAAGGGGACTACATTGAATCTGTAAATCACTTTGGGTAGTATGGACATTTTAATGCTGATTCTGCCAATGTTTTTCCATTTGTTTACATGATCTGCAATTTCCTTCCTTAGTGATCTGCAGTTCTTTGTAGAGATCTTTTACCTCCTTGATTAAATATATTCCTAGGTATCTTATTTTCTTGATTGCTATTGCTAAAGGTATTGAGTTTTTGATTTGATTCTCAGCTTGACTGCTGTTAGTATAGGAATGCTACTGATTTGTGTATATTTTGTAACCTGAGACTTTGCTAAATTTATTTATTAATTCCAGGAGTCTTTCCAGGTTTTTTCCATATAAGATCATATCATTAGCAAAGAGCAATAGTTGGGCCTCTTCTTTCCCCATTCAGGTACCCTAGATTTCCTTCTCTTGCCTAATTTCTCTTGTTGATTTGAAATCTATGTTATCTGGTATGATAATGGCTATACCAGCTTTCTTTTGGTTTCCATTTGCCTGGAATATTTTTTTCCATCCCTTCACCTTGAGTCTGAATGAGTCCTTGTGGGTTAGATATGTTTCCTGGAGACAGCAAATACTTGACTTGTATGTTTTTTATCCATTCTGCCAGCCTATGTCTCTTGAGTGAGGAATTCAAGCTGTTCACGTTTATTGCAAGAATTGATAAGTGGTATGCATTTCTGTTCATTCTGTTGGGTAGAACCTTATCACTTTGTTTTACCTCTTGAGCCATTTTTTATATGGGCTCTGAGCTTTAGCTTCTAGGTGATTTTACACTGGAGGGTGTCTATTTTGCTGATGGATGTGTAATGCAGATCTGAGTACTTGGTAGAAAATTGGTAGAAATTGGTATGTGGAGTTTTTTGTTCTCTCACTCTGTGCTGATCCAGTGTAAGGGACTATGAAGTATGGCAACTGCCAGCCCAAATCACCATAATGTTCTCACTGGCCTCAAGTGGCTATATTAAGCCAGGTCTTGTCAGCATTCTGAGACACGCTAGACAGAAACTAGTCTTTTGGGTAACTTATAGAAAGTTCAGGCATTGGGTATGTGGTTCACCTCTTTCCCTTCCCAAGAAGAAGCTGAAAGCTGGGAAGTTTCCCCTGATCATATGAAATTGTCCTGGGGGTCTCAAATTTCCCTACCAGCTTTGATGTGAGTAGTTTTATGCTCACCTGGGTTTCAGGAGCCTTTTGACCAGTTTCTGGCTTTCTTATAAAGGGAATTTATCCATAAATTATTGTTGCATTGGTGTGTTGGTAGGGAGAAGGAGAATCCAGGGCTTCCTATTCTGCCTTCTTGTTGTTGTCACTCTACCATTATTATTACAGAAATTTGTTTCATGTCATTGTGAATAAAATGTTCATTAAACCTACTAAAATAATTAAATTAAAAAATTAATCTCAAGTGTAAAATAGGAACTTTTTACACTGAGCATGGACTTAGAATGGACAATCAAATTTACACCAATGATAAAAACAACTATAAGATGATTTATATTTATTGTATAACCATTTCTTGAACTTAGATTTTGGGTAGATGATACTTCATGGTGATCCCAAGTCTAAAACAAGCCATTAACTTGACCATTTAGGGATTGACACATAGTCATGGAAAGAATATGGGCATTGGGTAGAAAGGCTGGGATATATGCCTCAGTGTTGACTCTTCCTAGCTGTGCAATCTTGTGTGAGTTCTTTTATTTCTCTGGTGTTATTATTTAGTTTTCTTATAATCCAAATAATACTATTGATAAGCAGCTTACAGCCTTGTCAATAACAAATGATTTACATAAAAAGTTCTTAGAATATAGCAGACATTCAATAAATTGTTGTGTTTTTATGTATAAATCCATTTGGTTTCTAAAGCATGATGCTTCTATAGCACTTTTCAAGAAAAGTTTGAGAATTGTTCATGGTACACATTATATTCTGTGAAGCTTAATGCTTTACATGCCATGATGACCTGCATGTTAGAGTATATATTTGAGTAGTGGATTACCTCACCTGCATTGCAAGCACAGTACTAACAGGGAAGTAATTTACTAATACATGAAAGTGCAACAGATATGAGGCTTCTCAATTGTCTGCTAGAAATCTTAGATTTACATTTGTTGTCCATTGGTACAAAGTACATAGGAATTTGTGACACAATTTTTTATATTTTCTTCATTTCAGTGTCTACTTTTTCTTTTCCTTTCTTATTTATTTTCAATTTATGCTATCTTGCTGTATTTTATATAACTTGGTATAATGCCGTCCTCTGTTTCAGAATAAGATAGGATACTAACTAAAAAATCTGTATGTACACATACACACATACTGGATATTATTACTGTTTTTTAAGATTATTCACTGCCAAGGAGGAAGAGGGTAAGCTCTATAATCCTATCTTATTTCTACAAAGTGTACCACAGATTGTCCTAACCAGTTGGAAATAAGTTTCAAGATGAAGAGGAATTCAATTTGGATACCACACTGAAAATTTCCATCTTAGAAACATTGCATGCCTAATTTAAGAAAGATTGAGCCAATATTACTAAAATTTGTTTATGTATATTTATAACAAAGTGTTTGAAACACACTGGCCTTTAGATTAAACAAATTAGCATTTAATTTTCTCTATGATGATTTTCAATTTTTTAACTATGAAAAGGAGGAAATTTGACCCAACAGGCCTACGGGAGATCTTTCCAGTTCTCCCAGGCAAGGCATGATTCCTGAGCTTTTTGCTCATTTGCATCTGGAATATATTGCTACAGGAGAGCATGAAACTCTCTTTGAGGCCTAGGTTTCCTCAGGGCCACTGTTTTAGGAGCTATGATTCCTGGGAAGACAATATTTCTGTTTCAGTTTTATATGGACTCATTTATAGATTTGGTCCTAGTGATGTTTTTAGATGGCTGTTAGACCCAACCTAAGGCTTTCTTCTGAATGGCTTTTCTCTTCCTGACCATCTTTCCTGTATGTACTCAGTTTGTGACAGCATAATGCTTGCAGAGAATGTTTACCTAAATCAGAATTATTGCTATACTAAAATCTAAGTTCTTAGAACTTAGAAATGGAAGAGTCATCAAATAAGCACAGAACAGAGTCCAGAGATATAAGCACAGTGACATGTAGCAATTCTTTGCATATAAGGTATTGCCATATTGGGTATTCTATTTATTTGAAACTAATCTTATAATTTTCATTGGTTTGTAAAAAATAAATCAGCTTAGTTATTGACTTTTCAATATGAGGAAGACTTTGGGTTTTAATCACTGAAGAATATAAACCAAATCAACTAATATCTGCTATAGAGAGAAAATACAGAAAAAATGTTTATTTAAAATTAAATATTTACTTGTTTTCCTAGATATCCCTAACATGTTGAAAATCTCTATGATCAACAAAATATTAATATAGGAATAGAAAAATAAGTAGAAGGAATAAAGTAGATCCAGCAGAAATATCTCCTACGATGTATGAGACGTTAATATATCATGAAGCTGATATTTCAATTCAGTTGGAAATAAATAATTAGTTACTAAATGATGCCATCTCTTAATTGGCTAGTCATATGGAAGAAAATGAAACTAAATTCTTATCTTGTAGCACACAAAAATATAAATTCCAACTAGATTATAAACGAAAAAATGAAAAGTAAAATAAAAATTTGTAAGAAAATCTGGGAAAGTACATGTATTATATAGTGAAAAGGAAGACATTCTTAATCAAAACTGGAAACTAAGGAAATATAAAATATAAAGCTATTTGACTATATAAAAATTAAGACCTGTTCTAGAATTATGCTGGTCTTCTTTATTTCTACTCTTGAGTTTAATCCAGGGTCATATGACGGAACTTTTTGGAAAACACATTACATTTGAAATTCAGCCCCCAGCAGAGAAAAACTGGTGGTTAAAGGCCCAAGAAAAATGTCCAAAATAATGATACTTAGTAAGGGACACACTTTAATCACTTTAATTAGGTCAAAAGGAAAAGTCATTTCTTAATGATTACTGTACCCCATGAGTATGTTAGTATTATACTCATACTACCTATGAAAAGGAGCATCATATGTTAAAGAAGCAACAGAAACAGGAAGTTTGAAGTGCTGCAAATTTCAGAAATTGTCCCAAAACAAAGCTAGGGAAAGAATGGAAAGTGAACTTTAATTCTTCTTAATCAGAAGTGGTAAAACTTTTCCATTAAGGTCGACATGCCGAATCTTTTTTTTCCTTTTATTGAATTTATTTATTTATTTTTAATGTAATTTTCTTTTTTTATTTCAGAATATTATGGAGGTACAAACATTTAGGTTACATATATTGCTTTTGCAACCACCAAGTCAGAGCTGCAAGTGTGTCCATCCCCCAGACAATGCCCGTTGCACCAATTAGGTGTGAATATACCCATCCCCGCCTCCCCTCCACATGCCCAACACTCCAAGAATGTGCACATAAGTGTTGATCCATTAGTACCAATTTGATGATGAGTATATATGGTGTCAAATCTTGAGGGACTAGACAATGAAGACTAGAAGCTGGGTGATTCTGTGCTTCTTGCAACTGATGGAACTTTACATTAGATTTTCTTGGATTTCTGGAAAGGAGGCCTCAGAAACAATTTATTTTGAGCATTTTGTTTCTCAAAATGACAGTCATAATAAAGAAATACATTGAATTCTAATGTATTTAAATACTACAGAAATGTATTAGATAAAAGACAAGAGTTCTCTTTCATTTGCCTGCCTAATTTTACTGCCCTTCCCAATAGTAAACACTCCTACCAGTTTGCCATGTGTAATTTCTGTCTTTTATCTGTACATTTGTGTACATGTATTTGAATACAAAAGTGTACATGGATGATATGCATTTAAAATCCAAATGAAAACATGTTAGAATTGTTAGGTAACTTTAGTTTTTACTTAGCAATATGTCTTTGGAGAACTTCTGATGTGAATACCTGTAAATGGATGTATCTCATTTCTTTCAATAGCTGCCAATATTCCTTGGAATGAGTATTATGGGGAAAAGCAGAATCAATGCTCAAGGATTCTTGAGCAATGCCTCTGCCTCCAAAGTCCAGCTACCTACAATACAGATTTGTCTGTAGACTCTCTATTATGTTGCATTGATTTTTTTTCTTTTTAAAAATTTTGGCACCAAAACCCTATGTTTAAAAAATTATTATAACTTGGTGTATTTTTTATGTATAGCTGTATAATTTGAGGAGAATTGATATTTTACAATATTAACTATTTTTATCAAAAAGCATAAAGTGATTTTTCACCTACTCATGTATTTTTCGAATGACTTTCAGTCAAATTTCATACTTTGTTCCATATATTTCTTGCAGTTACTGGCTAAATGTACTATATTTCTTTGTTAAATTTTCTAGTAAGTCATTGTCCAAAGTTAAGAAAGCATTGAATTGTTGTGTTCTATCTCTAGTCATTATGCTGGACACAGTTTTCATTTGATGCATTTTCAAAATAGGTAATGAAATTATCTGCAAGTAAAAAGATGTTGTCTTTTCCTTTCCAATACTGTATTTGTTATTTTTGTTAGTCTCACTTCAAAAGCTAGGACCTTCTTTACACTCTTGAATAAAAGAGGTAAGAGTAAACAGTCTACCTTCTCCAGGCTTTTTGGATTGTTTCTTATGTTTTGTCATTGAAGATGAAATTTGCTGTGTCTTTCTTATAGCTAATTTTTGAAGTTAAAGACATTTCTTTTAGTCATGAACTTTTTTTTAAATTTAAAAATCGGGATTGGTTAATATGGTTTGTCACTTTATTTTTAGTATTTATTAAAATGATCAAATATTTAGATATTTTCCCCTTAAATTCCATTTTTAGGTGTACTCTATAGTGTGTGTGTGTGTGTGTGTGTGTATTTAAATAGTGTATAAATAGCTGATTTTGTAAAAATTTCATAGAAATCCATAAGACTACCTGGGTCTATTGTATTTTTTAAAAGAGCCAAAACTTGTCTATTTCTTTTTTTTTATATGATGGATTTTATACCTCCTCTTGGGCCAATATTGATAATTTTCACTTTCACAGTGAATCACCCATTTCATTAACATGTTCAATTCGTTGATATAAATGGATTGGTGCATTTACCTTTGCTTACAATTAAAATGGTGTTCACTGTTTCTGTAATTATATTGAATGTAGTTTTTTTTTTTTTTTTTTTTTTTTACTTTCTCATCTCTTTTTTTTCTCTCACAGACATGCCAGATTTTTGTCTACTCTTCTTTTTTTTTTTTCTGAAAGCTTTTGGTTTTAGTGGCCATTTCTTTTTTATCTTTTAAAAATTTCGTTTCTTTAAAAAGTTGACTATTGCCCATCTTTTGCTTTTTTTTTGTTTTCTGTCTTTGTAATAAAAAACATAGGGCTACAAAATTTCTTCTGAGTATTGCTTTAGTCTTACTTAATAGTTTTTTGTTCTAATGTACTTTTATGTGAGCAATGTGCTTTTTTCTCTGGGTGGCTTTCAGTATTTTCTTTTTGTATTTAATGTTCTTCATTTTTCTCTACAATATGTATAAATGTGGATCTTTTGTTCTCTCATTAGAATTTGGTTAGCATCTTCAATCTGAGGATTCATGTCTTTTTTTAATTGTGGAAAATTCTCTACCAGCATCCTACTGCTTTTCCAGTCTAGTTGGCAGAAATTTTCTAGTCCTTATTTTATGGACAGATAAACTTTTCCTGGATTCCAGGTTTAATTCCAACTTCTGTGTTACCACATACTGGTGGCCTCATTGCCTCTGTCAGGCAATGAGACATACTTCTGAGACCTCGGTAAGCTGTTTAGCTTCAGTTCTGGTTAGTGGCTCTAGTTTTGAGTTTCCTTTTCATTTCTGGCTCCTGTAGATTTTCTTTTTTTGCTTTTGAACATTTTCCCCCAGGAATTTCTGCATACTTCTAGTGGAGGGATTGACTTTTGGCATCTTCCTACTCTACCATAGTGACTAGAAATTCTCTACTTTATGTTAGTCTTTGTTTCAAGCCACTTCAATTCTTTTTCTGAATATGGAGAAAATCAGCTAATTAAAAGAAAGCCTCACACATATCCTCAACTAATCTTTCCCCGAAACAAGTACATCTCTTTTTAGAGATTTCTAAAAGCATTAATCATAATCAGAATAATGGAAAATGCATGAGTTTGAATTCTTGTTTTGTTGCATATTGTCTTTTTAATAGTTGTGTTGTTTAACTTGAAGTCTGATAAAGTGATGCCTCCCAGTTTGTTCTTTTTGCTTAAGCCTGCTTTGGCTATTTGGGGTCTTTTCTGGTTCCATACAAAGCATAGAATTATTTTTTCTAGATCTGTGAAAAATGACATTGGTATTTTAATGGGTATTGCATTGAATCTGTAAATCGCTTTGGGTAGTATAGACATTTTAACAATGTTGATTTTGCTGATCCATGAGCATGATATGTATTTCCATTTGTTTATATCCTCTGCAGTTTCATTTCTCAGTGTTTCATAGTTTTCCCTGTAGAGGTCTTTCATCTTCTTGGTTAAATATATTCCTAGGTATTTTGTTTTCTTTTTAGCTATTGTGAGTGGTATTGAGTTTTTGATTTGATTCTCAGTTTGACTGTTGTTGATGTATAGGAATGCTACTGATTTGTCAATACTCATTTTGTAACCTGAGACTTTGCTGACTTTATTTATCAATTCCAGGAATCTCTTAGCAGAATCTTTGGGGTTTTCTAGATATAAGATCATATCATCAGCAACGAGTGATAGTTTGACCTCTTCTCTCCCCATTTAGATACTCTTGATTTCCTTCTCTTGCCTGATTGCTCTGGCTAGGGATTCCAGCACTACGAAGAATAGAAGTGGTGACAGTGGGCAACCTTATCTGGTTCCAGTTCTAAGCAGGAATGCTTTCAATTTATCCCCCTGTTCAGTATGATGTTGGCTGTGGGTTTGTCATATATGGCTTTTATCATTTTAAGCCAGATTTCGTCTATGCCTATTTTGTTAAGTGTTCTTATTATAAAAGGGTGCTGAATTTTGTCAAATGCTTTTTCTGTGTTTATTGAGAGGATCATATGGTCTTTGTTTTTGTTTCTTTTTATGTGGTGAATCACATTTATAGATTTGTGTATACTGAACCATCCCTGCATATCTGGGATAAAGCCCACTTAGTTGTGGTGGATTATTTTTTTGATGAGCTGCTGACTTTGGTTTACTAGAATTTTACTAGAAGTTTTACAAATATATTCATCAGGGATATTTTTCTGCAGTTTTCTCTTTTTGTTGTTGTGTCCTTTTCTGGCTTTGGTATCATGGTGATATTGCCTTCATAGAATGAGTTGGAGAGGAGGAACACTTAAACCTTGTTGGTGGGGCTGCAAACTAGTACAACCTCTATGGAAAGTAGTATGCAGATATCTCAAAGAACTAAGAGTAGACCTACCATTTGATCCAGCAATCCCATTATTGAGTATTTACCAAAAGAAAAAAAAGTCATTTTATCAAATAGACACTTGCACTCGAATGTTCATTGCAGCACAATTCACAATTGCAAAGACGTGGAATCAACCCAAGTGCCCATCAGTACATGAGTGGATTAATAAAGTGTGGTATATGTAGTACATGGAGTTCTACTCAGCCATAGGAGAAAAGGTTGTAATAACCTGTATGGAACTGGAGACCATTCTTCTAAGCAAAGTATCTCAAGAATGGAAAAACAAACACCACGTGTACTCACTATTAAATTGGAACTAATTGATCAACACTCATGTGCATATATAGTAGTAAAACTCAACGGAAATCAAGCAGGTGGAAGGGAGGAGGAGGAGATGGGTAAATTCACACCTAATGGGTACCATGCACACTATCTGGGTGATGGACACACTTATAACTTTGACTCAAACTGTATAACAGCAATTCATGTAACCAAAACATTTGTACCACCATAATATTCTGAAACAAAAAAAGGAGGAATAAAACTATTTCCCTAATTGTTGTGAGGATTGGTGTCAATGTAAATGAAATACAAAGACTGATGAATAGTGTGTACTAAATAACTGATACCTACTATCTTCATTTCTGCCAGTGACTATGAGGAAAGAGACAAGCATGTTACAACTTCCTTGGGTCCCTAGATCTTGTGCCACTTAAAATTTGTTGATAAAAAGGGGATACACATAAGGAATAATGGTATATCTTTGGGCCCAAAAATATTTAACAAGATTTCCTTATGCTGTATTTTAAAGCAATTTAAAGGAACACCCAGATTCATTATGTCACACAGAATCATGGGCAGTTTCCATGAGCTGCCTTGGCTATGGAGAAACAGTAGTGTTTGTGGGAAGGGTAGAAGAAGAGATTTAAAGATCAGCTTAGAAAATTTACCATCCCTCATCCCTGACTCTGTCTCACTCTTTCTTACTGTTGTCTGAAGTCCTTCACTTTCCTCAGTAGCCCCTTTCACCTCAATCACCACTCACCCTGAGCTCACATTCATCTCTGCCCAGCTGGGGCATCAATTTCTGGACACACACACACACACACACACACACACACACACTGCTTTCAACTAAAGACACATGTACTGCAAGTGATTTTTATCTTATTTTAAATTTCAAAAAAGATATTTTATGAAAACAAAATGACAATTGAGAAGATATTTCGTTTTGTTCCTTTAAACATAAACCACTTAACAAACAGAACATGCCTGATCTGACGTTTTGGAAGAGTACATTTTATCTATTTTATCTTATAAGAAAAATATATGTAAATGTAAGAACATTTCTGTTGGCAGACAATTTTTTAAAAGCTATGCCTTTTGTTTTCTTTCTTTCATTTTTCCTAGTCTTCAAACCACCCATTAACTTGTTCCATTGATCGCATGCTAATTAGCCTGAAGATTGCATTAAAAGAGCAAATGCTGAATGTTTATGAGATCCTGAGTTTTATGTACAGCTCTATTCCATGGGTTGGAAAAATGGCCTTCACACTGTAAATGCTCAATCTAGTAAGACCCAAGAAAGCCAGCAACCACAGAGAGGGGCAGAATTCATAAAATTTATTTTCTTTAAAGTCTCTGATAGACTGCTTGATTCCGTGACCCAATATGGCAAGTTTCAAACATTAATTTCCCTATTCTCCCCTTCCCAAAGCAATGAGCTTCCCGATCAAGTAGAATTATTCAAGCAGAGAACAGATAGTGATCAGAGGAGTATACTATTATGCATGTGTAAAAATATTTCAAATTTGTCAAGCATTAAGCAAAGAAGTATTTAAGAAGAAGAGTATAACTTCACTGTGTTAGTTTGTCTACCCTGGTCCTTCTCAAGGCTAAGATTCAGTTTTTGAGACTTTAGCCTTTTTTTTTCTTAATATGGATAACTAAAAGTGTTTTCTATCCATAACGTCAGCCAACTTTATTTCCTAACTAGCTCATATGGCTCAAATATTAAAATATCAAAATATGCATATCAAGACCCAATAAAAATACTTGAAATTGTAGGAAAGAGATACTGGAAGTCCTTTGGGATATATAAATTAACAGGATGACTAAGTTTATTTTGTAACTTCCAATTTGGTTGGATGCCTGGACAAATTCATTTCCAATTAGGTATGAAGTGAAATACTGGGAAACCATTGTCCTCTTTCAGGTTTAATTATTTATAAATTTTCTTATTTTTTGTATATTAGGAGTAATAAGTAAGAAAAATATTTTCATGGGAGTGGAGATAATGCAATAATATAATAATAGTTAACATATATTAAGAGCTTACTGTTTGCAAAACATTCTTAAGGACTTTACAGATCTTACTTCATTTAATTTTTATAATGTCCCTGTGAGCTTATTAATTTTATCATCTCCATTTTATTGATTAGAAAACTAAAGCACAGAGAAGTGAAACAACACACCTAACTAAGGTCATTTAGAAAGGGTGCCATCAGGATTCCAACATAGGCAGTGTTGACCTAGAATCTGTGCTTTGCCCTCACTATCCCAGCCTATCTCCCACATAATTCAAACTAAAGAAGATTTGAGTTCAAATCCTGACTATGTCCAATATTAAAACAGTAACCCTGGAAGCCAGGTCTCAGTTTCATCATCTGTGAAATAAACACAATAATACCTATCTTACTAGGTTGCTGTGAAGATTAAATGAGATAATGCATATAAAGGAACATAGCAAAATTCTGGCACAAAGTAGATAGTAAACAAATGGCACATCCTTCTTCCTTTATTGCATTAGGGTTAAAGAAACTTATAAAAAAGACTTTCTTTCCCCCACATATGGCCTTTATAAAACCCAGTTAAAATAGTTAATAAAAAGACATCTTCCTCATTCTTCATATACTTTAAGATTATTGTAAAGAAAAAATGAATGAGTTAGCTAGGAGTGTAGCTAATTCTCTAACTATTCTTTCCTTTTCTTCACTTTCCTTTTTCTTGCTACTGCTTAATGGTGATTTTTTTAAACGATAGGATGGGATGGGATTCAAGCTGAGGGAGAAACAGCTAAATTTGTGGTTCTTTTTGGAATTTTAATTGTAAGTCCAAGTATGCTCCTTTGATTAAATTTTGTTATAAATTTTCTTGAAAAGATCTTTGTTTACTGACTCTTGAATGAGAAATTATATAATACAGATTCCACATCTTGTAAAAAGCTAAATCCCTAGTGGAAATTACTCCGAGAACCACCTATAAAGGATTTTGTGATGAAATTGGCATATCATGGAGGGATCCATTTCTTAGACGTCACTCGGATATGCTCCCCCAGCAATACCGGACTGTTCATTTAGATGAAGGATTCAGGCAACTCTGGTATCTAAATCTGAGTGCTGTGAGTAGAGGAAAGTACAATCATCTCAGCAAACTCAAAACCACATTCCTCCATCTGTTGAGGCCTTCAGAGTCAGGCTGTGGTAACGGGGCAAACAACAGATTGTTGAGAAATGTGCCATTCTCCTTCCACCACTGAACTTTAGAACAGTTTAGCCTGAAAATCTTTAACATATCATCCATTTGTCTAGTATTGGATGCGTGGAAAAAAGTCAGCATAGTGCTCTGTGGGTCCCAGGCTGCGGGTTTAGCAGGACACGTGCCTGGGTTCCCAGGCCACTTAAACCCACATAAGGGTAACCAAACCCCTTTTCCATTTCCCACCCATACACATGTCTGCAGAAGACAAAGACTAAACAAAATGTTCTTTTTTTATCCTAAATGAAAACAAATAGAAGAATGAGTGGGAGAAGGATCTGGTCAAATTTACCGTAAATGCCTCCAGAAAGAAGTTCTATTGCAGTAAATAAGAAATTCTTCGTTCCAGTTTTTGAAATGCCAGCACACCACAGTGAATATTTAACCTGTAAACTCTTCTCAATGTAAATGAAGTACTTACTGAGTGACTCCTCTCTGCCCCCTGCGGCAATAGGTGCTTTCAGTCAACTGGAGTGTGAGGCCTGTCCTTAAAGAGCTTGCAATTTTCCTTTTAGTTCCTTCATTTTAAATTTTATATTTGTCTTCTGAATAAACACATGGTAGAAGTCACACAAATGTTCATATCTGCTTCCTTTCAAAACCCTATTAAAATAATGATAAGGGAATAAAACAGGTATAAACCACAAGGACAAAGAGAGAGAAGGAGGAGGTAACAGGTGAGACACCAACAAATTTTTGGAAACTAGAAATTAGACAGAGGAGTAGTAACTGATTTAAAAGAAAGGTGCAGTTGAAAGTGTGTACAGAAGGGATACCAAAGAAAAGCAAGCGGAGTTTTCTCTGCAAAACCTAGCAAAGCCTCAGAAGATATCGGCACCAACTGCTGCAAAGGTCTCGGGGCTAAAAACAAGAGGATTAATTGAAAATTGGTATAGAAAGCAAATGCACAAGTCTTTATTCCTCCTGCAACATCAGTGAGTACTCCTCCTCTACTAGGGCAGAAGCCTGGAGATTTATTCCTTTGGAGACATTAAAACCAGATGGTTCTTGATTTAGGGAAGGAGGAGGGCAGGAGTGAGCTGCTGGGCTGATAAAGGGAATCTAGTGAAATCTTTATGCTGAATGGTGAGTCACATTGCTCCCAACTGGCCGCCTCCCAGAGTGCTGATTCTCAGGCATACGCTTCTCAGGCAGGAGTTGGGAGTGGTGATTGTGGTATAAGAGAGGAGAATCCTGATTTACCATAGTAGTGTTTAGAATTGATAAATTAAGGAATAGCAGTATATCATTTAGTGTCACAGAGTTGAGTACCATAAAATTTGCTGAAAGCATGAAATTAGTTGCTTCTGGGGAATGGAACTGGTTTTAGTAACAGTGAGGCCAGATTTATTTATTTTTAATAGCTTTTTAGTGCTTTTAGAATTTTTCAACCATGTGCCTGCATGAACTAAAAAAAAAAATTATAAAAAACCATTTTATGTAATTTTTGCTATATCTGTTAGGATAGGCTAGGTTATGCCACAGTAACAAACAACTCTAAAATTTTAATAGCATAAAGTAAGAAAAGTTTATTTCTTACATATGCCCCATGTCCTAACATGAGTCATCAGAGGCCTCAGATTTCAAAACTTCCACAGTTGCTCAGGAACCCAGGAATAGAAGGTTTGTGTCAACTGCACTTTGCAGTAATCATTGCAGCTGTGGAAAGGAAACTCTATAGGTTTCTAGCTGGTGATTAAGTTCTCTGATCACACTTCACTTCTGCTCACAACTGATTGGTCACAACTACTCACAAGGCTCCCCCAAACCACAAGAATGCCAGGAAGTTCAAGTTCCATCTACACAAAAGCTGAGGAGAACCAAATGTTAGGGAGCAGAATATATATCACGTGTGTTTTTTCCATTTTGCTTCAGTCTTTTTTCCCCTTCTCTTTTTAATGTTCTACCCCCAGCCCCAGTCCTAGTAATTGGTGTTAATCCAGAGACTGTCTTTCTATTCTTTATGCTTTTATATTAATAATAATGCAGCCATTTTTTATATATGTTGTCCTGCACCTTGCTTTTCCAACTTAGCAATATACTGTGGTTATTCTTTAAGATCAAAATATTTTTATCTAATTAATTGCTGTATAATATAGCATGAATGAAATATAATTTATTTAATAGACTTCCTACTGATGGACATTTAGGATGTTTGTGGACTTTTCCCACAGTAAACAGAACAATGAACATTCTTATACTGACATCTTTTCCTATTAGAACTTTATCCTTTAAGATGATTCATGTAATCTGTGAATCTGTGTAATCTTTTTTCCCCTTCTTTCTAAACTGATGGGTTACCAATTTAATTAAGCAGATATGACAAACGTACTTGAAATGACTGGAGAGAATACGTAAACAAGAGAGAATATGTAAACAAGAGAAAAATTAAATGTTAAGGCAGTAAGAGAAATTTTCAAGAGGAAGACAGCTCTTGAACCATAAGTAAGTCAAAGAACATTCCAGAGGAGGAGAACAACACAAACAACCTCCCAGAGGCAGGGATGCTGCTGCCAAATTTGCTGAACAGCAAGATATGCTTGCTTGAAGTGGAAAACACATGCAGGACCATGGGGAGAAATAGTTTTGGAATAGTACAGTGGGAGAGGATTGTACTAAATTAATGATAAGGGAGAGAAATTTAGATCTGAAATGGGAGGGAATAGTCAGCTAGTATAGATTTCCCCACAGAAAAGAAACATGGAAGAAAAGTTTAAAAGAAAAGCATTTGGCAGAAGTTTACAGGTTGATTGAGTGGAGAAGTGCTAAGATGTTACAATAACAAAGGCAGGGGGTTTTACATGTCCCAATGTTCCCTTGCATTTAGTGAACACAATCTTGCTAACGGAAAGAATATAGTAACAGAGTTAAGCTGCAGTTTTTGTTTGTTTTAAAATCCTTGAAAACTTATCAGAATGGCAAGCAACAAAAGCACAGAAATACTAGGAAAATAGAAGCTGTAAGTAAAGATTAAATTAAAACATGAGATGCTGAATTAAGAAGAAAGCTACTTTAGACAGCAAAAGGCAACAAATAAAATAATTTGGCGAGGACACTATCTGTATAAACACAGCTATCAGCAAACGGAGGAGCTCAAAGTAAAACTACCTCCTAAAATGAATAATATAAAATGCAGCTACTATATCAAGGAAAGCTATAACATAGGTTAAACTTTTGGAATATTTTTGACCCATGAATACAATGCTACTATAATTTTTTCATAATTTGGATGGTTTACATTTTATTATTTACATATCTTTTGTGGACTTTGTTTTAGACTATGAGGAAAACAGAAACAGTAACTTTAGAATGTGGAGTGAGACAAGAAAAAATAATACATGATCATCATGTAAGCTAACGGGAGAAAGTAGAAAGGCCGTTTGTCACCAACATAATTGGTTCTTTCCTAAAAGATGGGATTCTTTCCTATTTGGTGTCGTGAAGCCAATATACAAAACTGAGAGCGAGAGGTAAGCAGGTCAAGCTTTATTCTGTTGGCCAAGGAATGGAGAAGCGGGAGTGGAGCTGGCAAATCAGCTTTTCCTCACGTGAGAGGTAAGGGAGTTAGAATATAGGATTTTTTTTAATGAAGGGGTTTAGCATTAATAGCAGACTGCCTCCTCTTTGTCCTTTTATGGTCTCTTATGGTCATGGCGATGGTGATTGTCAGTTGTCATTGTGATGGCCGGAGTGTCATTCAGTATGGAAATTAGATTATAATGAAATTAGAGGTTCTTCAGAGGTCAAGTGAGCTGCCATCTTGGATCCCATCAGTTTTAACCAGTTTAGTCAGGAGGGGAACATTTGACCACAGGCATATGGGTGTCCTGTTCCTTAAAGAAAAGCAGAGTTGAGGTGGGGTGGGAGTAGGAACTCAGCTACTTACACTGGGTAACAAGTTTATACACAGAATTTGTTTGTAGAGATGTATATTACATGTAAATAGACACAACCCCCTTCTATGCCAATAAAACAGCCAAGTCACTGATAGGCCAATAAAAGTTGAACAAATTTAAAAACCAAACAAAAAATATATTTCATTTTTTTTGATACTGCAATGTACCTAATGACTTTCCGGAATTTATTTCAGTTTTCTCCATCTCTTTTCTGCAAAAATGCAGAAGGAACCATTTTGGCCCTCAATTTTTCATTTTTCACTGAACTTTCAATTAAAATTTCCCTGAATGAATAATTAGTTTTAATGGGTAATCCTAAAGGGCTTTCTTAGAATATTTCATTGCATTTATTTTCCTAGGAAAGGATAATGTTCATGACGACTCCTTCTGACTTTTTTTCTCCAGACTGGTTTTGTCTACCTGCCCTGGCTCAAGGTTCCTTTTATACATGCTGTTGGATATTAGCTATGTGTATTCAGTATAGCAGTTTAACTCTTTTTTCTCAGACCCCACATCCTTTGAGTCATACCCTCCCTCAGCATGTAGCATTCACACTCTTGTCCTAGTGCATCTTTTCGAATCAGTGTCAGATGTGCAAGACTTAGTAAATGTCATACGGGGCAGACCTGTCATCTAATCAACTCACAAACCTGTTTCTGACAGCAGCACCAAAGGGCATTTTGTGAAGAGTCATGGTTTCCTCCATGGTACCAACGTCAAAAGGTTAGAAATTTAACCTCCGAAACAAAGTGGCCCCAATTAATTTGGTTTTTAATGTTATTCCCTATAATTAGAGTATCCCTGGCTTTATATAAGCTATGTAAGCATCGAAACTGCAAATATAAAAGGATAAAACAGAAAGGAATTAATTTCCTTTCACATCCCATTCTCTGTTCAGCATTCCAGAGTTAAAGTGCATCAATGTTTTGTATAGTTAATGTCAGTTAGGAACTAGGGCAGTTCAAGGAACGATTATACTGTGGTGAAATGTCTGGGATGGGCAAGAGCTTGTTTTCTAAAACAGTTTCCTACCTCCTAGGAAGTACCTCCTAGTTGGTACTTCTGAAACTATTTGTAGTAAAGGACTAACTTTTTCCCCTTATCTCTAGAATATCTTTGTAAAGCACAATGAAAACTAATAACAAAAATGAAAATAAAAGCATACAAATTACAAATTCCCTGAATTTAGTATTAGATTTAATAAACATAAAATTACTCTGTCAAGTTGCTGTAAAAGCTTATAAATGTTCATCTCAAGTTCTGTATTTAATCTTATCCGAGACAGCAGCAAAGAGCTTAGGACAGGCACCGAATGGTGGTGGGCCACACTTTGAGGAGGACGGTCATTGACATTATTGCCTGTCAGTATTTTCAATTTCTCAGAAAAGAGATTTTCGGTGTTGTGGAGCAGAATATTATCAATAGAACAAAATTAATAAAAAATAAAAGAAATGTACGGTGTCTTAGTTCATTTTCTATTGCTTATAACAGAATACCTGAAACTGGGCAATTTATAAAGAAAAGAACTTTATGCTACAATTCTGGAATCTGGGAAGCTCAAGGGCATGGTTCCAAATCTGGCGGGAATCTTTTTCCTGGTGGAAACTCTCTGCAGAGTCCCAAGGCAGTACAGGGCATCATATGGTGAGGGGATGAGCCTGCTAACAACGTTGCTCAGGTCTCTGTTCCTCTTCTTGTAAAGCTACCAGTTCCACTCCCATGATAATTCATTAGTCCATTACTTCACTAATCTATGAATGGATTAATCTTTTTATGATGGCAGAGCTCTCATGATCCAATCACCTCTTAAAGGCCCCACCTTTTACTACTATCACATGAATTTTGGGGCACAAAAACAATAGCAAATGGCATATACTTGGCTATAAAACATGCACACTTCTCAAACCACCAAGATGGGCTGCGTAAGTGAGTGCTGCAATGACATGGCTCATGTGGTATGTGAAGACTGAACAAAAGCCAACTGTAAACTCACCAAAAACTATAATATATGCTTTGGAACATGATTCTGTAAGTGTCTTATTCCCATAAAGAGATGAATAAAATTGTAGCCACCCGAACTACTTTCTGTATTTTTCAGAAGAAAGTCCCTGATAAGCCAGCTTGGGGGAGAAGGTGAGACCGTAAGAAACCAAAGGAGGACAGACTGTTCTGTGTAGTATCATGTAATCATTGGTTGAGTCCATGGACTTTGAATATGAATCCAAGCTCTGCCACATACTAGATCTTTGAACCTAAAAATGTAACTTCTCTAAGAATCAGTTTCCTGGTATAGAAAAAGAGCTGATAATATTAGTGTCTGCCTAATAGGATTGCTTTTAGGATAATTAAAAGTATGGTGCTCAGTACATATTAGTTAGTATTATTAATAATAAATTATTAAATGTGTCAGCAATATTAATACGAACTCTAAGGCTGTATACAAGGAGCAGGTGTACATTTAAGTACATTTACCTTGTATTACATATGACATTTCCCAAAATTGTACACAGAAAATTAATTCTGCACCATAGAAAGAGGGTTCCATAGCCTAATAAATTTATGAAACCTTGTAAGTTTTGAGATTCACAAGACACATTATTATATCAAGGTCTCTGGGAAGTCATGTGTAAATAATCCTGTGCACTTTTACTTAACACATTTCTTCCTAAACCTATTTTGATCACACAATGTTTTTTTAGAAAAGCATAATAGCTAATAAGAATTGCATGTTTATTGTGTATCAGGTCCTAATAGAATATTAGCTTAGTTAATACTCACAGAAACTCTTTGAATTAGATACACTTGGTATACTCATTTTACCAGGAGATTAAGCAACTTGTTCAAGGTTACACAATCCAGAGTGGAAGGTTAGGATTCAGAACCAATCATTTAATCTCTGGCCACCATATGCTTAAGTGGTTTACTACTGCTGCAGTTCACGCATCTATTGTCTTCCTGGGATCTAGCATTCTACAGAAGATACACTAGAAAATGCTGATTTTGAATAACCTTTTGTTCAGGTTAGTAACTCAGGTGATTTGTACACACCACATTGTTCACACATTCATTTTTTCTCTTACACTATGCCATTCATTCTTTTTTTCCTTTCTAAAATTCTATACCTTATCTAAAACCCTGGTCAAATCTTTTCCATGGAGTCTTCCCTATAGTTCTAGTCATGGTGGTCTCACTTTCTCTGAATTCTTGGACACTAGTATGTGTTTCATTGAATTCACAACTCATTATTGGACAGATGTTCCTACTGAACTCTGGATATGTCACTAATGTGAATCTTGTCTTCTTAACTACCATGCAGATTATTGAAAATGGGAACTATTTTATGCTTAAAAATTCCAAGAACATAAAAATGCATGTTGATTGAAATTTTTTTACTTAACATCTGAAGATGTTTCAAATTTACTTTGTATATGTCCCAAGTTGACAACAGAAAGAAAAGAATTCTATCTGCAGTCCTAATAATGACCTTGCAAAATGGAAAGGATAACATTTGCTCTTTTATGTAAGTGAATGATTCACAGTTTAATTAAAAATTACATTTTTGGAGTTGTAGACGCCATAGACTAGGGTGATCTATATCCCGGGTGGAGTGGGGAAGACCTGGTGGCAAATTAAAACTTTTTCAAAATTGAATCATGTGGATTAAAAAGTTTTTGCAGGGTCATCTTGTTCTGTTCTTCCCCACTTAGAGATATGCCATTTATAAACTACAGAGACATTATAATCCATAATTTTGTAGGATTGTCTATGGTTCAAACAGGTGAAATCTTTTTTAGGATAGGAAACGCTCAAGATTTTCTCTCAAAATATCTGTTTGCTGTTATTCAAATATTGCCTGAGAAATGTCAGCATATAGCAGTGGAATTTATATAAAAGTACTTTAAAATATGCTATTAAATTAAAAAAATACTATAAAGTAAAAAACTTAAAGCAATGGAAACCATTCTAAAAGGCAGAGCATAGAACTGTTTAGTAAAAATCATTCTATAAATAAGTGGAACTAGGACAAACTGGAAAACCCAATTAGTGAATTGCTCTGAACTCTTGAAAATGGGGTTTACCATGTGTATGGACTGAATGTGTGTATACCTCACCAAATTCATATGTTGAAATTCTAACCTCCAAAGTGATGATATTATGAGGTGGGGCCTGCAGGGAGGAATTAGACCATGAGGATAGTGTCATCATGAGTGGAATTTGTCCTTATAAGAAGAAACAAGAGTTTGCTCTTACTCTCTGCTCTCTGCCTCGTGAGGATACTGTGAGAAGGCGCCATTGGCAAACCAGAAGGAGTGCCCTTACCAGACATCAAATCTGCCAGCACCTTGATCTTGGGCTTCTCAACTTTCAGAACTGTGAGAAATAAATGTTTGCTGTTTAACCACCTAGTTTATGGTAATTTTTTATATCAGCCTGAACTGAATAAGACATCATGAAAATTCACTCTTGGGGTTACATTTGCCACGACCTGACTCTTCAGTATGCTCCCAAGGCAAAGCCCTCACTGGTTTTGAGAAGCGTATGCTCGTCCGTGGAGCAGAAGGCCATGCACACTTCTTATCTCATACTCCAGAAAAGTGTTCCCTGTGCTTCCCAGCTGTCATACGACCTGCTTAGCTTCAACTTCCATCTGGCAGAGCTGGTCACAGTATTTAACTCAGTTGCAGTCCAAACATATTTTTCACATTGCTGAGTTTGACTTTGATGTGTGCAGGGTTTGCATTTATACTCCCAGCGCCAGATGCTGTAAGAGGTGGAGATAGACTTTGCCTACTGCCTAATCAGCCTCACAGTTAGTCAGCAGAGAGTTATAAAACACAGGATGATAGCAACATGATCAGTGCTGAGACAGCGCACACAGGTGCTATGGGAGCTGTCAGGGAAGGGCCAGATAATACCACAACAAGAATTAGCCTTTGAGGTGGAGAAGAGCAGGTAGAGATGGGTAGGATATCCTGGTAAGTGGGAACAGCCTTGCTCAGGTGCTAGAACATGAAGTGTGAGCTTGAGGAAAGAGGAAGGTAAAGATGGGTGGGTAGATGGCTGGGAGTAGTAATCAGAAGATAAAGTTGCAAATGTAGGTCAGGTCCTATTTTTATGTTTTACCATTTGTCTTCCTCTATGTTTTCATTAGTATTCACTCTGTGTTTCCCATCAAGTAATGCAATGCCTGGAAAAGAGAGAGAGATTTCTACTTCCTCTGCTTTTTCCTATCAGTCATGTTAAACTCAAATAACTTGCAGGGTACAAATAAATCTCTATGTAACAGTTCTTTTTTCCCAACAATAAATTTTAAGATATGAAGATTTTGTTACTGTTTAAACAATATTTTTAGTTTTTTTAAAAAATAAACTTTATTGTGTATATTTAAGGTATACAATATGATGTTATGTGATAAAATACATAGAGGTAGTAAAAAAATTACTATAGTGAAGCAAATTAACACATCCAGTATCTCACACAGTTGCCGTTTTTTTTTTTTGTGATAAGAGTGGTAAAATTTGCTCATTTAGCAGGAATCTCAAATACAGTACAATTTTATTACCTATAATTTTCTTGTACATTAGGTCTCTAGACTTGTTCATCCCATGTATCTTCTACTTTGTATCCTCTGACCAACATCTTCTCATGTCTTACCCCTGCCCTGTAATCACTGTTTTGTTCTCTATCTTTGCAAATAACTTTTTATATAAGTAATTAAAAATATTTTGCTGATAACATAACATGTAAATATGTATTTATTTTTGTCATTTTAAATTTTGAACACTTTTTAAATCATCAGGGCAGGGAATATTTATAATTTTAGAATTTTTTGTTACCCATCTCCATCAGCATATCTGTTATAAAATTTATCACAATTTAGACTCAATAAATAAATTCTTTTCTTTGGCTATTTAATTAAGATGGCTTAAAGAGACATGGTGTAATGTGTATATATATATATATTTTTCATAAATATAGTAGGTAAATCACATTTTGATAAATCACAAGATATTGTAAAAGCATAATGGCAACAAGAGTATATAACAGGTCCATACTTTGACTCCTTTTGTAATGTGGGTGCTGCTCTTCGTTTGGCTTTTTTGTAAATCTAGATTTTATCTCTCAGTTACAATTGATAGAAGGTGTACATCCCCCTTTAAAAAGAATCCAAGAAATTTCTCATGACCAAATTCATATTACTTTATAACTTTTAGAAAAAAAATCAAAGCCTTAAAAAAACTAAGGCTGTCAATGCCATGTAAATTAATTTCACATTATTTAAAATAAATGTAATGGAAATTATTGCTTAGATGTAGTTTTACTGATTTTTTTAAAGAGATGCAATTCACAAAAGACCTAACCATGTCAACTCTAATGAAAAGATTTATTAAATAAGTGGGGTTATAAAAGTGTAGTGAGCAGTATTTTAGCCAAAAAGATTGGATATATTAAAAATTTCAAGAATTAAAGGACAAGAGAATCTGATTTGTCCAGATATTAACTCTCAGCATGTCAGAGTTAGTAGCCTGTATTTAATCCAAAGTTCTTGTTTTTAATATAAGTAAGATTTCCAGCACTTCTAGTGGGGAGCATGTGATTGCCAATGTAAACTCATGCCCACTGTTGAGACGAGAGCCAGGCAAGATGAAAGAATTGAGAAGAAGTGTGAACTCCTTCAACTCAACCTAATAGCTGACTAAATCTGAGGTTTAATTAGCACATGTATTTATACTACCTTTTCACAAAATGTTAGCTGGAAATCTGTAGCTAAAACCTGTAAGTATTCTTCTTGCAAATCCATCTGGAGATTGTGAAATATAACTTACTGACTTTTTTACATGAACATTTCTTCTTGTTCTCCTGCTTCCTGGGAAATATAAACTTTTAAGCATGGTTGCTGGCACTCTCATCGCCAGCCACCTCTCCCCTTCTGAAACTGATGCCCTATTGTAGTATTTCTTAAAACCTCACAAATTGAAAAGATGAAAAAAATCACCCATCTTAATACATTTGCTAGCTGTAAGCCTGATCTCAAAAAAAAAAAAAAAGTCATTTATGTGCTAGATGACATGTGGAAAAGATTTTAAAAGTAACTTTTATCTGTACTGAATCTAAAGAAAAAATGTTTCTCAAGTACATTAGAAATACAGCATATTAAAAAAGCAACTTTATTTTTGTCTATGGTTTTCTTTTCACCTACATCTTATTGCTATCAAATTTATTTCCTGAACCTTTCTAGGCTCTTTGGAGACTAACTGCTTAAATGACCCATTTGGTTCCTGGCTCTCACTGAACACGCTTTGTGGGAGGTGGGAGTCTTCCTGGCAAGAAAGTTTTAAATTACAGATTTAGTTTCTTTGATGAATATATAAATATTCTCATTTTAAATTTCTTCTTGTATAAAGTTTGGTAGTTGTTTTTCTATTTATCTATTTCATCTAAATGGTCATATTTATTGGCATGAAATCATTCATAATATCTCTTAAAATCTTTTTAATGTCGGCAAGATATTTGTTGATGCGCCCCCTTCCTTTTTATTTATGATATTGACTGTTGTATTCTGTCTTATCTCCTTTCTTTGAACAGTCTTAGTGGTTTATCAATTTTAGGAGTCTATAGAAGAGCTAATCTTTGTTTTTGTTGATTTTTCTCTAGTGTATTTTGGTAACCATTTTATTAATTTCTGCTATTACCTTTTTATTTCCTGCCTTCTTTTCTACTTTCTTTAGGTTTAGTTTCTGTTCTTGCTTTTAACTTTTTGAGATGCGTAGTAGAAATTGATTTTTTGACTTTTTTTCTTTTTCAAATATATGCATGTAAGGATATAAATTTCCCTCTAAGCAAAGCTTTAGCTGCAGCTCACAAGTTTTGGTATGTTGTATTTGCATTATCTTTGAGTTCTAAGTGTTTTGTAATTTCCACTGTGATGTATTCTTTGACCAATGTTTTACTTAGAAATGTATTGCCTATTGAATCAAAGTTTAAGTTTCATATTTTCCCTTATTAGCTTTTTAGTTATATATAATTTTGGTTGTTAACTCAGAGTTAAAACATGTTTCCTGTCATTTCTAGAGTCTAATATAAATGATTATTTTTACCAGATTCTATATAACATTAAAATCTTAGAACTCCATGTACAGCCCGCCACCTTTTAAGCTATTGCTGGTTTTTTTTGTTGTCTGTTTTAATTCCACATTTAGTTTAAAGCCCATACATTAAGACTATTATTTTCCATTGTTGACTAATATTGATTTAGATATTTATTTTTTTCCTTAATTGCCATATTTCTGGTGTAAATTATTTTTCGTTTGCCCGCAGAGCTCTCTTTCATTTTTTTGGTTTTTTTTGTTTTGTCATACATAATATTTGAAGGATATATTTTCAAATGTGTAGAATTTAAAGTTAATTATTTTCTTTCAGCCCTTGGAAATAATGATTCCATTATTTTCTGGCTTCTATCATTTTGACCAGGAGTAAATTTTTAGTCTTATTTTTGCTCTTTTAGGGCAATGTTTTTTCTTTGTTTGTTTGTTTATATTTAAAAAAACTATATGGCTGCTTTTAAGATTTTTTTTCAGCAGTGTTACTGTGATGTGCCTGGACATTGTTTTCTTTGTGATCTGTTTTGAGTTTGTGGAGTATTTCATGCTGTTACTTAGTGATTTTCATCACTTTTGGAAAATAAGTTATTTCTTCAAATATTACTTTTGCCCTACTAATTCTTTCCTCTCCTTCTGAAATTCCATTCCATATAGTAAGCGTTTTCACCCTGTACCATGTATATCTGTATTTTCTGTCCTCCTTTTCTCTCCATACGTCAATTTGCGTAGTTTCTACTGAACTTAACTATCTTCCATTTCTTCTTAGCTCAATCCAACCTGCTTAAACCCATCAGTTAAGTTACTTTTGTTGTAATTTGTCATTGATTTGGAGAATTTCTATTAGTTTTTTTCATAGTTCCAATTGAATGGCAAACTTCTCTGTCTTGTCATTTACTCTCCAACAAATTAATCACAGTTGTTTTCAAGTCAATGTTGGATAATCTAATATATAATTCATTTTTGGTTCTATTTCTATCATTCATCTTCTTACTTGGCCCCATGTTTAGGTATTTCTGGTAATTTTTTATTTAATACCTGATTTTTATGTGTGTGTGTGTGTGTGTGTGTGTGTGTGTGTGTGTGTGTGTGTGAAAAAATAATAGAAGCTCCAGAAACTATTATCCTGAGAGGACTGATTTCAGTTTCTGTCATATAGAATAATGGAAGATCATCTTTGTGCAAAGATGGAACCAATTCAAGTCTGGGTTTAAGTCTTTTTAAGGTCTCATGTATTTACAGTAGTCTTAAGTATTGCAGGATTAAGATGTAGTCATTCACATATTGAAACAAAAATCGTGGAGAGTTTACCAGGATCCTACACACCATTCGGGACCAGAGAGATGCTGCTAGAGGAAAAGAGCCACTGGAGTCAGGCGTTGTTATTCTCACCGCTTCAGAATTTTTTATTTCAAATTCTCCTGCCTTGGCAGCCTTGAGCTCCCATTTTTGTCTCCTCAGCATTGAGATACTGTGTTTCCCCTCTCAGTTTTTTTGTCATTTTATTTAACACAAAATATCTTATGGGAAAAACAGGTTAGAATTTTAGAGTCACTTCTCTGCGTTGTCCTTCAAGTGCTGGTGGCCTTGGCATCTCCAAACATATATATTTTGTTGATGCCTCCAAACATATATTTTTATACTTAATGCATCTTCTCTAGTTGTTTTTATGGAAGTGGGTTAGTGTGCCACAAGCTGGTTTATCACAGACAGAAGTTCTATCTGAAACTGATTTTAAGTTACTCTTCTCTTGACTGTCCCTCTTCCACCCCATCAGCCCCAGCTGACTCTCCTACTGGCTGTGGACATGCTTCATGGTATTTCTCATCCTGCTTCCCCTCCCCTATTTTGCAAACTGACATCAAAAATATGGGGGGAGGGGAGATAAAGGGTACACGAAAATTTTTACTTGATATCGTTAGTGTAATGAGATGATTTTATTCTCTGTAAATCTAGTAGGCATTTAAAACTGATTCTTTCTCTTGTGGCATTTTGAAAGGTTTTCCTGAGGACTCACTGAAAATGTTTACCTGCTGTTCTCGGCTCTTAGCCAGTGCATTTTCCTTCAACTGACCACTCTACCCTCATCCTTTGGTTTTCTGGTGGTTTCTTGTATGGTCTCTTTCTGTTTGGATCCCTTTGCCTTTCCAGGCATTCATCTTTGACAGAACTCACAGTGGCTTCATATTGGCTATTTCTTCCTTATATTCCACATTTGTTCATGAGAGATACTCAGAATCCTTGCTTCTGCTGTCAGTGAAGATGTAAATGGTTTTTCATATATTCTACTCTTTCTGACATACTGCCTTGGCTGATAGTGATTTGCTTTTAGACTCTTAGAGTTGTTTTTACCTGTCACACAGCAATCCATTGCGATCCCCCCAGATTCCAGGAAACATATACCAAACCCCCTGAATGGTCTCGTTGAAGTCTCTCTACCTAGGGGGAAAAAGCAGACCTCACACCTCTCACTGATTCATGGCATAATACCTCTCTCAAAAGAAACTTCTATCTCAAAAGACAAAAACAAAAATTAAAAACTCTCTTAAACTCCATCTCTTAAACATTTTTTTTTACCCTTGCCTTAATTTTCGGGGGCTGTCATGACAAAGTACCACAAACTGGGTGACTTAAGACAACATAAATTCATTGTCTCACAGTTCTGGAGGACAGAAGCCCCCAATTCAAGGCGTTTGCAAGGCCACACACCCTCTGAAACCTGTAGGGAGTTCTTCCCTTGCCATTTCCCAGCTTCTGGTAGACCTTGGCTTGTAGAGGCATTTTTCCAATCCTCTGTCCTCACAGATGTATCTGATTTAGCTGATATTAAAACACCTACTTTGAATTCCTACAAGTTGGTTGATTTCATAACCCATTTTAATATCTTTTGTCTATGGACCTCAGTTGAACCTTCCAAGTGAGTACTCTGTTAGAGTTGAATATAAATTCTGTTTTTAGTTGTAAAAATACTATTAATGAACAGTATTGGTTAATATGGGCTTAGGCAAGATATGAACAATCTAAACATTATAAAAAATTTCAGGTGATATCTGTGGATTTTTTAAAAAAGTTAACTTTATACTTAAAAATTTTTAGTAATTTCAGTTTTCTGATATTGTATGAATTGGTAATTGTAAAGATAAGATGACCTTCAGCTGAGTCAACTCAAGAAATTTTAATTGGTTAGAACTGGTAGACACAACAAAACAAAAAGAAAATAAAACAAAATTACCCAAGTCCTTAAATGTAATAAGATTTCCATAGATACTGAAGTTTACCTATATCTTAAATAAATCTTGTTGATGCATTAGTGATCAACATAATCATATAATTTCTCCAATGAATGGAGCTTTCTGGGTAACTTTAAATACAATAATCATCACACAGCAAAAATTTAAGCATTTCAAGAGACATTGATAAAAAAAAATCACAAAATATGTAGGGGAAAAACGGTAAAAGGCATTTAGGAAAAAATTCTGAATTTGCAAACCGTACTTCTGTGGCCAGTGAGAAAGATAAGACTTTTCAGTGTTTATTTGGCAAAAGTTGGAAAGGAAATGAGAAACTAATTATTAACCAATATGGTTAATTCAGTTTGAAGGAAGAATGACTTGCCATGCTGCCATTTGCAGAAGAGTTCTGAAATAATGAAGGCATCAAATACTTAGAGATAATTTAAACATTTAAATAGTTTTAGGAAGCTTATAATGAAAAAAGTATATTCATACCCAACCATTTTTTCATTCCACTCCATTTCCAAGAAACAGCTACTTTTGATTCTTTCAGCTGGTTCTTCAAGAAATTCCCCTCATAATTCTAAATAATGTACAGTCATGCGTCACTTAACAATGGGCATACATTCTCATGAATACATCGTTAGATGATTTTGTCCTTGTGCAAACATCATAGAGTGTAATTACTCAATCCTAGATGGTATACTGTGCTGCACATCTAGGCTACATGGGATAGCCTATTGCTCCTAGGCTACAAACTTGTAAACATGTTACTGTACTAAATTGGCAATTGTAACATAATAGTAAGTATTTGTGTATCTAAACATTAAAAATGGTACATTAAAAATACAGTATTATAACCTTATGGGACTACGTTTCCTCATTGACCTAAATGTCCTTATGTGGCATATGACTATATGTATAGTACTTTTTTCTGATTCAGCACTTTTAAACAGGGTCTATTGATTTTGCATTGTCATATATAAGGATTTTAACTCTGTTGTATCTCACTTGTTCCAGTATAGTTATAGCATAAATTTTGATTAAGTATTTTCGTTATTATTATGATAGTAAATATTGTTAACTGCTCAGCCCATTAATGTACATGATTGTGTTCCCTTTCTTTTACTGCTGTTCGCATTTTCTGGAGATAATAATTGTCTCAGTTCTTTCATTTGCTTAGTTTTCTTTGAACCTAAGACCAAGTCTCCCCACATCATCTAATTGCTCTGTAGATTACTTCTCTTTATAAATTCCTATATGGTAAAACTGGCCAGATGATCTGCAACTTCCATTTCTTTGTTCCTGCAGACTTCCTTTGTGGTGCTCTCTCTATTTCTCCTCCAATCTAGACTTGGTTTGCAGGATGACAGCTGTCATCCTCGGACTTTTCTTTGTAGATGTTCCAGGAATTCTTTGTGCCTTGCCCCATGTTAGATTCTCATTTGCTACACCACGTCTTTTTCTTGCTTTTCTGCCCCGCTCATTCTGGTGAAGCACATTCTCCAATAGCTTCCTGAAAAGTGGGCACAGGAAATAAGTAGTTAAAACCACGAATGTCTGAAATTGTCTCCATTCTATCCTCACACTGTATTGATATTGATAGCTTAGTGAAGCATAAACTTCAAAGTAGAAAATATTTTTCCTGAGAATTATGCAGGTGTCACTCTACTATTTTCTGGTTTCCAATGTTGCTGTTGAGAAGTCCAGTGGCACTCATAGTCTCTATTTTGTGTGACCTATTTTTTTTCTGGAAGCTCTTAGGATCTTCTTTGTTCCCCTAAAAAATTCATGGTAAGGGGGCTTAGAATGGATATTTAAAAATCTTCATTGTCCTGAATGTTTTTGATTAGGAACCTTGTGCTTTTCAGTTTTGCAAAACTTTCTTGTATCATTTTTTCATTTGTTCTGGAATCCTAATATATTTTGACATCTTAGATTCTTTAATGTTATTATCTTCTTTCTCTTTGTCTTTTTGTTTTATTTTTAGAAATATTTATTTTATCTTACAATTTATGTTCAGCATTTTTATTGTTGTGATTATATTTTTAATTTCTAAGAGCTCTTTTTTAGTTTTTAAATTTCCCTTAAAAATAACATCCTGTTGTTATTTCATGAATAGAATACACTCTCTTATCCCTGAGGGCGGATGATATAGTTTTTTTTTTCTTTTTTAAATCCATTTCACCATGACATCTGTTGGAGTTGGATATGATCTTTTCTGGCAGGATATGAGGTCTCTGCTCGGAAAGTACACTAGTCCTTTTAAATCTCCCAATGAAGCTATAAACTTCTCAATAGACACTACAGTATTTGGCAACTCTGATTTTAAAAAGTGGAGTGGATAGCAAAAATAGGAATTTGGAGTAACAGAGGTCCTGAGTAATGCATGTACAGAAAGTATTTTATGTAAGACAATGGTTTGTAGGGTAAATAATATTTCCGAGAAGTGAGACACATGCCTTTCTTTTACAGATCTACCGGTGAATTTCCATCTAAGCTACCCCAATATAAACTATATTGATATAAGTCCAAATCATTACTAGATAAGTGAAAGTATTTCTATATATTAAAACTGATTAATCCTTCCAGTTTCCAAATCATCTTATGATAATTTCTGTTAAAAGCACTTTCATTTTAATCATGCAAATTCAAAACCTGCCTCCTCTCTTACCTCCTCTACTTTTGCAATAGCACTTACCCTTATCTTCTCTTTGTACATCTCATGAGTAGCACTTTGGTCCAACTTTTATTTCACCAGTCAGGGATAATACAATAGCCTCTGAAATAATCTTCACACTTTCAGAGTCTTCTCCAGTACATCTTGAAACACTCCTGACAAATTTAACAAATTTAGCTTCATCAAGTGTAACTCTGATCATATAATAATGTTTTGCAAAGAAAAAATCCTTTCATAGGCTACCCTTTGTCTACCCAATTAAGTACAAATTAAACGTACTTACCATATACAAACTAAGTACAAACTAAGCCCACTACGTAAAGATATCCACATCTTCCTATTTGTCCTCTGCTATTTTTCCTAATACATTCTATACTTCATTAAATAAAATTATATGCTATTTTCTTGCAAATTCGTATGACTACAGAACCCAGGCAGGGTGGGTTTTTAGTGAAGCAGATCTATACATTTTGTTTAAACAACTTTATTGACGTATAATTGACATACAGTGAACTGTACATATTTAAAGCATACAATGTGAAAAGTTTTGACATATGCATATACTTGTAAAACCATCAAGATAATGAACATACCTATCACACCCACAAGTTTTCTTGTACCACAGAAAGGCAGGCCTGGGGTTGGCTCAGGGGACTAGAAGACACTCAGGGTGTGGATCCCTCCTCTGTGTGGTGGAGTTATCAGCTTTTTATTCTGCCTGCACAATTTAGGCCATGAGCTGGAGCCCCAGCCAGAAAATGTCAAATGGATGCAGCCAAGCGTTTGGCTCTCTTCTGACATTGGAAAAAGGAAGACTTTTTTCTTTCATTTACTTACTCTCTGCAAGAGTGTGAACTTGTTTGCTGCAGCCAAAACAAACAAACTTGTTGATGATAAAATATATTATACCCAACCACAAAAACAGGAGGATTAACTGAGGCAGAACAAATGGCTTTGGCATACTCCCTGGTTTCTGCCTGTGCAACACACCTGATTAACTACAAAGATAGTCCTATATGCCACAGACCTCTCTTTCTCTCCTCTCTGTTTTCCCCTTGTAGTATGGTTTGGGTGTGGACGAAGTAATTCCAAATGGAAGGCCCACATGATGGGTCTCTGTGATGGGAGATTACAGAGGCCTGCACTTACATGCAAAGCCCTGGGGTGTGAGGAACCACCCTGTCTATTGCAGACAGAACACAAATCTTGAAGAGAATGAGCAATGACTTATTTTGGCATGAATATTAGTCACATCCATGTGCAATCAGTGTTAGTCATTCTCATTGACAGCTAATTTCCTTTTAAAGATAATACACATAAACACATAGCACTATTTCACAATTATAATTAGAAAGATTATTATTTCTTGTCCACTGCAATGAGGTGCAGTCAAGATTTTTACATTAAATATTTAAGGAAAATCATACTTGAGATATTTTGAAATGTACATACTTTGAGTAGGGCTGAATCCTATTCCTAAAGAGGATGTTACTGGACCTTTTACTCTCAAACAGGCATTTGATGTAGGGGGTCAAGATCTAATAGTCTCAGACTATTTAAGGGCCACTTGCAAGGTTGATCTGCCAAGAGGCTAACATGGGGGCACCACTTAAGGGTTTGCAAAATCCACTGGAAACATGTTTGTAAAATTGTGAAGTGAGTAATGTATTATTGCAAATAACCACCATGCTGGCACTTTTAAAGCAAACTTTTGGTTGAAGCATAACATATAAATAAAAGTGCACAGTTCTAAAGGGTATAGCTGGATGAATTTTCATAAAGTGTTTATATACCTGCATAACAATTCCCTGTTGTCAAGAAGTTGGGACTCTCACATTTGAGATGACACAGCTAACTGGAGACTAAATTCTCATGGACTCGTTCTCCTACCCAAAGCTTTAGTTTAGCCTCTTATGAGACACCTACATAAATACACACATTATAGACATGATGCCTTAATAGATTTTGGAGTACCTCATTTGAGAAGACCCTGTTTACCGCAAATTTGTTTATGTACTCAGGGCAGTCCAAAAACAAACAAACAAACAAAAAATGACATACAATGATTAACAATTTCACTCAGATGCCTAAACTTGTATTAATAGACAGTGATCCCCAACCTCTTTGGCACCAGGGACCAGTTTCATAGAAGACAATTTTTCCATGGACAGGGCAGGGGCGGGGGGCAGAGCAGGGGGTGGTGGTATGGAGCTCAGATGGTGATGCGAGTGACGGGGAGTGGCTGTAAATACAGATGAAGCTTTGCTTGCTTGCCCACCACTCACCTTCTGCTGTGCAGCCCCCTGGTTTCTAAGTTTCATGAAAGACAATTTTTCTATGAAAGTAGGGGATGGCAGAGCTCTGCAGCCTGGTCGTTAATAGACGAGGGACTGGTACCGGTCTGTGGCCCTGGGGTTGGAGGCTGCAGTTAATAGATACTTTTCCAGACTGGATAAAGACTTATCCTACCCAAACAGAAGGAGCCTCTAAAATTACCAAAATCCTTCTAAAGGAATGCACTACCTTCACTGAGTTCCTGTGTGCATGAGTTCCTACGTACATATATCAACACAGGACAAGAACAAGCCTTAGAGGATGGCAGGATGGTGGACATCAACAGTCCAGGGAAAGATGCCAGAAAGATGAAAAATGCCCTACTGGTGATAGACCCTGTGGGCAGACAGCTACAGAGATAGCTCAACAGCTCCTCCTCCTACAGCGAGAAGGTCAACAGACACCACAGCCGCATGGCCAAACTACAAAAATTTGAGGCCAGAAAAAAAAAAGAAGAGACCTAAAAGCTGATAGAGACAGATGAGACTCAGATGAAAAAGTCAAACTGTCTGTGTCCTGGGACTCCTCTTCTTTTTGCCACTCTAACTATTGACCAATCTCTAAAACAATGACCCATTGTCGACAAAACCCAGGAGCACACTTCACGGAGCCCTAGACATTTGACAAGAGTAATAATGGATCCTCCTTTTAGCAGAGGTAACCCAACGAGTAAACAAAGCCCTACACCTAAAAAAAAAAAAAAATTACATACATCTTAAAATTAATATAAAAAAAACCCATCAAAAGTGAGACAGGGTGTTGCCCTCCTCCGGATAAGGATAGCTCTTAAAAACAGCATTAAACCCCTAAAAAATAGTTTATGAGTGATCCTTCCTGACCCCCCAATGTAAATATGGTAAAATAACCATAAAAGAAACCAAAATGAAACAATATGTCAAATAAAGGGGTCCGGTACTAACCACTATACATAAATTTGCCCCTTTCAGGTACCTGTCCCAGTTAAAAACAAAAATGACCCTCTAACGTGCCGCTGATAACTCATACCTCATTAAAATCATCAAAAATAAAAAACTTGGGTCTATCATACCAAAGTAAAGAGATGTCCCATTAAAAAAAAAGACCCAAGCCCCCAGTAGAGGGACCAGCCTTTAGACCATCTAAAATATCTGTTTAAAAAAAGAAAAAAGAAAAATGTTAATATTTTTACTAATCTTTCTTTGGTTATTTGTTCTATCTACAGGATGCAGAGATAACCCCTTAGTAAAAATTTCACCAAATTATCACCTCTTCTGTTGATCTGCCTTGCTACTGTGCTTGCAATCCTAAACTTCATTTGATACAAATATTTCTATACATGATTTCTAAATTTACAAAAGCTGGTCTCTGGGATCACCTACAAAATACAACCAATAGTTCTGTACTCACATGTCCGATGTTTCTTTCTAACCCAGCCCAAATCAGACATTATATGCAAGATGACAGTTCATTTCACCTTGTCAATCCTCACTGTTATAGTGGTTACATATGACTTTTTTTGCTTGATAATCTGTTGTTATAAATATACTGCCAAAACTCTACAATGACATATATAAATATAAACCTTCCATCTAAAACATCACCCCACTTTAACAAAAAATAACTCAATGACTACATTGCCCCTTCTCCCATAGATGTGAAAGGGTAAAATTGACAGTGGGGAATATGTAACAGAGGGAATGACCAGAAAAAAATGGAAAAACAACAAAAATATTTTCTGTCTCTTGAAAACATCCCTCACTCCTTTTGGAGAACTAAAACCTGAATCCCTGCTTCAGGCCAGTGGTTGGGAGGGGCAATGTCTTTTGTTCTTTGTGCTACAGGAGATGGCTTAGTGGAGCTGTCCCCAGGGGCAGAGGTCTGGGAGGTCCTCATGGGTCTCCCAGGTGGGTGGAGGTCACCGAGATTGTTCTTCACCAGATTGTCTTTCCCAGAGATGGGACAGATCAGAATATAGGCTGTAGCTGAGAACCCACCCTTTAAAAGCTCTGTATTTTTGCTTATGAGTAGGAAAATTGGTACTTTAAGATGGAGTCTGCCATTTTCCTCATTTGCTGGCAAATTAATAAACCTGTATTTCCTTCTCTGCCATTTGTCCTCATTCTTCTAATGTGGCCTTGGGGACAAGTGCCAAACTTTCGGTAACACAACCTCTTCTTGCTCCCTCCCAATGAGGTGACTACTATTTTGATATGTAACACCACTGATTAGTTTTAATAGTTTGGGAGATTTATACAAATGGAGACATAGAGTATCACCAATAAGTGTGATGTTAGCTGTGTGTTTCTGTAGATTCCCTTTATCAGATTGAGGAAATTTTCTTCTATTCCTAGTTTGTTGAAGGCTTTTTACTATGAAAGGGTGTTGGAATCTTTCAGCTGCTTGTTCTCTGCCTATTGAAATGATCATATAGTTTTTGTTTCTTATTTTTTATATTTTAAGGATTCGCCCATATTATCTTGTGTAAGAGCTGTTTATTTTTCTCATGGAAGAAGAGTCGGCCATTGTATTAATATTCCACAATGTATTCAATTGTTCTTCTGTTGATAAACATTCTGAGTTTTCAGTATTTGTCTGCTTTTAATAGTGCTACTATTTACATTTTCATATATGATTTTTGGTGCATATAAGTATACATTTCTGAGGATTGTTATAAATAGGGGGAAATTACTGGTTCATAGAATGTGCATATGTTCAAATTCACTAAATATGACCAAAGGGTAAGTACATATTTGTACTTTCCATTGTTCTTCATTCCTTACTACATTTACATGTTTCATGTATGTGTTTCCTTTTGCCTGAAGAATTCCATCTATGATTTTTTCTTTAGACCTTTTATCAAATAATTCCTTCTCAGTTTTTGTTTGATCTGTAAACATCTTTAATTCACCTTCATTTTAAAAGTTATCTTTGCTGGGTATAGAAGTCTAGATAGTTTTTATTCTTTCAGCATTTTAAAGTTGTGATTATATTTTATTATGGTTTTCAACCTTTCTGCTCAGAAGTGGAATGTCATTCTAATGCTGCTCCTTTAAATATGTCTTTTTGATATGGTTTATTGTAAGATTTTTTTTCTTGTCTTTGATTGTTAGCTATTTTATGCTGAAAAAAATGCTGCCTAGGTATGTTTTTTATTATATTTATCTTGCCTGGGGTTTCTACCCTTCTTGAATCTATGGCTGTATCTTTTATTAATTTTGAAAAATTCTCACTTATCATCTCTTAGTAAATTACTTGGGATTTTCTTTATATCACATTGGCATCTGTGAGTAAAGATAGGGTTACATGTTCCATTCCAATCTGGAAATAAAATCTGCCTCTTATTTCTTTTTCTGACCCAATTATCCTTTGTCCTGTTAATAACCTCCAGTAAAATGTTAAATAAGAGTGGTGAGAATGTATATCTTTGTTCTGTTCCTTGTCATAGGGTGAAATCACTCAGTCTTTCACCGTTAAGTGTGATGTTAGCTGTAGGTTTCCATAGACACACTTTATCAGATAGAGGAAATTTCCTTCTATTCCTAGTTTGTTGAATGCTTTTTATTATGAAAAGGTATTGTATTTTTAAAAATGCTTTTTCTGTGTCTATTGAAATGATTATGTAGTTTTTGTATCTTATTCTATTAATATGGTACATTATGTTAATTAAATTTTGAATATTAAATCAATTTTGCATTCCTGGAATAAATCCCATTTGATCATGGTATGTAATAGATTTTATAGTTGGCTTGGTTCAGTCTGCTAGAATTTTGCCATATATGTATTCTAAAGGCTATTGGTCTGTAGTTTTTTTTACTGTTATTATGTTTTCATCTGTTTTGGTCTCAGAGAAATATTCTGGCCTTATACAATGAGTTGAAAATTGTTTCTTCCTCTTTTATGTTATGAAAGTGTTTGTGAAAGATTGGTATTACTTTTTCTTTAAATGTTTGGTAGAATTTACCAGGGAAGCTATTAGGGCCTGGGATTTTTTTTCTGGGAATTTTTCAAATTAATAATTGAATCTCTCTACTTGTTATAGGTTTTCTCAGGTTTTCTACTTATTTTTCAGTTAGTTATAGTAATTTGTGTCTTTCTAGAAATTCATCCATTTTATCTATTTAGTTTGTCATTGTATAGTTGTTCATAATATTCCCATGTAATCTTTTTTGTTCTGAAGGCCTATAGTAACACCTCTCTTTCATTCCTGATTTTAGTAATTTGAATCTTTTCTCTTTTTATCTTGGTCAATCTAGATAAAGATAATTACTCTTTATTTGATCTTAGGTAAAAGGCCAAGAAGTGATGAAAGATAATTACTCTTTAAATCTGATTTCTGCTCCATTTTCTCTTTTATCTCTTAGGAGCTCAAATTATACATATGTAGGCACATTCGCTATAACTTATATGTTTCACGTTGTATTCTGTATTTTCTATATATTTTTTCTCTTTATGTTTCAGTTTGGAAATTATTTACTGATCTGTATTCTAGTTCACTAATTCTTTTTCCATCTGTGGCCATTCTACAGGTTAAGCTCATTTATTGTATTGCTAGTATCATTATTTTTAAGTTCTAGAATTTCTATTTTATTTTTTTCTTATAGATTTCAATTTTCTCTTGAAGTTGCAGTTTGACATCTATTTTCTTAAAGATTTTAATCACACTTATTTTAAAGTCCATATCTGAATTACTTGTCAGTCTATTTTTAGTCTATTTGTTTCTTGATCTTACTTGGGAGAACTAATAACTTTTTTTTTAATTTCAAAAGGCTTTGGGATTTGAGCATTTTTATTTAAAAAAAATTAAAGTAGAAAGTAGTAAAAAAATGAAATAGCTCATTTTGACTACAAGCTGACCCAAGGTGGTCACACTGATTACTTTAGTCCTTCTGGTCACACAGGGTTATCTCCCTAAACAACAGAGGGTGTGTACAGCTTCTTGATCAGCATAGCAGAAGCACCTCCTCCTGCACTGCAAATACTGGCAAGACCATATACTATTTGCTTCAAGACATGAGTCAAATGAACCAAAATCCTGGCTCCAGACATCCTAGGATTAAGAAAGATTTTTGGTCTTTTAATGAAGTACAGAATTTATGATTAACCAAATATGTTTCTATTCCAGATTAACTTCTTAAAAACCTAATTAGCCACTACTTATAGCTGAATGAACTACTTTTCTTTGTCTTCTTCTACTTCTTCTTTTTTTTTTACTGTTAGGAAAAAATGTTTATTTATTTGTATATTTATTTTTTATTTCAAAATATTAGGGGGTGCAAATTTTTATTTAACATGTTTAACCTTTATAAGGCTTAAGGCAGGGCTATAAGTGTGCCTATCACCTGAATAGTGCCCATTGTACATGTTAGGTAGGTTTTTACCCCTCCCCTCCTTCCTCTTCTTTCCTCTCCCCTCCCTCCTCCCCTCCCCTCTTTGTGATTTCCAGTGATTTTTACTTCTCTCTATGCCAATGTGTGACCATCAATTAGTTCCAAATTATTTGAGAGTACATGTGGTGTTTGTTTTTTGATCCATGAGTTACCCCACTTAGGATAATGGTCCCCTGTTCCATCCAAATTGCTGCAAAAGACATTAATTCATTTCTTTTTATGAACGAGGAGTACTCCATGGTGTGTGTGTGTATATATATATATATATATCTCATTTTGTTAATCCACTCATAAATTAATGGACACTTAGGTTGATTCCACACCTTTGCAATTGTGAATTGTGCTACAATAAACATTCGAGTATAGGTGTCTTTTTGATAAAGTGACTTTTTTTCCCTTTGGGTAGATACCCAGTGGTGGGATTGCTGGATCAAACAGGTCTACTTTTAGTTCTTTGAGAAATCTCCTTACTGCTTTCTGTAGAGACTGTACTAATTTGCAGTCCCACCAACAGTGTGTAAGTGTTCCTTTCTCTCTGCATCCATGCCAGCATCTATAGTTTTTGGACTTTTTAATATCCATTCTGACCGGGGTAAGGTGATATCACATTGTAGTTTTAATCTGGGTGACATTCTGTTATTCCTCATGAGAAGATTTGCTCTGTCCTTGACAGGCAGTCAGAGTAAGGACAGACCACTTAAATCCAGGAATGTGCTCTTTTGATATTGAGTCATTAAGTATAACACAGTTAGGAAACAGAACCCCGTTTTAAAGACAGGAGATTTTTAATTTTAAGATACAATCTAGGAAATGAATCTTTGAAGATTTTACTTTAATATCTGTGGCTGTACAAAAGTCAACACAATTCCTGATTAGGAAGGCTCAGTAGAAAACATTGTGCTCATTTTAAGCCATGGGGTGCTTAATACCGGAGTACAGTGAAGTGTCTTGCTCCTTGTCCTTCAGAAAGGTGATCCTTATCAGGCAGCTTCTCATAGAGTAGGTGCTGTATGATGCTTGGTCATCAAATTGGACACCAGAGGTGATTGCTTTGAGGATAACAATGTCTGATTTCCAGGATTGTTGTAAAGGCTTACTGTGGGATGAAACACGCACCAAATACCCTATAAGCATTTACTTTTATTGTATATTTATGAGTATTTGTTAATCAGTTTTAAAAATTATAGGTTAACATATTCTTCCCTCCTTTCTCTCCTCCCCTCTGTTGCACATCCATTGTTGCCTATTTCTTAGTTACTCTGGGCTTGAGATCTCCCTTTAGCCAATTTCTCTAGGTATTCAACATTATAGCTGGCCTATCCTGTAAAATACATACATTTTTCAGGTTAGCATAAATCTCTTATATGTACTTATGTAAACCTCCTGTCTGAATGTTACTTGAGAAGAGACTATAGGAAAGTTATTATTAGGTGAAGTAAAAGTCAGTCCAAACAAATTCCAAGTCACTGTTGATTTCCCAGAAGTTTTGTATCAGTAACATGAGCTTTGAAATTGTGGGCTGATTAACCCAAGGCATTAAACATGGAGACAAAGAAATGTTAAATATGGCTTCAAGGTCTCTTATGTTGTAACAATAATAATTGAAAATTGGATCATGAGAGGAAATTTTATCTTTCATAAGCTTATTTTTTAGAATAAACAAAACTAATTTTCCTCCAATTCTTTTGCAAGTAAAATGAAGAGAAGCTCATTGAGTTCAATTAAATACCATCATATTTTTATTTTTTAATTTATAAGACTCAAGATTGTTTATTGGAACAACTTCAAACAGAGAGGCCTTAAACCTCTAAAATAAGCTAAAATCTTGGTTTTCTCCCATCCAACAGAGTTATTTTCAGGATTCAGCAATGTTAATGTTTTTAGATGGAAACAATCTCATTGGAATATGAATTCCTAAATTTTCCTTACAAGAAAGCCCTTTACTAAGCTGGTGGAGAATGCTGACATTTGACATGCGTGTGCATGGTTAGTCAATGATATGTTTAGACTGGATTAATTTAAGGGAAGAGAAATTTTAAAGGTTGTGCACTAGCCAATGAAGTTGAGAAAGTGAGCTGGCAAGATCTAAGCATGTAGCTTTTTGATATTCAGGAAAGTATTTGTTAGTGCTATGTCATAATTAAAGAAATGTATCCTCAAAAAAATGGCTTCGAATGTAAACTTCTTTCTCTCCCTTTAAGGAACTGCTGAGGCCTCTCCTTTGGATCATCACAAACTTGAGAAAGCTGTACATTTTCAGTAAATAATCCTTGCGTTCCTTCTTCTTTACAGGAAGAAACAGCCTCTTAAATACAATTCTCTCTGCCAAAGAAAGATTTTGTTTGTGAGAATCAATTTGAAAATTGAGTAGAAATCACTGTTTTGTTCTCTTTATACTAATTAATCAAGTTGAAAACTACTAGTGTAAACACAATTAAGCTTCTTATTTTCAGAGGACCAATTAGCAAATTGAATATATTTTGTTAGACACTTTGATGAAAAAAGCTAAATAGTTTTTTTATTCACTTAAAGTTTATGACTAAAGAGCTTAAAATCTAAGGAGAAACACATTTGGTTTATTTTATTGAAAATTTAGAGATCTTTCTTTTGCAAATGAGTCATTCACATCTTTTGAATACATAGGTTGAGAAACAGTGTGCTCAACACATACTTTCCTATTTCGGGGAGATCTGTTCTTCAGTTGCTTCTAAAAAGAGGCTATCTGGGCCCGCCATGACTCCATCACCAGAGAAAGAATGTTTACTAGGAGCCAAGAGGTCACTTTGAAAAGTTGGATGGCACCATTTGAAATCAAAGACTTGTGTTTCCTACATATGTCTTGGGAATTCGGTGCAGGGAAAGATTCCGTCTCTGGGGAAGTAAAAGCTCAGACAGCTAGACTTAAAATAATAAAATGTCCAATAGGCACCAAAACATACTCTAAAGCTAGTCATCAAAATGTTAGCAGAATCAATAAACAAATCAATGGAACAGAATAGAAAATACAGAAGTAGAATTTAGTAGATAGAAGAATTAGTGTATTAACCATAAAGGTGGTCCCACAAATCAGTAGTAAAAAGGATTATTGGATTACAATTTAAAAAAATAGTGCCGTGATGATTGGGTGTTATTTGGAAATATAAAGTTAAAACCTTGCCTCATTTTGTATGCCAAAGTAAACTCCAGATGGATTAAAGAGTTAAATATAAAATGTAAAACCTATTTTAAAAGAAAAATGTCACTAAAATTCATCTAATTTAGATTAGAAGTCATTCTAAGAATAAAAGTCATGAAGAAGTGCCAAATATTTAAACTACATTAACATTCTAACATACAATGTTTAATCATATAAAATTTTAGCTATGTAGGAATGTAAAATATCATCAAAATTAAAAGACAAATGTGGGAGAAAGGTTAAATTTCTTTTTACAAGGAGAGCTATTAAAATTATTAAGAAAAACAAGGCTCCAATAAAATTATGCCCAAATAGCTTAAAAACAAGAAATATATATGGGCCATAATGGATACTAAAAAGCTTTAAATTTGTTAGTAAGTGAAAATGCATACAAAAATGAGATTCATATCTCCCATACTGTATGAAAAATTATGCTAGGAATGCTAGCAAGGTTAAGTGCAAAGAAAATAGTTTCATCCCACATGGTGGTAGAAGTGTCAATTATTATTAATACCTAGAAAATGACAGTAATGTTTGATTTCTGATGAGGAGCATTTTATTACTGTAATCATTCTAGGAATCCACTCTCTCTTTTTTTTTTAAAGACAGAGTCTTACTATCTTGCTGAGGCTGGCCTTGAACTCCTAGGCTCAAGCAATCCTGGTTTAGGAATCCATTCTTAAGAAATTTTCAGACTTAGAGTCAAATGCTGCCATGCATGGTGGTGCATGTCTGTCATCCCAGCTGTTCATGAGGCTGAGGCAGGAGAATCGCTTGAGCCCAGGAGTTTGAGGCTGCAGTGAGCTATGACAACGACACGGCACTTTAACCCTGGCAACAGAACAAGGCCCTGTCTCTAAAAAAAAAAGAAAGAATGCTGCTAGATAAAGAGATTCTTTTGGTGCAGCATTACTTATAGTGGCAAATAAGTTTTTTTAAAAAAACCTCCCCATAAATGTCCAACAAAAATAAAATTATCAAATAAAATAAATGGAATATTATATAATTATCATAATCATGTTTTCAAGGATATGGAAAAATACCTATGGTCTGAGTGAGACAAGACAGGATAAAAGGTTTATATAGGGTAGATTATTAATTTTGTAGAAATTTGTGTGTGTGTGCACACATCCGTGTAGAAAAAACTCATTGTAAATATAATAAAGTGTCAAAAATACTTTTTTCTGGATGGCAGGATTAAAGAAGATTTTAATTTTTGTTTTTTATAATTTATTATTTTTACACTTTCTACGTGAAGTTTGATTTAGTTTTTTAATTAGAAAAAATATTATCATTTTAAATTTAACATTCAGTACTTACCTTAGCAATGAAATCAATTTACTTGGAATTTTTAAGCTTTCAATGTCTCATAATGACCTGCGTAAAACCGACTAATGTCTTGATTAATATCTCTGACTCAAACACTTAATACATTCCTTACAAGTTTTAGCAAGCAGGTAACATCCTTGTTCTTCTTCCTCCACATCTGTCTCCTCACCTTTAACATGTGGCAAGCATAGTGGAACAATGGATTTCTTCAAGTAAATGGAGCAACACACGCACAGAAAAAATTCAGACATTCTCCACAGCATGGTGTCACCTTTTTACTCTTGGCAAGACATTGGTGGTTAGTAAATAGAGAAGTTGGCCCCTAGCTGACAAGCAATTATTTCCTCTGGTAGAGGCAACATTTATCCCCTCCAAAGGGAACATTAGTAAGTGGAGTGATTAGGAAACTAAAGCCACGAGCATTCTCTTTCTCGCCTTCACCTCGGTGGTACTTTTAGCCTCCCCTTCACTGCCAAATCTCTTGATCAGCTGGTCTGCACCCATGTCCTGATTTCCTCAGCACCTCCCCTGCCACTCCACCCCAGCAGTGTGACTCCTGCCCTTCCATTCCAGTAAAGGTGCACTCTCCTTTGACAGAGCGCCCAATGACCAGATACAAATGACCTTGCCTCGGTTTTCTGTCTCCTTGAACCCTCCAAAAGATGTAAGGCCAATCACCAGTGCCCTTTATTTTAAGACAATCTCTTCCTTTGCCCTTGGACACTGTATTAACCCTTGTTAATCATGGGAATGCTTCAAAATTTCATTGTCCCTATGTACTTCCATCTTTGTAGTATTGGGGATAGGGAGGACAAAATTACGTTCTGCTTTTTAAATGCTACTTCCACAAAGGTGTTTATTTATTAATTTCTTCTACAAATGGCACATCTCATGTGCTGTATGCTTAGCTGGGAACTATATATACACACACACACATATATATGACAGATATATATATTTATGAAGGATATATATGTACATACATATATAGATGATGATAATAATGATAATGATGATGAAGCATATCAACCTTCAAAGTGCCTTAGATGGATTAACTAATTTCATTTCCCCAATAATACCATGAGGTAGATACTGCTATTTTTCATATTTTGTCAATGAGGAAATTGAGGCACAGAGTTTAAATAACTTCCCCAGATCATGGAGATAGTAAGAGACAGAGCCAAGATTCAAATCCAGGAATCTGCTCTTAACAGTCTATTGTAGTAACATCCATGCCCTTAAATAAATTGATACTCTAGTCAAGGGAGACAGACCACTAAGAAAAACTACAACACAGTATGGTGATCATCATTATGAGACATAGGGAAGTTACTGGAAGCATAAAGGAAGGACCCCTAAGCTATTCTGGGAATACAGGGGAGGCCTCCTGAAGTTGAGTTTGCAACATGAAGATGGGGAAAAGGCAGAGATGAGCACATCAAACAGGGAGAACTCCACGTTCAAAGAAAGCACACGATGTGAGAAGCATTTAATTTTGAGGAATTACACTTTATTTGATTTTTCTTTAGGCAGTGGATTCTCCAGAGTGACAGGATATGAAATGGGAGGGATTGGCAGTATCCAGATCATACAAAACTTAAAAATCATGCTTAAAATGCTGACAGTCTTTCTGAAAGTGATGGGATGCCACTGATGGGTTTTAAACTGGGTAAAGACGGGACCAGGCTTTCATTTTATAAAAGCCACTCTGGAAGCAACACAGAGGACAGAACAAACAGCCTGCAGGTAGGCGGAGTGGGTGGTCTGGGAAAGAGATAAGAGGGCCACAACGGAGGGATCTGCATTTGGAATGGAGGGGAGGGTCTCGCATGACCTTTCCCACAGAAGTGGTATTTGATTACATGTGGGGAAAGATTAAAGGGAGGAGTAGCAGCTAAAGATGACTTTCATGCTGCAGACTGGGCTGGAAAGTGATCCCAATTGCTAAAATGAGGCATTGAGTAGAGGAAGCAGGTTTGTAGATGAAGATGAAAAATTCACTTTCTGAAATGTAGAGTTACAGTAGGTGACTGCGGGGAAGATTAAAAGGCAGGAGGAGAGGTCAGAGAATATAGATTTGGGAGCCCTGGGTGTGTGAAGAATGGTAAATGAGATCATCTTGTGGGAGCAAGAAGAGAAGTCAGGCAACAGCTTCCCCGGAACACATGGATATTTAGGGGATGAAGGTGGGGAGAGAAAGCAGCGAAGGAGTCAGCTGCCAGAGAAGGTTTTGTGCAGTTTTGTTAAGTCCCTCCAAATTCATAAAGGGCTGACCAGTCTCCTGTTTACTTAAAGGACATCTAAATTCCATAAAGTCTTGGTGGGGAAGTGTGTTAGAAAAGAAGAGCTAGAGGTGTTGAGTTTGGCTTTCTTGCTTTCTTTTGTTTTCTCAATGGCAAAGAAAAGGCCATTCTCAAAGGATAAATGAAAGCATCCACAATGTGACTTGCAGTGGTTTTGCTGGGCTGACCATCAGTGAGAGAAGAACTGAAAACATAAAAACAAATAATGGGCTTTCCTGCAATGATATGACAACTTGGAACAGGAATCTGGCTTTTTCTTCTTAGACTTCTTCTTAGATTTCATGTTTCCAAAATATCTTTTCTTTGATCACTTTTCAATTTAGATTTTGTTGTTGGAATCATAGAATCACATGGCATGTCCACTGCCACCCACTTCTCTCTAAGAGAGATGAAAATAAATATATGTCTATACAAAGGTTCAGAAAATGAAAGTTCACAGCAGTGTTATTCCCAATAGCCAAAAACTGGAAATAATCCAAAAGTCCATCAACTAGTGAACGGATAAGCAAAATGTGATATGGCCATGCAATGGAATACTTTTCAGTAATAAATATGAGCAAACTGTTTGATATATGCTGCAGCATAGATGAATCTCAAAAATTATGATAAGAGAAAGAAGCCAAACAAAAAGAGTTTGTATTATGTGATTTGATTTATATAAAATTTTTAGAAAAGACAAATTTATAAAGACAGAAATCAAAGCAATGGTTGTATTGGCCTAGAGATGGGAGCAAGAATGTGTTGCAAATGGGCTGAGAAAACTTTTTGACGTGATAAATATGTTCTAACATTCTGTAAATTTACTAAAAAATAATCAGTGACATGTATACTTACAGTGAGTGAATTTTATGATATGTAAATTATACCACAATTAAGTTTTATATGCTATAAAAATCATAGAATCTTCTTATTTTATGGCTGAAAGAGATCATCTGTCCAACTCTTCTTTTGTGTCAGATTCTTTCAGTTTTTTCCCTGTCTTATTTCTAGTTATCCTTCTTACTTCAATGACAAGCTTCTACAAATGATGACCTTTATTTAACCTGGCGAGGAGACAGAATATCTCATAGACACAGACAAGTTGAAACCTTGTAGTTATCTTTCCAAATGACTAAATAGATTTGGTTGAATTTCATCTCCATTACTACATATAGGATATTTAAAATCACCAAAACCAATTTTTGAAGGTTGAGGGAAAACCTACTTGGGAGAAAGTTTATGCTTCCTGTTGATTTTCTTCCTTCCTTCCCTTGTGTAAATCCAAAACTTGTTGACGGATTAGTAAACTTTAAAAATTCTTACACTTTGATTTTGTTTCTTATGATTTCTCTTTCTAGAAAACTAAATCTCTTTCATTCTTGAAATATAACATATTTCTTTTGAATCTTACAAATTGTCAAAAGGAAGGCCTTTCAAAAGCATACGTATTGTCCCATATGCTTATTTACATATGAGTCTCATAGCTTATTAATGATAGAGGCAGGACCAGAGGCCAGGTGTTGGTTTAAAATTCCTAAGTAGTTTATGATATGATATTCTTCAAAGATTTCATTCTAGTTACCTACTATTTGCTTGTGAACTCTTCTCTCAGAGTCAGATTTGTTTATCCAATTCCAACAAGAAATGTTTATTTGGATTATCCATGGACACCTCTCCTTCTGCGGGCCAAAAATTGAAGTCATTATAAATTCTGTGCTGTGATGTTGGGTGTTTTTCCTGGCTGTGTAGCTTCCATTCCTAGTTTTCCAGCTGTCTTAAAGATCCTACGAGCTAGATTCTTTTAATAAATTCCTTAGAAGTTTTTTCTTAGTGGGTTTCTGCTATGGTTTGTGTGTATCTCCCCTCTGAAACTCATGTTGAAATTTGATTTCTAACATGGCAGCATTGTGAGGTGGGGCCTACTGGGAGGTGTTTAAATCAAGGGGCTTCCATCTTCATGGGGGGCTTGATGTCATTCTTATGATAGTGAGTTCTCATTCTGAAGAATCTGGATTAATTCTGGTGAGAGTGGGTTGTTATAAAGCATGGATACCCCTGGTGTTTTGCCCCTTTTTATGTGGCCCCTTCCCCTTTGCCCTTCCTCCATGTTATGATGTAGCGCAAAAGCCCTCACCAGAAGCCAGTGCCATGCCCTTGAACTTCCCAGCCTGCAGAACTGTGAGTTAAATAAAACCTTTTTCTTTATAAATTATCCAGTGTCTGTTATATCAACATAAAAAGGACCAAGACAGTTTCTGTTGCTTGCAGTTAATAACCCTAACTGATAGAGCTGTAGAAAACCTTCATCAAATGAAAACTTACCTAGAATACAGAACGTGTAAAACCAATATAAAGTTTTTAAAATGAGGAAATCCAAGGGTAGACAAGCTGATTAACTTGCTTCTGGACTTGAAGCCAGTTGGTGTGAGTTTGATGATGACTAGGAGGGGAGGAGGTGCAGTAGTCTGGAGGAATGAAAGCTGCCCAGATCCACTGGGCCTTATCGCTTTGGCTGTGAGTAAGGCAGCTCTTGCTGTATAGAAGTGGAAGAAAGAGATTAATTTTGCTTACATTTCCAGTTTCCCCAGGGAGGGCTGGTAGCCTGTTATGTAGACGTTACTGAGGTACTCTGTAGGCTTCACATGTAGAACCATTCCTTTGTGGAAGGCATAGTCGGGTGGAGGTGGGGAGGCATGGTTGGGGGCTGATGCTGTTTTTTTGTAGTCAGTCTTCCCAACTAGATCATACAAATAGAAAACATGCTCTCATTCTCCTAAAGATGGGGAAAAGCTCCAGGCTCCAGGATTTAATGAGACAATTTAGGTGCCAGGCCAGTCTCAGGTTTTGGAAGGGGGTACATAGGGATTATGCCTTCTATACAACAGATTACTTATAGCGTGTAACTGGTTGCATTCTACAGCACAGAGCAAGGGGATCTCTTTTTGCCAAACTGTCCAGAAGGGTTCATCCACAGTCCTGACAGGTGTTTTTATTTCACTTGCAGAATTCTTTGAAAAGCCCTTGGCATGAATAAGTTTTTGGCATGAAAATTTAACCTGAAGGGAGTTCCAAGTTGCAGAAAGCCTTTTCTTTGGCTAATAAAATTACTCCACCTCTTTCATTACCAACCTCCTCCCTCTGCTTCCAGGAATTTCTTGAGAGGTCTCAAACTGGCTCACACCAACATCTGCATACTGAAAACTTGATTTTGTACCTTTGAAGATTTTAGAGGCCGATATATATCCTCTCTTCCTACTTCCACATTAAATCTGTGCCTTCATCTCAGATTTTGGGTCCTCCCTGCCCTTGATCAGCTTGTAGCCACATTTCTGTAGAGGACAGACATTAATAAGATTTGCTTATCACGTGAGCTTTGGTGAGTTCATTTTGATGTGTTTTGTACAAGTCTCTTGCTCATCCTTTTGGCCACCGTTCCTTTCCTGATCAGTTATTTTCTTTGTTTCCAGCTTCCTTCCTCTCTTTCCCCTCTGCATCATTGCCACTCCTCAGGATTATGGGAAGGAATTGTACTCACCTTGTTCTCCTTTTTCCATTATGATTTTCACAGTTCCACTAAATACAAGCACAAATGCAAGACAAGATCCTTCACAGAAGTGTTCTTGGCCATGAGCAGCACAATTCTCTCATGCCGACTTATAGCTGCTGGCACTCACTGCTTGCTCATGAAATGTCTCAGGCTGGAGGGTACTTTCTGTGGGTCATCCCCTGCCTCAAGGCAGACTTTCACCTGGTTCGTCCCACACAGATTCTTTGCCAATGGGAATTTTATAACCTCCTCTGGGGTCTAACGATGTCTCTTAGGAAATTCTACCTCTGTTTAAACATGCATACAGATGACATGAACTGATAAGGTGTTAGTTCCTTTTGTCTCTTTGTTTCAGAGGATCATTTGACACTGAGATAGACTGGGAATCTGGATTCAGCTCCAGGTCAAATTGCAGATGTTGGATCGCTAAGATCTCCTCAGGAGTCCTTTGAGCAAACTCTGTTCTGAACTTTAATATCAAGATGACCTTAGAATTGGCCGGCCTACAGAGGTTTTTATGCTGGGCATGCAAAGACTGGGATTTAACTTGTGGAACTTGGCCTCAGTGAATATCCTTAAAGACAGGATAAAATCTGAGTAATTTTTGGGGTGGAAAAAATACCTTCCTTTCCTCAAAGTCACTTTGGTATTGCAGTGTCATGAAAATCCCCTCCCCCTATATTCAGTGAAAGGAGAACAACTAGCCAATATTCCCCTTTGAATAGCTATCAATATGCACAGTTGATGGAACGAATTGTGAATATAACTAACATGTATCACCGTTGCTCATGAGCTGAAAAGCCATTGCTTGCAGGACCAAATCTAGGAAAATTCTGAGGTGACAAAATATGTGTTTTTATTTTTTGAATTTCCTAATCTGGGCCCTTTCCTATCTTCATTAATATTCTCTAATACTAATTTCCATGCTTTATGTGTACCCAGCACTCTTACATGTCCTCCCTACTCTCCCTTTTAAGAGCTTGCACTCAAGAAGAGATAAAAATTCATTCACACTATTCAGTGCTACCAGGACTATTCACACCAAGGATGGCCAAATACAATCAATTATGAAACTTTCTATGGAATTTCCATTCATATTATGAGAGATACAGTTCTGTGCAGTGGATTCTACTCCATGAAGAAACTTGGATCAGAACTTTTGACCTGAAACTAACCTAAGTATTTTGAATAGTTATTAGAAGACAAGACAAAACATTTGGTGTAAAGGTTATCCTGGAAAAATCAAGACACAAGGTCATTACACACTGGTGAGATCACCCATCATATCTTCATAAATTCTGCTTTTACTGTATTAATTCAAAGTCTAAATCCAGCCTAACATGACCTTCTCATTTTTTTTTATTAGCTGTTAGTTAACAGCAGATCTAAGCTATTAATATCATCTCTGGAAATTGGTCAAACATAAGTTATGTTGATGCAAAAACTAACACATTATTAAAATTCTTAGAAGTCACTTTTCCTTCAGTAATACTCATAATATAGGCCTTGTGTAACTGGATTTCAGGATATGATTACTGAATTTATTTGAAAATCATTTCCAACAAATATAAAAACCACCAGTGCTCCGTAATTTTTAAAATGAGGCTGCCTTCCGACATGGAGGAGTAAAGTCAGTATTCACTGCTAGCCTGGAACAAATTGTAGCTTTTCTCAAGTGTTTATATAAGTTACCATTTACAAGACTATTCTAGAGGAAACATGATAAAATAAGCCTGTTTGAAATGCAGGCCTTTCCAAATTCTAAATTTGAGGCAAGGACCATTGATCTTAGTTTAAATAATCGGTATTTTTTCATACCTTCTCTTCCTCACTAACATTTAACCCCACTTTTGTTATAATTATGGAATACCTTTTTCTTCTCAAGGAGAAAAATCTGTATTCATGTAAAGGATAGGTATATAAATGCTATGTTTTAAAAGACTACTTTAGTATATTATCCTTGAGAGTAGGGAAGAAAAATCTTTAATGCCTTTCACAATACTTGGCCCAGGACAGATACTCAGAAAATATTGGTTTAATGAACAGAAGAAAAGACAAATGAATGACCAATCTGAATGATAGACTCAGATATTTTGCTTTGAGAAGGAGCAGAAACTTATGGTTTAAAATGACATCTACTTAAAAGTGTTTCAGGGAGTATCTTCCAACTTCTTCTAAAACAGTTAAAAAAATAATGTAGTGAAAATCAAAAACAGTCCAATGTAATTCTTGGAGATAACCTTCTGTAGAATTCGGAACCTTCGGAAGAAACTCCAAAGACCATTATTGCCAATGTCTGGATTGACAACAATACAACTATTAGCCTAGCCTAGTCATGCTTTGTCATTTCAAATCTCACCTATCTGAAATAATGGAAGATATCTACTTCAATTACTAGTCTCAGATTTAGACCCAGCGGATGAGTAGCTGGAAAACTAGACAAGTGATTTGGCCAAAATACTCTTCTTCTACTTACATTTTTTCTCCATATTCAAAAAAATACAAACTTATTAGAATGACAAATATCTGTAGAAGATATCAATTCTCCAGAGGACAATCAGAAAACCTATTGAACAATCAAAACTAAATTTATTAGACCTAATCCAATAAAAAAGGATGCTATCTTGATCATCTTAGAAGTGTGTTAGAAGAGAGAGGCCACTGCAGGATATTTATAAGGGGTTAGCATCCAGGCTCAAGTGGCTTAAAGCTGGTATTTCAAGGTGGGGAACATGTTAGGATTGAGAAAAGTACACAACCTAATAGTTTAGAATTGACAGACACAATGGAGTGAGGATCTTGAATGAGTCTTAATATGTAAAATGTTTCCTAAGCAAGATGTTTGCCTAGATGATTTTTTTAATAAACTGGTTCGCAGGAATTTAACAAAGCAATCAAGTGAAATTATGTATTTATTTATATCCTTATCTGCCTTTAATAATGTCCTAGAATGAATAGTTAAGTCATGTTAACACAGATGACCTGCCTTCTCCATTCTGATGTGAAGCTCTGTGGACACAAGTGCTCTCAACTCTCCCAGGTTAGGGAGCAGGGAGAGATTGGAGGGCGACCATTTTATCCTGGGGCATTTAAAGCAGAGGTGGCTGGGGTGGCAATAAGAGGAGTCCTGGTTGCAGTGGATACTGTGCATTGTAAATATACACAATCTGTTGGGAAGATCAGACATCTTTGGGTGGAATTTGAAGTCGATCTCACCTAAATTTAGCTGTACTACGTGAAAGCCTGGAAGACACTGGGAATTGGATTAGGAATTGCACATGTTAACCTGCAATAAGCCTCACATGGAATTTCGACTTGCACCCAACTGAACAATGAGCAGGAGCAACGATCTGCAATTTCCCTGTTCTTTTGGAAATATCAGATGTTTATATGGATCTCCTTATTCAAAGATAAGTGCATAAAACAACTTACATAGGGCCAATAGAAATATAATAAAACAGTGGGACAAGAACACCATTTGTAGACTCGTGGAAGGGCATATTTCTTAAAATGATTTACTTTGGAAGTCAGAGAAGAGTTTTATATGCAATTTGGCATTCTTGGTAGGGTGCAGAATGACCTGACCACTATAAAAATGTAGCAGAAAATTATAGGTATTAAAAAGTTCAAATAAGAGGAAAAGGGCATAAAATAAAGAGACAAGAAGGTAAGATACAGGGGATCAAGAAGAAAATAATTAAAATTAATAGTCTAATAACAAATTCTTTCTACAGGTTGACCTTGTTGAAGAATAAACACTTTCGAGTTGTGTTACAGGATTTGTGACTTTAGAAGCAATTTTTTAAAAAAATATGTCACAGCAGAGATGGGGAAGCTGCTGTTTCAAGCACTGGAACTAACAGTTTTTATGGTACTGGTGGAAACAAGGATATTGCTTTGAGGATGAAAATTAAAGATTCAAAAATTACATTTCTTGGTTTGTGAATTACACAATCACATAAAAAAACTGCATGATTCTTGACATTCATAAAAGCATTTAGAAGTTCAGATGGCTAAAAATAGGCTTTTATGTTAAAATAATTTAATAGCAGTATAGTCCTTAGTTTTTTACGTTGAATAGTGGGAAAACATAACAAAATAATTTCATGTATATCAGAGAATAGTTAGGAAATAGTCCTTAGTTTAGGTCACTGGGTCACAAGTATTCTGTATCCTCTAACTTCTCTTACCCACAAAGAGAAGATATGTAGAACATAGTGCTGGAATACAAAATAAAAGTTTCATTATAAGTAGTTGAATGGCATCACAATTTTTCTTTAATCAAACCTAACTCCGTTTTTGAAAGAAGACACACCTTTCTGTTTTTAGATTTTTTTCTCTCTCAAAACGGGAACTCCATACATAGCCTTTAATTTAGGTAAGTGTAAGAAGTTCTATAACCAGATTTCAGCTGAGTAATTGGGTTAGAAAGAACTAGTTAACATAGAGTTAAGTATAAATAATTTCATAAACCTGGTTTACAAAATTTAAGAGAAATTTCCTGGATAAGACAGTGAAATGAAACTGTTTTGCAGAATCTCCCTACTCTCATCCATAATGAAATGAAAGACAACAAAAAAGTACAAACCAGCAACTCCCTCTCCCCAAAAGAGTGCACAGCAGCAATCAAAACTAGAAAGAAACAAAACTCAGTGCTTCAAAGAATTACGGCTGAGGAAAGAAACCTGATTCTGGAAAGGTGAGCTTCCTAAACCAACCCATGTCCCAGGAGCCATATAGATGAGTCCACAAAATCCTGAGAATTCTCTCTTGTATTTCCCAATCTGGAGAAAAGCCACCTGAGTAGGTGACCTTATATTTTCCCTGATGGGGGTCAGGGGAGGTCACCATGTGTGAAATGTGTGATCCAGAAGTGAAGATTTCAGAACTAATAATGAATTGGTGGCCTGATCTCAAATCTGAAAGCATAGCTCAGAGAATGGGTACTTTGCCATGTGCAGTGAAGCTTCATACCAGACATCAACTAAACCTCAGAGCCCGGGTCCTTCAAATAAAAATGACTCACTATTTTCATTGAGTTCTCCCTCTCCGTCTTCTGCCCTGCTCTCAAACTACTGGGGAAGAGAATGAAAGATCCTATGTGAAGCTAGAAGAAAAACCTCAATTAATATGTCACATTCTCTAACTGACATTGAAAAAAATCAATGTTTTTATTGTGTCACAGATTGATCAAAGATAATAAAATATCCATCTTCTAGGAACTGGGAATTGTAAGAGAAAAGAGCACATTGAATAATTTTTGTTATTATTCAGGAGGCATCACAGAATATGTATATTCCTGGAAATAACAAAAAGTGAAATAAAAGAAATAAATCTTGGTAATGCCATTTGCAATTTAAATGACAATAATAGGCACATTATTAAACACATTAACAACATTGTAAAACATTAAGAAACACTTTTTTCTGAAAATAACATATGTTTTGTGACATCATGTACTTTTTCATGAATAGAGTTTAAAAATTTTGATGTTAACAAAGCCCAGAGTAGTGTTTTTTAAACCAAGGATCATATGCAATTAAGGAATCATGAGATTAACCTAGTGGATCAAAATCAGTATTTTTAAAAATTATAAAAGAAAAGAGAACAGAATAAAAATACAGTTGACACTTGAACAACTCTAGGGGTTAGGAGTACCAATCCCTTGGAGTTGAAAATCATGTATAACTTTTGACTCCCCAAAAGCTTAACTGCTAATTACTGATGACATAAAAAGTTGATTAACACTATATTTTGTATGTTATATGTATTATATACTGTATACTTACAATAAAAGTAAGCTAGAGACAAAATGTTATTAAGAACATCATAAGGAAGTAAAATACATTTACAGTACTGTTCTGTATTTATTGATATTGTAAGTTTACATCATTTGTTTTCAAGATGAATCATCTGTCTGAAATGGTGGATAATTGTGGCTGTAGGGCTCAATCTGTGGTACATATCAAGCAACTCAACTTTTTTTTTATAATGTCATGACTTCTCTCTGCTTCTTGGGAGCACTTTCAGCATCACTGGTGCTACTTCATATAGGTCCTATGTTGTTATTCAAGTTTTGCTGTATTGCACTAAACATGAAAAATATAGGAGAACCATGAGAGATAACTTCTTACTGCAATATACAATTTACTAGAAAGATGAACTGCTTATGTGAAGTTGATTAGTGTCACATGCGTTTTAGGCAGATACTTGCAACTCTTGAGCTCACCACAATTGCAACAAGAGATGGCTACAAAATCATTACAGTAGTACAGTATGTACCACAGTTAATTTTATGCAGTTGTGATTTAATATTGCACCTAAATGTTTACATTTCTCTGGACTATGAATGGCACCATGTAGGTTCTATGTTTGTGTGCATAAATTTTGATAAATTTTAATGCTTTATAATAGCTTTGTGTATATTTTAGGGTAGCAAATGATAAAATAGACTAAAATATACATATATTTTATGCATTCATGACATATCTTTTTCTTAAAATTTTCAGTATATGTAGGCTATGCAGTTCAACTGTTTTTTCCAAATTATTGCAAATCTCTAAAAAAATTTCCAATATATTTATTGAAAAAAATCTGCATGTAAATGGACTTGTGCAAACTCATGCTGTTCAAGGGTCAACCACATATCAAAGTGCATTCTGTAAGTTTTTTCTTGTAAAATTGTTTTTTTGTGTTTGTATGTGTGTGTATGTTTGTGTGTGTGCATTTTCATAGAATTGTGATGTAGAATGCATTTCTTTCTGGGGACTAAACTAAACAACTTTAAACAATTTTTGAAGCATCATCCTACAAGTTAAAGGTTAAATTTCAGATGTGTAAATGCCATCCTACACCTTGCATCAGATAAAATAAAACACAGTAAAGAAAATGTACCTCTTATAATGAATGAATAGCAGAGCATAACAAAATTTAATCTTCACTATCTTAACAAATTAAGTCTATTTAAGTAATTAGACTATGAAAATCCAGTTTCTTTATCAGCTTAAATAAAGTAATTAAAAAGACATCTTTTTTGTAATTAAAACAAGGCATCATTAAGCCCTAGAGACCAATTATTTGTCTGTGAGATTGTTTGTTCTAATTACTACCTATTCCAAAGATTACCTTTTTAAACTGAAGATTTAATAATTTTATTCCACATATTTCTTACTAAAGAAAGACTTGTAATTTCTAATTCTAAAATTATTATATGTAATATATTGAAAGTGAAGCCAGGCATTTTGGCTCATGCCTGTAATCCTGGCACTGTGGCAGGCCGAATTGGGAGGATTGCTTGAGGCCAGGAGTTTGAGACCAGTGTAAGCAAGAGTGAGACCCCGTCTCTACCAAAAACAGAAAAATTAGCCTGACATGGTGGCATGGGCCTATAGTCCTAGCTACTCAGGAGGTTGAGGCAGGAGGATAGCTTGAGCCCAGGAGTTTGAGGTTGCAGTGAGCTATAATGATGTCACTGCACTTTAGCCTGGGCCTTGGGTGACAGAGTGAGACCTTGTCTCAAAAAAAGAATTTGGTACATTTATAATTTGTGATATTACACAGCCATTCAAAATAATGCTTTCAAAAATGTTAGAGGCATAAGGAATGATTATTATTAATATAAGATTTTTTGTAGAAAGAATGTGATATAAAATAATATATTCCAATGTCATATATACATATATATCAAAGAAATATAGATAATTATTCAACTGTTATTTTTGGATATGTGATCAGAGGTATTTTCTGTTTTACATTTTTTGTATCTAGAAATGTTATGTTTAGTACAGATATATATATATCTTAAAAAACAGAATGTGACAGTTAATAATCTTGAAAAGTATACCAGGAGAAATTAGGAGAAAATAAACAAAAATTTAAAAAAATATTTAATTTATAATAAATTATTTATTATAAGCTGGCTGCATCTGACAGCAATTGTGAAAAAGACTATATTTTTACCTTTTATATTTATATACATACATGTTATATGTACTATATATATAGATATATGCATATATATCTATATGTATTACAAAGGCAATGAACAATCGTCCATGAAATCATCAATTCTAATGAAATTTAGGTAGCAATAATTGTGCAATCTTGACATATGAATCACAAAACTGAATGGAATTTCAAAGGATAATTTTTAAGTGATAATCTTTTAAATGAAAAAATAGTAACCCAATTTTAATATGTTATATTTTACTGCAGATTTCTTTCCTTTGTGGCTACATATGACCTAGAAAATAAGAATTCTTTTGGTATATGCTCCAATATAAGCTACTAGAACATACAGATTATTAGTTAGGTAGATCTTCCAATCTGTAAGGTCAAGGACTTGTGTTTTAAATAATAAAGAGCAAAGTGGCTAATATTTCATACATATCAATTAAAAGGAGCTTTATTCATGTTGCATTCTACAGTACTCTCGTCTTCCTCTAAGTTGTTGATTTCCAGCTAGGACTGTGTTACTCCTGAATATTTAAAAAATACAGATATCTTTTACTTATTTCTTCTACCCTCCACCAACTGGAGTTGGGAGCTGCACATATGTATTTTTAAAATTTTCCACAAATGATTCTGATATGTGTGCCCTGTTAAACACTTTTTTAAAATGATAATATTTGTTTTGTGAAAAACTGTGTAAAACAAAAGTAAAATAATTGTTCCGTGCCTAAATAAATTTGGATTAAACATGGTGAAACAAGTTTCTTTTTTACAGAATTATAAACAGATTTTAATATACTAATGTGATTGTGAAATTCCAAACAGGGCTATTTTATGAGCAAAGTCTGGAAACAATGGACAAAAGGGCCATGCTGGACTCTTTATAATGCCTATTTTGATGCAGTCCAAGCTTTTTATCCTCAGGTTCAGCAGGAAGATTGTAATTTATTAATATTAAATCTGGTCACAATATGCCCGATCATATTACTTCAGAAAAAGCAAATTGTTAGCCACTTTGTGATTTTGTTAAAGAAAATCTGAGAGGATATATGTATTCTATTTTTAGTGCACATTTGTTTCTCCTTTGGTTCCCCAATATTCCTCTCCTGTTGCAGTGGAACTCACATTTCCTTGTGGGGAATTACTATTGTATGGGACCTTGCTGTGAAGTGGATCCCAGTTTTTTCCTCTTACTACCATAGTCATCTCTTTGCCCTGGGTATGTTTAGTGTACGGGTGTGTGGGCCACACTATGCCAATCATACACTGATCCCCAGGACTTTGGAGTATGTCCTAATAGGGAGGGGATGGCTGTAGTTCAGATTGTCTCAGGAATATTATTTTACTCTCCAGAGCTTCCAGAAAACTCATTGATCAACAATCACCATGTTAGAAATTTGGATAAGAGGATTATTAATATTAGTGTGATTCACAAAATTACTTTTTTGAGATGAGGGGTGTTGACCGATGTCATGGATGTAGCTGGGAAAGTTGAGTGGTTCCCACCAGCAGTTTGTATACTCCTTTCTTATCTGCAGAGGGATGTTCCAGCTAGAAAACTGAGCCAACATAATCACTGAAAGAGGAAAAATTCAAGAATATGTAAAAAAGAAGATCAAAACACTGAATGACTTGCCAAAAGCCTATCTAGTACAACAAACATTAATCCTGCACCTATATTCTGTGCTAGGCACTCAGTCATATACATTTTTCTTAAAACTGAAAAGTTTTTCATTTTATTAAAGTAATCTATTTGATCCATTTATTTTCAAGGTAACGAACTAGACCATGAGAGATTAAAAGTTTTCCCTAAGTTCACAAGGCTGGTTAGTGGAGAGTCAGGACTGAAGTTAGACACCCTGATGCCCGAGGCAGGGGCTCTTCATCCCTCCTGCCAGGCTGTCGAGGAAAGGCTGTTCTGAGGAAGGCAGCTGTCCTCGGCATGCAGTGAAGACAAACGGAGAAGCTGTGCCTAGAAGAATTGAAAAGAAGGACTTGCCAGTGAGGTCTGTCATATATACCTGTGAATTATTAAATCCCTTTCTTTTGGGAAGCATGTGAATAAATATCACAGTCCATCTCTGGGAATTTGTATACTTTCAGGTAGCTGGTTGGGATGTACCCAAAATTGGAAAACAAGAGCACTGATCTTGGGCTCAGGTGTGTAGACCCCGCTCTCTGACTTTTGAAAGTCAGGGAACCTTTCTGAGTCTATTTGTAGAAGCAGCAGTCCAGCAAAGGTGCACGAGCAGCCCCTGAGGGCACAGCCTGTGTAGCCAGATTGCTCAAGTTCAAATTCTGGTTCTGTCATTTCCTAGTTATGTAACTATGTATAAGCATATTATTTAGCTCTTTGTGTTTTGGTTTCTTTGTTGTTAAATGAGGATAATAATGAACTTGGCTTCCATGATTTTTGTGAAGATTAAATGAGTAATAATTACAAGGCCCTTAGTACAATGTATGTGTTGACTTTTATTATTACTTGATCCTTGTTAAAGTCTCTTCAAGATAAACAGTGTCTGTCTATAATTCAGTGCTATACATGTCTATTAGAATTACTAGCTACAATCTAAGAAAAAGCAGAAGAAACACACCTGCAAATGGGGAGAGTCAATTTAGTTGGGTTTAAGGCCTCTTTCCTGCATATCCATTGTGTGCCTACCATTAATGTAGGGATAAGGCAGAAAAGGAAGGTCGAGAGAGCCTGAGTGCCGCCATTTTGACTGATGCTAGACCCTGACCACCCGGAACAAGAAAGTCGCCAGCAAGTCTCTGGCCCGGGACCACCCGAGGATGGATGAATCACTAAGCTGGATGCCTTACAACCTGTTTGTGCTTACCTTTCTGTGACAGCAGTTTATGATTAACCTTTACAGCCTGACCTCAAGACAATACTGGTCACATACAGGGTTTTTGAACATTTAAAAACGTTACCATTGCCCCATAAGGGGTCCCCTTCCTGCTCAGGAAAGAACCCCTACCTTGTCTGTGGAGTAGGATCTGTTGTCTCTCTCTGTCTCAATAAAACTTTCCTGCAGTTAGTTGGCTTGATCCCGAGTTCTTCCCAGCACGAAGCCAAGAACCCCCTTGTTGTGTTTGAGGGGGCTTTCCTCCCTTCGTTGGGACACCCCCTGCATCCATCACCATGGCTCTGAATAGATTGGGTGTCTTTTTGCTTAGAGATGGGAAGAACAACTTAATAATATTGTTTTTTGATTCATGATGCTCATTGTTTCCTTTTATTTACAGTGCAAAAGACAAGTATACAGAAAGATAGATATAAAAATTAGATCTGTTCTCTCAAATCTAAACAGAAATACCAAGCGTGTCAAAGTCAAGGCAGTAATCAATAATTCCTGAGAGAATCTGGGAAAGTTTCTTATGGGAAATTGGGGATGTCTTTACTATCCCAAATTACCTTCTCATTCCTGTGGGAAAAAAATCAAATGCACATGTGGCTTTAAGAACATATAAATTGTCTTAAGTAGCTTAATGTGAACATGAGTTCTGCCTGAATTCTGTTTCCTTATCTGGTTAGAACCCAGTAAACGTTGAATAACAAGATTTTCTCAGCTCTGTGCTGGTCTCTGTTGTTGAGCTGGCACATTCAGCCATCTTGATGGAAATTGGTTATTGTACTCACTGAAAACTCCTTTAATTGTACCAGGGATGTGGAGTGGTTTACCGTGAATATTGCTGACAGTTCCATCTTGGAGTAATGAGCTGCTGATTTATTATACTTTCCTTTAGTGGAAGATTATTTTTGTTTTCCTTTTTAGCTCTAATATTTTCTTTTTCTAGAACAAATTTTTCCCTCCCCTTCAGATGTTTAGGATTTTTTTAAGTAACCTTGAAAGACCAAGACATAACACTTTGGCTAAGCTTGAGTCACGAGACTGTGGTGCCACCCTGCACTGTTTTTCATGTCCCTGAGGCATTTGGCAGTATCCTCTCTGATATGAATACCATTTGTAGTTTGCCTATACTTTTAATAAAACCTTTTTGCTGGAATCAGCATTACTCCTTCCAAGTTGTTGCTTGCCCAAGAAGGCAATGCCCATAAATGCCACCATATGAGCAAATCTTGTACAAAACTTGTGTCTTTGGTTTTGTGCACAGATGCTGATGAAGAGATGCTCACCCTAAGAAATCAGGTTATTCAGGCTTAGCTGCATTTTTTCCAAGTTGAAGCTTGTTTTGGAAGATTTTTTTTAAAGTTTCTTTCAGCAAGTAGAGGGAAAGAAGTAAATAAAATAGTGTGATACATTCATTTTAGGAAGAAAGTTAAAGAGACATCCTCCTTGAATATTACTCTGAAGGATACTACTACAATTACTTCCTTGAATACTACTTTTCTGCTTCCTGAAACAACACCACTGCTATGAAAAAGTTATACAAACACAGTCTTTAAAGAAATGGACAGATGCTGAACATCAGGTAGGGGGTGGAGATGCTGGTCTATTTTCTACTATAATTCTAACCTGCCCATTTGCCTGTCAATCCATTCTTTCCTCATCTCTTTTTCTCCCTAATTTATCCCCTTGCCTAGTGGAGAAACTCCTCTTTGTTGGGGAATCTCTAGTTCCCCACTCTAGTTGAGTGTATGAGCACACAAATACAAAGTCTGTACTAACTGAGAACGACAGAATCAACCCAAATCTACCCATGTGACTGGACAAACAAGATGATGTTGATAACATCTTTGTTTACAAAACAAATGTCATTCATGCTCTCATGAAAAATCAGTTAAACTCATGGTGATTTATTTTTAAGATGTCTACATTTGGTTTAATAGCTTTTCCTCTTATTTTCAAAATGGAAAAATATTATATTAATTTTTTAAACTGTAAACTAATAAATTTTTTCTCTGGTAAAAAATCCAGACATTAAGGAAAAATATTAAACCAAAGTAAAAGTTACCTAAGTTTCAGTATGCAGAGATAACCACTTCTCCCATTTCAGTGAGTGTCCTTTAAGATGGTTTCCACATTAGCTTCTCAAATTGTGCTCTGCAGAACCCTGGTTCAGATTATTTATTTATTATTTTAAATAAGACTTTATGATAAATAAAGTTTGAAAAATGCTAGGTTAAACAATGTTAAGCATGTTTGTTGTAGGCCTTCTCAGAATTCTTAACTCTGTTTGTGCTGTGAGAACCTCCAAGAAAGAGTTAGTATGCAGTACTTTTCAAACCTATGAGATTAGAATTTCTCTGTTGGAAAATAAAACAAAACAAAAATCTGGAAAATGTTGTCTTTTGAGCACTTATCCATATGTGAATACACATGATACAAATGAGATAACAAAACTCAAGCCCATCTTTATCTAGTTTTCATGTAAACTCAATAATGTATGATGAACATTTGCCCATATTCATGAATAGAGATCTACAACATCATTTATAATGGCTGTGTAATATTCCACTGCATACATGTATTATCTTCTAGTGAACCCAGTTCTCTATTAGTGAACACTGGGCTCAAAGTCAAAATAAAGAAACTCTAAATTCACAAAAATATTTGCAAAAAGTATAATAAAATCAGTAAGCAAAAAGGCTAACATATCTTTAAGAATGTGTACAAAGAACCTAGAAAATTCACAGAAAGAAAAACAATAGACCATTATAAATATAAAGTCATGTTCAATCTCACGTTTATACCATGCAAATAAGGGCATCAAGTTATAATGTTTAATTGATTAGATTGGCAAAGAATAAAAAGACTAACAAAACTCGGCATTGGCGAGGGTTTGGGAAAGGGTTCATTTTTATCCAGTTAGTGGAACATATAAATTGGTACCACCTTTCTTGAGGGTAGGTTATTTATACCCATTAAAATTTTCAATGAGCATATCCCTGGAAACAGCACGTTCAGTTTAGATTACTTTTTGGCTAAAAAATCCCTATCTCTTTTTATGAACAATCTCTTATTAAAACCTTGCCCTGGGCTGCACATTGTGCTAGATTTGTGGTCAAGACAAATCTCTGGTATCTACTTTTCCTCAAGAAGCCTATGATATGCACACTTTGAGCAAATCAAGCCCATAAAGAATCCACTGGACTTTTCTCCAAAACTTTTCAATGCCCAGTAATAATAATGCATTTGGATAAAATCATGATTAGGACACTCAAATTAATCAAGCTCTTTCTAAACAGAATGTTTCCACTTTCAATAGTGATTAGAAGAAAGTTTATAGTCCCAGAATTTCCTGGCAGAGGCTAGCATTTGGTACAACTGGAAATTCTGCTACTGAGTGTAAGCTAATGAAGGGTGGGTTTCAAAAATCAGGGTTTTAAATTCTGAAATATGTTGCCTGTCTTTTCCTTCCTGCATATAACAACACTTCTATTTCCACCATGTTTCCCTACTTCAGTCACTGAAGTCATCAGAACTTATTTTCTTCTTTGGAAAAATAAGTTCTGATATATAGACAGAAATCGTCTGGATAAATAAGACAAACCCATTCAACTGGACGCTCCATGAAGGAATGGACAGTCTTACTCACTAAAGTGTCCCCAGTACCCAGTGCCTGCTGCCCAGCACACTGGGTGGGCTCAGTCAACACTTTTTGACTATAGTTGTGAGTTAACCTCATGAAAGGTGATGTTAATGAACACAGGGCTTTGAAGGTGAGTTCTAGATGGAAAGTCTAGTCATGATACCTACTCCGTACCCACGTACTCTAAACATAATTTTCTAGATATAAATATAAAATTACTGGACACAGAGAGGAGAAACTTCATGGCCAAATGAAAATTTATCTAAATGAAAATTATAAAGAACAAGTATTTGGAAATGCACCTGTGTTGAAATCAGACTGGTTGTTAAGATGGAGTACCAGGAAATAGGTTATTCAATAGATATAAAAATAAAATGTGAGGAGGAGGAAATGGGATAAGAATAAATATATATTAAAGACCTTAATTATAGCTAGTAGCTTTATGTATATAGTACACTTAATCCTCTCCACAATGCTGGAAGATTGTTATTACAGACTTATTTTACAGATGAGGACAGAGTGGGTCTAACAGTTTAAATGATTTGCTAAAGATCACCCACCCTGCTGGTATGTGGAATAAACTGGAAATAAACTTTGCTTGTCCTTGTTATAAGGAAAGACCTGCCAAACACAATGAGAATAGCAAAGCAAAGGAAAGGCGTAAGAATTGTCCATTTGGTAAACTATGATGGTAGTTCTCAAACTTCAGTGTACCAGAATCACCAGAGAGCTTGTCAAAACCAGCTTTCTGGGCTCCAGCTCCAGAGTTTCTAAATCAGCGGGTCTGGCAAGGGGCCAGATAATCTGCATCTCTAACTAGCTCCCAGGTACTGCTTCTGCTGCCAATCTAGGAACCACACCTTGAGAATCACTGGAATACAGGAGTTTCAGTAAGATCATCTGTCTTGATTTTAGAAAAGAATGTGGAAAGTCTTTTTTATGATATCCTTTTGGTCAAGAGTTTTCCAGCCTTAATTTGCAATTAATTTATTCTCCCAACAAACAAACCATTCAGTAAACTATTCATTTGACAAATAGAATAGTCATGGAGACAGAGCATGAAATTACAGTTGACGCCTATTCCCAATCACTAAAATGTGACCTAATAGAAATTAAAGAAAAGTTAGGACCATAAAGTCAGTATATGATTAAAAAAACCCCGAGGCTCTAAAAAATCCTAAGGCTACCTCTGAATATATTCATATAGGCATCATATTACAATTATGGGAAGGAATCCCATTGTGCCCTGGGTTGCAAATACTATATGGATTAATAAATTTAATTCTAGGTGCCACTTCAGTTAGTAGCAGAGAATCCAGGAAAGTAAAAGGACTAGAACTATCACATGACATGCCAAGATACAAGGAAGATTTGATGGCTCTAGTTATTTGGGTGGTGAAGTAGCAATTCTTATGTTGGTGAGGAATTGTACTAAATAAATTCTGTTTGCTTCTGACCTAAGATTCAGTTCAAATTACAGGATAAAAACACATAAACAACTGGTAGACTCTTGATACAACACAGGAGGAGCCAAATGCTACAACAGGGCTTATTAAAAATGCGCCAGGAGAGAATAGGAAGAAGCGGGTAAATAGGACCATCGCGATCTCACCAGGTTTCTCGGGGATAACTGGTGACCACATAAAGGATAAATTTGAGAAGCAAGAGGTTGGATATGGGGAAATTAGGTGAGAGGTCACTGCTAAGGATTATGTGAAAGAGGAGAGCTTTTGTTTCATCATGCTGGGAAGTTCAAAGATGAATCCAGGTTAAATAATTTTTAAAGGAAAAATATACATGGTATATACTTAAGAATATTCAAGATAGCCATTTCTTTTTTTTTGTAAGTCAATACTGCATTTAATACTCTAATAAACTCATCATAAAGTCAAAAAGATCACAAGTCAAATCATCTTAAGTCCAGATACTCCATGAATCACAATGAAGCTATGTCCAGATTTAATAATTAAAAAATACTCAATTAATCATACATCTAGGACTGTCTGTATAGTTATTCCTTAAATAATTAGGCATAGAATTAATATATGATCCAGCAATTACACTTCTGAATGTGTACTCAAAAGAAATAAAAGCAGACACTTCACCATATTTGCGTACCCATTTTCCTAGCAGCATTATATACAATAGCCAAAGGCAGAAGAACCTAAAGTGTTCTTCCATGCATGAATCAATAATCAAAATGTGGTATGTACATACAATGGAATATTACTCAATTTTGAAGAAGAAAAAAATTGACACATGTTGCAACGTGGATGAGGAACCTTGAAGACATTGCACGAAGTGGAATAAGCCAGTCACAAAAGGACAAATATTGTATGAATTCACTTTTATGAAGTATCCAGCGTTGTCAAATTTATAGAGACAGAGAGTGGAATGGTGGAAGCCAGGGGCTAGGGGAAGGGAGAGACAGGGTGTAATTATTTAATGACAACAAAATTTTCACTGGGGACAATGAAAATGTTCTGGAGATGCAGAATGGTAATGGTCACACAGCAACATAAATGCACTTAACGCCACAGAACTGTGAACTTCACAATGGTTAAAGTGATACATTTTATCTCATGTGCATTTACCCTAATGTAAAGGTGCAGGGAGTTAGCTACGCTCCCAGCAAAATTTGGCTCCCTTTGGCAGGGGTCGTCACAAGGGATAAGGAAATAATAGAAGTAGAAAATAGAGAATATTGAAATAAAAGAAGACACAGAGATGAAAGTATAGCTTTTATAAAAATGGCAGCCGAGGTCCTCCAGCATTCCCATGAGCTGTGAGGCCACAAGTGAAGTCCCGCATCAGTATTTCTTGATACAGTGATAGGTTGCCAGGGGTAACAGATTTACATAATAACAGGTAGATTTTTAGGTTTAAAGTCTCCCCAAAAGCTTCCCGAGATCCCTTAATTAACTCTATCTATGAGACCAAATGATTACAAAAAGGACTGATAACAAGAATCTATTTAGAACTCAGGAAAATCAGTAAGAAAAAATCAAACAACCCTATCAAAAAGTGGGCAAACGACATGAATAGAAATTTTTCAAAAGAAGATACAAGAATGGCTAACAAACATATGAAAAAATGCTCAACATCCCTAATCATCAGGGAAATGCAAATCAAAACCACAATGAGATATCACTTAACTCCAGTGAGAATGGCCTTTATCAAAAAGTCCCAAAACAACACATGTTGGCATGGATGCGGAGAGACAGGAACACTCACACACTGCTGATGGGATTGAAAACTAGTGCAACCCCTGTGGAAAGCATTTGGAGATACCTTAAACAGATTGAAGTAGACCTACCATTTGATCCAGCAATCCCATTATTGGGCATCTACCCAAAGGAACAAAAGTCATTCTATGACAAAGGCACCTGTACCCGAATGTTTATAGCAGCACAATTCACAATTGCAAAGATGTGGAAACAACCCAAATGCCCATCAATTCATGAATAGATTAGTAAATTGTGCTATATGTATACCATGGAGTATTATTCAGCTATAAGAAATAACAGTGATATGGTATCTCCTTTGTTCTCCTGGAGAGAGTTGGAACCCATTCTATTAAGTGAAGTATCCCAAGAATGGAAAAATAAGCACCACATGTACTCACCAGCAAATTGGTTTCCCTGATCATCACCTAAGTGCACATTTGGGAATGACACCAATTGGGTATTGGACTGAGGTGCAGGATGGGGAGAGGAGATGAGTGTATACCTACATGATGAGTGCATTGTGCATTGTCTGGGGAATGGTCATGCTTGAATGTTCTGACTCGGGTGGATGGGGGTGGGGGGAAGGGATGGAGGTATAAATACATGATAGTGCAAAGTGCACTGTCTGGGGAATGGACACGCTTGAAGTTCTGACTTGGGGGGATGGGTGGGACATGGGCAATATATATAACCTGAGCTTTTGTACCCCCATAATAAGCTGAAATAAAAAAAAAAAAAGAAATATGGAGCCACTATATCTCTGTTTAGCCTTTCTGCTAAGTGATAATTTTATCTTAGGACTTAGCAGTTTGTCTTAGATAGCCATTTCTTTATCCATCTTTCTCCCTCCATTCCATATCTGTTTGCCTCTTCTCTACCCTCCCCTCTCTTCCCCTCCCCTCCCTTCCTCTTCCTCCCCAATCCCTTCCCTCTCCCAGGTAAATTAGATATATCAGTTGGGGAAAACCAAATCTATATTTTTATTGCATCATTATGATTTGGACCATAGGAATGAGCACACTCATTGCATATATTTATTATGTTTTCCTTCTTGGTATGCTGTGTGCTAACATTTTTTTTTATTAAGCTATTCTTTTAACATAATGTTATTCCAAGTCTACCAAGTCTATGCTGAAGATACTGTGCTAGTAGGACAGGGAGTTTTCTACACTCCTTACTGGTCATTTGCTTATCTTATGCCAGTGTCTTTTCCTTTGGGGAGGAGAAATGAGTAAAGCATAGGCTAAACAATCTTCAAGTCAATAGCAATTTGGGTATCAAACAAGACTATAGAGTGCCATTAATGAATAAATGCAAAATACTCAACCTAGTGATGCCAAGACATTAAATATCAAAGGCAAATAATAAAATAAGAACATGAACAGTTTGCTTTCACTTACCTCCACACTAAACTGTTCTCAAATTTGTTTTATTCTCTTATTTTGACTATATTGCATTAATAAAAAAGCGTAGAGAGGAAAATCTATCTGTTTGATAATGAACATATGATACTGATTAAAATATGTGACATAATTTATTTATTTGCAGAGAAGGTATTTAATGTGGCCTTTGAGTTATTCTTTGAAAGGATGCCACTTACCAAAAGGGTATTTTCAATGGCTGTAGGGCCAGGAGCATTTATTTGTACATAAGATCAATCAGATTACTTCTACTAATTTTAAATGAGCATTTCAGATAATAGAATATTTTTTCTTGATGTAGTAAAGCTAATTTTATTGTCTCATATAAAGGAAATAAATATGATTGGGGTAAATGAATGAAGTAATATTTCTGATAGATGTTAGGATCAAAGCAAGTGATAATTATTGAGGGTCCATAGGTTTAGCATTTAGCAATTGAAAAATAAGAATCATGTCACTGTTATGAAGCAATATTGGTGGAAATGTACTTGGGGCTGTTTCTATAACCGTAGCTCTTGATAGTAGTGCTAGATGCTACCTCTGAGTGTAGAAAGATATGAATTTGCAAATACAAACAGGTAAGCCAGAAATGCAACTCGCCTAAATGGTCCAGGTTGTTACAAAAGGTATTATTAGTTCACCTTTTTATGGCTGAGTAGTACTCCATGTACTACATATACCACATTTTTTTTTATTTCAGCTTATTATGGGGGTACAAAAGTTCAGGTTACATACGTTGCCCATGTACCGCCCATCCCCCCGAGTCAGAGCTCCAAGCGTGCCCATTTCCCAGTATATATACCACATTTTATTAATCCACTCATGAATTGATGGGCAAATTGGGTTGATTCTACATCTTTGTGATTGTGAATTGTGCTGCAATAAACATTTGAGTGCAAGTGTCTTTTTGATAAAATGACTTTTTTTTCCTTTGGGTAAATACCCAGTAGTAGGATTGCTGGATCAAATGGTAGGTGTACCTTTAGTTCTTTGAGAAATCTCCATACTATTTCCTATAGAGGTTGTACTAATTTGCAGTCCCACCAACAGTGTGTAAGTGTTCCTTTCTGTCTGCATCCACGTCAGCATCTATTGTTTTGGTACTTTTTGATAAAAGCCATTCTTACTAGGGTTAGGTGATATCTCAGTGTGGTTTTGATTAGCATTTCCCTGATGATTAGTGACACTGAGCATTTTTTCAGATGTTTACTGGCCATTAGTCTATCGTCTTTTGAACAGCTTCTGTTCATGTCTTTTGCCTACTTTTTAGTGGGGTTGTTTGATGGTCACGTTGGGAGGTAGTAACTCCCAACTCAGGCCAAATATACAGCAGGGAAAACATCCTATCTTGGCAGGAGAACAAGATGAAAGATGAAACAGTAAGGCATTTTCTAGGTTCAACCATGTTCCTCATAAACAGAAGAAGCTAGGATGAGAACAAAACAGAATTATGAAAAGATCAAATGGAAAAGAAATTGTGCACTGGCTTGTCTCTGTGACTCATTTGGGAGTAAAACTGCTATCACATGAGCCATTTCCTGAAGTCTTTTTAAAAACAACAGGCCGGCTGGAGCAAGGTGCCTCATGCCTGTAATCCCAGCTACTTGGGGGGCTGAGGCATTGGTTGAAGCCAGGAGTTTGAGACCAACCTGAGCAACATAGTGAGACTTCACCCATCTCTAAATAAATAAATAAATAAATAAATAAATAAATGTGAGTGATGAGGCCAGATTGCTTGGGTTTGAATACTGGCTCTGCCACTTCCCAGCTTGCCTCAGTTTCCTTAGCTGTACAATGGAGCTAAAAGTAGAACCTACTCTCTTGTGATGTAGCTGTGAGGGTCGTAAGAGTTATTGCATGTAACAATTAGAATGGTTACAAGGTACTATCACAAAGTAAACTCTCAGCAAATGAAAGCTATTATTTTCATTTTCTCTTTCTTTATTTACCATAATCTGATTGCTCAGGAATCCTCTCCTGCAGCACTTTACCCAGTCTGGATTTCTCTTGACGGTACTTTAAAATGACACCATTGATATCCTTATCCAAATTTCTTTTCCATCAGCCCTAATCTAAGTTGTCACAGAAACACAATTGGATAAATATGACTGATGCCAGCTTACTAGGTGGCTTTTCCCAGTAGCATTTGAATTTTAAACGAAATACTTGAAGAAGCAATTTGTTGTTTCCCAAAGTTGCCTGATGGTAAGAAATACCCAAGACTAGTAAATTAAATATCCAGATTCCATCGTTGGAGATTTAGGTACAATTGGTCTTGGATGGGCTCTGGGAATCTATATTTTTAATAGCTATCTCAGATGAATTATTATTTCCAGGCATGTTTGGGAGCACTGTTTTAAACCAAGTAACTCAATTTCTGATGATGACATACCATTCTTTATGATTGTCATGTTTTCTTTGCCTTTCTTGGGGGAGTTTGCATATGTTCTTCTAATGGCCTGTAAATCACAAACATGGACAACTTTCTTCTCCATCCACACAGATAACTTGAGATCTTAGTTTTGAAATTAACCGTGAACCATCCCCTGCAAAATTAGTTATTCTGCCATAATGCGTGCAAAGGCATTATTAATTGCTGGTTATCATTGCTCATAAGAATACTCTTCAGATTAGTGCTATTCAAAGTGAAGAGGAACAATAGCACTTGCCTCATCTGGAAACTTATTAGACGTGCATGATCTCAGGCCCCACACCAGACCTCAGAACCTGCATTCTAACAGGATTGTTACGTAATTCACATGTATGCTCAAGTTTGAGAAGCACAGCTTTAGAGCATAAAGACCCTGCTGACACTTAATTTATTCAATATAATTTAGCTGGCAGTGTTTTGTATTTTGACAATATCATTTTAGATGAGGGTAAAAACATTCTAGTATATATTTCAGTGTAGAGAGCCTCTTCTTTATCTTAAAGCTTTCTACACATAGGTAATATCTTAAGCAGTTTAATAATAATTAACCATGTAGATAACCACTGTGAACATCGGCTCAGCAAAAGTGTTAAGCGTGCCTTCCACACATGGCAACTTATAGAAAAACCATATCCACAGCTTCTTTGCAGACTATATCCCAGCCACCTCCCTAGAACTTTTTAATGAAAAAAAAGTTACACAGAAAAACTAAACCTAATTCAGATTAATGACATTTATTTACTAGGTAGTATTATCCATTTTTCCATGTTTAGTAGGGAGAGCAACTTACATCTTAAGAAACCAAACTGACTTAGATGCATGTAATGAAAATTAACATTATCTTTTTATCTTTGTAATATTTTTCTTTTACTCTCCCCACTTCAAGCCCCTAATCCTCTCATACAACACATGCTCCACATACAGTACTTGCCCATTTAATATTTGTTGAATTAAAAAGAAATTGAATTTCACTCATAGACTCTCCATTTGTGCTCTTGCTTCCATATCAGTTTTTTCAGCAATGCCTAAATACAATGCTTGTGGTTGCACACCATCCTTAAATATGCAAGAGTGATTCAGGTTGCTGTGGGCACTCATTAAACACTTTTTGAGAATTAGGTTCCTTTTACAGAGTGTGTTTCTTTGAGAAGAAACATAAGCAGGGCAACATGTTCGCATGGATGTTCAATTTATTTTTAGTTTATTTTGATACTCATCAGCCTCCAAGTGACTCAGATGAAAAATGTGTTATTTCAGGTAAGATGAAGCAGCTACTGACTCAGTGTACAGAGAAAGTATGCTTTTTACCAGAAACGTAATCACTTTCTCTGAGTCATCCGCATTCTCCAATGGAACATATACTGGGAGATGAGGTGTCTGAATTAGTTTTACCTATTGGGAATCTCTGGGTTTTAATAACGGCAACTGCAAATCATTGGCATTGCTGCCTTATGTTTGACAACCATAACCTCTCTGCCCATAGTTATAAGTCAGATCTAAATTGAGAATTGGCTTGCTTAAAACAGGATTTTAGTGAATACGACAACCTAGAAATAGAATTATTATTGACTCTTAGACTTAAAATTGACTTTGCCATCCGAATATTGTTAGTATGACACAATTATAAGGTTCAAAATATGGTGCAATACAAAGCAAAGCATAAAGTCAACTCAAATTGGGATGGCACATAGCATGACACCAAATATGGAAATATAAGTATTGTTTTATTTTATAACAGACATAACATTTTTCATAGCTTTTGACTGCCACATGTGTGTATGTTTTTTCTTTCTAATCTCTTCTCTTTTAAATTCAAATAAGTTTGAAATTATAAGCATGTGGGGAAAGGTTTTCTTAAAAGTTTATTAATTTCATAGTACTTTATTTTCAGAATATCTTACATTTAAAAACCAACCTAAGTATATATTCCAATACACAGAAAGCAAAGTCAAGTTCATTATATAGTGAAATGCCAAGACCAGATGTTTTTACAATGATCATGGATACTCAGTTTCTAAAGGCATAGAAAAGTATTACAGAAAACCATGTTTAAATAAAAAATTCTAATACAATTGTTTGCTTATTTTCTAGCTAGGAAGAAAATGTAATATATGCATCATTATACCATTGTGAATTATCAACTTAAAAATTTTTAGAAAAGGAAATAATGCTACACATGGTGACGCAAAGCTGAGAACCCTTTGTGAATTCATTGGTTGGGTCTACTCCCTCTTCTGGAGGAGGTCTACTTTTGTGCTGTCCAATATGGTAGCCACTTGGCATGAGGGGCTACTGAGCACTCGAAGTGGGGCTACCAAGACTAAAGAAATTGATTTTTAGTTTCACTTAATTAATTTAAATTTAAATATCCATGTGTGACCAGTGGCTGTAATATTGATAAGCTTATACAATAAAAACGGAAAATAATTCTAACTTCTAGGGAACCATTTCTGGCTCTTTTCTGTGGCTAAAATTTTGGCAGTCATTTGCCATATCCCAGAAATTGGGCTCTTAGATTTTTTCCAGACTAAACAGCTATGTAGATGAAATTTTAAGCACAGTTTGTGACAGAGAAGTGGTGTTTATGTTCACTCAAGTACTTTATTACCAGGATTACTAATGTGACTACATAGACAATTTCCCTTCCAAATTCCATGGTTTTCATAGAAGTTTACCCAAAATTCTTCAGGTGGGAGAGTAGCTTTGGGGTGAGTTTCTCATGCTTGGCTCTACTCTACACACCACTTTTTCCAGGTAATGTCTCTCCTGAATTACCCATTTGAATAAAGGACAGGATGGCCAGGACTGCAACCACATCTGGTATCTTTCACTCAGGTTCTAGAGATTGAAAGGCTATGCAAATATGATTTCCATTCGTGCTGACAAGGACTAGGAGTTAAAGCCATAATCACACAACACAAAATGTAAAAGCTGGGAGCTCTTCTGATACAAGGCAGAGAAGTACAGAAGCTTGAAGAGACAACCAAGCTCTTGAATAAAATACATGCACCAATGCTGGAGAAAATATGTGTTTAATGCTCTAATTTAGGTTAGAAGATACGAAGGTGTGAATCAATCAGATATTACTGGTGCAAGATTTCTTCTGAAGAGCCATTTCTACATTATAAGTAATAATGAAAGGTATCCGGAGACCATAAATAACTTGATTTAGATCACATACATTTGGAAAGAGAGCTCTGGTCTACTCTCTGAATCAACTGCTAGGCTAGTGGTTTTAATTTGAGAAAATGTTTCCTACTTCTTTAATACTCTATAAAGAATGCCATTTACTGCTGTTTCTATAGAGGACCTGAAGGACAGTTGAGAGCTAACCTAAAGCAAGAATGTCTCTTGTTTCTTTTCCCAGTCCTATCCCAAGAAGGGAAAATCCCCAAACAAGTCTTCAAATATAAGCTTTTTAGCTATCTGTAATAACCTATAATTTCAAGCTTTTAAAGGTCATTCTAGGAGAGAGGTTTAAGATGAGAGAGTTCTTTTTCCTTTTGAAAAAAAGAAACCTCTGGTTTTCCAAACATTTCATAAACCTCTGGAATTCTTTCGAGTGAGCCAGAGTGGAAAAAGTAACTGGAACTTCTTGGGAAAATTAGCAGTAGCTGTTGAAAAGAGCATTTATCAGTATTCCAGACAGTGAGGAAGTTTGGACTTTGCTGAACAGGCAGTTTGTGGTCAGAAATGACCAGACTAGGGGCATTGCTGGTCAGGTAACCTGGTCTAGAAGTGGCTGGGTTGTATTTGCTTCCCAGAGCTGCTATAACCGAGTACAAAAAACAGGGTGGCATAAAACAGCATAAATTTATTCTCTCCCATTTCTGGTGGCTAGGAGTCCAAAATCAAGATGTCTGAAGTGCCATATGCTTTCTCCGAAGGTTCTGGGGGAGAATCTGTTCCATTCCTTTCTCTTAGTTTCTGGTGTTGTCGGCAATCCTTGGTGTTCTCTGGCTTGTAGATATACATACATACCAATCTCTACCTCTGTTGCCACATGACATTCTCCCCTGCAGTGGTTTCCTCTTCTCTTCAGAATGTCTCAGTCTTACGCAGACGTACTCACACGCACAGTGACTTCTAGTGGGTCTGGATGAAGGCTACGGAATCCCCTTGAATGCTGGAATCCCTCAATGGCTTCACAATCCCTTACTCGGAGTATTGCAAGCCTATGTGTTTCCAAGGAATCTTGCTGACACTGTAGAGCTATCAGCATGAAATGGAGCTCAGATGTATTAGCAGTTCTGTAAACATAATAGACACAAACTATGTTTGACCACAGTTTTTTGTTTTTTTTTTTTTGGAAAGCCAATAAAATTCCACACAAGCCAGGATGGAACATGAGACACAAGTCGTTTCCTCCATCTTTAATATTTTAAAACCATCAGAGGGGCACAGTCCCATCTGAAAGAGACTTCACATCTTTGTGTGATAGTTTGCTTCATTAAATGTGACTCCTAAATGGAAAAACAGACATAAGTTTTACCCAGTTTCCTCATCAACTTTTCCTTGGCTGCCCGCCCCCTCCCCCACCGACAGCTTTGTGTTCAGGCCTTGAGAGAGCTCTTTGTTTTATCTCCAGATCGTGTTTTTCAAGAGCTTCTGTATATATAATCACAATCCTAAGGGAATGTTGGTTGAGATGTTCAAGCGTGGTTTGGTTTAAATATTTATAATGAGGTATATAGACAGCTGATATGAATGAGGAACCACATGTTAAGTTTTAAATATCAGGTGAATAACACCAAACAAGTGGAAATGTTTGTTTCTTGTGAATGTAGTCATTGGGTCAAATTCGAGTGCTAATATAATCTCAGATTACTGCATAATGCTTTCAAAGGGGACAGGAAGTAAAGTAACCACTTGGGCTAGGATGAAAGTTCTCACAAAAGACATGCTATTTGTATTTTCTTTCTGTAAACCTAGCAAAACCAAAATAGCATTAGCCAACTATCTTTAATTTTTACCACTATATAAGCTTCACCATGAGAGCTTCTCAGATCATGCATCATAAAATATAGATTATTTGAAAAAATGTCCAACCCATTTCCCTGGCTCTTCTTCCTGAGTTCCCCAAGGTAGAACTATTGCTGAGGCTACATTCAGGCGTAAGCATAGTTTGGCTCCTAAGTCAAAAGCGATCTTGCAAGGCAGATGATCTTTTTCTGGGGCATTGAATTAGATTGTGCTGGGCATGGCACTAGCTGAGCCAAAGCCTCCTCTATTTGTCATACATTTGGGTTTTTCCTTATGTCATATGTTAGTCTTTCTAAAAACGAGTGGGCCAGCCCCCCTTGACTGAGGCCCTGATGCCATTGTTAATGCTTCTCATCCTCTTTCCAGGGAGTCTGATCCTGTTCTCTGAACTCCCAAATTCTGATTGGGGCCCTGCTGTGAGTGCAGCCACCTCTCAGGACCATGGTGCCTGACTTTCCTGTTGCTGCCGGCTGGTGGCAATTGACTGCTTCTGTGCTCCACCAGCTATTTTGGAATTCCTGCTATCATTGCTTTTGTGAACCACATTTAAATGTATTTTGATACTGCCAAGAACTGATAGGTCGCCTTCCCAGCTTTGTGTAGCCGTTGCCTAGTTTCCCTAAGTCAACTCCTAAGTTACCAAATGCCGGCCTCCTGCTCTTCAGAATTTCCATACATGAGGCTCTCTTTGGCTCTGCTCATAGGGGGAGGAGTCTGTGTTCTGCCACTCCAGAGTTGGTATAAGGAAATTAGGATGGTGGTCTGATCAGAAGGGAAGGTCTGTGAGGTCTGTCATGAAGCTGCATTTGAAACAGACACACCACTTTCTTTACACTGAACATGTATTTGAGGTGGCTTTGAGGTTGAAGGAGATTATGAGAAGTGGGGTTTAAGTCCTCTGAGGGGAACCCTTCATACTGCGGCTGAACCTAAATATTTCTTTCTAGTTTTCTACAAAACTTTCATTTTATGTGTTAAGGCCTTGATAAAGGGTTAAATAAAAAAAAAAAAACACTGAGTTAAAAAAAAGTAATCATATTAGCACTTGATCAGTGGCCCTAAATATCTTAATCCAAATGAGTGATTAATTTCAGCTACTTTAGGCATTATGGTATGTCAAGAATGGGGACAGTATTCTTAGTACTTGTAATTCTTGGATTAAGATAGGATCTTTTGTAATGGCCAAGTTCTGGGATCACACAGTTCTTCAAGGACCCTCCAGCCTCTGCAGCCACCACAGTCTGGGCTGGAGTTGGGAAATATTTGTGTGGGCACCAGTGACATGAAAACTGAAGGGCTGAAGCTCTCTGGGGAGGACAAAAGCACACAGTAGAGAAGCAGTATGGTGCCTGCCATCACAGCTTGGGTCTGTGGTGACAGGGAGTGACCCTGGGAGCCAGGTGCTTTGTTTTCAAGAAGCTCCTAGTTCACTGGCAGCATAAGCTTTTGGGCTCATGAGGATACAGAAGTTCTTCAGCAGGTTGGGAACCTGCGGACTACCAGTCTGAGGGAAGGAGAAACAAAACCCCCACCTACCCTTTCTATGGGATGCCAAGTTTCTCAGGGGTTGATTGTCACCAAAATTTTGCTCCTTCTTGTGCTGCTTCACAACTTCTTCCCATGGAATCTACAGTAGGTTCTGGCACTTTTTTCTCTGAATTACACCTGAACTATTCTTTTTTTTTTTTAATCTAAAACTTTCCCTTCTGTCTGAGACAATCTGGTGACTGATATCTCCAGTCAGCCATCTTTGAGACACAGGTATTTTAGAAAAAAAAGATCCTAATACAAAAATAAGATAATCTCAGGCAAAATTTTCAGTAGAAGCCAGAACATCAAGGAATTAATTGATGATACATCAAGCATTCATTTTCTGAGACAGAAAAGCTAAAGTCCAAATCTTCCTTCTCTGTCATGCCTCCTGCAATACTTCACTCTATTACTATGTCACCATGAAAGGTGGTGAAAGTGTCACTGAATGAAAGAGTTCTACTCATCTTAGACTAACATGCAAGAACTGAACAATTAGAGTTATATGCTGAATTTGCTCTCATATAAGTTTTCTGGATAGCTTTTGTCCAAACTGTCTCTTTACAGGTACCTATTCTCTGACTTTTCCTGCAAATTCACATGTTGCATCTATTTTGCTAATCAGTAGTCTTACTATTCAGAATATAGAATTTGTATATAGGGTTTTTTTTTCTTTTCTGATTCCTTGTGGTGTGTCTAATAATTTTTTGGAAAGGACCACTGAAATGATAGTTATGATAGTTCTTACTTAAGCTACACCTACCTGTGATTTTATAAACATATACTACAAATTTCTGCTAATAAGTACAGAATTCATGGTATTATTTGTATATGTGGGGAAATAATTTTATAGGTGGTCTCTTTTACAATTTCAACATGTTTCTTGAATATCTTTTAGGATCTAGAGTACTCATTTCTCTCCTACTTGATTTTTTTTGGCAATTCCCTAAGTTAGAATTGATAATAATGCCAATATTAATGGAGTCAGAATAACACACATGATATCCTTAACATTTGGAGGTTGAAGCTTTATCATTTCTTTTTGTGTGTGTATGTCATAAATATAAGTGAGCCTACACTCATCTCTACCTTTATATGTTATATTTACAGATACATGTGTCCATATTTGATAAGAAAATGAAAGTCTAAGGGCAAAGTATACTTTCCAGATTGAGGGTAGCAAAATACTTCATGCTATGACATTGCCTTTGGGTTACGGTTTCTTTGAATGTGAAGAAATCTACAACTATTAATCAAATCCAGTTTTACTTGAGAATTTATACTTCTTTACCTTTGAGTTCTAAAGTCTAAGAGGATAGTATTCTCTAATTTGTCAACATCTGACTGACTAAGGAATCAAGCGGTAGACCTGGCTTGTTTCTTCATTTTCTTCACCTGGCAACATTCATTTTACCTCATTGTCTTCTGTCTTCCTGTCTTCCTCTAAATTCTGCTGCTTTTGTGGCTAACCTAAAATACATGATGTCTGAGGATCACATTTTAAATAATAAAGACAAAAAAAATTTCTTTCCTTAGAGTGTTAGAGTTTTCTCTTTCCCTTTTGTAATTCTATCTAAAATCTATGACATTTATTGAAATAGCTGATTACATAAATGGAATGCATTCTTCACCGGTAAATGTGGGCTCAACCTCTACACATGCACACACATCTGGAGGGCAACAGACAGTCCTGAGAGCCCACTTAGTAAAACATCCAGTTGCACTGAATTGTCTACTGAGAGAACTGAGGAAGGGTGGTTATTCTAGGCAAGTGCCCTGACGGAGTGGTGGTATAACTTCCATAATCTTTCCTGAAGACTTCTGACTTCCTTTCCTGTGGAAAAATAGTTATGAATTTCTATCTTAGCATAATCTTCTTTGGGGGGTGCTGATTTTTGGGGGACCTAGCTTAAAATGACCCCTCTTCTCCACCTCAAGAGCTAGAATTCTTCTTATGCACCAGAAGAAATGGGCTTATCCAAGTCATAGAGCTATTTAGAGGAATTCAGTAGACTGGCTATTGAAAATGCAAGTTGCCAAAATAAGGAAAGTAAATAGGAACTTGATCAACCAAAACTAGTATTTGAACTTTTTCTGAAAATCAGATAGACCAAACCCATGAGTAACCAGTGAGTTATAGCTGAAAACTTGAGTGGAAAATCCTGTCATGGAGGGCATGCAACATTATAAAATCTGTTGCAATGCTTCAGAGATGGTGACCAGCACTGATTCTGCCTGGTAGGGTGCTCATCATATGCTGCTTTCTATCTTGCTGAAATCACTACACTCACAGCTCCAAGCTCAGAGGGAGGCCTGTATTGCATGAGACTTGATCCAACAGTGCCCAGCTGCAGTGTGGCCAATGTTTTATGAGGTGGCTTGGCATAAAGTACTGTCCAGTTGGGGGAAGGAGCTAATTAATTTAGGTCAGAGCACAAAAAAAGGACATTGAGAGTGAGATGAGAGCTGAGTAGACATGCAGGAAGAGGTATTAGTGGGCCCCTGGGGTTTCTCAGTTCCAGTATGACCACAGGTCTCTCTCAGTTAAAGTGACCTGAGGTAGCTTCTGCTTGTCACAGGCAGCCTGACATTAACACTTGATCCTACATGTCAGCTACCACGCTTAATTTGGTTCTGAGAGTGAAGGGATCTGACCACTGCGGATTTCATCACCTTTGGTAGGAAAGGCCACAGGACCTGTCTTATACAAAAGTATTAGCCAGCCAAAGCCAATGAGTAGAAAAAAGTGACTATGGAAAAAAAAGCTTGGCTTATGCAGATCTTAGGAGTAAAGAATCTCTCTCTCTAAATGCTTCTCCTTACTTTCCGGAGGCATCAGCCCTCATCCAAATTGAAATAAGGCTCTCATTTGAACAAATGCCAACTATTTAACTTGAAAATGAAGAAGTGAGGTTGCTTGCAAACCATGATTCAGATTTTAGGCACATTATCACTTTTAAAGGCTGAACAATGACATGAACAAGCTTATTTTAAAGTGGAACAGAAAGATGATGGCAGAAAATCTTGAGACATTGAACAAGGGAGCTCTTGAAATTTGTAAGTACATCCATTTTAAGAATATGAGGGTGTGCCTGAATGCATTTTTGGCAACTATGGTTCTGTGGTTAGGTGAAAGTATTCAGACTAACCATGAATGGGAAAGAGTTGATAATTTAGTACAGAGCACAGTATGTTCAATTCAACACACAGGAGCAAGATAATGTGATATAATGCCAAATGTGTCCATGTGCTCTTGTGGATCTAGCATATTAGCAAACTAGAAAAGTTATCTCCTCTATTTGTATAAGCATGCCACTGATATTCCTCATCTCAAGATACATTCCAACCTTTTATATTTCATGCTTCCTGGAAAACAAAATCTCAGACTTCCTGGAAGCTTTTACTACTTTATGACATTACTGCCAGCATTTCATTAGAACCATATTTAGTTGAATACCTTCAGAAGAATTTTATATACAAAAAAATCTTAAATCTGAATGAAATCTTAATATGTTGATATATCTTAACAAATAATAGTTAACTTGAAAGAGAACCAAAATTATTTGAAGGTCACATTTTTTGTTGACCCAGTATTTACCTATATAATAAACCAAAAATAGTTGCGTTGCAAAAAAACCCAAAAAATGAACTGAATGTTTGATTTATATTGGGCCACATAGACACAATTTAAAGGCTCAAGAGAAAAACTCCCAAAGAGAGCATAAACTCTAATTCCTGTTGTCACAGGGCCAACAAGCACTGGGGGTAGGACTTAGATTCAGAGAGACCATTGTATTAATATTTACATAACATTCATTGTTTGACAACATTGGTAATTTGTACTCTTACGTTGATTTTGTGATTCTTGATTAGTTCCTGGGAGCCCTCAAATATAAGTGTTATAGAATCAAAAAAATGGAAAGGTTTGTTTAAAATCAATCAATTGGTGGAAAGAAAGACACTAAACCATTTGGCTGGTAAGTCTTATTAATAGGTTGATGAAGAGATGTTTTCTAATCCTGATGAATTGTAGGGGTTAGTATAGCACCAGGCCTATTTTGTCAAGTTGTCCCAGTCAATAAAAGAGTTAGGAGAAAAAAATGTGGAAGGTCTTCAGTGGATGCTGCTGCTGTCTATGGAGATTTAATTGAATTCAGCATCTTTGATTTATATAGAGAGTATTATAAAAGTACATAATAAAGAGTATGCAATTTATTAAAATTAAACATGCCCCATGCAATTTTATTTACAAGATGAACTGGTTCAGAAGTCCCTCTTTCATGGACAATATGAATGTAAATATTACTTAGCACCAGCTTAAACTTTTATGTAGTTCAAAGTCGTGGAGTCTAAATTAATATTTAAAATTATTGAGTCACATAAAACAAAGTGTAGGTTCATTTTAGTCGTGTTCGCTATTTTTGTTAGATAAATGAATAACATAAAACTCATGTCACTAGCATGTACATCAACAGGCATTATAATTTGTTGACAACTATAATTAATCTATGTTTTGGGATTCTTTTACAAAATTGAATCTATTTCTATTTTTCTTCTGAAACTGATTATGCCGTATTTTGTTGTTGGAAAGCTAAACATAAATGGTCAGGGTTACATTTTCCTCCTCTGGTAGTTTGCGGTAATTTGAAACAGGCAAGACTCTTCCATGTTCTGCAACTATACAGTACTCTGTACCAGAACCTCACCTGGGTCGCACAGCACAGCTGTCCTGTGTCCTTGAATCTCCACCCTCTCCTACCTGGTGATCTGTGGATTTTCGTTCAGGATTTTCCTTCCTCCTTCACGTCTTCCTCTACTTCCTCTCCTCCCATGCCTCTCCCTTCCTGTCTCCTATTGCTTCTCATCTTCCTTCTCTCCTTCGTATCCTTTGCTTCCTCCTCTTCCTTCACATATACATACACACACACACATATGTATATAAATATACATTTATTTATTTTATGGGAGCAGTACTTTGAATTGTTAAAAATTAGAAAAATAACATGAATAAACACCATATAGCCACCAACCATAGAATACCGTATTAAACTCTATAATGTATGTCTTTTCAGATTTTTCATGCATATAAAACATACATATATTTTATAAATGTGTAGTTTTCATACATACATATAGTTTTATGTATATCTATGTGTATTTTGTATATTATGTATGCACATACATGCATATATATCTGTGTATTTGTGTAATTTGTCATTTTATACTCTGCTTTTCCCAGTTTGCCATCTTTACTGTTTCAGTACATTTACACCTAGTATAATACTCAAACCTTCTTTAACTTTTTCCAGTTGATTCCAGAATGAACTTTGCTTCTGGTTTGTCCAAAACAGTACCCAATTCACAGCCGTAGTTTGCATCTGGTGGTTATGTCCCTCTCAGTCTCTCTTCGTTTAGCAAATCCCTTTTATCATGACACTGACTTTTTGAGAAAACAAGGCCAGCTGTCCTGCAGATTGGGTCTCTGTATCTTGAATATATTGTCTAACAATCATAAGAGGAATGAATTTATGGATTATTCTGGGTTGGGACCCAGTTTGTTCTCTACATTGACAACACTGTGATATCCTCTTCAAAGGTTGAGAGTGAAATATCTGCTGATAGGTAACTTACTCTTGCTATCCAGAAGCTTTTAATGTATTTTTCTTATCCATCAGGATATGCTTATATGTGTGCCTATTTCCACCAAAACAGAGGGGACCTCACTGTGGTCTTTCAATGTGCAGATTCAGATCTTTCCTCAGCCTGGGGATATTATTTTTTAATGTATCTATTCCATTTGTTTCTTCCAAAATACTCGTGTTATTTGCTTGCCAAGTCTTCTATAACTCTTTTACCTTTTACCATATGACTTCTACTTCTCTTTTTGTTTTAAGATATAATTTAATACTAATTTAATTCCTGTGCTTTAAGATATTTCTTAAAATTAGGCTACAGATTCTGGTTATTCAGTGGTCAAACTCTCCTTTATTATCTACTGATTTATTTTAGTTTGAAAATAATGATAATAATCTCTAGAGGGTATTTTGTTTTGTATTGTATTTGGATCTCCTCAAGCATTTATTATTCATTTTATTCAGATGATCACCTGTCCGATGTAGCAGTTCTTACAGTGTGTATTCAAATTGTTTGCTTGGTCCTTTTATTAAGGCTGCGGTCGCCCCTGGAGTGAACAGGTATTTTTCCTGCCAGCACACTGGAGCCCAGGTCAGTTGTTGGAATATTGGTGAGACTCATAGGACTCGTGCTGTGACAATCTGCCCTATAAACCTGTGGACTATGAGTGGGATGTCAACACCCTACTTAGGTCCCTGGAAGAAGCCTCTCTGCTCTGTATCATCCTATAGTCTCTTAGCCACATGAAGGCAAAGAAAACTTATATGCAATCTTGGAAACTAGAAGACAGACCATTAAGAGAAAAAAATCCACAAACCAAGAATATTTTACACAATCCGAAATCATTATGTCAGGGTGAAACATGTGAACTCCGGGATAGGAAAGAACTGACTGAGTGTCACCCAAGGTCCCCATATGAGGAAAATACATGAGAAAAGTTTATAACTAAACAGCAAATTAACCTAAGCAGGGACCTCAACCTGGACGAAGATAAAGAGACAATCATGGTGGTGCGGCAGTGTGGCCCAGGAGTTACATGCACAAGCTCTGAGGGCACACCTGGATTCAGTTTCTGACTACGTCATTCATTTGCTGTGTAAAATCAGGCAAGTATTTAGCATCTCTTTGCCTCATTTCCTTCATCTGTAAAATAAAGAATGAGAATAATGGTAGAGCTTATTCCACAGTATGGTTGCAAAGAGTGAGTTAATAAATGTAAAAATTTGGAAGAGAATCTGGCAATACAATATACATGTTATCTCATTATTATTCTATATATTTGTTTAAGAAAACACTGCCTAAGAATATATGAGTCCTGGACTTTTAAAATAGAAGAGATATTGCATAAAGAAAATTTTGATACAATAAACACTAAACCATCTCAGCAAACCATAGGTAAGTGGGGACAAGAGAGTGGAGATAGAAGTATCTCAAAAAGTGGGGGAGAATATGTAAGGGTGGAGGAACAGGGACATATAAAGTATTTTTAAAAATTCTTTTTACATTGGAGAGTTGGGGAAGCAGGTAGGATTAGAATATTGTGGTGGAGGAAATAGGAATGTAGCTAGTGTCTTGTTTTTAAAACAATCATAATGACACATGTGTTTGATTAAGAGAGCAGGGAAAGAGATTGTAATTATTAAGGAAATGGAAAAATACACCAGAACCTTGACATTAACATGGGGGAAGGAGGCATGAGCAATAATTTAATCATACTAACAAAGCCAAGGGGAAGGAAAAATAGGGAGACAATAATGTAAATTTGTGGTAAACAGTAGACAAAGGTGAAAGGAATAAAAACACCAGCAGACCTTGTGCTAAATGAGAATGGACTGAAGTCACCCATTAAAAGACAGAAACTACTGTTTGGGGTTAAAACATAAAGTTCAGATATGTGAGTTTACAAAGAAGTTCATGTTAAGAATCAAAACACTCTCTTTTTTCCTTTCTCTTCCCTTCCTTCCTCCCTTTTTTCCTTCCTCTCTTCCTTCCTTTTGTTCTTTCTCTCTTTCCAGTAAAGGGATTGGGCAATATAAGGAAATGCAAGCCAAAAGAAAACTGGTATGATAACATTAATATCAGGCAAAATTAAATTTAAGGTTAAAATATATTAACAGAATAAACAGGTATGTTGTGTAATGATATAAATCCAAATTTATGAAGATTTCACAGCCACAAAATTATGTGTTTCAAACAACATAGTGATAATATACAAAAGTAAAAACTATTAAAAATGCAAAGAGAAGCTCATACAAATACAATGATAGTAAAAGATTTTTGATTATTTGTCTTTCACAAGTAGATCAATTTACTAGGCAAAAAATAGTAAGTATTTCTTTAGCAAACTTGATGTATTTGATATATAGATCTTATGTTTTTTAAATAGAGAATTTAATTTTTTCAAATATCCAAGAACAAAACAATTGATCACATACTTGGCCACAAAGAAATCTTTACTAAATTCAAAAAAGGAGAGACTTTATAAGACACATACTCTACTAAAATTAAAACTAAGCAATAAAGTAGAGATCCCATTAAAAATTCAAAATCCTTAAAAATTAAGAAATAATAATAGATAGCACTTGGACCATAAAGTAAATGGAAAGGTAAATAATTTTCTATAAATCAATGGGAAGGGAAATACTTCACTGAAATCCAATGAAACCTAATAACTAGCAGGTCTCAGAAGAAAATGTATAATGTTATATATCACTGTTATTAAAGAGTAAAGATGAAATTAAATAACTAGATACTTAACAAATTTGAAAAAATGAACCATAAAATAAACCAAAAGAAATCAGGAAGAGGGAATTAACTGGTAAAAACCTAAACTTAATGAAATATAAAACAAAAATTCTTAAAAGGATAAATAAGTCCAAAAGCAGCTTCTTTGAGAGAGAACTATATATTTTCATTAAACTTCACCTAAGTATCTGACAAGATCAGGCTCCAGTAAATAAAACAGATGATTAGCTCAAATTAAGGCAATTAATTTCAGGATAATTTGAAAAAGATACTGTTTATCAAGACAAGGGCATAGAGCAGGAAAATAAAAAGGAGTAACACTATATCCCAGGTAGTAACAGTGGAGTTGTTGCCACACTGGCTCCTGAAAAGATGAAGAGAGGAAGCTATAACTAGAACTTGGAAGGAAATAGTTGTGCAAAGAAGCTATCTTCAGCAGCCTTTTGTGAAAAGCTGCAGCCAGCCTGAAATGACCCTGTGGCGTTAAAGGCAAAGAAATATTCTTTCCTTGCTGTCTCCTGCTGAGATTCCCCATTGATGAACCCAGCTGGAAGCCAGAGGGCCTGGAGTTCACCAGCATGGTCCATATAGGTGAGCCTCCTGGGGCACAGTATAGGGACAAGCTGAGGTATCCAGAACATCACCAAATTCAGGGTGTGAGTTCTCAAGCTAAAGTAATACCTCTAACATATTTCATACTAGAAAATTGTAGATTGCTGCCTAAAAACATGAGATATATATTGTTGTGGATAATGGCCAAAATCCTATTAATTTTAATCATATTGGTGATCTTTTTTTTGTAGAAAAAAGGAAAAACATAAGCAATGATTTTGTTTTATCATTAAGTTGAAAAAGTTGTTAAAGGTCCAATTACAACGTGTTCTTGTCAAGAATGTAACTTGCTTAAAGTTTTGTGATAATATAGCCATTTCAATGAAAGAATCTCAAGAGCCTACTTAAAAGTTCTTAAAGAATCTTAATAATCCATGTTGAATCAATAGTTAAGCAGCATATATTACACAGGAACTGAGGTTGGAACTTTATTTTGATAAAAAAAAATTATTGCCATCTGGTGAAGAAGGGAAGACAGTAGCTTTTATGGTGACTTCTATTTCACTAGCCAACTCAAGTATTGGCTTTGGCCACCATGTGGTTTTACAGACACATTGATGGGGCATTGAAGACGTCAAAGTGTGAAGCACCAAGCAGTACTCTAACCAATATTAATCAGCACTGTGGCTTGATATTTTAGGCTTCCACAGACATTTCAGAATGGCTTCTTTACCTTTGGCAATGAAATCTAGTTCTTCTTAAATGCTGCATGGTATTAGGTATTTGGGCAGAATGGAATAAAAGAAAAAAAAAGACAAATATGATACTCATTTATTTCTCTTTCTCTTATTCACATGTGCAGTCTATACTTTTTGGTTCCATCATACCAAACTGGGTGAATGATTAGCCCTCAAAAATCCGTGATTTCTGTTATCAATTAATTGGGGCAACACCATACTGCTGAACTCTTTCAATGTCAGTAATAACCCACAAGACACCAAGGAGGTGGAAGAGGTAGGAATCTCCCCTACTCCTTTGATTTCCTCACCTCTCCCCTTTTTATAACTCTTGAAAATCTTCAATACTTACACAGGTAGCCTTGGCAGAAATTTCATATATGATATCAAGTAATAGAATCATAAAAATTAAGAGTTGAAAGAAATCTTAGGGATCATCTAGTCCAAATTCTAATTTTAAGGATGAAGAAAATCAGATCCAGGGACTTATTAATTGCATAAAAGACACAGTCATTGGTGGACAGAACTAGAAATCTATCTCTTGGTATCTAATTAATTGCTTTTTTATATTATTCTCTAATAACTATTAAATAGTTTAAAGAAAATTTTCACACCTACCTAAAAAAAATACTGAGAAAGCATTTAAATAAAAATCAGAAGAGATAAATAGTGCAGGATTGTGGTACTAAAAATTACATCTATTCTTACCCTAATGCCCAAATTAAATTATATTTATATTATAGAAAAAATGATATCAATTATAATTTTTATTATAATTTCAAATTAGGGTACTTAGTAATCTCATGATCTTTTAGCATATTTATCTATATGGTAGATAATATACTTTATTTCTTTAAAGATTTTCTTATGGCTATTGATAGTAAAGAGGAAACAAATCTTATTTCACATACTTTTTTTTTGAGGTGAAAGAGAATAGTTAGATATTTTGTTTTTAATAAAAAAATGGCTAGACTTATAGAATCCAAGAATTGAAGGGCATGAACTGATTTCCAGTCAATCTTTCTACCCAAAGTAGGAATCTCTTCTGCAGTGTCCCTGAGAAGCAGACCTGTGGTCTCTGCCTGCATATTTCTAGTGATAAGAATCATATTATTTGTGATAAAGAGTACTTTTTGCCAAAATGACATAAAATTCTTCCATATTCAGCCTGGTTCAGTCCCCCAATCTTATAACTTCAACTCAGTAGTATTAGTTCTTCTTCTAAGTAAGAAAAGAAAAGAAAAAAAGAATGTTTTCTCTTTGTTTTGATTGCCATTGCTCAAATATTTAGAGATTGTTATTCTATCTTAAATGTTCTCTTCTGTTGCGCCAGCATTTCCAGTTTCTTTAGTTGTTTCATATGAAACATGGCTTTGGGTTTCCTAGCCATTTTACTGGTTCCTCTGAATGTAGTAATTTGTCAATGTACTCCCAGAAATTGATTCTCACACAATTATTGTGGGTTCACAACACTTTTTTTTTTCTTCACGTTCCAGGATTTCCTTACCAGCTCAAGTTGGTCTATTATGTTCTTAGATTGGGGCACTGGGCTTCCAGTGCCATGGTAGCTAATGTTGAGTTGGGAGGGAGGGGGTATCAATAAAATATCTCAGATCTTCTCAGTATAAACTTCGGCTAAATCTTCCTGATCCTGTCCTGGTGAAATTCAGTTGATGAAACTTAAATGCAGAACTCTAAATTTTTCCCTGCTAAATTTTTTCATGGTTTGTTCATAGTATTCTAGCATTTTTAAGCTGACTTGGGCAAGTGACAAAATTTGGTAGGCAATCTGGGGCTTAGCCTAGGTAAAGATAGACCTGGCATGGTATTTAGTGAGCTACCACATTCTGGACCCTGAGGAATGGGACTGGGAGGGTGGACACTTTGGTCTTTAAGGGACCATACCAATGGGTACAAAGAAGTATAAAAAGGGGAGTAAAAGAGAAGGGGGAAAATGAAAAGCTTTCTAAAACAAAGCCCATTAATTTCTCATTTTGTCTGAGGCTCACTAAAAATAGGGTCTTCTTATTTAAAGATATATTGATATTTTATTATATAGGTCCCATCATTTATGCCAAACATTATCATAGAGTGAATTAGGGGCAAGTTAGTCAAAGATTCTTTGTTATTTTGATTTAAATTTCTTTACAGCAGGACTTTTTAACCTCAGCACACTATTAACATTTTGGGCCAAATAATTCTTTGTTGTGGGTGGCTGTCCTTTGAATTGTATGATGTTTAACAGCATCTTTGGCATCTACCTATGGGATACCAGTAGCACTGGAATCAATGACAACCAACTATATTTCAGACATTGTCAAATATCTTTGGGGGGAACAAAGTTGCACTGGTTGAGAACAACTGGTCTAATTCAGTACATAGTTAATAAAGGACATCAATCATAGTAAAGCATATTATGTTAACTTTGTAAAATAGCCAACAGCAAACATTAACTTTAGGAAGCATGACCATATGTTTCCATGCTCATTTTTGTGCTTGTTTAATTATTTTTTATCCAGTGTCTCCATACTTTTGGAAAGATCTCATGGATATTTCTTTGCAAATCTGTGAAATATTATTAATTTGTTAAGTATTTGTTGAGCTTGTACAATGTTCCTGGTACAATTCTACACACTGGGGATACAGCAATAAACAAGACTGATAAAAACCTCTGTTTTCTTGAAGCACACATTACTACATGTGTGTGTGTGTGCATGTGGACACAAGTTTGGGCACATGTGCTAGAAGTGGGATAAAGAAACAAAAATAGAAAAAAATCATATAGTGCTACAAAGTGATTGAGGTTCTATGAAGAAAACTAAAGTAGGATAAGGCATAGAATGAAGAGATTATGTGTGGCTATTGTCAATTGGTAGAGAAGAAGCTTGTTTGAAGAGAGGACATTTGAGCAAAGGATGGAATGATATGAAAAAATGAAGCATGGAAGTTCTTAAAAAAGAACATTTTAGGTAGAGGAAAGAACATTTTTATGGGTGGAATGTGTTCTCCCAAATTCATGTTTAAATCCTAATATCAGTACTTCAGAATGTGACTGTATTTGGTGACAAGGTCTTTAAAGAGGGTAATTAAGGTAAAATGAGGTCATAAGTGTGGTCCTTAATCCGATATACTCAGTATCCTGATAAGAAGGAGAAAATTTGGACACAGATATGTGTGAGCACAGAAGAAAGGCTACATGAGGACCCAGAGAGAAGCTGGCCATCTGCAAACCAGGGAGAGAAGAAACCAAACCTGCCGACTGACACCTTGATCTTGGACTTCCCGCCTACAGAATTGTAAGAAAATAAGTTTCTGTTGTTTAAACCATCTAATCTGCAGTTTTTTGTTTTGGCAGCCCTAGCAAACTAATACAACCAGCTGGACAGGAAGGTGCTTGCTGTGTTGGATGCACAGCAGGTAGGCCAGAATGAAAGAGGGAGAGAGCCGTAGATAGTGGGATTAGAAAGACAGGGACCAGATCATGTAGTGATAAGAGAGCTAGACTTTGTTCTGAGAGACATGCGGACAGGTTTTTGAGCAGGGAACTGACATGATTGACTTACATTTAAAGAAGAATAATCTGACTGCAGGATGAAAACATAACTTTGGAGTGCTAGAGCAGAAGCAGGAGATTGAGTAACGGGCATGTGTGGTAGTCCACGTGAGAGGAGGATGTGGTTTGGACCAGGCTTCTGGTGCAGTAGGTGAGCACTGGTTGGATTCAGGGTATATTTGGAGGGTACAGCCCACAGATCTTGCCATGGACTGGAAGAACTGTGTAAAGGAAAAAGGAAGCAAATACAAATCTTAGGTTTTGCTACTAAGCAAAAAGGCTAATGATGGTTCCATTTTCTGAGATGGGGAAATTTGAAGGAAGAATCCTCAAATACAGTTTGCTATGTTTTGTTATATTATGTGCGCAATTTTCCCTTAATTTATAAATATATTTGTGGGAAAATGTAAAGAATGCAGGAGCATCTAAAATAAAAAATTCCCCCTTTATAACTCACTCCTGAGAGCTGAGCACATTAATAGTTAATGCTGTATCTTTCTAGATCATTTTTCTAGGTATGTTTAATAATCTCTTCTCTCTCTCTCTTTCTCTCTCTCTCTCTCTCTCACACACACACACACACACACACACACACACACACACACACACTTCTTAGAAACTGATTTTTTGCCACAGCGAAAAAAGTGCCAGAATTCTCAAAAATCATAGAACATAATGGAACATGAATGTAACCCCCCACCCCAACTCCTTTTAAGTTTAAGGGAGCTTGCCAGAATTGTATGTAAAAGGTCAGATAGTGGGTGGTAAAACCACCACTTGAGGAAAAAAGAGTGACATTCGCAAATGGCAATAGTTGGTGTTATTCTGGGCTCCAGATCGTGGATCTTTGTTTTCAACTGGATTTAGTTTTTATTAAGGTGAATTTTTTTCAATGGATTCAAATGTTATTGGTCTATAATCTTTCAAGTGGATCATTTTGGGGGCCTGGTGAAGATAATATAAGAAGTATTTTTTTTGTTTGATTAATTATTATTATTTTAAAGACTCTAGATCTTTTTATGCAGTGATCTCTTTTCCTGACATTTTTACATGGTTAAATCGAATGTGAACACGGAGATTCAAGAAACCAAATTTACTTGCTAAATTCACCAAGTTTCTAGATGGGAAAAACAGAAATGAACTGGTTCCATATAAAACATGCAGAGAAAGGGCAAAATAAATTTAAATTCTACATCTGAAATAGTTTAACAGATTAAAACTTTTAACCCATAGTGGTACTATAAAATAAGATGAAGTGAAAATTATGTTTGTGGTTACTACATTATTATGTCACATAGAAAAATAGTGTATTATGTTGTATATGATTCTGGAACAGAGGTTCTCAACCATTCTCTGTTCTGTTCTTTCTGTTTCTCCAATTTCTCAATCCCCATACAACAAGAAATACATTTGAGAGCAAATCAGCTACCCAGTGCTCTCAAAGAAAGTGAATAAATTCAGAGGAACACATTCAGCTCTGGAAGAAGGAAGCATAGATAACATAACATATGAGGTATTTGGAGAGAGAAATAATGTGTCTATGCCAGCCACTGTGACAAGCCTTTGACATAGACATCATATTTAATCCTTACATGAACCTGATGAGTAATAGTATTATTCCAGTTTGTAGACAAGCAAACAGACCCAGAGAAATTAAGTGACCTGTCCAAGTTCTGCTATCTAGTAAGTTGCAGAAACAGAGAGGAACGCAGACCTGTTGGACTTCAAGGATCAGGTTTTCTTGCCATGATAAAGTGCCCTTTGCTTTGCATATGAACATTGAACCAGTGTTTACTAGAGCAATCAATCATCAGTGAGGGATGTCATATATTTGTCACTTACCATTAGATCATTTATATTAAAAATATTTTAAAATTACAGTTTATATTTCTATTACTAAATAATAATACTCACTGTATCTCAATCATCTTTGTATCTCCAACCCTTAACACTTCAATTTACACACTATGAATGGGAAATGGGCATTATTGATGGGATGGTGAAGATCAATCTTGTGGCATCCCAAAGGGATAGAGTGTGTTTATGATAGTAAAAGCCTACTTTATTTCAAAACTATCTTATAAATATAACATTGTAGTACACACAATAAAAATAAAGCAAAAAGAGAAACATAAAGAACTTTTATTTAGAAATGTGAATATGAAATGAATAGCTCCCAAGATGTACAAACTATATAATTAGTTCTTGAGTTAAGTAATTTTTCCTTCTTCAGTTAGTCTTTTTAATATTGAAAGAAGATAGGAATTTTGTTATTTTAAATTATTTCTTAGTAGAAGTATAATTCATTACTCTTCTCTGGACTGTTAATGATTTATTTTGTAAATGGTTATAAAATGGGATATTTTATTATATTTCTATACATATATTTTTCAGTCCGAGTGTTAAAATTGACATATATTACCAATTTTAGGCAGGTTTTAAACTTTTCTGCATTTACATTTAGTTAGTAGAGCTCATCTAAAGATGGTCAAATTCCTAGTTTTTTGGTGTCATATTAAGCAATTGGATATGATTTGTACTATATATTACACCTGAATCATGAGCTTTTATGGTATGTGTAAATAATTAATATGTCCACTATATTTCTCACAAATAATTTTGTCCTAGATACAGGAAGATTTCTTCTACAAACAGGTTAGATACCAAATAGGAGTGAGAATTGTTTCTTACATTTTAAAACTGGAAAAAGTGGGAATAACATTTTAAAGATATTTAACTAATACATTTTTGTCTTTTATAATTACCAGATGCAATTTCTTTATGAAGACTTTCAGTTGGCTGAAGCAGTCACAAGTATTTCTCATTGTAAAGAAAGGATAACATTTTTCTATTAAGACTGAGACCAGTGTCTTCTTTCCAGAAGGAGGGTAAGACATAGGCAAAGTTCTACCCAGAGAAGAAGAGGAAGTATGAATCATCTGCTTCTCCCAGGGGATTGTGGGAAGAGGAAGTTGGAGGTCAAATATACGACAAGACTTCCTAGTTTGGACCCAAATCTCAGGGAACAAATTGTCTTGTTTAGCTTAAGAGAAAAGCCTAAAGCAGAGGAATATTAGATCACTCTCCCTTTTGGAACCCTAGAAAGAGATTGCCTTAGAGTATGGTTGCCAAACAACATGGCAGGGGTATAGTGATGGTACACATTAGTGCAACCGCAGAAGAAGTTATCTGAATAAATAAGCCTGCCTGTGAGTTCTCAAGCTGAACATGGACCCTGACGTCATGGAAGGCACCCAGAAATTCTGGCTTACTCTGAAGGGGAAGGAGAACATAGTTAAGAGTCTGACTGGTGACCTGCTAGAGAGGCTTATCCTAATAAAGGGAAACATGTTTTACCACGACTAGAGAATGGAAGACTTGTTGAAATAGGAATTGAATAGAAGTCATAGCCCTCATAGGAGGCCCACAGGGCAGGTAAAAGCTGAAGTAGGGCTGAGTCACCAAGATATGCAAACAAGAAAACACCAGCTGCCTGGAAGCCAGCATCTTGTCATGGTATATATAGTGCTCTTAAAAAAAATCAGAATTGTATAGACCAAATCTCTATTTGGAATTGGTTGTCAAAATTTATAATTATATATATACACATTTAGGATAACTGAACTAATTATATTGTGAAAAAGCTGATATTGAGTAAAAAAATTCTAAAATGGCTTCGTGTATTTTCTCCCTGTGCTGTCTATTGACAATCAGATGTTAGAAGTACTTGAACTTAAACCAACCTAAGTGATTTACAATGGAATTGCACTTTTTATAATGTGTCCTTTAAATGTTGGCTTATTTTAAAAAAATTTCTTGGAAATCTTTAAGAAAATTTTTCATGACTGGAGTATTAATTAAAACTTAAGCTTTTAAACCTTTAAAACAAATTGGAATTATTGAAAACAATGCTTGCAGCAGGAAAATAATGATGTTTATAGCCAAAAGTTAAAGAAGAAAATGAACAAATTAAGTGGCATGAGCTTTGGTAGATTTGAGATTTAATTTATAAATTCTATAATTGCATTTGGAATATCTTGACTTGTGGAAATAATCTTTTCATGAACTTCTATTTTGTTTGAATAATTTTTAAACTCTTTATTGGAATTCAGACTGAGCAGGCCTACAATTCTGCAGTGTCTGAATTTGGAAAAGTATTCAAAGGATCACAGAGACAACTTATTTTAATAACTTTTGCTCAAAACAAAGTTCTCTGTAGAACTATGATTGAAATTACTTGGGTTGCAAAATTAACCTATTTCAATATATAAAAAAGAATAAAATAGAAATGAGAATAGCCTTCATTTGGCAGGTATTTTCCTGAGTATATCAAAACCTTTAGAAGATATTTTTCTCAATTCAAAAAAGTATGTTTCATAAAAAAATTTCAGTTGAAAAATGTTAAAATTTCAAATTAACTTGTAATAAAATACAATTTTAATGAATATTTCAGGAAATTTTATGAAAAATAATAAGACATCAATGAAAAAAATACCCCCAAACTACTATTTTACGGATGGAAATGTATCAAGACTAGTTATTCAACATATTTATTTTTAATGTTCAATCTGTGTTCAATTTTTCTTTATATATGTTTCCAATTTTGCTTTATATATGTTTTATTTTTGTTTTAAAATTATAATTTTGAAAATAACTTTAGAATTAAACTATTTTATATATTTACCAATCTAATGAAATCAATTGTCAGTTAATCAATAAATATTTCAAAAAGTAATATAACTTTAATGTTTATAACTTTAAAGTACTTTTGTGCATGCTCAGATGTGTCCTGGTTGACAAGAAATTATATAGTCACCTTATTTTAGTAGTTGCATGACCTTGAGAAAATTATTAACTTCATTAACCTTCAGTGTTTTCATTTACAAAACGGGGATCATATTATTTATCTCAAAGTCAGGTATGAGGGCTAAAGAAAATAACATATATATAAAGTGCTAATCACATCCCTGTATATAACTATCATTTAATAACTAGCAATATTATTAATATTATAATGGTTTTAAAAGAGGCTACAAATAGACAATGAACACATATTTAAGGAATACTTTCCACTTGCCTAACACTATGGTAGCTTTTATGGCAAATGCAGGAATAAAACAGTCTCTCATAACCTGCTAGAAGAGATACCATTTACACCCATGAAAAATATAGGAAAAATGGTTTTACTCAACATATTATAGTTTTAAATGCATATCTGTTTGGAAAGGACTTTGAGATAGAACACTGTGAGCTGGTGTTACTATTTATTCTTTATAATATGCTCAGCACTATGTGAGAAAGTGGAAGTACAAGAAGACAGAATTCTTATTCTTAAGAAAGTCAGAATCTCCTGAATCAAGGCAAGCTTCATGGGTTGGTGAGAGGCACTGTTCTGGGCTGTAGAATAGATCATTATGTGGAGGGGATAAGCATTTTAGGCAGGGTTTATGTGGGAGGTTGGCTTGGCTGGAATGGAGGGAGTATTGGAGGGCTGGTGAGACAAAAGGCTGAGTAAGCAAAGTGAGAAATTCCACAATAAAAACACTTGGGATTGCTTTCTGAGCATGGCATTTGTGTGATGCTTGGCATGAGAATATATTTCCTGAGTCCTGTTAGGTTGCTAAGTCTTCTGTTATTAGCTTCACAGTTCTTACATTCCTCCTGTATTACGCTGAGAACAAATAATACAGGCTTCAATCTTTTTAACACTCGTCCCTGTATCAGTCAATTCTCAATCATCTGGAAGGATGGCATTAAGAGCCAGACTGTGGTGTGGAGTAGTCACGTGGGTAGATTTTTCCAGACATTTGACACAGAAAGACAGCCATAGCATATAATTATTTTATAGGAGGCAACTGAGGCTGGTGGCAGTTGCCTAAGCTCACACTGAGTGTGTGGAGGGCTAGGACCCAGACTCCATTCTCCTGACGCCTGGCGGTGACTTTTTCCACTATATCAGCATCCCCAGAATGTCATCCCAGGAATGCTCATTCCAGGAGGTGTTAATTGGGGTTTTGAGAACAAAGGGTTCTAGAGAGGAAAATAATCTTGGAAATACTGCATGTTCAATCCTTCTCTCAAAGGTCCAAAGTTCATAGCAGCACATTAAAGACTTAGAAGAGTTCCAGCAGTAAAAAAAAAGAAACTTATGTAATGTTAAATAGTTAAAATGACTTACTTGCAGAGGAAGACTCTTCTTGGTGCACTTTTCTAATGGGGAATTATCTTCCCTTAACACCAGTTTGAAAAGACCTTACCACCCTTCTTCCTCATTTTTCAAATTTAGAGTAGCCCAACAGGCTTTGCTGGGGGCAGCTGAAATGAGGAGAGCCAGGATTCCCGCTGGGAAAACAAGCAGAAGGGCTTCACAGCAGGGCTTCAGCCTCACAGGTGATTGAAGGAATAACTGGAATGCCTCAACTTATTGAGTGTCTTCAGACTGATGAGGCATATACTGGGCTGAAACATGAGCTAAGTGTATCTTATTTCTCATTTATTGGAAGCAGTATGGCTAGCAGCTAGAAGGTTGAACTTGGTGTCTGCTAGCCTTGTTCTGGTCTAGCTATGTATGCCATTTAACAGCTCTGTGATCTCGGTGGTAGTTATTTTAGCTCTTAGAGCCTCCATTTTCTCATCCACAGAATGAGGCTAATGATTCCTAAATCTCACAATTCTTGTAAAAGTGAAACACTGCAATATAGAATATCCAATGTGTTACATATAGTGTACGATATATAAGATTCTTTGCAGAATTCTTGCCACTTAGTGTGTGCTGGTGCTATGCTCTGTGACTACTGTATGATAGCTCCGGCTCATTGGGTTCAGTGGATGTGACTGGCATGCGTAAGTGCCTTTACACATGCAAACATATACGTAACACACCTGTGTATATAAATGTGCTTTATATTTTATATATCAGACATAATAGCTGCCATTTCCTGTATGCCAACTAGTTTGCTAAAGCTTTTTATGAATTATCTCATTTATGCTTGACAATAATCATGAGAAGTTCATTCTTTTAATATTTCCATTTTATGGGGGAGAGAATTAAGGTATAGAAAGAATGAATAACTGACTCAAGGTTACACACTTAATACATTGGCAGAGCCAGTATTTTGAATCCAGCAAAATGTCATGTTTTTTGGCCTCTTTAACGAAGATAAACTATAGCTTTATTTTGAATTTTATTTATTTATTTACTTTTTTGAGACAGAGTCTCGCTGTGTTGCCCGGGCTAGAGTGAGTGCCGTGGCGTCAGCCTAGCTCACAGCAACCTCAAACTCCTGGGCTTAAGCGATCCTACTGCCTCAGCCTCCCGAGTAGCTGGGACTACAGGCATGCGCCACCATGCCTAGCTAATTTTTTCTATATATATTTTTTAGTTGGCCAGATAATTTCTTTCTATTTTTAGTAGAGATGGGGTCTCACTCTTGCTCAGGCTGGTCTCGAACTCCTGATCTCGAGCGATCCACCTGCCTCGGCCTCCCAGAGTGCTAGGATTACAGGTGTGAGCCACCGCGCCTGGCCGTGAATTTTAAATTTCTATTTTTGGGTTAGACATATAAACAGTATAATCCAGTAGATGTTCAGGAATTATTTTAAAATGTATAAAACTAAATAATGCTAAAATAAATCTAAAAAAATTTTTTAAATTTATTATACAACCATCCAAACATTGGTTTCATGTGATATACTCCCTTCTAGGCTTTGTACAAAAGCATATGTTTCCCATAATTATAATTAATGTTATGCTCTTCTTTATCAGTAATGATTAGATTATAATGGTTTTAATTTTCATTTTAGTTTTTATAGTTATCATTTTTAATGCCTACACAATATTTCATCAAGATAACATAACATAATTTGCCCAATCATTCCCATACTGTCAGGCATTTTGATCATTTCTAACCTTCCAATTGTTCTGCATACATAATCTAGGGGTACTTTTTATTTTGTGTAATTTTTCCTTTTTTTAATTTCAGCATACTATGGGGGTAAAAATGTTTAGGTTACTTTTAATTAAAAAAAAAAAACCCAAACAAAAAAATCAAGCAAACCTAAATCATCAACATTATTTGTTGATTTAGAACTCAATATTTCTTTGATCAATTATGTTTTCAGATTCCAGTTACAGAATATCACAATCCTTTGGAAAAGCCATTTAGTATTTTCTGGAATTTTTAAAGCTTGGCTTGGGTTGCATATACGCTATTCTTTCTAAGAGGACATGGTACAGCCAGCTCGCACAAACAGCCCTCTTGGACATTTATCACCACACAAATTTTACACTCAGAAATGGAAGAGGGAGTGACCAAATAAGCCAAACTCCTGCAGAAGAGAAACGCATTTCCTACTATCAGTCACCTCTTGAAGTAAGTTACACAGTGTCAACCACTCTGATAAAATGAACTTCCATGGCTGGTTACATGTTTTCTGCTTTTTGTTTTGTTTTTTTCCTCTTTCAGCTGTCCCCAACCTTTTTGGCACCAGGGACTGGTTGCATGGAAGACAGTTTTTCCACAGGGGTGGGAGGGGGGAAGGGAGCTTAGGCGGTGATGCCAGCCATGGGGAGCAGCTGTGAATACAGATGAAGCTTCCCTGCTAGCTCCCCCCACCGCTCCTCACCTCCTGCTGTGCTGTGCTGTGCAGGGGGAGCCGGGAAGGAGGAGTGTTCCTAAGCTTCATGGAAGACAATTTTTCCACAGATAGGAAGGTGGGGCGGAGCTCTGTGGACCTGGTCCCTAACGGACTGCAGATGGTACTGGGGTTTGGGGACCACAGCTTTATACCCAGTGTTGCTGTTAACAAAAGAATATCCCTCTTTTATTTCATTAAAAATACGCTTATTATACCTCTGAAATTTTTGGATCCAGAAACATTTTATTTTTCCCTAATTGAATCCACCTGCACTAAAATTATATTTTTCATTCTCCTTAACTGCCTTCAGTATTACAGGTTTTGACAGAATATGAGATATTCATACAGATTTTATCCATTGGACTTTTTTCTGAGGTTATGGAATACATATCGAAATGGCTATAGTTCATTTTGCCATCTGACCTTTTGCTACTGAATAATGCCACATTATCTATTTTGGGGTCATACTTATATTAGAAACAAAAGTTTATTGAGGTTTACAAACTTTTCCTTACTTTTTTTCAGAGTGAGGCATATATTAAATTTGGTATTGCAATTTATCCCAACAGTGCAGAGCCTGCTTAGGAAATGGTTCATTTTTCCAGAGTATACTGAAAGGTTAAGCTTTGTATACCTTTCTTCGAGGGCCAAGTACAGCTTGCCTACATCTGCAACCCTAGGGGATATGGTCACTGCACAAACTTCATATTTTTAAATGGAAAAGAACAAGCGATAGTTCTCCAAAGACTCCTTTAAGAAAGGCAAAATTATGGAACTTGAGTATTTTCTGAAATGTTTGGCTTCATCACATATTTACATTAGGAACCCACTGTTTTCCTTAAGCCTTCAAACTTTTATTTTAAGACCTGTATCATTCTAAAGCTATAAGTTAACTGCCTAAGGATGGAATTTTACAGGATGTGCTGTGGACAGGGCGCGGGCTGAGGAAAGCGTATGTTTTCACACTTTTAAGTTGTTAGGGGAAAATGGTATTTGAGCCCAGATTGGCAATCACATGGCAGGAAAATCTTGGTTGGTCAAAAAAAAAAATTGTCTGCTCTGTTGAACCACAATGATTGAGAGCTTCAGAACCATGTACATTTTTTTTTTAATGGTTCACGTTTTTAAGCAAAATTAGAAAAAATGTTGGGAAGGAAAGGATCTTCAGATCCTAGATTGAGGCTAGATTTCCATGGGCATTTCCATCTTCCATTGTGGTGCCAGGGTTGCAACATCCATTCTAGCTGAGGAAAGTATAACTAGAGCTCATCCTCAAAATCTTCAGCCACTAGACATTTCCACTCAAACATCCTGCCACCATCTGAAACTTATTTAATGTTAAACTCATCTTTTCACTGCCCCTTAAAACTATTCCCTTTCTTGAATTTCTTATATTCATCTCATCATCATTTTCTCATCCCTCAGACATAGGAGACTTGAAAGTAATTTTAACTTCCTCTCCCTCACATTCAATGAGCCACCAAGTTCTTCATTCTATCTTTCCCAAATATCTGTCCCCTCCTGGCCATACCTGCCTACCTTTCTTATACTATACCTTGGAAATAGCACATACCTGATCCAGAATGGGTTTTGGAGTTAGACATTTTAGCATCAAATCTTAACACTGTTGTTTACCATCCTGGGTTAGTAAAATAGGGCTGGTACAGTCACCTTGTACAACTGGGATAACAGTGAAAAATAATGTACATAAAGCATAAGGCTTGACACAAACCAGGCTCTATAAAAGTAAGTTAGGATTATTAATGGATTTTCTTCTTGCTCTCCCCTCCTTTCCAAGCTCGATACCATTAAGTCAGTCTAACTATTAATAAATTATTTTCAGCATACCATCTTCCCCGCCCCCTGGGTTTTCCAGCACTCACCACACCCCAAAGCCTGGTTCTAAGGTGTGTGGTCAACATTCTCTTTCTATGCACACTTGAACGTTTTGCTCCAGCAAACCAGATTTTTTACAGTCTGGCTTACATTTTCCTAACTTTTGTGCTGTTGTGCTTTGGCTCACACTGCCCTATTCACCAGGAGTTTCTTCTCTTTGTAAGTCCTTTTTACATACCCAAATCTTATAAACTCTTCAGGATGAGGTCAAATCCACCATCTCTGCAAAGTCACCCCTAACAAAGGCAGATGGGAGTAATTTTGTCATCTTCGGAATTTCTTTGCTTCTTAAAGTCAGTTACTAATTTGTGGGGAAGTTAATCAATCTATGCATTATGACATGGTTTTCAATGTTATTCTGAAATTTTATTTATATGTATTATTATTTGACCTTTCACATGTTTATTTTTTAGCTCATCAATTGTTTTTTCAGTTTCTTGAAGCCAGAAAGCATGTGTTTTACTTTGTAGAGTCTGTCATAATCCACCTCTGTCTCACTTTTTCCAGTGTAGAAACCAGAAGTGGGGGGAAAATTTTCTGTATGCTTAGTGCTGGGTATACTTAGGGAGAGAGGTATCATGGATATGGAAGTCTGATTCTTTTACCATCTTCTTAAGAGTTTTTTTTTTTTTTTTTTTTCACTTTTCTGTAGCCCTGGGAACCTCCTTCACATATTTGAGTTTTTGGATACTTCTGGTGATAATATTGGTGCTGTATATTTCTTTTTGGTTTTCTATGGATAGGAGTGATGCTAGATTGCTTTCATGCCACCATTTTGGAACCAGAAGTCTCTGTTTCCATATTCTTCTTAATAGATAGTTGTTTTCTTGGTTTTTTTTTTCTTTTCTTTTTCTTTTTTTTTTTTTTGCAGTCCAGGAGTCTTTTATTTTTTACACCTCTTATGCCATGAATTCATAGGGAATTCATGGCATAAGGTTCCAGCACCTCAGGCTCCTTTCCATTTGGTTCTCTCAAAGTGTGCTTCTCTGGGGTTCCAGTGAACCCCAGCACCTCAGGCTGGGGTTCCAGCACCTCAGGCTCCTTTCCGTTGGTTCTCACAAAGTGTGATTCTCTGGGTGGAGCATGCTGGCACTTCAGTTGCACCAGATACCTTTCTCTTTGGCTTCCTTCTTTTTCTGATCATTTTCCTTCACACATTTCAGGAAGCTAACTCTGCACCCAACACTGAAGCTCCCAAGTATATAAAGCAAACATTAATATATCTAAAGGGAGAGGTAGACTATCATATAATAATTGTAGGGGAATTCAACACCCCATTATTAGTAATGGAAAGATCATCCAGGCAGAAAATCTAAAAAGAAACATTGGAGTTAAACTATACACTAGACCAAATATGCCTAACAGAAACTTACAGAAAATTTCACCCTATTGCTGCAGAATACACATTCTTTTCATCAGCACATGGGACGTTTTACAGAATAGACCATATCTTAGGAAACAAAAGAAGTCTCAATAAGTTAAAAAAAAAATAGAAATCATATCAAGTGTTTTTTCTGAACACAATGGAATAAAACTAGAAATCAATAACAAGAGGAACCTTGTGAACTACACAAACACATGGAAATGAAACAGCATGCTACATTGACCAATGAGTCAATGAAGAAATTAAGAAAGAAATTTTAAAATTTCCTAAAACAAATGAAAATGGAAACATAATATACAAAAATCTGCGGGATACAGTTAAAGCAATACAAAGAGGGAATTTTATAGTAATAAATGCCTATGTCAAAAAAGTAGAAAGACTTCAAATAAACAACCTAATAATATCTCAAAGAAGTAGAAAAACAAGCAAAAACCTAATCCAAAATTAGTAGAAGGAAAGAAATCATAAAGATAACAGCAGAAAAAAATGAAATTGAAACTAAAAAAATAAATATAGAGGATTAACAAAAGGTTTTTTAAAAATAGAAACAAAATTGACAAACCATTAGCTAGACTAAGAAAAAAAGAGTGAAGAACCAAATAAATAAAATAATAAATGAAAAAGAAGACAGAAGAATTGAGACCACAGAAGTTCAAAGAATCATTAGAGATTGAACAACTATATGCCAACAAATTGGAAATCCTAGAATAAATGGATAAATTACTAGACATGTATAATCTACCAAGATTGAACCATAAAGAAATAGAAAACCTCAAAAGACCAATAACAAGTAATGAAATACAAGCTGTAATAAAAGTCTCCCATCAAAGAAAAGATCAGGACCTGGTGGCTGCACTGCTTAATTCTATCAAACATTTAAAGAAGAATATAAATTCTACTCAAACTTTTCAAAAAATTGAAGAGGAGGGAATACTTCTAAACACATTCTATGATGCTAGCACAGCCCTGGCACCAAAACCAGATAAGAACACAACAGCAAAAAAAGAAAACCATAGGCCAGTATCACTGATGAAAATGCAAAAATTCTCAACAAAGTACTAGCCAATTGAATTCAACAACACATTATGAAGCTCAATTGGAATTCATTCCAGTAATACAAGAATGTGCAAATCAGTAAACATGGTACATCACACTAACAGAACCAAGAACAAAAGCCATATGATCATTTCAATAGATGCTGAAAAAGCATTCAATAAAATTCAACATCCCTTTATGATAAAAACCCTTAACAAGTTGGGTATAGAAGGAATATGCTCAAAATAATTAAGCCCATATATGATAACTAAGATAATACTGAACAAGGAAAAATATAAAGCTTTTCCTCTAAGATCTGGAACAAGTCAAGGATGCCCATTTTTACCATTGTTGTTGATATAATACTGGAAGTTTCGGCCAGAGAAGTGAGGCAAGAGAAAGAACAAAGGGTATCCAAATTGGAAAAAGTTAAGTCTGGTTCACAGATGACATGATCTTACACTTGGAAAAACCTACAGACTCCACCAAAAAACTTTTAGAAGTGATAAATGAATTCTCTAAAGTTTGAGGGTATAAAATCAACATATAAAAATAAGTAGCACTTATTTGCACCAACAGCAAACAATCTGAAAAAGAAATCAAGAAAGAAATTCCCTTTACAATAACTACAAACAATATAAAATACCTAGAAATCAATTTAGCCAAAGATGTAAAAGATCTATACAAGAAAAACTCTAAAAAACTGATGAAAAAAATTGAAGAGTATACAAAAAATGGAAATATATTCTGTGTTGTTCAAATTAATATTGTCAACATGACAATACTACCCAAAGCAATTTATAGATTCAATGCAATCCCTATCAAAATACCAATGACATTCTTCACATAAATATAAAAAAAATACTAAAAATTTATATGGAACCAAAAAAGAGTGTCAGTTCCCCAAGCAATCTTAAACAAAAAGAATAAAACTAGAGGCATCATATTACCTGACTTCAAATTATACTACAAGTTCTATAGTAGCAAAAACAGTATGGTAGTGGTATAAAAGTAAACATATAAATAAATGAAATAGAATACAGAACCCCAAAATAAAGCCATATACCTACAACCAACTGATCTTTGACAAAATCAACAAAAACATACACTGGGGAAAGGATACTCTTCAATAAATTGTGTTGAGAAAATTGGATTGACATATGCAGAAGAATAAAACCGAAGTCCTATCTCTCACTGTATATAAAACTCAACTCAAGAAGGATTAAAGACTTAAACATAAGAGCTGAAACTTTTAAAATGCTAGAAGAAAACCTAGAGACAACTCTTCCAGATATGAGTGAAGGCAAAGAATTCATGACTAAGACCACAAAAACAAATGTGACAAAACCAAAAATAGACAAATGGGACCTAATTAAACTAAAAAGTTTCTGCACTGCAATAGAAATAATTAACAGAGTGAACAATCTGTGGAATGGGAGAAAATAGTCACAAACTATGCATCCAACAAAGGAGGAATATCCAGAATCTACAAGGAACTCAACTTAGCAAGAATAAAACCACATAATCCCCTTAAAAAGTGGGCTAAAGACATGAATAGACATTTTTCAAAAGAAGATATATAAATGACCAATAAACATGAAAAAATAGTTAACATCACTAATCATCAGAGAAATGCAAATTAAAACCACAGTGAAATACTACCTTACCCCTGTCAGAATGGCCATTATTAAGAAGTCAAAAAACAATAGATGTTGGTGAAGATGTGGTGAAAAGGGAATGTTTATACACTGCTGGTAGGGATGTAAATTAGTACAATTTCTATGGAAAACAGCATGAAGATTTCTCAAAAACACTAAAAGTAAATGTACCCTTCAATTCAGCAATCCCACTACTGAGTCTACCCAAAGGAAAAGAAATACTTATATCCAAAAGATACCTGTACTTACATGTTTATTGCAGCACAATTCACAATCACAAAGATGTGGAATCAACCTAAGTGCCCATCAACTGATGAGTTTATACAGGAAATGTGATACACACACACAGATACACACACATGCACACACACACACACACACACACACACTAAGGAATACTACTCAGTCATTAAAAAATGAAATAAGGTCTTTGGCAGCAACTTGGGTGGAACTTGAGGCCATTATCCTAAGTGAAGTAACTCAAGAATGGGAAATCAAATACCACATGTTCTCACTAATAAGTGGCAGATAAACTAGCATTATGCATGGTCATATGGAGTAGAATAACAGAGTGAAAACTTCAATGGTGGGAGGGTGGGAGGGTGGGCAGGGATGAAAAATTACCTATTGGGTACAATGTCCACTATTTGGGTGATGGATACACTCAGACGTAATTGTTACACAATATGTCCGTCTAGCAAAACTGTGTCCCCTAAATGTATTGAAATTTTAAAAAAGTTATATGGAACCACAAAAGACCTTGAATAGCTAAAGCAATCCCAAGCAAAAGAACAAAGCTAGAGGCATCACATTATCTCCCTTCAAAATATACTGCAAAGCTACAGTCATCAAATCAGCATGGTATTCACATAAAAACATATACATAAACCAATGGTACAGAGTAAAAACCCAGATATAAATACATGCATTTACAGCCAACTCAGTTTTGACTAAGGTGTCAAGAACATGCTATGGGGAAAGGAGAGTCTTCTCAATAAATTGTGCTTGGAAAACTGGATAACCATATGCAGAAGAATAAAACTAGACCCCTATTTTTCACCATATACAAAAATCAAATCACAATGGATTAAAGGCTTAAAACTAATACCTGAAACTATGAAACTATTAGAAGAAAACTTTGGGCAAACACTTCGGTAAATTTGTCTGGGCAAAGATATTTTATGTAAGACCTCAGAAGCACACACAGCAAAAGCAAAAATAGACAAATGGGGTTATTTCAAGCTAAAAAGCTTCTGTTCAGCAAAGTAAACAATCAACAAAGTGACCAGATAACTTATAGGAGAAAATATTTGCAAACCATCCAGCTGACAAGGGTTTAATAACCAGAATACATAAAGAGCCCAAACAACTTAATAGCAAAAAACCAAATAATCTAATTAAAAAATGGACAAGAGACCTGGATAGACATTTCTCAAAAGAAGACATACAAATAACCAACAGAACAGTTATATGAAAAAATGCTCAACATCGCTCATCATCAGAGAAATGCAAATCAAAACCACAATGAGGTATCATTTCACCCCAGTTAAAGTGGTTTTTATCAAAAATACAGGGAATAATGGATGCTGGTGAGGATATGGAGAAAAGGGAACCCTCATGTACTGTTGTTGGGAATGTAAACTGATAAAGCCATTTTGGAAAACAGTATGGAGGTTCTTCAAAAAATTAAAAATAGAACTGCCATATGTTCCAGCAATTCCACTACTGGGTATATAGCCACAAAAGAAAATAAATCAATTATCAGAGAGATAACTGCACTCCTATGTTTATTGCAGTACCATTCACTATGCACAGTAGCCAAGATATGGAATCAAACCTGTCCCTAAATAAATGAATGGATAAAGAACATGTAGTATGTACACACAATGGAATATTATTCAGCTATAAAAAGAATGAAATCTTATAATTTACAGAAGGATTGATGGAATTGGAGGCCATTGTGTTCAGAGAAATAAGCCAAGTACAGAGAGACAAATATCACATGTTCTCTTATGGGAGCTAAACATATGGATCTCATGAAGATACAGAGTAGATTAGTGGTTACTAGAGGCCAGGAAGGGGAGAGTGATGAAGAGAGGTTGAGTGAAGGGTAAAATATACAATTCCATAGAAGAAATAAGAGACAGTGTTCAACAGATGAGTAGGGTGACTATAGTTTGCAATAATTTATTATGTATTTCAAAATAGCTAGAATGGAATAATTTAAATATTTCCAGCATACAGAAAAGACAAATATTAAAGGTGCTGGATATCCCAATTACCCTGATTTGATCTTTACACATTATATGAATGTATTAAATTATCACATATACCCCCAAATATGTACATCTATTAGGTATCAATAAGAAATTTAAAAAAAGAATATTATGAAAATAGAAATAAAGATGACCTTTTTTATAAAGAATAATCTAGAATTTAATTTTTGAAAGCATGTTCATACCCAATTCCTTCTGTTTCCCTCCCTTGTTTCCTTCCTTCCTTTTTTCCTTCATTCCTTCCTTTCTTTTTTCCCTTTCAGGCCAGAAACCTGAAGTAATATTAAAATCTCCTAGGATTTATTGACCACTTGCTGTGTTCCAGGCTCTGTGCTAATCACCATCATATCTGATCTCATTTAACCCTCATACAACTCTATGATGTCAACACTATTTCTGATGAGGAACTTGAGACTCAGTTGGGAACATAACTTGCCCAAGGTCAGCTAGCTGGCTGAGGCTCTAACTCCCTCTGGCTCTGAAGTCCTTACTCTTAGTCGCAAACAAAACTGCCTCATTCTTTCTCCCCACTCCACTCCACTCCAATACTCAGCACATCACAAATCCTGCCAGTTTTAACTCCTAAATGTTATTCATTGTTTTCATGCCTATTTCCACAGCCCCAATTCAAACCCACAACAGTACTTATCTGGACAATTTTCACAGCCTCCTGATGGTTCTGACTGCATCCAGCCTTTCTCTAGTTATACCTGTCTCAGATAGTGGTCACAGTGATGTGTTCAAAAGGCTACAAGGGCTTCCTGTTGACTGTCAAACACTTCAGTCAGGTGATGTTGACACTAGTGGTCTGGAACACGCGTTGAGAATCATTGCCCTATAGGGTCCTGACTGAATTCAGAAGAGGAACGAAGTCATGAAAGATAAGAATCTGGCAGGGGGAATCGAAGAGAAGAGGGTAACCCATGGAAAGCCAAATGAATTATTCTGCCTTTACCTAAATGTTTGATATCGCACACACATATACACACACAAAATTAAGTTAAAAAACAAAACAAAACAAACGAGAATGAACAAGCTCATTGCTATTTAAGGTCAAAGAAGTGAAAACTGATCCATAGATAATTTTGCACAAGCATTAAAAGAATGTCTGAGCAGTGGGAATTTCCATAATCCTTGAAAATCAGTGCAGAAGCATATGTTTTAATTTTCCACCTTGTTATTTGATTTTCTGAAGCTATTTCTTGTATCTAGTATTCCTAGACTGTCAGATACACACTTCATTGACACAGCTCAATAATATGGTACTGACATAATTATTTAATAAATAAATACAAATCAACTTGAGTCTTCTTTTGATATAAAACTGGGAGGACATGATGGGGGGTAAGTTTCATTTTACATCTTACATTCTTTTATTTGTTCAGATTGAAGTTGAGAAAAATGATCACTTTCAGAAACCAAACCCCCTTGTGCCTGTCACTCAGCCGGAAGATTGCCCTGGCCTCCAATTGGGTATGGTATGTGTGCCTGCAGAGGAATGTGCACTCTCACTCTGGGACTGGGACTCCAACAATTCTAATTAGAAAGTTAAATAAATATAGAAAGCTTTAAGAGTTATTATCTCAACTCTATTCTCTTTCCTCAAACTATGTAGTTATCTCTTCATTAGGACATTGTGTGATATAAAAATTTTCCCTATATTAGGAAACAGAATGAGGTTAATGATGTGTTATTTTTATTGTTATTCTATTTTCGGTGTAAAATTTAAGAGATTAAAACAAAAATAGAATTATATAAACTATACTATGTATTCCACTGTATGCTCCCCTATGAACAATTATGCAAACTTATTCAAATTGTTCCTAAATAAATTGTTTTTTTTATATTTGAGTTGTAGTGCGAACTCATAATCTCATTTTTGGTAGATCGTTATCATAAATTTCTACAAGTAGATCCCTTTTCTATGATTTTGTTTTTTTATAACCCTGAATCTGACCATGCTTTTTAAATTATGTGTTTGTCATGCTTGGCGGTCCATTCCATGTTTGGCCATTCCTAAGCTTCTGTAATTCTTCTGAGGGCTCCAAAAGGTCATTGTGTGTCCTGACCTCCTGCTAGGAGAAGTGCTTTTTTCTCTCTCCAGATGTTTTCCAGTTCAAACTTTTACTGCTGTAATCTGTATACAAGTCATATATGAAAAGTGTCAAATATCATTGTCCAGCAGGGAAATTAGGACTCTTTCAAATTGGAGGGAAATGTTAACACAGTGCAACTGTGTCCTGCCAGTGTTTCTCCTGGCAAGCTGGCTCTGAGAAGGCTGTTTTCCCTTTGGCCATCTGTGCTTCCATAAACAATCTGCAGTGGTTTCTTCTTCTAATTCAAATTCTGGCAGCTGGATTTCCTTCTTAGTCCCTTTTGATGTTGTGACACCAGTAGCAGTGCACCCATGAATCGTTGTGCTTCTTTCTACTTTTAGGGATTATATCACCAAATATGTTAAATAAGCAGTTCACATGAGTTTCCCACATGGGGGTTCTGCAACGCAATGTGCTAAAGTGGGCCAACTGAGGCCTGGCTGAGAAAATGAAATAAAATGTTTTACGCCCCCTGCCCAACTTCAAGTGTCCATGTTTTTTCATTTTTAAAATTGATAAATCTTCCTATTTATTTAATATTTTTCATCTATTGAAAAATCTATCTCTAACTATCTTACCCCCACCATCCCATGGTGCCTATTTCCAGTATCATGCACTTCAACTCCTTGGATTGAGTTCAAAGAAAGTGTTTTCATAAATAAATATCTATTTTATTAGGTGATGTATCTGTAACCCTATGAGGTAAAAGTCTTTAGATATATAATTAGTGTATGTGTGTGTACATATATAAAAATATATTTAACTAATATATACAACTATGTATAATTGAATAATATTTATAATACTCATAGAACACAACACATACTGTTCATTCCTGTTTAAATTCATCTAATGCATAAATATTTTGCTTTTCAATCAAATCAGCAGTCATTAAAAATTAGAATTTTTCAGAATATAGTACATTGCATACTTTTTTACAATTTAAAAGAGTTAAAAAGAAATTTGTAATACCTATTTCTTTACTACTATTTCCTTGCAAGTGAGTTGTGTTGCAAAGACTATAAAACGACTTTTCTTTAAAGAAAGGACAAATGTCAGAAAATAAGGTATTATATAGACAAAAAGCAAATTAAAAAATATTTTCCAGAGATATTTGTGAACAATTGAATTGGCAACCTGATAGTTGAAATCTAAGCAGAAGACCAAGAGAGTACACAATGATCTTGCAAGAAAAAAAAAAACGAAAAGGCATTAGATGCCTAAATAATATAAAAAATCAGATAAACTAAATCATTTTATCATTAAATATTTTTTCATTATGATATCAAAGATACTAATTTAATATTCCCCTTTTCATTGACAAATTTTGTTGATTTTTGTAGGATAAAGACATTAAAAATGAGCTTGGCTATAAGTCTTAATCTCTTTAATGTTCAGATACTTTTATTTTTAAGTAGAATTATATCACTAAACTCAGGAAGAAATATTTATCTGAATTCAATCAGAATAAAATAAAGAACTTTTCTTTGAAAAAATAAACTATTCTTAAGTTCCTGTGAAATATCAATTAGCATATTAGCCAATGTCTTGGAGAGTGTGTTTAGGTGTGGGGCCATAGCAGTGTTTTCACACACCAGTACTCTGGCGTTGTGGTCACTGCGTATGCTTCTCATTTAGGGAGAGGTTTCCTTTTGGATATTCAGGATCTGAGATAGGAACTTCAGAAATCAGTTTCCATGTTCCTCCATTTTTGATGTTTCTCTAGTAATGACAGAAAGATCCATCTCTTTGGCAAAGTATTAAAACTGCACTCATTTTTCTTCCTTTCTCAACTTTTTGAGTATCATTCTATGCTTTCTTAGGAGACTTAAAGCATTCTGTACATACTTTCAAACATAGTTCTATCACATCCATTATTATGTCTCACATTCATCTTTTTCAGAGTCTGCATTCATCTTTGCACAACAGTTTTCTAACAGGGTCACAGCTGTAACTGGCTTTGTGAACAGTCTGAACTCAGTGGGGAATGCATATGAAACCATTCTGTTTTTCTCTAGTCATTGACTGAAACCATGCTCAGATGAAACTCTTGTGTCTTAACAACATCCTGGACAGATTGAGATTCAGGTCACTTTTGATTATTTAAAGTGAGTCCATTTTAAGATTCTAATCTGCTAACTGATTGAAACCTTAGCTTCTCCTTTTTCCCCAGTGGATCTGGAGTGGAGAGTGAGTGTGATGTTCTCTTTTATTCCTCTTTTACTTGTGGGGAGGGAGACTGGGACTGAAATCACTCAGGGATAACTCTTTTCCTTCTCTTCTCTCTTTTTGTACTATATACGTATTGTGTGTGTATATATATATATATATATATATATCTTATATCTAGCTATCATATCTTATATAATATATATGTCTTATATACTTCTTCAATGAAATGGGGTGGGTGGCAGAAGAGAGAAAAGCTGTCACCTTTTAGCTGGCTACTATTGTCAATCACCACTGTGTTTCTCTGGCTAACACTGACTTGCCATTTCTAACCCTGCAGTGCTGGCTCTGTAGAGAGGCAGTTGTGTGTTTTCAGAGGGTCCTGTGGGGGCCTCCTATTCCATAGTTTCTGACATAAGAGGTCCAATTGCAGCCCCAGCTCTTCCAGCTGATTACAGAATTACCCAGAGTTGCAGCAGCCAGCCTTTCTGGGTGGCAGGTCTGCTCAAGTCTCAAGACTGTGTGTTGCTCTAGTTGTTTGTGGATCACTTCAGCATAGAACCCTGGTACTTGGTGCCTCTTTATGGCCAGTATCGGGCCCTAGCAGCCAGTTCTGGGCTTCTGAGAAAAAAAAAAAACTCACTCAAAAATAACTCTGTGTGAGTCATGATAGGATAGATTATGCTGCAGTTATTAATACAACAATTACAAAATCTCAATGACTTGACACTAAGTGTTTATTTCTTTCTCTCTTTATATGTCAAACATAGGTTAGCAGGACAGCTCTGCTCATTACAGTTAGGAACACAGGACAATGGAGGATCTGTTTTGTCCTATACTTTCATGACAGAGAGAGGAAAAGGAAATGTGGGGAATCTCACATACCTAAAGCTTCTACATGTAAGTGACATAAGTCACTTCCAATCAGTTTTTAATCAGTAAAAGTGTGCAACGTGTTCCAGCCTATCCTCACAGGGAGTGGGGAAGTGTAACTCTTTCATGTGTCAGAAAGAAGAATAGGAATACTTGTGAACAGCCCCAATGACCGCCAAAGTCTGTCCTTTCTGATCCCCAAATGTTGAGTTTCCTCTTACCCAAAAGTTCCATCTGGTTGACGCATCCATTGTTGAGTTCAGGACTTCTGAGTGATGCCACAGTCTCTATCAGGTCTGGGCATGGCTTCTTTTAGTCTACAGACCTATAAATGTAAAAGAAAATTGTCTATCTCCCATATACTCATTACACAATGGTGGAAGAGAGATAAGAAACTCAAAATAAACATTCCCTTTTAGAAAGGAGGAAAAGTGTGAGACCCAAAGAAGCTACATAGCAATTCGGAAATCTGGCTAGGCCTGCCCTGAATGTTCTTTGATTTTAGACCCCAATCCTGCTCATTAGGAGGACTCCTCATCTACAATTCTCCACAGCTCTTGGATCTGCTGCTCTAGAATATTCTTCCTTTTCCATTACCTTTGATCTAATCTAAAGCAGATACTGGAAAATTTGTGTGCCATTGAGTGCCAAACATTTTTATCAATCTGCTTCATAATTGTGGAAAGTTGGAGACTTAAGATCAGTTTAAGTCATTGACCTTTTTCAGTTCAGATACGTGATTTCTTTGGTCTTATAACTTTGTTAAAAACATAGCAAGCATTGTATCTATTAGATTATACTCAGCTCTACATGCCAACAACCACACATGGTTCATTTTCAGACATACTAATTAGATTTGTTTTATTTCTCCTCTGTCTCTACCTTGCATTAATAAGGAAACTACTAGGCTTTTCTCTCCTTCTGTATGCCATTTTTCCAATTAAAAGAAATAAATGGCAATTAAACTTTTAGTTATACTCTACTCTTCATGCATTCTTACCCAGCTAGAGCATATAACAATCGGTTTGAAAACTAAACTCTTGATTTTATTCTTACTGAGTTCTAGTTGACCTTTATCATTCTAAGGCATCCTTAAGTTTTTCTGTTACAAGTTGAAAAAGGAAAATTAGCAGCCTCTGCAGCTAGCTAAAGACATTTGTGTGTGTGTGTGTGTGTGTGTGTGTGTGTGTGTGTGTGTGTGTATTTTAGCTATTCCATTTTATTTGCTTTTATTTCTGGCTAAAGCTAGCCAATTATTTTCTGAACTCAGCTCTTTCTTATAATACCTTATCAAATGAAGCCAATAGCCAATTAGATATATTATCTTCCTTCCAAGACACTGTAGGCAACAGTTTTACCAAAAGTGTCATTGTATATATAGCATTGATCATAATCCTTCTAGCTTCCAGTAAGAGTTCCCTTACTGTCTACCACCTGATTACTAAGCAATGCTTTGTATTTATGGTTTTATGTCATATATTATGACTGCATTTTACACTGGGTACCAATTTCTGTATTAGTCAGAATATGCCAGGTATTCTGCATATTCTAGGTAGTGAATGCTAGAATATGCTGTAGTAACAAACATCTTTAAAATTTAAGTGGTTTAAAGCAACAAAGTTTATTAAAATTTAAATGACTTAATCCAATAGAATTTATTTCTTGCTCTGGCTACATGTTTAACACAGGATAATAAAAGAGGTTGCTCATGATAGATGCTCAGGAATTTAGGTGGATGGAAGATTCAGTTGGTGGAGACTCCATGTAACTAACTTTCATTGGCTATAGCTAGTAATTTGGCTATGCCTACCTTCAGATTGAGTAGGGAAGAGTAATACTGCAAGATGCCTGGAAAGAAAACTTGAATTCTGTGTGTGGACCTAATAAATATCATAATCACTGTAGCAAAATAGTAATTAGTTTTAGCTTTTAATATTTTAATTTGTCCATTTGTGGTGCAGATGCGAGGTACACAAGAATTCTTAGAAATTCTGCTATTTCCCTAAGCCTGCTTCCATACTCTTTCTAATCTGCTTAATAGCAATTCTATTTGTTCAGTTATTTGATCAAAAATCACATTATCTTCCATGTTACTCATTCTCTCACACCCAGCATTCAATAGGATAGCCAAACCTATTTGTTTGACTTTCAATATAAACACATAATATTATTACCACTTACCATAGTCATCTCTACTACACAGGTGTAAGCTATTATTATTGTTCACTTGCTGACTGATTGCCCACTTTCTACACCTTAACCTTGTGTCATTATTCTTAACACACTCAACATAGCAACGCTTTTAATGCGTAAAGCATATCGGGTAATCCTTCACGCAAACTCTCCAAAAGCATCCCTTTTCACTGCATGACCCAGCACCTTCACATCCTTCTATCCCTTTCAAATCCTTTCCTTTTATGACCTTTTGCTCACTCTACTCCAGTTGCATTATCTTTTCTTTATTTTTTTTCAATTTTCTTTACAGTTCCTTAAACATGCAATTAACTGCTGTTAATTTTTTTTTTCTTGCAGAGATCCAGTACCCTATTTCCACACCTATGTCAGGTGTTTGCTCAAATGCTCCTGTGTCAGTCAGTAAAGCCTTTGCTGACAAATCTATTAAAATTATTACATGTCCAATTCTCTCTCCCCCTTTTCTGCTTTGTTTTTCCTTCATAGCAATTGTCACCATCTAATATATTTTTTACTTGTTTACTTTATTGTTTCTATTAGCCAGAATGTCAAACCCGGGGGAGCAAGAGGGCTTGTTTCTGTATCTTTTCTTTCTTTTTCTTTTTCCTTCTTTTCTCTCTCCTCTTCCCTCTCCTTATTCTTCTTCATTACTATTATTATTATTTTTTAAAAAATCTTTTTACACTGCTGTAAAACAGAAGAACTGTGCATGACACACAGTAGACTCTTAGGAAAGTTTGTCAAACATATAAGCAGAATACTGGTGCATGAAAAAATAGACAGATCCATGGAACCAAATTGAATATTCACATGGGAATTTTATATATATGGTGAACATGGCATTTCACATTAGTGAAGAGAAGAAAGTTTTGCCATAACTGGGTAGTTATCTGGAAAATATAAAGTTGGATTTCTTACAAGATTGCACTCGCTCCAAAATAGATTACAGATATATACAAAATTTAAAATATAAAAACACTGAAATAAATAATTGGAACACGGGTATTTCTGAGCATGTGTAAAATCCAGAAGCTATAAAATAAAGGATTGATAAATTCAATCAGTTAGAATTTATGAAATTCAATTAATTGCATGACATTTTAAAAAATTGTGTATGACACATGTACTATAAAAAGTTAAAACAGGTAACACAGGAGCAAAAAAATATTCAAATTCATAAGACATCCAAATGGTTAATTTTCTTGTTATATGATGTAAATAGCTCTGTCTAATCAATAAAAAGGCAAAAAATCCCCAAACAATAAAATGCACAAAGAATGTGACCAGAGATGAAAAAAAATAGAAATAGCTCTTAAACACATGAAAAAAAAAAAAACACTCTCACTGCTAATACTGAAAAAAAGAAAATTATAACCGCAATGAGATACAATTTTTTAAAAACATAATATTGGCCAAAGTAATTTGCTTTTAAACATCTGGTGTTTGACAAATAAGGTAAAGTTACAGTTCTAGGAGAAAGGATAAACACCAGATTGAAGAAAAAATCTAACATAATCTGTAAAAGCAAATAAAATTCCATCATGAATTTGTTAAGCACTTTCTGTTAATACTTTATTTTCCCAGGAAGTACTAATGTCTTTTAAAATCTTCTGAGACACTCTGCATTTGGAGAAGAAATGTCGGCATTCATTCCGTTACCCTGATTGGATTGGCTACTTAGTCAATGGAGAGTTGTCCTCGGATTTCTGATATTTTGTAGAAGAGTCATTGAGAAGATTTTGTTATATTCCTTACTAGGGAACACATTTACTGAGAGGAAAATCTTGTTTACTTTGTTCTTGATAGATAAAAGGATTATCAGGATTGTAGCATTGTAAGAGTAATATTCAATGCTAAGGACCCGCCAATGGAGGGCAGCTTCTCCATGGGCAACGCGAACTCTAGAGCATTTGCACAAAATAAAAGGCAGTAAATTAATGCGGTACTTCCTCTTGGGGTTCTGGAGGAAGGTAGAAGGATCTTTAGAGCAACAGGACAGGATGCTTAGCTGTTTGGCACAATGCTCTTGAATTCTTTAACATCCTCCTCCTAATCCCTTTTCCCCCCTGCCTGCTTCTAATTCATCCAGGGCTTCCCACAGAGGCAGGCCTCTTACACCTCCCGGTCAGGCCATGTTTTCCCCAGGCACTGGAATTGGAAGGACTTTCTGTGAGGCAGGACTGGCTTTTCTGGAAGGCCAGTAGGAGGACATGTGGGGAGAACAGGCTGTGGGGGCAGTGAAGCTGTCTCTGAAATCCTGCCTTCAGGCCCAGAACATAAACCTAAACTACTGGTAGGAAGCTATAAATCCTTCGTTTCAGTGAAAGGGTTGGAATACACGTTTTACAGCTCACAAGGAGGTTAACAGAAAAACATTTATCTTGTCTAACCCTGTAAAGTGGGTCCAGAAACAGCCTGGTAGAAGGGGACAGAAATGATGGGAAAGCACTAACTGCGAAATCTCTGTTCTTACAGGCGGTCCTCTGCAGGAGGGAGCTATGCATTCACACAAAAATGCTTTCATGGTCTGGCTCCATTTCTTTGGTTTGGATGGGAGGTTGGATTCAAGAGCTTTCTTCAGGGAGATCTGCTCACGATTTCAGTTACTCTGGGCCTCATTTCACTACGGTTACATTTTTTCGTCTCTGATAATGATGATCCATAAACAGTCTCGGCCTCCCTGTTGCAACCCAGATGTGAGTGATACACCATGATGCAAAGAGAATTTAAAAAAAATTGGCCCAGTACGTTCTTTGCGACATTTAGAATTCCTTTGAGAGGAATTTTCCAACTTAAAGGTCTTTTTTTTCCTCTCATAAGTATTTTATAAGTCTTGCAGAATGATTAATCATTTTTCTAAATAAAACATTTACTACTCAATGTCTAAATAAGGTATTTGAACTGCAAAAAGGTTTTCCTTTGGCTCTTCTTGAAATAAAACACTTCTACAACTTTTTTAGATGAAAGGATACAGACATTCTTGGGTTTAAATGTGTCAAAAAATTTGAGAAGATGAAGATGGAACTTATTATATTTACCTGGTGATCTGGCTATATTATTGCACTTCATTTGTATTTTGTTATTGAGCCTAAGAGGCCTTAGCACTATTCCAATGAATTCCATTATGTTATGATTGCTAGCATAATTACAGACATCTATGGGATATCACATTTATACAAAAATGAATCATTCTATTTCTGAAGGCTTAATGAGCTTCTCAAAAGAAAGAGAGAGAGAAAAAAATAAGATTGTGTCTATGAAGAAAGCCTCCCTCCCTTGCTCCCTAACCCCTCCCCTTCAATTTCCCAGTGTAGGTATTTCCTTAGCTACTGCAATATTACCTTCTTTCTTTCTTTTTCATTTCCAAGTTTAGCCAATGACAAACTTCCAAACTTCTTCCCTTCACAACCACTGAACATGTCTAATTCTTTCTCTTTGTGAAAGAACCATGAACACTGTAAGATACTGTAGTAATACCAAGTAAACTTTGTCATAGGAATACAAAGGAAAATATAATAAATATAAAATAATAGAAATTAAAATGAGAATAAGGCATAGATATTGTAAAATTTAATCATGTAGTGATAATCAAGGGAGAGGCAAAATATAAGATAAATCTTATTCATAGCTTAGAAAATTATGATCCCAGTGATCCCTGATTCAAATATTTATATAATTTTGATATGCAGGCAAAACCCCCAGGATGACTAGAAAATAAAACAGGCATGGGAACCTTTTAATTATATATGTCTTCTACATGTGACTCGGGAAATCAAAAGTTTGGATAACTTAGCACAGTAGTTTTCAACTGGGTTGTTTTACTCCCCTCCCAGGGGCATATTTGGTAATGTCTGGAGACATTTTTGGTTGTCAAAAACTGGGGGAGGGATGCTACTTGTATCTAATGAGTAAAGGCTGGGGATAGTGATGAACATCCTCTAGCACATAGAACAGCCCCCATCCTCTCACAACAAGAATTATCTGGCCCAAAATGTCACTAATGCTGATGTTGAGAAAACTTGGCTTAATCCAATTCATCATCATTTAAAAATGAATACCTCAAGTCAGTAAACAAACGAAAAATAAGCCTCATATTATCTTCAGCCATTCCGTCATTTTGGTCTAGTCTGTGATCTAGCACTATTGAACTATCCAGAGTCTCACTACATGGAACTTTGCAGTTCTGTACCTTAGCATAGTTTTCTTCTTTTTCATTATCCACATTTAAGGATCTTCTAGATTTTTCTTATGCCTCTCCTATATGAGGCTTTCTATGACATTGTCTCCTCAAAACTTTGTCTCCCAGGAAAGACAAACTATGTTTTAAAACAGCCAATGTCTATGCCTTTACTATTTATTCACATTCTATTGTTTGTTTACATGCAACGACCTTCCCCAATTGTGAACCCTTAAAGGCAGAACCTGGGTTTTACTCATCTTTGAAATCTCATAGTCTGGTAGAGTGTCTGTCTCTTAGCAGCCTCGAATAGATGTGGTTGAACAAATACCTTCTTGAATTGAAATCTCAGGGAAAGAACATCCCTGGATTAACCTCTCTCTTATCTACGCTTTGTTTACCTTTTGAATGTTTTTGTGACATGTGAACTTTGCTCAAGAGCTCATGATAGAACTTTCTATTACAAGGCTCTTTTCTGAGCTGCACTATTAGTGTACAATACAGCATTACTATTACTCTTTCTTGGATCTCTCTCAGGCTTCTTAAACTTACCTCATCAAAACCAAATTTATTTCTCTTCCTAACTTGCTTCTTTGCCCAAGTACCCTGTATCAAGACATACAACAAAATAAGAATCATCATACACCTTTATCTTTCTCACAAATGATTAAGCTCTAACTCACTTCCAAATTCCTCCTCATTTTCATAATCACTGCCTTAGTTCAGAACACTATCTCATCATTCTATTGCTTCCAAAGATTTATTTTAAATGCAAATCTCTACTGTCCTCTGGTTAAATCATCTAATGGTTCAATAGTTTCTCATTGCCTACAGATAAATCCTGTACTCTGTAGACTGACAATATAGAACCCTTTATGATATTATCCCATGATATTACCTCCCCCGCCTCATTTCATCTCACACCTATATATGCGCTTTCAGCAAACCAAATGATTTGTGGTTCCTTAAAGTACTATGCTTTGTTTAGTGCCTTTATCTCCCTTGTTTCCCTTGCCTAAAATCACCTCACCCATACCCCCTCCCACTCCCTTTTTTCATGCACCCATTGTCATCCACCAAGCATATCTCTCCTGAAAGTATTATTTTATCTGCAGGATGGATTGGTGTTCCTAGCTCATTCTGGTTGTATTTCTAGCACAACTCTTGCCTCTTAGTATTGCCAGTGTCTGTCAAGTCTATTAGACTGTAAGTTCTTTAGGGAGGGAGAATGCATGGCATCTCTAGCTTCCTCTTGCCTATCACAGTGTCTGCTACAGAAAAGTCAGTAGACACAAAGACTTTCATGTGGGAGGTAACCAGTAAACCCATATTCTGTTAAGTGGAATCTCATATGAAGATCCCTTTGGAAATATATCTGGTGGTATTGTGGTTATAACATGTTTAGGTATCTTTCATATATGAATGTCATTTAGAGGAACAAAAACTAAAATTATCTCCCCAAAATGTGAGGTTGCAATCTCTTGGTTTGTCTGCCCTATTGGATTCTGCTAGTTTTCATTCCTATGCTCTCTTTTAGACCTTATTTGACTATTCAAACTCACAAAGATACCGTTCAATTACTTTGCTGAATGGAATTTAGTCTGGCCTTTAGAAAACTATCCCAACTCTTTCCAGCCACTAGGTTATCATTTACTCAGAGTATTGTGGTAGGGAGTGGTTGGAGAATGAATGTGGAGGTGATGGTGGTCTATGACGATATTGCAGGAAGTGCTTAAATGACAGGAGCAGCGTCCAAGCATACACCATGAGGGAAAGGATAACCCAGTGTTAGGTGAGGTCCAACAATGAGATAATTCAAGGAGAGTTTCCAGTTTTCAGCTACTACAAGAATTTTGAAGATTTAAAAATAGATATAATATGTTCCTTGTTGCATTCCCAGACGTGGAAGGGCTCCTCTGTCACATTCTCAGACTCTGTGGGTCCTACAAGACATATAAAATAGAGAAGAGGTGTTTAAGTGTAAGTCTGGACGAAACTGAGGCGTGAATTAAAGTCCCACATTCCAAAAGGAAAGAGAAAAACCTCAAAACAAAATCATATCACTCTACATCCTTGCAGACATAGCTGAGGTTAATATTAAAAGTATTACATCAGTTTTATTTTTGTTTCTCTTTCTGAGAAATAAAGTAGTGGGCGAAAGGAGGAAGTAAATTTACAGTGGTGAATACACAACAAAGTTTTATATTTTATAGAAAAACATAAAGTTTAGAAGTCTTTCTGATTATTATAAATTTTCAATGAAGATACATTTTATCAGAAGGAAGTCAAATAGTGTTCACCACCTAAAAAGCATTCATCAGTGGTGTTAAGAGTGATCGTTAAAAATTTCCTCAGTTAGTTTCGAAACAAAGAAAAAGTAAATGTTGTTATTTGGTTTGTTATTCAGACTCTCTTTCTCAGATCCAAACTGCACAAACCTTTATAGACTCATTTTGGACAAAAATAAATAAATAGACAGATAAATAAATGAATGAATAAATAAATAAAATAAAGATCTTTTATGTGTTACATTGTTATTATAGTTTAAACTTTTAACATTGAATATTTTATTCAGCTGTTTCTCAATTTAACTTTGTTACTTAACAGGCTGAACTGTATCACCTGAGAAGTCACTTATTTATCAGGAAAATTATACATATTACTAATATTTGATCAAAAAGATGTTAGAAATATTACATTAAAGAAAAACTGTAAAAAGAATTTATTTTCTCGGTTTAGGGAAATGAGTGGAAGTCAAGCATGAAGCCTATACTATCATCTTTTATAGTGAAAGGGTTCATTTGATTTATTTTAAATGGGTTTATTGAGAAAAATAAAATAGGAAATTTTTACAACACTGATATAAACTTGCCCAGGCAAATCAGCCAGCTGCCCTGTTCTTTAGGTGCCTCATGTATAAGGTGAGGTTGGATTAAGTCTGTAAAATTTCTCTAAGCTTTAAAATTTAATGATTCTGTGATTTTATTCATTATCTAAAGAAAAGTTGACTTAAAAATATACAATGCTATAAAATGGGTACTATGACACAATCTTTTGGACAAATGAAAATTATTAAAGATTAAGTAATATTTAGTCATTCTTATCTTGCTTTTGTAGTCGAGTATTTCTTAACTGAACAAGTAGTTTTACACAATGAACTATTAATATTTGAAGAAGTTAAAAAATATACATTTTGATCAGATGCTGAAAGTTTGGGTGTTGAAATCAATGCCCAGTTGAAGTTGGGGCTGAATGCCAGCATCATAGAAAGAATTTGCAAGGCCATAGAGCAAATTTGAAATTTTATTGAAAAATGTAGTTGTTACCAAATTTGCTATGTTAAGATGGTAAGTAGTTAAACATTTTTAAGGGGTTATAATGGAGGAGCAATGATCCCTCAGCACTGCCCATAAAAATTGCCCTTGAGATTCCTCTTAACCACATTTGTGTTGATCTCATGTTGGTGGTAGAATCTTACTTGGATCTAACATCACCATTGCATTTTTCTTCATATGCTTTATTATCTAGAAGATACTTTTCATAGTTGTTGTCAACATGATTTTGGAGATCTACCCCCTGCCCCAAATCTTGGAAATCTTGAGATATCAAATCCTGAGTTATCAAATTAATATTCTGCTCTCAGTTTATCCTAACAAGATATAAAAATCACAAACTGGTACTACTCCTTGAAAAGTTTATGACCTAAAAAAATAATTAAAAAATAAATACAGGTTTTAAAGATATGTATCCATGAGAAGTCACCAAGATATTAATCTTTTTCTAAACATTATGACTTTTGTTTTGTAGCTACTTATTTGCAAATTCAAAATCCCAAAGCTCTGAAAATGTTAAGTTTTTTGATATTTTGTAAATATATGGCAAACTCATTTGGTGGCAAAATAGGATCTGAACTGACATACATCGCTTTGAAAGGTTTATTTACTTAGAAAGACTATTGCACTGAGAAAATATTAATGTTTGTGATTACAGTTGCTTCCCAGATCTACTGGGAAGTTTACATAAGAAGCATTATGTGTACTGTGTTACGTTTCTAATAGCTGAAAAATTCTGAATTCTGAAACACATCTGCACCAAAGATTTCAGATAAAGTTTTCCAGTTCTTGGAGATACACTTTGGAAAATTTTGCTTTTCAAAGATATCCTGAACAAAATTTCCTATTCTATACATTCTTTTAGAACCTTGCCACTCTCTCATTAAGAGGTGGAACCTAATTATTTTCCCTTGAATTTTGGCCTATTAACAACTTGTTTATAACCAATAGAATGTGGTATGGTGATGACCTGTGATTTCTGAGACTACATCAAAACATACCACAAAATCCCCTTATGGGACACTCTTGGAATCATTTTGTAAGGAAGCCCAAGAAGTCTATTAAAAGGCCCACATGAGGAGCCTGGTTCCACAGTCTAGCTTAGTTCTCAGTCAATAGCCTGTACCAATGTGCCAGCCATATGAGCAAGCCATCTTAAAAGTGAACTCTCTAGTCCCCAGTTGAGCGACTAGCTGATACTGTGCTTAGCCCTGCTCAAATTTCAGACTATGTAATTTGAAATCATTCATGATCAAATAAATATTTTTTGTTGTTTTAAGCCACTTAATTTGTTATGTAGCAATACCACTAGAACCATAAACTGCCTTATAAGCAGTTCAATTGTCCTAGAGAGATTATTCAGTGAGGAAGCCCAAACTGTTCCCCACGGAGAGACCTGCTGGATACCTAGCTAGTCACCTGCTCCAGCTCCAGCCAACATTTGACTGCAGCCATGTGAGAAACTGAGTCAGAACTTCCTATACAAGCTCTTCCTGAATTCCTGATGCACGGAAACCTTTTGAGAAAATTAAATAATTATTGTATTGACCCACTAAATCCAGGGTTATTTGTTACATAGCGATAGATAACCAGAACATCTGTACATCATTGTCAGAAATTAAAAGGAGATATACAAACTTTAAGAAATGGAAGAGGAAGCAGTTTGAAAACTGTTTGCAGAGAAGACCAAGCTGGCTCTGAGTGTCCCTGCAGCCATGGTTTTGAAGTCCTCACTGTTATCACCCTCAAAGACGATGGACCCACATAGAGTATGTCGTGTGTGAGTGTGTGTGTGTGTGTGTGTGTGTGTGTGTGTGTACATAGGAACATAGGGAGGAGAGTGATTAATTCTGCTCTGTGGCATATCCGAACACTTTGCAGAGCAAATGTTTTGACTGGATCTTGGTGAGTGGCAAGGGGCTTTTTGCAGGTCCCAAAGTGTGAGTTTGAATGTGTTGCGGCTATGTGATCAGAGAGCAGGAGGGAGAAACAACTGTGAGAATAGCTAGTTAGAGTTCCAGTGGCTTAGTTCTTGGTTTATGTGTTTCTTGATGCCCAAATATACTTTCTTTTAAAAATTTTCCTTGAGATAATCCAATTTAAAAGAGTTGAGGGTTTTTTTTTTTTAATTTTTTGGAATTTGTCATCAAAAGAGCATTGACTAAGTCAACTCATTGGCTTAGTGATCACCCTATTCTAGGTATTATGATAAGCATATTGCATATATGAACTTATTTAATTCTTACATCTGCTTTTTGAAATGGATATCATTATCACCATTTTGAAAGTAGGGAAGTTGAGATTAAATAACCTGTTATAGTCACACAGCAGTAAAGTGGATAGCCTGGATTCAAAATCTGAGCTTTTTCCCTTCACTGTGTAATAGCTGTAGTGTTTGATTTTATTATCTTTATAGCTCTCCTGGTACCTACACACACACACACACACACACACACACACACACACACACACACACGTTTGTGGTGCACATACTTTTCATGCATGGATATGTGTTTATCCCCACAAATTCAGAGTAAGGCAAAATTTGTATTTTTTTTCCTTGTCTTTTGGAGCTGGCATGTATTTTGTCTAGGGTAGATGCTCTACTAATATTTAATTAATTCAATTAACAAAAAATAATGAAAAAAACTATTGGCAGATAAACATTTTCCATGATGATTAAGACTTGGATGAAAATGAGAAATGGACACATTTCTTCTGTTTCTTTCCTTGGTAGGGAGGAAAGAAGGCTGTGACCTCTGGGTGTGTTGAACTTTGCAGAGTATTGATACTAGGCTGGAGGTCTGGAAGGCCCTGCTGGCAGAGCTTTTTATCTTTGTTTTATAGCTGTTTTCTAAGATAAAATAGACATTTGAAAACAATTCTTGAATTCTTTGTAGATGACTGGATTTAATACTATTTTCTTTAAAAACCTCTTGTCTTTGTATGGCAAGATTTCCCTTAAATACTATAAAAATTTTTGTTTCTGCACTGGAATTATTTGCATGTTATTTACTTTTTTCTTTGCTTTGGATACTTTTGTTTTCTTCTCATCATTATGATAAATGTTGACAATAACAACAAATCTGATATTTAATTGACTAGCATCTTTTGGAATATGGGCAAATTAGATCAGATACATGTATTATAGCCTATGACATAATTTCAATTCAGTTTTTCTCAAGTCTTTCACCCCCACAGTATCTCTCAGTTTAGCCTAACATATTGAATAACTCTTCAAGTTGAACCATAGAATGATAGACGTTAGTACTTGAAGAAGAAAAGAAAGTATGCAGAGTGGGGTCTGGGCATTTAAAAATAACTCTCCAGGTGACCCCCAAAGCCCAGCCAGGATTGCAAACCAGGGTCCAATCCTTTTATGTTACAAATGAGATCATTAAGTCATAGAGAATGCTGGTGAGATGTCATTTGAGTTCAAGAAGAAATGAATAAAAATAAATTTTAAAATTCACCTAATATTATGATTTATTTGTGTAATAGGTTTAGTAATGACTCTTTTATTTGTAAGTTCCAGAAAGCCAATCCAACAGCGTAAGAATAAGGCAAAATAGATTCCGTTACAGAATTCAAGACAATGGTGAGTATTAAACCATGGAAAGGGCAAGTACATAACTGGGCATCAGGCATATTTCATACCAAGTACTCAAGTGCTACCATTCCTGTCTATTGTCAATCTTTATTCGCCTTCATTGCAAAACAAATTTATCCACATGGCAGCAATGTGGTTGCCAATGATTTCCATATTTTACACCCCATCATTTTTAAGACACTGGGAAGAAAATAACCTCAAGCTTTCAGTAGAGCTGAATTAAAATATCCTAGAAAGGGATTCTTCTTGAGTTGGGAACAAACCCTAAACCAAATTGGACCAGGGGACAGGATCACACTGCACTGAAAAAAGCACTTCCATATAAACCATGTTGATAGAGGAAAGAGACCATGTTTAGAAAAGGAATAGTTAGAAAACCATCTCAGGTACCTACTGAGATAACTTAGTTACTTAATTTGGAGAAATACATTAATTATCTTTATAATATTTTCATTGGAAAATCTTTGCAGGAAATTCAAGATAATGTTTTCTTGGGAGATATTTAGCTTCATCAGAGTAGAATCTTCTAATCCTCTGGGCAGTGGGGTGGCCTGAGAACCTCACAGCTCAATATACAGACTTTTACTTACTCCCCTTGCTTTTAGTCCTTCACTTCATTTCTGTGATACACAATGCCTGAGTCCCCAGGTTAAAACATCCTAGTTCAATTTCTCCATGGAATAAACCTCTCTTTATCTGGCAAAGGTGTGCAGGAAAGAGGAGTTGTTCTGTAAAGGTTGGGAGTGGGTTTGTGCAGAAGAGAGAACATAGCAGGCCTGAGGGCACTGTCTTTGGGAGGGCCTGCTTGCAAGGTTGGCATCTGGGAACTTGGCTTTTAAGATGATCTTTTTGTCACTAACTAATAAAAGGTAGTTTTGCTCTGCCTAGGCTGTTTGTACAAACACTGTCATTTATGGTGAATACTCACTTTCCTTATGGGAGTCTGGGATTTTTGTAGTTGCTAGCCAAAGGGTACTTACATGACCAGCCCCCAGTAAAAATTCTAACTTATTAGTCTCAAACAGGCTTCCCTGGGCAGAAACAGCACACACATGTGTTGCTACATTTTCTCTGATGGAAGGAATGTGTGCTCTGTGTGACAAGGGAGGGAGAGAGAGTAGGAAGCCTGCACATTGATTCCTCCAGAATCCATTTGTTTTTTTCCCCTTCCTGATCTTTATTCTGTAACTGCAATAAATCTTTGCTATGATTACAATTATCTGCTGAGTCCTGTGTTTCCTTTTAGTGAATTACTGAAAGTGTGGGTGGTTATGGGATACCCCAAACAGGAACCTTACCTCCTAGGTGTATGATGTGCCCAGATCTCTCTTCAATATCACTTTCCATCTTCCAAAAGTCTATTGGAATCAGTTTCTGGTGTTCCCTCCCAAATGCTTTTTGTCCATGTAGACTAATACAATTTTTCATTACTTTAATGTCATTTTAGTGCAGATTTGTGTGACAGAGGATATAAACATGTGTGACTAAACTGTCATATATATGTGGAAGCTCTCTGTTGTATCTGTGAGGGCTTTTACATTTTTTCGAATGTATGTATTCCTGTCACTTTTTGAAGAACTCCAATTCTTCACATTTTGCATCCCTAATATTTGTCCTTATATCCCTCTGTAATAATTTTTATCTGTCTATTTCCTAATTTCGTGTAAATTTTTCTGAAGTTACTTTTCCATTCCACTAGTAAGAGTATTCTGTATATTAATGGTTGTTAGTGAGTTATAAGTGCATAATTGGTACTATTTTCCTCCATAATTTTCTTTAGTTGTGCCTGTTTAAATTTTAAAATAAAATATTGCTATGATATTATCATTAACTAATTTTTAGCATGTTTCATAGACTTAATATATTTTTAATGTTCCTTGAAAATATAGACATATACTGTTTAATTTTTTATGATATATATAGTAATTTCTAAAAGTTTTCATCTTTCTCACATCTATTTTTTTTCTTTTCATTTTTTATATCTATAGTCTTTTTGTCAAAGTTCTAGGTTATAATATTTTTCTATATATTCATCTTGGAGTGGATGATTATTTCTGCACCTGCTATTTGTTCAGCATAATGTGGTTGCAATTTCCTTGACCTCATTATTTGTTTACTTGTGCGCTGTACAAAATACTCCCTTTAGACATTAAGGGTTAAATGTTGATAGTTTGTTATTTTCTTCAGCAGTCAAAAGTGTTAATATGACATCATGGGCTGGTACAATTTGAATTTTTGTTTTGTTCTATTTTGCTTCTTTGTTGGTTTTTCTTTAAAGTGGTTGAGAATCTTGTGCTGCAAGCTATGATACTTCAATTTTGCTTTTGTCACCTTGCTTCTGGGTGAGCCAGCACTTTGGGGAGAATTCAGTTTAGAAAAAAAATTAAATTTTGTGTCATAGATCAGCTCATTTTTTCCCTTGAAGTTATCTTTGGTCTGAAACTGGAAAACTGGCTTTAGGGATATTCTTTTCCAACTCTCACACAATCCATACTCACCTCTACACCTAACATCTGTCAGTTAAGGAGTAACTGTAGGAGTAACTTTTAGAAGAAGAGTAACGGTAATATGTAATGTTAACATGTAAGCTCCTATGGTGTCCCTTCCAGTCCTACCCCACAATTGATCTGTGGATAATGGGGAAATGTACTCCAGCTTAGGGATTTCCCATCTTTTCCTCTCTGTTTAATCCCGGTGCTCGTGATTGCCTGCTGGGGAATATCAATGGGGCATTTCAGAACTTCCTTCTTTACTTCCCATGGTACTACACCAGATTTCCAAGATCCTCCTTCAATTTGGGCCAAATTATATCTCTCTCACATTCTTTCATGCATCTTTTACGAATTATGAGATGTTTTCCAGTTTGAGCATAGATACCTTCCCCCTCTATTATTTCTTATTTCATTTCAGCTAATTTTGAAAGTATTTTCAATTTACAACAAAATTACCATCTTTTACAGAAGCCTTTTATATCGCAAAGTTCTTGGATTGATGTTATGTGAAATTCTTAGCCTTAATGGAAACTTTTGAATAAGTTTAACTAGAAATAAAATGACCTTCTAAAGACAGGCCTCTCCTACCATCACGTACAGTAACTTAGAAAAGATATTATAGCTACATTGGCAAGTTAGGAAAAAGATTTTGCCTCTGGGTTAATAGAATCTAAGCTAAATTAGAGCAATGCTTGATGAGTGAAGCAATAAGCATTTTGGTCATCACACAACCTTCTTGGTTGGGCATAAACTGCACGAACATAGCAAGCGGTCCTGCAGAAAAGTATGCTAGATATCTAGCAAAATTGCTAGTGTTTAATTTCTGTGCAAAAGAATCAATTTTTTTGGTCATAGTTTTATAGTTTTAGTTATCTGTTACATTTCATTATTATCTTATTGCTTTTTAAATAATCTACAGATAAAATGGGAAAATGCATTCCAATGACCATCTGACCATCTTACCTCATTTTCAGTCTACAGAAAGCTCTGAGCAAAAGAAGAACTTGCTGATATAAGGACCTATGATGCCATAATTTCATACAGATGATAAGTTTAAAACTTTATAAATTTAGGCTATTTGACAAATGAAAACTTGACTGCAAATTACTTTAGCATATTATTAATCTAAAAAATTTCTACCACTTGAAGAATTTAAAATTTGTACTTTAATAACAAAAATATTTCTTAGGTAAATTAATAACAGAATATTTTCTGTACATCCTAACATCATGGGTTTAGTTATCTGGAAAATATTCAACATCCATGTAAGATTGCCTTTAGCAGCTTTTGATGCAAGTACTACATATAGTAGTAACTGCTAAATTTCTTTGGAGAGCAGAACTGACATTCCGAGTGGATAAAATAAGATTAAAGTACTTAGAAAAAAACTAAATCTGTCATATAAAGAAGTTTCCTTTCAACACCAGGAGTTGCGGATGGTCTCATCACCAAGTAGATCTACAGTATATGTTATGGGATTATGAAGTCGAGTTTTTAAAGCTCTGGCGTTCTCTGATTTTTACTATGAGCAATATTTAAAAATTGTTTACTTCATTTTTTAAATACATTAGTTCCAGGTTTGTCCTGGAATAAGAGGGGAGAAAGTAGAAAGCAGCTATGAACTTTACTTTTCTAATCCATATTTAAATTATTTTCGTATTTAGAATTCAATTTGCCAAAAGGGACACATACTAAAATGAATACGTAATCTTCTTTGTCTTAATCCTCCCACACCACTTGTGGGTTTTAGAGCGCATATCAACTCTTCCATTTGTCAGATAAGTGAAAGCTGAGTGATTTTACCAAATGACGCTTTTAGGTTTACGTGGTTTGTTGATACAGCTATTAGTGGTAATAGTAACTAAACCAAACTTGCAAAAGCCAGCATAGTTTCTTAAACTGTCTGAATTTCCCCCCCTAATTTCTATACATTTTATGGTTTGTCATCTACTAGGAGACTTGTTTTCTTAGGCAGCAATAATCCTGCTTCCTAGGTAGTAGATGAAATTCTTTTAATAGAGAAAAATTGTTGGATGAGTGAGATGGTTGGTTATCATGAGAACTCACTGACCACTAAAGGAAAGTCAGCAGCCTAGGACAAGACCTGATTGAGACCAAACATTAAATAATCTCAGCCAGCTTAAAAATACAATTCCTTCTCAAGAGCCATTCCTAATGCAACATTCCTTAAATTGATAATCTTTGATTACTTTTTATAGGAAAAATGACATTGTAATCTGGACTCTATTAAAATCTCAAACATAACTCTGAATTTATCATAATATCCCTCAAGGAAATAATATTATCCAAGATGTCATAAATAACTCGATTTGAAAATTATGTACAAATTCCTTACTCAGATTTTGTTAAGGCAGAGATTTAGCTGTGGCAGAGTTGGCTAGTTGCTCATCAAACAAGTGCTTCTTCTGTCTTAGTGTAGAATTGTTTCTGGGAAGCAGCTGCCCATCGAGGGACCAAATTTCCCAGTGGTTTATCTCTTCCTTTTGAAATCTTAACAAAGATAATGCCTAATACTGAAAAATTTTGACTTTCTTAGTTGTCTAGCAGACACTGGAGTACCTTGCACTTGTATTCAGGTGCTCTGAAGTCAATTGATCCACAAGTACTGGCAGGAATTCTTCCCCTTTCTTGGATCTCATCACCAGTTCTTCCCAACAGAGGTGGCCAGGTATTAATCTCTCTTCTTATCATGATCAAGTATGCCTTTAAATTCTTTATGAAATTGACAAACTGTAAATAAAAAATAGGTTTAAATGTCTGTTTGTTCATAAAATAGAAAAATTTTAAATCACATTTTGGTAAGTGGGGAATGGCTACATAGCCGAAGTTTCCAGCGCTGCAGGCCATTTCACAAGTTAGCAAAACATGCTTCACACAAAGTGCAATTTAAAATCAATGGATATGATTGCTAATTTTAGGGATGAAATTGAGATCGATTTTTCTTGATTAATTGTCGATAAGTGCTGATTCCCATAGGCTTGGAGAACAGTAACTTAGGCTAAAGATGGAAAAAGTGGCTGTTTTCCACATAGCATGCCTATCTTTTGTCCTAACTACTTCCTGTTGTCTTACACTCAGCCACATCACACAGTTGCGGTTATTTACGTGGCCTTCGTGTTTCTCACCTCTGGAGTACACAAATTTCAAGCTTCTTAGAAAATATCCTTTTTTATTAAGTGTAAAATAAATTTCTGACAGTGTAACTATAATCCAAATGTGTAGCATTTGTGACAATTTTTAAAAACCAGTAGAGTAGTTGCTTTGTTGCATTAAATGCAGTATGCCTCCCGCCACTTCATGTAATACGCTGTGGAAAGAATATCTGAAAGACACTGAGGAATAACTGGAGGTAGGGGCAATAACCCTAGGTTCCTTGAAATACAAGATGGTCCAAAAAGTTCAGCTCAATGGGAGAAAAATGAGGAAACAGCAAGTTATCAGTTCCAACTTCTTAAGAATTCTACTGTGTTTCCTCTTCAGTGTAAATAGTGAATCTAGGTAAATTGAAGAGAACTGGTTTAAATATCAGTGTCCCTAACCATAATAACTGTTAGCTGTGGTTTGTAAAGGCTAATGGAAACAAAATGCTAAGTCCTTTCATTTATGTTCACTTTTCACAATAGATTTTTTGATAAGATGGGGCCCATACTATTTGATTTTAGAGGTTAGGAGACTTTGACTTAGAGGGGTTATGATTTGTGCAAGTTCTCTGAAATGAGACTAGGGTTAATGCTCTCCTTTGTTACTTGCAGTCCCTGCTTCATATAAAATGATATTGCTCAAATCAGGCCACTCTGTTAAATAACAAGAAGAGAAGGTGCTCTTTGTAGACTATGTAAACTTCTGACAATAATGGTCATTTGGCTTCAAATCAGTTTATTTTGTTTATTTTGGAGTTGTAAAATCTGTTAAATGATATTCAGAACTTTTATATTACTAAAAATAAAGCAAACATACACATACATATTGAAGTAACAGTTTAAAAATTGAAGCTGAACACTTGCTGTAACATTATAGTCAGAGAAGTTATTCAAGATACCTAAGCACCTTTTATGCCATAGAGACTAGCCAATCAGAATAGGCCACTGGCCAATCTGAACGGGAGGTAGTCATAAACAGCCAGTGTGACCCAGTTGACAATCAGTGCTAACACTGCAGTATCTGTAGACTGGGATTTCCAAAGGCAAAGATGACGTGGACTTGTTCTTGCTCGGTCCTAGTACCAAGTGCAAGGCCAGACACTAAGTATGCTCTTGATGCAGACTTTTAAATAAACCCATAGGCACTGAATTTTACAAATTTTCTGAAATTATGGTAGAACTTGCTTCATGATAGACACTCTTATGTATCTATGATGAAAGAGCAAAAACTGGAAAATAGTTACTGAAAGAAAATCTGTGAAAAACAATTCACAAACTGTGCTTCTATCCAGGCTCTTATTTTCAAAGTTAATAGTTTAAAATTTTCCTAAAATATAGCATTTGTCAAAACATCACATATTAAAAATCACATACTGATATTCAGACTCTGCTGTGAAACTGTGACTAAATTGGATCACTCTCTTGGGCATTTTAATTAACATGAGTCTGTTACTGGGAGACTGATCCTTTCTCTGCTTAGAAAATTACCAGCCGGCACCACTGTTTGCGCTGAACACCTGCACACCCTTCAGATCCCTCAGCCACCATCTGACAGCTGCTCTCTGCTTATGAGTGATTCCATATGAGCCATGTGTTTTACACTTAATGGGATATAATTATTTTATAAGCATTTTTCATAATTTCAGAAGAAGCATTTTTTCGTAATGTTTCTAGTCTGAATTCTGTTTAAAAGTATCTTGAAATTTAATGACAATTCTGATCCTTTGTATGTGACACAAGTTCCACCATTAAAAAAAATAAGGGCAGAGAACAGCACAATAGCAATCTTATTCTTTTAATCACTATGGCAATTCCCACAAGCTGGAAAGTACAGCTGTATATTCATGCAGACTTTAAAAGAAATTAACAACCATGTAAATAGTTGCGATAATCCCACAAAGTTTGTCAATAAATATTTTCTCTGAAAAATGTGGAAGACATATGCAAATAAAGTTTTAAAATTTTCTGGAAAAAACTTAGGGGAAGTTATTTACATAATTTCCAGTAATATAACAAATTCCTAAGGAAAGCATGCTTACTGTTAACATATTTTATTCAATTATTGCACATTTGGAGACACAATTTTATAATCTGTGGGGAGGCACTGTTAAAATTACATATTCTCCAGATGTAAATGATTTTCTGATCTATTTTTAGTGTTTTTCAAAAATAGATGGCAATGAGTAGGGATAACTCCTCTTTGAAGAGACATTTGTTAACTACAATGTGATTTCTCGATTTAGAAAGGTAGTTCTTGTGCCTTGCAATGACATGTCTCCCTTTTAAAGCCTTGCTCTTATTTTCAGGTGAAATTGAATGAACACTAAATATTTTTGTCTTCGTTTAACTCCAGCTTTTAACTTTTCCAGACTTTTCCCTGGGCATTAAATATAATTTTTAATATATATATATATATAGATGTGTAATCACTGGATATTTAGTGAGTGCCTGTTAAGAACTGAATTGCATCCTCTACAAGTTCAAATGTTGAAGCCCTGACCCATAGTGTGACTACATTGGGAGATAAGGCCTTTAAAACTTTAAGGTTAAGTGAGGTCATAAAGGTGGGGACCTGATTCAGTAGAACTGGTGTCCTTAAAAGAAGAGCAAGAGACACCAAAGATTAAAAATTAAATATAATTTAATTTTTTCTGTGGTGTGTGCAATAAGGTGACCCTTTGCAAGCAAGGAAGAAAGGCAATTACAAGAAGTCAACTTTGCTGGCATCTTGATCTTGGACTTCTAGCCTCCAGCGACTGTGAAAGGAGAAATTTTTGTTGTTTAATCCACCCAGTCTGTGGTATATTTTTTTTATGGCAGCCCAAGTACATGAATACATTGTCTAAAGATGCTCCAGTGTTCATGGCATACTGGCTTTTGTTCCTTGGCTTTTCCTCTCATAGTTGCAAAATGGTCACCCCAGCTCATGCATCAGCTCCTCTCAGTTCCCTTCAGAGGCAGGAAAGAGAGTTTCTTCTTACTTTCTTTTTCTCAGGGAGAAAATTTTTTCTTAGAAGTCCCCAAGTATACTTCCTCTCAAGTGCTATTGGCCAGGACTGGATCACATGTCCATGACCATACTGCAAAGGAATATGGGAAAGTTACTTATTGGCATTTCTAGCCTTAGAGTGGGAGGTGAGCTCTGTAAGTAAGATGATCTAGGGAATGGCAGTTAGGTAGACAATCAATGTTGTCTGTCTGTACCTGTGTATAAAGATGTTTTTCCAAATAGAAATATGTTATACAATGAATACTTTCTAACCTAACGTTATGAGTATCTTTCCTGTCAACAAATATAACCTGCATATATTTTAAATACATATATATATTTTATATATACCTCTACATCATCCCACCCCCATCATGACAAGCAAGTAGTAAGAATATCAGGGATGAAATCAAAGCCCATGCTTTTAAAGACAACATAATGCTATTTTAAAAGTAATCTTCCTTTTTGGACAGTTGGGGTATTTAAATGTTTGCTATTATAATACATTCTGCAAAAAGTTTCCTCATAATATAATATGCACACATCCAAATATTTCCTTAGGTTAAACTCTAAAGAGTTAAATTTCTAGATTGACAGGTATACATATTTCAAAGCTTTAATATGTATTTTATATTGCATTGTAGAAATGTTATATCTACGTACTCTTCCACTGTCAGTTTTTAAAGTTTTTAAAAAGTGCCTGTTTGTCTATACTCTCATTAAAACTATGCATGATTATGAATTAACTAATTTTATATTTTGACATTTTACTAGGTATTGTCATGTACCTTATTTTTAAAATTTGCCTTTAAGTTTCACCTTAATAATGATATTAATAGATTTATGTATTAGCCATTTGTATTTTTTTCTTTATAAATTATCTTTATATACTTACTCCATGTTTCCGTTGGGATGTTTTTGTGTTTCTTGTTCATTTGTAGGACAGACTTTATATATGAAGTTGTGTTAGTGGAGGTCTCTTTCCCTTAGTAAAGGGAGGAACACACTCCAGGTGTTCAGGTAAGGCTGACCCACGTTACTGCCTTCCCTCCTTAGACTGTAATATATTAACCTAATTTGCTTAAATGACTTTGCCTACTAGACAAAAATCTCTCAAGAGTCATCTCTATGTTCCTTATGTACCTAGTATTTATCAAGTACTTAATACATTTTGAGGAAGTAAGGAATAATTTATTTACTTGTTTCTAAAAATCAGTACAGTGTCATGTTTACTTAAATGATATTATAGAGAAAATAAAATTTTGTTGATCAAGTCTGGAATTATCCTAATGGAAATAAGGTATGATTTTCAAATAAAATAGCCATTTGACTATTAAAAAAATCTCTTTAATATGTGAGGATTGCCCCGAGGCATATATTTACATAATGTTTTGTTTTGTTATGTTTTTGAATCTGCTGATAAGAAATGATACAATTCCTGCCAGGTGTATCAGGAGAATCCTACACATTTTTCTAATTAGGAAAACACTTAACTTAGAAAAGAAATTCTTGCTCTATTGCCTAGCACAGCAGAGAAACACTGCATTGCAAACTCAGAAGTGGCCACCAGTTCATACATGTGCTGATCCTCTTTGGATCTGAGTTTTCCAAATAAGTTTGGAGACAATTTGTTCACACATGGTTTGCAGGACACTGATGCACAACAGATCCAGACCACAGGTATTTTGTTCATCACTGAAGACAGATTTACCAATAGGAGTTTCCCAATTTCTTTTTTCAGAGCAGCTGTTTGCTTCTATGTGCTCAGTAACACTCAGTTTTGCTTACTAATTCGTCCTTTTGGAGAGATCACTGTGCTAGCCACTATGAAGAATTATAAAGAAAATCAGACTTTCAGACTTCATATTGAAGACACGCACATTAATCTGAAAACCTTCTACAAATCTCTCCCGAATGAATGTAGAAGAAGAGACAAGACACACAGTTTTAGTTAGAATAGGAGGAAGTGGTGTGGGGAGTGGCCTCTGTGGGTAGCGAGTGCACCACAGTAGGCTTCCTGGAGTTGGAAGAAGAGACCAGAGACAGTGGGCAGATGAGACATACTGTTCATTGTTGGGGGGATGCAGCCCTGGCAAGAGTGTGGCAAGTGCTTCTATATGGCTCAGAACAATAGTGGCAACATGCCATGGGAAAGTGTGATCACATGGGTTCACACAAGAGATAACACCTTGATTACGTAAGTGTGCTGACTCACGCCACCCTGGAAGGACAGCAGAAGAAACGCCAGCAATCATTTAGTTTGGCCTAAGAAACCTATTGCCTATACAAATGAATTTGCCTTGCAAGTGGCAAAGGAAAAGGTATAAAAATTTTGAGGAGTAGGACTCTAAGTAGGGTACTGTGAGGCAGAGGCCTGTTAATTTTCTTCTTCTGACAAGCTCTTAGGACTATTTCAGATTTCTTTAAAACTAAATGTATTATTTTGATAAGATAGCAATTAAATTTAAAAAAATATAGAAATTATGAAAGATAAGTCTTGCCTTCTAGGAGAGTCAATTAAATAAAAACATTTAATTCCTAAACTGGGCATTTCCTAAGTTATGAGAGTCTGAATTAGAAGCCATCTAAGAGGCAATCACTCTATCACCAAATCTACTACTGACACTAAGGTTGCTGTGTCTTCCAAGAAGCCATCAGAGTGCAAATCTTGTCACCTCTCCCACACTTCATCTAAAACCCCTTCTATGTTGTCTTCCTTTATCAAAAACACTGCCTATGGAATCCCTTCTGGCTCGGAGACCCCTCTGCCTCTCTTGTAAACTCCCATGGAAGACCTAGTGTTAGGTGTCCCTGGCTCTTCTGGGGAGGTGGTGGGTGGGTATCCAGGGACCTGCAGTGGTGACTGTCACCAGAAGCAAAGAATGACTAATTACAGCCATACATCACTAATAGATCCAAGTAATTTGTAAAGTAATAGGGAATTTGATCCGGTTGATAATATTCAATAATAGGGTATGGCCAGAAATCATGCTCAAAACATTTACTTTATTACTTTCAAATGGGAACTGGCAGAGGAGAATAGATTCTCATTTCTGTATATTCTATTTTTGTCTCAGTAGCAAAAGGTAACTCAGAACATACAGGGATGGCTTCTTTACAGCTATAATTTCTGTTTGATATTCATCAATAAATATTTGTGTGGTTAAAATCAGGAGATCTGGAACCAAACTGCTTGGGTTTCAATCCCAAATCTGCTATTTACTAGCTGTGTTATGATGGGCTATTTATTTAACCTCTCTAGGCCTCAGTTTCATTAAAACACAGTCATGTATCACTTAACAATGAGGGTATGTTCTGAGAAATGCATCATCAGGTGATTTCATCGTGTGGTCACCATAGAGGGTACTTACACAAATCTAGATGGTATAGCCTCCCATACACCTAGGCTACTACATGGTGTTGCCTGTCACTCCTAGGCTAAGAAACTCTACAGCACGTTATGGTACTGAATACTGTAGGCAATTATAACACAATGGTAAGTATTTGTGTATCTAAATATCTGTAAATGTAGTGAAGGTACAGTTAAAACAAGGTATAAAAGATAAAAAATGGTACATCTGCATAGGGCACTTATCAGTGGAGCTTGCAGGTCTGGAAGTTGCTCTGTGTGAGTCAGTGAGTGAGTGGTGAGTACTGTACACTACTGTAGACTTTATAAACACTGTACAGTTAGGCTCCACTAAATTTATAAAGAAATTATTTCTTCAATAATAAATGAACCTTAGCTTACTATAACTTTTTTACTTTATGCACTCTTTAATTTTTTAAATTTTTAACTCATAACACTTAGCTTAAAACACAAACCCACTCTTCAGCTATACAAAAAATTTTCATTCTTTATACACTTATTCTAAAAACTTTAAAAATTTTTTTTTTACTTTTTAAACTTTTAAATTAAAAACCAAGACACAAACACACACATTATTCTAGGAGTGCACATTACTCTAGGTCAGGATCATCAATGTCACTGTCTTCCACCCCCATATCTTGTCCTGCTGGAAGGTGTTCAGAAGCAATAGAACACATGGAGCTGTCGTCCCCTGTGGTAGCAATGTCTTCTGGATACCTCCTGAAAGTCCCGCTTAGAGCTGTTTTACAGTTAACTGTTATTTTAAGTAGAAGGAGTACACTCTAAAATAACAATTAGAAAGCATAATATAGTAAATACATAAACCAGTAACTTAGTCATTTATTAGCAAGTATTTTGTATTATGCATAATTAGATGTGCTATGTTTTTATAAGCCTGGCATCACACTAGGTTTGTTCACACCAATATTACCGCACAAACACGTGAGGGATGTGTTGTGCTACAATGTTATGATGGCCGTGATATCAATGGGCAAATGGAAGTTTTCAGCTTCATCATGATTTTATGAGACCATTGTCATATATTCAGTCCATTATTGACCAAAACATTGTCATACAGTGTAATTCTATCAAATAGAAATGTGATGTATTTCTATCAAATAGAAATTTGATAAATTTCTATTTATTGATAGAAATGTTTGGCCTTTCCATATTTACACACACACACACACACACACTACAAGCATTTAAAACTTCAAAAGCAAAAGCTGTAAAAGTTGATTTTAGAAAACACTTCTAATACTAAGGTTTTCAATGTAAATGTAAAATGACTTCTAATCTCAGAAGTAAGTGGTTCCTATCCTTGAAGAAGAGAGCTGCTCTAATCAGAATTGAGTCTTTTAAATTCTAATAATCAAGTTTATATCTAATGATTCTAATTGTCAAAATAAACTTGTTATAGAGAAGAAGACCTCAGTGTAGACTTGGAACATTGCAGTAGCAATTGCGTTAGTGGTCATGGATGTGCCTGCTATATGTGGTTAGTATTTTTATTAAGTCCATATTCTGAAAATTTATTATTTTACTCGACTTAATGCCTGTTGGCTTGAGGCTGTAAAGTATGGAATCTTTTTCCATTCTGACGGTATGATGCCATTTGGTTGGGATACACGTATTGCTGTTTACTCCTGGAATCATTAGACCGTGGGAAAGTTTGCCAGATTCCATCTATGGATGTGTAGCTTGGGGTCAAATCTGTTTTTCCTTAACATTCTATTTCCTTAGAAAGACTACTCTGGCCTCCAGAAATCCCCAGGCAATTGTCTCTGTGAAAAATAGAATTTAAAATAATTATCTAGTGTATTCTAAAGTTCACCTGGGGTTCATTCTATTGTTGGGTTTTTTTTAGTTATTCACATTGCAGGAGAAACATGTTTATATTCTATCAAATGAGCACAGAATAATTTTAACAGATTGATGAATGGTCATTTTATGAAATTGACGTAAAGTTTCAAGGATATGAAAATTAATGCTAAATTATTTTCATTTTTAAACAGATGAAATTTATTAACAGAAACATACAATTTAGAAAATTTAAGTGGAAAATGGAGACAGCATCTCTGCATACTTAAGGCTAAATGAAAACATTATGGATATAAGGAGGAATGAATTATTATTCTGTAATTAATGCCAAAGGTGGCTTCACTTTGAAAAATTGATGTCAATTCCACTGAAACTTAATGCATTAGACATTGCAGAATGTTTTCCCACTTTGTTAGGAATAAAATGGATTGTTATTTTCTTCAATAGACTGTATGATGTTTCCCAGGGGATATTTTCATTAAATATCATGACAGGCTAAATTTTGACTGGAACAAAATATTAGCAATAATTTTAGTGGTCATGGATGTGCTTGATGTATGTGGTTAAGTACACAGATTAAGTTCATAGTTTGAAAATTTATTACTTTATTTGATATATTTTATGTAAAAACCCAAATGTTCTCAGTGTGCAAAATTTTCTCTTTCTCTACAATCAGTTAGGACTTTTAACTCATACCTAAACACTCAACATCTTTATAGCCAATATTCCACTCAGTTTATCTTTCTTTTAATACCAACATCATTTTAATCATCCTAGGAAGTATTATACCATTCCATAAAATTCGTGAATGACTCCCCATTGTTTTAAGGTAAAGTGCTTTATCCTTAATTTGAAATTTCAATCCCTTTACAACCTAGCTCAAGCTATCTTTCCTGCTTGATCTTAAATTTTCCTTTATGAACCCTCACTTTATCTCAGTCAAACTGGCCTACTTGACCACTCCCAAATTTCTTTATGCTTTCTTTTCTCTAAGCTAGCAAAGTGCTTTCACTCCGTATACAGAATTGCAGTGAACATCTGTGTTTGTTTGGGATTTTTTTTTTTGTTAAAAATGCAGATTTCTCAGTCATACTTCAGACCAATTGATTCAAACATCAGGGCACAAGACTCCCAAATATTCTGGTAAGCATTTGAAAGTACCGAAATGATCCTGGTTCACGTTAAGCATTTATCTGCACCTTTTCAGCTACTGTAGTACCATGTTTTAGCATGTCTACATATTGGAATTCTTATAGGTAACTTTTAGAACTCTGTTTAAATCTCACCTCCTTCAAAAAGCTTTTAGTGACTCCCCAAGAAAGATATTTATTTTCTTGACTTTCATGTTGTTCGTGTTGTTCTCTCATCCTGTGATATCACTGGAAAATCCTGCAAATCAGAGAATTTGAGTTTTTTTCCTTGACCCATATGTAAAATATTTTACATCAGGGTCTAATGAACACACCCACACACCCACAAACACACATGTCTAAAATGAAAAAAAAAAAACCCCACAAAACAATATTAATCCTATTTCATTAAATGCATTGTGGTTATTACCATTTTGTTCTATTCTATTTTATTCTATTTAATTAAAAAATGCTTATAGAGATTCACTTGAAAATATCAAGGCTCACTCACTGATCACTATAAACAGTTTGAAAAATACAGTCTTAAAGGGCTAGTTTGCACCCAGCAAAACATGTTGTAATGTTTTCCTAATTGTTTAATTCCTAGAGAAATCATTAGATTTGGTAGTAGAAAACAGATTATTTCAAAATGATTAGACTGTGAATTGTCTGAAATTGAATATTCAAATGTGATGAGTTTAACTTATTACATGATAATTTTGCTTTGCGATGGTTTCTGTCAGAAATACTTGTCTGGGAAAAGAATTTAAAAGACTTAAAGTAGTTTGAATTAGTTAATTAAAAGATCATATCATCATATCCAAAACACAAAAAAGTAGTTGAATTTTTCTATAGACCCAAGTATAGCATCTTTCTCTTAGAGTTAGGCTAGCCTTTACATTTTCATAAAATAGTCCCATGTCCCTAGTTAAAACATATGTAGTCTCTTTTATAGACTTTGAGCATATTTATTAAGAGTATTGAGATGCTTTGAGGACTGTAACAGGTAAACCTGATCATTTTCTACCAAGAACCTGGCATGGTGCTCTTCACATACCAAGTGCTCAATAAATATTTATTAGTAAATAAATAACTTAAAGAAACTATGGCTCAAGGCCCTCGAGTCTCCATTGACTGACTTAATAAAGCTATAACTTAACACTTCATTAATTTTACCTTAAATCATTGAAACCCCTACTAGATTTTTTTAAAAGCTTATTTTGAAATAATTTTAGATATATAGAAAAGTTGCTGAGAGTTCCTGAAAATTTTAACATACTTTTTTACTCCTTTTCTCCTAATGTAAACATCTTACATAGCCATGGGCCTTTTTCTACACTAAGAAATTAACGTTGGTACATTACTATTAACTAACTTTCAAAAGTTTTTTTCACTAATGTCCATAATCCAATTCAGGATATCACATTTCATTGAGTAGCAGTGATGTTTCCTTAGTCTCCTCCAATCTGTGAGAGTTTCTAAGAATTTCTTTGTTTTTCATGACTTTGACATTTTTGAAAAGTACTAATCAGGTACTTTGTAAAATGTCTCTCATTTTGGCTTTGTATACCATTTTTTTCATGTTTAGACTGGGTTTGGGGGTTTTGGAAGAATATCACTCAAGAGAAGTATCCTTCTCATCATATATCCTTCCTATCATATATGAAGGCGTACATAATATCAACATGCTATTGGTAATGCTAACCTTGATCCTTTGGTTGAGATGATGTTTACCAAGTTTCTCCACTGCAAAGTTACTAGTTTTTCCTTTCTATATTCTTTGAAAATGAATCACTAAGTCCATCTTATACTCAAGAGGGTGGGTATTAAGCTTCATTCCTGGAGGAAGTAGTACATATATATAATATTTGGAATTCTGTTAAAAAATGGGTTCCTTTTCCCTCAATATTTATTTATTAAAATAATTTATTTATATTAGCATGAACTCATATATATTTATTTTATACTTTGTATTATAATATAATACTATCATTATTTGTTTTATTGCTCAAATTGCTCCAGTTTGGGCTACTTGGAACTTGTTCGGATTGGCTCCTATGTCCATTTGGCATGACCCCATCATTTTTTTTGAGTACTTACTTATTTTCTGGCACTATAAGATACTACAGATTCATCTTGCATTTTCACAGCCCCAGTCCTAGAATCAGCTATACATGCACATAACTACTACCTACTAAAATAACATAAATGACTGAAACAACAAATTCAAAAGAATAGAAAGAGAACAATAAAGCAACAGAAATTAGTACAGATAAAAGTGGAAATTAATTAATTAGAAAACAGAAAATTGCAGAACTAATAAGTAACCCTAGAAGTCAGTTCTTCAAAAAAATTCCGTTGTTTGTTGAAATTCTTTGTTGAAAGAAAATTCTTTTTAAAAAACTGTCAGCAAAATAAATAAACCACTAAGTAACCTATCAACATAACAGTAAGAAAATGCAAATACACAAAATTAGAAATGACAAGAGGAAAATAACCATCGAAACAGAGAATTTTTAAATGATGAGACCAATTTTCACAATCTGTGCAAATAAATTTGAAAGCGTAGATGAAATGAATAATTTCATACAAAAATACAACTGTCAAAATTGATCTCAGTAGAGACAGAAAATCTGCCAATTATATAAAAAAATAGAGACAGAAAATATCTCCCAAGAAACATACAAAATATACCAGGTCCAGTTGATTTCATAGCAGAATTCCACTAACACATTAATGATCAGGTACTTCCAATACTATTTAATGATTTCAAATCATAGTAAAAGAAAGAAAATGTTCAAATTCATGTTAAAAAAAACCTGAGATAGATCATATACATTATGCTGCAATTTGTGCTTTGCATTTGACAATATTTACTGGATATTCCACAGGTTAGAGTGTGTGAATTCTAAATTATTCTTCTAATGTCTAGTTTCATACTTAGCAGAGATATATAATAATTTATTTAATCATTTCCATATTGATATTTATTCAAGCTATTTCTAGACTTTTCTCTTTTAAGTGGATATAAGGTTATAGCTAGAAGTGTGGAATAAATTCTAGCATTCTGTGGCACTGTAGGGTGAATATGCTCAACAATAATTTAGGGTATATTTTCAAAAAGCTACAAGAGAGGATTTTAAATGTTCACAACACAAAGAAATGATAAATGTTCCAGGTGATGGATATGCTAACTACCCTGACTTGATCATTACACATTGGATACACATATTGAAATATCACTCTGTATCCTATCAATATGTACAATTATTACATGTGAATTAACAAAAGGAAAAAAAAATCCTTGTACACATATCCCCAGGGTACAAAGCTTTTGTTTCTGTAAGAGGTCAGTCAAGTTGATGAGAAATAGAAATTATTTCAGGAAATAAATACAGCACAAAACTTAATTCAAAACCATTTGAGGTTAGTTCCTAGAAAATAAGTTACACATCAATACTATTAAAAATATATAGTTTATATATGTAAATGAATATAATCAACATTTACCTAAATTTTTTAGTGCAAAATTCCAAGTAAGGTCAAGAATGCAATCAATGTGCTTTCTCAATGCCATTTTCTTCACTAAAGTATTCTCTTTTACAGAGAAATGTTAGCGATCGTATTTCCAAAGAACACCAGTCATGCACATCTTTCTCTTAAATTATTTTAGTCAGTTAAATTCAAATCAAGGAAAGAAACACCTCAAAATATATTTTAAAATGGAAATTATTCAGGGATAGTATAAGACTTTTAGTTAATAATCACTTTAGTACTTGAGTAGTATTCCAAAATGACCCTCTTCTATTATCATTTGAACTAAGCATTTAGCCGATTATAGTTATTCATGGTATTAAGATGTTGCTTTATTGTGGTATATTCACATTAAAAATGAAAAACTTATATTATGTAAATGGAAATCGTGTGAATCTGAAAAACTAAATATCCTGTTTTACTTAATAATTTATAATACGTGATGTAATTTACATCTATGCATATATATGTATATTATGCATGTAGGTGCACATGTGTTTTCTACAATACAAACATGCAGAGGAAAATGTGTTATATTTTTTGATCTAAAGCTAATCTTCTCTGCTTCCCCAGTGCTCACACATTGTTTAGCTGAAAAAATATGAACGCATTGTACATTCTACTTTTGAACTTACTTTGTACTGATATTTTTAATAGTTGCATTGGTAATACTCTGTCTTTTAATATCATCTCCCTTCCTCTACCTCTTTCCTTAAGATATTTATGAGGTATAAATGGACAAGGGGTTGTGGCTTAAGTGCCTTAGTGGTATGGGGGGAAATGCTAGTGGTCTCCTATCTTGGACCACTATCTCCCTTATTTCTGAGGCAGAATAAGCCATCTGCCCTTCACCGATTCAGATTCCTCTCAGTTCCTGCTGGATCTGCCACATTCTCCATTCAGTCCTCCAGCCTGTTAGTCCATTCCAGGCACTTGGGGCCCTTGGCAGTCCTGCTGGCTCTCCCGTCAGGCTCCAAACCACTCGGGAAGTGAGGTAGGCTGAGGAGTGCCAACCAGATTCTTTCTCTGTCTGAACATGCTGCTCTCCTCGCCTAATTAGGCCAGGCTGTGATTATCAGCACCCTGTTCTTCTGTAGTAATTTCCCGATACCGAGATTGCACAATTGAGCATTATTAGCTCTTGTTCTCTTTCTGCCTCTCTTCTGCCTCAATATATCTAACACATACCTAGAGTTGAGAAATTGAAAAGCACATTGTATCACTCCTCCCATATTCATTCCTTCCTGTTTGGTGATATCCTGGGCCAATCAGGCGGTAAAGGTCAAGAACACTGGAAGGCAAAAGGAGAAAACACAGATAGTATTTTTATTGTACCTTGTTACATATACATGAATAATATAAAGTTACATTCCCTTCTAATTCTTCTTTATTTCCTCCCCATCAGAAAAGTAAATCTAGTATAAAACCAATTAAAGAGCATATAAATCTGTACATTGGGAAAGTATTAATAACAATTACTTTTCACATGCTCTTACACATTCCTGAGATTCCATAAAAATGAACAATGATGCCCCCATTTCTCTTTAACTACTAAAGCTAAAGAACTCTGATTTTTATAAAACATAAATTTTATAAAAAATTTAATTTTTATAATAAATTAAATTTATAAATAAATTTTAATTATAGTATTCAATGGAAACTTCATTGTTTATATTAGTTATATCAAATATAAAGAAAAAGCTGACTAAACTTGAATTCATACAATGACAAACATTTGGATGGAAAATTCACTGATTAAGTGAATTAGCTGAGTAAGCTAAACATTTCAAAATATCTAAATTTTTGACAATATGCAAAGACTCAGATGTGTAGCTGGGTTTTGTAGTATTTATCTAAATGCTTTTGTATAACATACACTCAAGATTTTACCCATGCACCCCAGAACTTAAAAGTATGTGGTTTCATGGAAAGGTTTTCTTAAAATAATGGGGTGCCAAAAAATCAAAATCTTCTGTTTTATGGCTTGCACTCTCAAATCAACAAGTTTATTCACATCTTGTAGCATTTAAATACAAGACTGCTGTTAAACCAAGCATGTAAGATGCCTGACAGACAGAAGGGCCAATAGAGTGCTCAAGAATTTGAAGTCTGTCATTAAATTGTATCATCACAATTTAATCCATTTTAATCCAACAAAAGTCTAATTATATAACGCTTATTTTATTTTCCTGATTAATTTGGTAGTTTAAGCCATAGTGTTATGAAATCTAGCAATAAAAAAAGAAAAATCACATTAACTGTTCATAATGTAAAAATGAAAGTGGGAAAAAAGTGATTATTTACATAGTAAATTTTATATTTTCTTTATTTTGGGGTCAACTCTGTAAAAATTTTATTATTAATAGATATGTATGTTGGTATAAATAAAAACACAAATGGAAATGTTATAATGTAGAATAATTTTTATTTATTTTATTTAAAAAATTTAACCCCTGCATTATGCATGAAAAGCCAGAAAAAACCATGCTGAGGAGAAAATAGAGGCAAATGCAGAAGCCAGGCAAAATTATAGAAATGCTATAGTAATCATTTACTTATGAAATCATGCTTGTAATCACCTTGACAGCATTTGACTGGATAAAAAAATTCATGATTAACAACATTTTATTTTCTTGAACTCTTACTTGTATTGCTCCATCATATTCTAGAAGAAAACACAATGATATGCAAAAGTGTGAAATCAATCAATATTTTTTCATTATAAGTGACTTGGTCTTTCTCTCTGAAATCTCAAGGTATTTTAATTTTCAGTTCAGTACTCTTACTAGAATATATTGTAATCTTATCTGTTTGGGGTTGATTTCCCCCCAGGATGTGGCATAATCTTTTATCTTTTTATTTTTTGCTTTTATTATTATTTTTAATTGAAAACAATAATTGTACATATTTACGGGATATAATATAATATTTTGATACATGTATACAGTTAATAATGATCAAATCAGGGTAATTAGTATAACCATACCCCATTTATCATTTCTTTGTGTTGGAAACATTTCAAATCTGGTCTTCCAGCTAATTGAAAATATAAAATAAATTGCTGTTAATTATAGTCACCTTGCAATGCTATAGAATACCACAAATTATTCCTCTTATCTAGCTTTAATTTTGCATCAACCAACCTCTCACTATACACCCCCTCACTTCCCAGCCTCTAATAACCACAATGCTACTCTCTACTTTTATGACATCAACTTGTTTAGCTTACAAATATGAGTGAAAATATGTAGTATTTATTTTTCTGTGCCTGGTGTATTGTACTTAATATCCTCCAAGCTCATCTGGATTGCCACAAAAGACAAGGTTTCATTATTTTTTTATAGATGAATAGTTTTTCATTGTGTATATACATCACATTTTCTTTATCTGTTCATCGGTGGATAGACACTTAGGTTGATTTCATATATTGGCTATTGTGAATAGTGCTGCAGTAAACATGGAACTGAAGACATCTTTTCAACACACTGATTTCCTTTTCTGTAGATAAATGCACAGTAGTGGGATTGCTGGATCATATCGTAGTTCTATTTTTAGTTTTTTGATGAACATCCAGTTTTTTATAATGGGTGTACTAATGTACATTCTCATCAACAATGTATAAGATTTCCCTTTTCTCAAGATCCTTGCCAACACTTGTTACTTTTTGTCTTTTTGGTAACAGTTATTCTAACTGGGCTGATATCTCATTGAGGTTTTAAATTGTATGTCCATGATGATTACTGATGATGAGCATTTTTTCATTACTTATTGGACATTTGTATGTATTCTTTTGAAAGATGTCTATTAGCTTATTTGCCCATTTTTGTCATATTGCTATTATTTGCTATTGAGTTATTTGACTTCCTTTTATATTTTGGATATTGATCACTGTCAGATGAATAGCTTGCAAATATTTTCTTCTATTCTATAGGTTGTTTCTTCATTCTATTGATTGTTTCCTTTGCTGTGCACAAGCTTTTGAGTTTAATATTGTCCCACTTGTCCAGTTTTGCTTTTGTTGCTTGGGCTTTTAAAGTCTTATCCATAAAATCTTTTCAAAGACCAATGTCTTGAAGTGTTTCCCCAATGCTTTCTTCTAGTAGTTTTATAGTTCTAAGTCTTACATTTAAGTATTTAATCCATTTTTAGTTGATTTTTGTGTATAGTGAGTGATAGGGGTCTACTTTCATTCTTCTGCATGTGGATATTCAGTTTTTCCAGCACTATTTATTGAAGAGATTGTCCATTCCCCAATGAATGTTCCTTGGTGCCTTTGTGAAAATTAATTTATTGTGAATATGTAGATTAATTTCTAGGTGTTCCATTGGTCAATGTGTCTGTTTTTATGCCAATATAGTGCTATTTTGTTTACTATAGTTTTGTAGCATATTTTGAAGTCAAGTAGTGTGAGGCCTCCAGGTTTGTACTTTTTGCTCAGGTTTACTTCAGCTACTTGGGGTCTTTTGTGATTCCATATGAGTTTTAGGATTGTTTTTTTTTTTTCTATTTCTATGAAGAATGTCATTAGTATTTTGATAGAGATTGCACTGAATTTGTAGATTGCTTTGCGTAGTATCATCATTTTCACTATATTAATTCTTACAGTGCGTGAATATGGGATAGCTTTCCATTATTTTGTGTCATCTTCAATTTCTTTCATCAGTGTTTTATAGTTTTACTTATAGAGATATTTCATCTCTTTATTTATTCCTGGGTATTTTTTCTGTAGCTATTGTTAATGGGATTGCTTTCTTGATCCCTTTTTCAGTTAGTTCATTATTGATGTATAAAGGCTATTAATTATTATACATTGATTTTGTATTCTACTTTACTGAATTTATCAGTTCTAACAGGCTTTTTTGTTGTGGTTGAGCTTTTATATTTTTCTCTATGTAAGACCATGCCATCTGCAAACAAGTACAATTTGACTTTCTCCTTTCCAATTTGAATGCCATTTATTTCCTTCTCTTGCCTGGTTTCTCTGGCTAGGACTTTCAGTACTATGCTGTGTAAGAGTGATAAGAGTGGTCATTCTTTAGTTCTAGCCTTTCAGCTTCCCCTCAGTCATTATGTTACTAGCTATGGTTTGTCATCTATGGCTTTCATTGTGTTGATGTACATTTCTTCTATACTCATTTTGTTGAGAGTTTTTATCATGAAGGGATGTTGAATTTTATCTAATGCTTTTTGTGCATCTATTGAGATGATTATATGATTTCTGTCCTTCATTCTGTTGATCTGATGTATCATGTTTATTAATTTGCATATGTTGAACCATCCTTGCATCCCTGGAATAAATTTCACTTGATCATTGTGAATGATCTTTTTAATGTGCTGCTCAATTCTGTAGTTATCTTTATTTGTTGTGTCCTTGTCTGGTTTTAGTATCAGAGTAATGCTGGACTAATAGAATGAATCTAGAAGAATACCTTCCTCTTCATTTTTCTGGAAGATGCTGAAAATAATTAGTATTAGTTTTTCTTTAAATGTTTGGAATAATTTAGCTGTGAATCCATCAGGTCCTGGGCTTTTCTTTGATAAGAGACTTTTTCTTATTGAGCCAATCTTGTTAACACATAAATTGATCTGGTCAAATTTTCTGTTTCTTATTTTCATGTAGGTTGGATCTGTCCAGTAATTTATCCATTTCCTCTAGGGTTTCCAATCTGTTCACATACAGTTGTTAATAATAGGCTCTAATTATTTTTTGTATTTTTATGGTATCAGTTGCTTTTGTTTCTGATTTTTTTATTTGGATCTTCTCCCTTTCCCTTTTTTTTTTTGTTAGTCCAAGTAGTGGTTTATCAATTTTATATTTAAAAAAAACAACTTTTCATTTCATTGATTTGTTTTAATTTTTTAAATTTTCAATTTGTTCATTTCTGCTCTGATCTTTACTATTTCTTTCATTCTGCAAATTTTGGTTTGGAATTTTTTTTTATTTTCTTGTTCCTTAACATGTATCATGAAGTTGTTTATTTGAATTTTTTCTACTTTTTTGATATAGGCATATATTCCTATAAACTTCCCTCTTAATACTGCTTTTGCTATGTTGCGTTTCCATTTACATTTGTTTCAAGAAAACTTAATTTCTTTTTAATATCTTCATTGGCCCATTCATCATTCAGGAACATGTTTTTTAATTTTTATGTATTTGGACAGTTCTGAAAGTTCTTGTTGATTTCCAGTTTTATTCCACTATGGTCAGAAAAGATACTTAATATAATTTCAATTTTTAAAAATTTGTTGAGACTTGTTTTGTAGCCTAACATGTGGTCTATTCTGGAGAATATTCCATATGCTGATGAGAAGAATATATGTTCTGCAGCTGTGGGAAATAATGTTCTGTAAGTGTCGGTTAGTTCATTTAATCTACAGTGCAGTTTAAATCCAATGTTTCTTTGTTGATTTTCTATCTAGATGATCTGTCCAGTGCTGAGAGTGGGGTGTTAAAGTCCCCAACTATCCTTGTATTGGATTCTATCTCTCCCTTTAGATCTAATATTTGCTTTGTATATCTCGATGCTGGATGCATGTATCAATATTTTTACAATTGTTATATCCTCTTCTTGAATTGATCCCTATATCATTATATAATGACTTTCTAGTGTCTTATTAGTTTTTGGCTTAAGGTATGTTTATCAGATAAAACTATTGCTACGTCTGCTCACTTTTTGTTTCTCTTTGTGTGAAATATGTTTTTTCCATCCCATCACTTTCATTCTATGTGTGTCTTTATAGGTGAAGTGAGTTTCTTGTAAGCAACATACTGTTGAGTCTTGTTTTTTGGTTATTTATTTAGCCAATCTATATATTTTAACTGGCCAATCTAATCTGATAACATTCAAGGTGATTATTGATAGGTGAGCACTTATTTCTGTCATTTTGTTATTTGGTTTTTGGTTATTTTGTATATCTTTTATTTTTGCTTATCATTGCAGTTTGGTGGTTTTCTGTCATGTAAGGTTTGAATCCTTTCTCTTTCCCTTTTGTGTATCTCCTCTATTGCAGTGAGTTTTATCTTTTGTGTGTTTTCATGATAGTAGTTACGTGCTTTCATTTCCAGTTGTAGGACCCCCTTGAGAATTTCTTGTAAGGCCAGTAATGAATTTTTCAGTGTTTACTTAGTTCTCCCTCATTTTTGAAGGATAGCTTTTCTGGGGATAGTATTCTTTCTGGAAAATTTGCCCAATGTCTTGCAAACCTATTGTGGCACCTAGGTCTTGGGGTTGAGGTTAACTCTCTGTGGCCTCATTGGATGTAGATTGCCCACAGAGCCAAGATCTATGATGCTAAGGCATGCCCTAGCAGCTCAGGCCCAGGGAGCCAGGTTGTAGCTATGATTCTAACCCTATAGGGCAAGGAACAAGACTGGTCTGGCTCCAGCAAAGAAAAGGAGCTCTGTAGATTTGAGCTTATGGAGCAGGGCTGCAATTTGGGAACTAGAGCCCATAGCGTTCAGTGGCAACTTGGATCCCAGAGGATGATACACCACTTAGCAGTGACTCTAGACTCTGGGATGGTGGGATTCAGCATTATCCCAGACTCTGTGAGAGCAGATGCAGCAGCAGCAAGGACCCCAGAATAGCAGAGTACAGCTGTCATTTTGGGCCCTGAGGGGCAGAGAACAACACAGCAAGGATTCTACTCCCAGGGGAGGGGTATGTCTCAGCAGCTTGGACTCAAGGGGGCCAGTTAAGCTTCAAGGAAGCAAAGTATTAGAGTTGTTTGGCTGTAGGGTAGGGTATCTTAGCTCTGCCACTGCTCTATTTGCCTGGGATGTAGGGTACTATGCCAGCTCATATCTGGTATGCACAGTTTCTCAGCGCAACCAAGACATTGATTCCCCAGGGGGCAATACACTGGTTTAGCTCATGCCTGGGGTACATGGCTGCTCTGAATGGTCAAAGAATCATTTCCTGGCAGGCAGGAACTTCCAAAATTTAGGCACCAGAGAAGCATGGCTGTTCTGGGTAGCCAGAGTACTGTATTCTTAGATGTGCTTCAGCTCATGCACAGTGGGGTGTGACTGCTCAGGAAGGCCAAGGCACCATTTCCTTGGGATGTCAGGCATTATTGCTTTAGCTCTGAAAAACAGAAGGAATAAGGTTAACACAGAAAAAGAGTAAGAGAGAGAGAGAGTGTGTGTGAGCAAGAGCATGTGCTTGGAACTTGTTTGAACTCTGAAAACCAGTGATACTGGATTCCAGCTCCACCACTGTCTTCTTCTTTTTTATTTTTTTGAGACAGAGTCTCGCTTTGTTGCCTGGGCTAGAGTGAGTGCCGTGGCGTCAGCCTAGCTCACAGCAACTTCAAACTCCTGGGCTTAAGCAATCCTACTGTCTCAGCCTCCCGAGTAGCTGGGACTACAGGCATGCACCACCATGCCCAGCTAATTTTTTCTATATAGATTTTTAGCTGTTCAAATCATTTCTTTCTATTTTTGGTAGAGACGGGGTCTCACTCTTGCTCAGGCTGGTCTCGAACTCCTGACCTGGAGCGATCCACCCGCCTCGGCCTCCCAGAGTGCTAGGATTATAGGCGTGAGCCACTGCGCCTGGCCAACACCACTGTCTTCTATTCAATAAACCAATTAAGTTTCCATTTATTTTTAACTATTTTATTTGTTTTCCTTTGTCATTTCCAAATATAAGACATTTGGAAAGTAGACCCTTTTCCCATAAATCTTTGTTTATTATTGACTTCCTAAGCTTTTACCTCAATTACCTAATTGCTTTTATCAATCAAAACCTCAAATGAGTAATCCAAGCTCAATTGTTTTATTCCTGGGTTACCATGTACCCTTTTGCTTTCATTTCTATTTTCTTCCTTGTGAGGTCAGTAGTTATGTCTCCATTTTCATTCTTCATATTAGTAATTTGAATCTTCTCTCTTTTTTCTTGGCAAGTCAAGCTAAAAGTTTGCCAATGTTATGGACATTTTCAAAGAACCAACTTTTAGTTTCATTGAATTTTCTCAATTTTTTTCTATTTTGTATTTCATTTATTTATGCTCTAATATTTATTATTTTCTTCCCTCAGATTACTTTTGACTTAATTTGATTGTCTTTTTCTAATTTTTATGCATGAAAATTATTGATTTGTGATTTTTTATGTTTTTGAAATATAGATGTATATAATTATAAATCTTTCTCTAAGCATTACTTGAGTTATTTCCCATTAGTTTTGGTATGTTATGTCTTAATGTTAACTGTTTTAAAAATCTATCTTGTAATTTCTATTTTACCCAGTCTTTATTTAGTAGTGTGTTGTTTAATTTCCACAGTTGTGATTTTCCCAAACATCTTTCTATTATTAACTTGTAGTTTCATTCCATTGTGGTCAGAGAACATACTTTGTATGATTTAAATTCTTTTTGATTTATTAAGCCTTGCTTTAGGGCTTGTTATTTGGTCCAAACTCAGAATATTCCATGTACACTTGAGAAGAATGTATATCCTACTAATATTGGGTGGAATGTTCTGTATATTAATATTTCAGTTTTGTCTAGTTGGTATAGAGTGTTGTTCAAGTCTTTTGTTTCTTTGATGATTGCCTACCTAGTTGTTCTGTTCATTATTAAAGTGTCATATAGATGTTTCCAGTAATTGTTGAACATTCTATTTTTGTCTTCAATTCTGTCAGTTTTGCTTCACTTATTTTTGGGCTCTCTTGTTAGTTTTGTTTATGTTTATAATTGTTATATTTTATTGGTTGATTGTCTAATTATTATAAAGTGTTCTTCTTTGTCTTTGGTAGCAAAATTTTCTCTTAAAGTCTATTTTGTCTAACATTAATATCATCATTCCAGTTCTCTCTTAGTTACTGCTTGGATGGTATATCTTTTCCTATCCTTTTTTCCTTCAATCTATTTGTGTCTGTGAACCTAAAATGTGCTTTTTGTATAAAGCATATACTTGGGTCATGCTTGTTTAACCATTCCATCATTCCCTGCCTCTTAATTGGAGAGTTTAATTCAATTACTTTTAATGTAAGTACAGAAAGATTGTATTCATATCTGCCTTTTGCCATTTGCTTTCTATATGTCTTATGTCTTTTGACTTTAAATACCTTGAACCAGTAAGTCTTCCAGTCATTGAAATGTCAATTTGTATGCATTTTGGGCACACTTTCAATGCTTAGTCAGGTAGTTGACAACTCTGCCTTAGTCTTCACTTCCTGATTGCACAGAATCTTGAAGTTAGTTGTAAGTGAGAGCTTGTAGTATTCTCAGGTATTTCCTAAGAAAGCATGTAAGCACTGGTCATGTGCACAACCTTATGCATGTATGTGGCCTGTTCTAAATTCCCAGGTATATGTCAAAGCTTTTAAGATCTTTCCTATGGCCATCTCGCTCCTCAGCTTTTTAAAAAATAGTTTGGTTAGTGTAATGTTTTTCCCCAATGCTTATCCAAAAAGGTAGCCACAAAGTTGGTAGTTGCTTGTATTTGATTTTGATAACACTCCCACAGAAAAAGCCTTTTGGGCAGGGAGTGAGAAGGGGAAAGCTTTTAACACTGGGAGAAATATGAGTCAGGTCAAAGACAGTCTTGCAAGTAAAGTCTTTTTCCACTGAACCACTAGATAAGTAAAATAATAACAATTCCTTGGCAGTGAGGTTTTGAAAGAGCTTTGGCCTCCCTCTTATGGTAGCTTTCAGGTTGCTAGGGTTCACTGTGAATGTGGGTTGTTTTTCAAGGCTACTATGAAGCTGGAGAGTAGAAATAGTACTTTGGCAAGCTAAAGTGTCAAAATCTCACTGTTTTTACTGAGATAGAGCCTTCTCTCTCTCACTCTTTTTCTTTATCTTTCTTTCTTTTTTCCCTATTTCTTTTTTCACAAATGTTACCTGAGTTTCTGTAAGCTTTTGGTTAATTTTCAGAGTTCTGAAAAAGTCAATTCTGACAATTTTTGCCAGTTATCTCATTGCTTTTGTGGAAAACAGAATTTTCAGAAGTCTTTATTCAGCCTTTTTTACTGAGATCCAGAGCCACTGGACTTTAAGGCACCATGTGGACTGGACTCATCCAATGAGCTTATTAGCAGTGATATGGCTGGACCAAAAACAAAGAGGTTTTCCTGTAATTATCACTCTGCTTTAAATTCCAGAACTTTCCTGCCTACATGAAGTAGGTTTGGAAAGAGATGTCCAATTATGATTGAGGTTGATTTACTACTGGATAGATATTCTGGGACCCTCAAAGTCAGATTTAGTTGATTCAAAAAATTTAAGTCACTTCACATTTCTTGCACATTTGATTTTAATGTGACAAATTAATATCTATTACCCTAACCTCCAGCTGGTCTTTTTACATCTTGTGTCTCTTCCTTTCCAAATCCATTTCATACTCCAATGATTGGTTAATCTTCTAAAAATCTCACTGTCATCATAGTAATCCTTGGTGATTTCCCCATTAACTACAGAGCTTTCTTTTTAAGTATCTGGAAGCTTTAGGGGTTCCAAGATACCCCTCTACAGACAGACACACATACACACGCCATGGAAATAGGGCTTTAATCTGTTTTATGTACTACATTTCAACATATGATGGTTGACTGCTAAGAAAAATGTTTAAAAATGATGAGCCTATAGGATTTGTTCTCAAAAAATAATAAACTGGTAAAGTTGATACAAAGCCAGATTCCCTGGCTTCATCTTCAGACATTCTTATACAATAGGTTTAAATAGTGAATATGGTACAAGTGGTCTTAATACAATCATTTGGAAAAGGCAAAAAAACAATTTACAAGAGGATTAAAAAATCAGCATTCAAAATGCCTCATATCAGTGAAGTCTACTTTTGCAACTTTTAAAGCGGCTGCTCTCCCAAGATTGCCTGTTGGATGTGTTTTGCTCATGCTGTGTCTTAGCTGATTTATTTACCTCCATCTGACATGTATTATCCTTCTTTTATGCTTGACTTCATCCTACTTTCCTTAAGGTTCTAGCTCAAATTTCACCTTCTCCCTTTTACTGATCCTATCTAATTTAGCCCACAATGATCAGAAGGAAGAATTGGGCTAAATGCTACTGTTTTCCCAAATAACAGCAATGATTGCTTAGTTTAAAATTTTCTGTTTTCATCACCTTAGGGTTTAGCTATGACTGCCTTTCCCTCCCTGATTAGCTGGAAGCTCTCACTAGGCCTGTCAGCCAAACCTGGCCTGGGACCACAGGGCGTGGAGACAATCCTGATTCAGAGACGTTTCCAGGGGCAACGTGGAAACCAAAAGCCAGGTGAATAGTATCTCTCAAATGGCAACCCGACAGGACAGAGAGGCAAAATCCAGATGGAAGCAACTATGCAAAAATCGGGACTCCCAGAAGAGAGCAAGTTCTGAGTGAAAGAAAGGAGCCAGTGTCTGCATCTGGACCATAAGGCCCATTTGTGCAGAGGCTGACAGGACTGGGCATGGGTGGAGGCTTAGAGACACTGAGACAGAATCATAAATGATAAATTTTCTTGCTCTTATTAAAAACATAAGAAAACCTAGAAAACTAACCCCCAAAGGGCCACGACTTGCATTTCTTAGCCCAATCCTAAAGAGACTGTCTTTGACCTCAGTTTTGGTTCCCTAGTGTCTTCTTTCGTCTTAAAACGTTCTGAGTTCCTCAAAGTATTAGGAAATAGAGGGAAAAAAATAAGGAAAAATATTATGCTCTGTTGATTATAACTAGAGTCAAAATAAATGTTTATCTCTTCCATTTTAGATTTGAATTACTGATAACTATTGAGGGTTACCAATCATACTCTACTAACTCAGCATTAAAAGGTATTTAATTAATGATTTGTGTAATAAGTGTATAGAATATTTCATGTAAACAAAGGAGCTGGTTTGTTTTCTTTCTTTCACAAAATTGATTTGAAAATTATCTAGACATATTATTTTTCTTAAATCACCTGATTCCCTTCAATGATGCTGTTATATAATTTTTCAGTCAGTATATTTGTGTGTGTTTACACGCACACATATGTTTATTTATCTGCAAGTACAAGCATAGTAAAGTGGAATAGAAATGTTACTGTGTGTGTCCCATTTCTCTTGTACTTTCCATCTCAACCTTTGTTTTAAATCCTATTCTTTCTTAATCTCTGATACTCATTGATTGAGACACTGTTGTATTTTCTTTAATGTCAGGGACAAATCAAATAATTGTAGAAATGACACATATAAGATATAGTAGTGCTCTTTTATTTGGGGAAGGATATATTCCAAGACCTCCAGTGGACGCCTGAAACCATGGATAGTACCAAATCCCATATAAATTATGTATTATACATAAATACATACCTAAGATAAAGTTTAATTTATAAATAAGGTACAGTAAAAGATTAACGATAACTACTAATGAAATAGAACAATTGTAATAATGTACTGTAATAAAAGTTATGTGAATGTGATCTCTCTATCCCAACACATCTTCCTGTATTCTACTCAACCTTCTTGTGGTGATGTGAGATGATACAATGTCTGTGTGATGAGATGAAGTGAGGTGAATGATGTAGACATCGTGATACAGCATTAGGGTACTACTGGTGACCTTCTATATTCCTGAACCTGTGTAACCACCCCTTATTGGTAAATGACTTGAAGTCACTCATTTTAGGGGATGCCTTGCTGAAGTCTTTGTATAGGCTCAATACTTTCTGTGCAATACATTGCCATTAACCAAAACATGTTTTTTGTTCATATCTTCCACTCACAAATTTAATGCCTCTTCCATATTAACTAAGCCCTTGTCACACACTGTGACCATAACTTGCAGTTTGAAGTGCAACAGCAAAACTAGTACAAACTTCTTTTTATTTCTTCTTAATTATGCTGTTATAAGATTAATTCTCATCATAGATCTTCATAATCCCAGCATTTTTTTTTCTTTCTTCATTAGGTTGAGAACTTTCACTTTTTCACTTAAGGGATGTACTTTATGGCTTCTCTTCGGCATATCCTAATTGCCAGCATTACTAATCTTGTGGTTCGGGGTTATTATTAAGTAAAATAAAGGTTACTTTAACACAAGCGCTGCAATACCTGCAACAGTCAATCTGATAACTGAGACAGCTACTAAGTGGCTAATGGGCAGGAGCCTATATAGTGTGATATGCTGGACAAAGGAAGGATTCACGTCCCAAGCAAGACGGCACAAGATTTCATCATGCTACTCAGACCAGCAAGCAATTTAAAACTTACGTATTGATAAAGGCCATTCTCACTGGAGTTAAGTGATACCTCATTGTGGTTTTGATTTGCATTTCCCTGATGATTAGAGATGTTGAACATTTTTTCATATGTTTGTTAGCCATTCTTATATCTTCTTTTGAAAAATGTCTATTCAAAAAGTTATCTGTTTCCTCCCCCTCCCCCTTCAAGCAATAATGTCTGGTTTCTATTACCCTACATTAGTTTGAACTGTTCTTGAACTTCATATACATTGAATAATTTTATGGCAAATACTATGTGCTTATGTGTCTGACTTTTTTCACTTAATATGCTTTTGAGAAACATGCTATTGCATGTACCAGTAGTTCATTCCTTTTTATTGCTGTGTAATATTCTAATTCATGAATATGCCACACATTTGTTTATCCATGCTCCTCTTGTAAGACATTTTATTTGTTTCTATTTTGAGCTATTATGAATAAAGTTGCTGGGAATAGTCTTTTACAAATTTTTTTGTGGACATATGGTTCCATTTCTCTTGAGTAAATACCTAAGAATGGGATTGCTGGATGCCATTGTTTCTGATTAATAAAAGGGCTTCTTTGTCTTCTAGTCTGTTTAGGAGATTAAGATTTTTTTTTTAATTGGCTTGTGTCTAATTCCCAAAGTAAGCAAATATGGAAAGACTAGTTTTCGCACGAAAGTTCTAGCAGCACCAAGAGCAATAGACAGCATCCCTTTGTGCAAGGTCTGTATATAAGGCTGTGGAATGAATTCTTCACACTAGCAGAGAGGCACCTCTGCAACATACAAAGACTGGGAGATGTGCAGGAGCAGTTCATCTAGAGAAAGCAATGAGAGAACAAACTATGGCAGCATAGACAGAAGTGGGCTTGCCCTTAATTCTCCTTGGGAATTACACATAACTCAGTACACTGCCCCTCAAATTCATCTGGCCTATCTCCCATTTTCAGGCCTTTTGATAAAATATCTCCCTGTTATTCACATGCCTCTTAAAGCTCTGTAATCATGTACACTTCACTTATTCATCGATTTAACAAGTACTTATTGAACATTTACTATTTACCAGAGACTGTTCTAGGAACTAGGGAAAACAAAACAGACAAAAATCCTCACCTTTGTGAAGCTAAATATATTTGCATATGTATGATCAATGTATATATTTTATTTGTATTCTGTTTTTTCATCTAATGTATTAGAATCTTAATATACCTAAATACATTGGAATATTTGATATAGTGCCTGCCATAACATCTCTCATATTTTAGGTGTTCATTATGGGTTTTTTTAATGCATGAATGAATAAATATCTCAAAAAAAAGTCGCAAAACAATACATGTTGGCGTGGATGCGGAGAGACAGGAACACTCATACACTGCTGGTGGGACTGCAAACTAGTGCAACCCCTGTGGAAAGCAATATGGAGATACCTTAAATAGATTCAAGTAGACCTACCATTCGATCCAGCAATCCCATTATTGGGCATCTACCCAGAAGAACAAAAGTCATTCTATAAAAAAGACACCTGCACCCGAATGTTTATAGCAGCACAAGTCACAATTGCAAAGATGTGGAAACAACCCAAATGCCCATCAATTCATGAATGGATTAGCAAAATGTGGTATATGTATACCATGGAGTATCACTCAGCTATAAGAAATAATGGTGATATGTCATCTCTTTGGTTCTCCTGGAGAGAGTTGGAACCCATTATATTAAGTGAAGTATCCCAAGAATGGAAAAATAAGCACCACATGTACTCACCAGCAAACTGGTTTTCCTGATCATCACCTAAGTGCACATTTGGGAATAATACCAATTGGGTAGGGGACAGAGGTGGAGGCTGGGGGGAGGGGATAGGTGTATACTTACTTGATGAGTAAGATGCACACTGTCTGGGGAATGGACACGCTTGAAGTTCTGACTGGGGGGGATGGGGATGGGGCGAGGGGATGGGTGCATACCTACGTGATGAGTGCAATGTGCACTGTCTAGGGAATGGACACGCTTGAAGCTCAGACTCGGGGTGATGGGGGGGCATGGGCAATATATATAACCTGAACTTTTGTACCCCCATAATAAGCTGAAATAAAAAATAAAAATAAAACTTACATATTATTTATTTCTGGAATTTTCCTTTTAATATTTTCAGACCACAGTTGACCACAAATAACCAAAAGTGTGAAAAGTAAAACCATGAATAAAGGGGGACTACTGTATAGTTAAATTTGTTTAACAACTAAGAGACTTATACAGCTAGTGAAGAATTTTCATAGTAAATTAAAAGGCATTAAATATAAGTAATGCTAGAGAGAAAAAAAATCTTATCTTAGGGCAGATACATTTTATAAATTTATTTAAAAGACAGTATTATAGAAACACACACACACATGAAACACCTGGGAGTGATAACTCCTCAGATGTTTAGAGAATATTGTGAGTTTCAGATTGAGAGAGAAGTTGTTTGATTTTTGTGTTTTCATCCATTGATATTTTTGGTGAGCACATACTACATGCAAAGTAAACAATACGGGCAAAATCCCTGTTCTCATGGAGCAGCTATTCTTGTAGGGGAAGGCAGAATGGAAACAAGTAGACAAATATTAAAAAATGATAACATTTCAAATAGCTTTCAAGGTTATAAAGACAATAAAGGTGGGTAGGGAAATATATAGAGACAATGACTGGAGGAGGCAGTGTTTTAGACATAGTGATAGGAAAGTTATCCTCAAGGAAGTGTAGCTGATCCAAAACATGAAATCTGAAAAGCAGTTAGGCATGTGAAAATATGAGAGAGATCGCTCCAAGCAGAGTGCGAATACCTAGCAGCAGGAACACCCGGCGTGAAGACCCGGAAGTGGAACAAGAGCAGGCATTTGCGGAAGAGAAAGAAAACTAAGTATCTGCAGTCTAGTGAAATAGGCTGTAAGAAAGAGATGCTGTAGGAGAAGTAGGCAGGGCCTGGCTGGTATAGAGTCCTGTGGACTCTGGTAAGGGATTAGGTTTTATTCTAAAAGTTATGAGAAGTAAAAGGAAGATGTTAGGCAGGAGGGTAAAATAATATGATGATGAACCCCATGGGCTAGAGAGCAGGCAGGGGACAATCTGATTTGACTTTAATAGGTGTATCAGATCAGTCACCCGAAATTCTATTCTTCTGTATCCTGTTTTTACGGCATCCAGAGCCCAGCAGGGGACTGTGAAGGGCTAACCTCTTTTGAAGAACATTATGGTTTAAAGGAATTTATTTCTTTTGGAGAGTATTGAAGACCAGAATATGTTTGAATATTGGTAGATCGCCCATGAAAGAACGAGTGCCAGAGGGATTTTGAAAGGCGTATCAGGAACGAAATGTTCCCTTATCCATGGAATGCAGAGTAGAAAAAGTGTAATCTCCCTCTCCCTCTTTTTCATTACAACTTCCTACCTTCTCTTTTCTTAGCTAGTATGTTGTTTAATCAATAGCATTTGGTATCTTTGTTGAAAAAGGCATTTAATAGCATAAAACTTTTCTCAAGTATTAAGTGTTTTATAATAAAAGCCAATACAAATGAGAGAGACCTAATATAAGCTGTATTTCCTTCAATTTCAATTTTCTTCTCTTTCAATTATCTTTCAATAGATGATAACTTTTATTTTTGCTAGAGGTCATAAGGAGGCATAATTGATAGGCTAGACGATCAATTTCCCTTTATTTTGGAAGGAGTAAAATTTAGATTAAAATATTATTTATTACTGTCATTTTGCTATTGCATACAGCCAATAATATCAATGATGAAGATAACTATATAAGCATTTTTCATATTTCCAAGTAATTCTGCAACGTTTTTAGAATATTATCAAATTGGTGAAATATCATTAGAAAGAATGAAGATGTTTATGGAATCCTTTACCTAAATAAAAAGGATTTGGCTTTTTAAAAGAGACATTTGATAGGATTGCCTAAAAAATCTGAACAACTGCTATCTCCAACCATCTCCTGATTATTTTTAGAAAAATTATGCTCAATTTTTTTTTTAACTGAGCATAAATTGGTTCAAGAAGAGACTCCTCTCTATCTGAACTGTCTGAAGACTGGAGGTCTTTCTGGAAGGAGGCTTGGAGTTAGAGAGCAGCCTGTCCCATATGCCTCTGAGGTAGTCGCTCCCCACTGTCAGTAGCTCCCTGGACACTGAGACCCCCAAGTAATCCTGGAGTGGATGATGAACAGCTCTGGCTGGCCTGGGGCTCACCATGGACCTCCGTGACTCCTGCAAGCCTCTGAGATTACCTCAAATCCTTTGTGATTAATGGTTTTATTATTTTATGAAAATGATATAGGTTTGTGGTAAATATCCAAAAAATATACAGATATTACATGTAATGTATAATAAATAATATGTCATATAAAATATAATGCATCTGTTAAAGGAAGGATCGCAAAATATATACTGTTTCAATAAAAAATACTAAATTTTTATTGAATTTAACTAAAGAAAAATTAGTAAAGGAATTGTTAAACTTCCATTAATTTTTTCCTTCCAGCAAAATGTAATCAATCTTAGAAAAATCTTTCTAAAGCTAATTAAAAGCATTATGAAAAACTTAAAAGTTAGTGACAGTTTAAAACTATATGTTAATAAGATGAGATTGCCCTTCTAAAAAGATGAGAAACTACCCTATTTCAGCTTCCTCCAATTTCCCCTACCTATTCTCTCTGATTTTGATATATTTTAAATATTATGCTAATAATAAATAAATGCTAAGACATATCACATTTATTTTCTCTTAGGTAGCCATAATTTCCACAGTTTTCTACTAATCTAAAATATTAAGTGCATAATGAGTTTATTTTGCTATGGCTTCTCTATTTCAGAATTCCTTGTTGGGTTTATCTTTTGTTCGGCTTCATTGCACTGTCAGTTTTATTTGTTTGCTTGCTTGTTTGCTTTATGCTCCAAAGAAGTATTGCTCATAGGTGCTGCTTTTTCTGAATTCTTGAATGCTCTGAATGTTTTTCTGTTGTCTTCATATTTGAAGGAAACTTAGCTGCATTTAACGGTTGGCTCACATTTGCTTCCATGCATCCATTTACTCAACATTATTAACTGCATTTCTACTATGCTCCAGGCATTGAGGATCTACGGTAAACAACACAGACAGTGCTGATGCTCCTGTCAAACTCGCAATCCATTATGGGTAGAAAGACAGGCAAACACATGGGTTTTACATTGTGATGTATATTGCGAAGAAGAAAAGCAGGATATTGGGATGGGATGGCTGTGAACCATTTTAAGTGTGATAGCTCCGTACTGTCTCCTTAGAGATGACATTTGAACGGAGTTAGTGATGACAAAAGAATCCCGTCTTGTGGAACTGGTTGGAAAAGTATTGCAAGCACAAGAAGCAGAAGAAAAACAAGTGTACAAATCCCACAGTAGAAAAAAAATTTTTATTTGATGACTTGGAGGGACAGAGTGATATACCATAATGATTTGTGATCCTAATGTCTCAAAGCGGAGCCACTCATGTCAAGTAGTCATCAGCCCACGGTAGAGTTGTTCACCCCTTCAAGAAATAAACGTATATGTAATGGACTGAGGTGTAAGACAACCTGCTGCTGTCCAGCACCACCTGAGACCTGAAACAAACTGACAGAAAGTGAAAAGCAGCTGAAACAATGAGGATGGACACATCTGCAGAGGAGCATAAAAGCAGCATGGACCTGGCTTTGTCCAAGACATCTTTGACTCTCTGCTCGCGAGGACTCTGAGACCTTGTCCTGACTTGGCATCTGCCCGAGAGACATCCCCACTGTTTGGCATCCAAAGGACTTCCAGAACCACTTGACTTGTCTATCGGCTCATCGGTCTTCTGAGCCATTGCTGTGGTTCGTTACTTGCCTTTTTATTACTGTGTTTTATTAACTGCGTGATTAATGGTGTGTGAAAGCCTCACAATAAACCATAAATTCCAGCATATATAATTGGTGATTTAGTCATTGTGAAATTGATATCATGCTTACCTTGGTCCACCCCCACCTCTATTTAATGACCTGTAAGCTCAGTAGAAATCTTTCAAATCCTCAAATATATTGAGTTTACTTCCCCACCCTTTTCCAGAATTTTAGCCCATATGCAATAGAAATCTATCAAAGGATTAATATTCCTACACAACCATTTATTTTGAAAAATTGAAAGAACAGGATAGTGAATACTCTTATGTCCTTCATCTAGTTACATTAATTATTAACATGTCACATTTACGTGCGCATTCTCTTTCTCCTCTATACTCCTTAACACTTCAACATATGTATATAAATAAGGACATTTTCTAATCACAATGTTATCATGTCCAAAAATTTAACAATAATTCAATATTATTAATATCTAATATACAGTCCATTTTTAAATTTCCCCAGTTGTGTCAAAAATGTCCTTTATAGCTTTCTAACTAGGATTAAAATAAAATAGTTTAATTCAGCATTTTAAACAAATATACATACATCAAAGAACTTTATAGGGGACACTTAATCTTATGTTCATATATAAATTATTTGTAACATTCTTCCCTCATTTGTGACAAACTTAGTTTCTCTCTGGTATATTTCTCTTCATCCTAAAGATTTTCTTTGGTATTTCTTGCAGAGTAGGTCTGCTAATGACTAATTCTCTTAGTTTTCCTTTATTTAAACTATCTTTATTTTGCCTTTATTCCAGAAAGATATTTTCACTGGATATAGAATTCTGGGTAGGCCATTGTTTTGTTCTTTCAGCATTCTAATGATATTCCATTGTTTTATGGCCTCTGTGGTTTCTGATGAGAGATACAAGAAATACAAATTGTTGTTCCCTGTATGTTTTGTTTTTCTGTAGCTAAGTTCAGGACTTTTTATTTAGCTTTGAATTTTACTAGTTTGATTATAGTGTTTCTAGACTTAAAAAATTAATTTTGTTTAGCATTTGCTAATCTTCTTGATCTGTAAAAGTTATGTCTTTCCTCAAATTTAAGAAATTTTTGGCTATTATTTTTAAAAATGTTTTTTCTACTTCAATCTTTTTCTTCTAAGAATTCTAATTACATGTATGTTATACTTTTTAATATTGTCCCTACGGCTTTATTCATTTTATTTTAATTTTTTTCTCTCTGTTCTTCTGGGTAATTTCTATTAATCTATTTGCAAATTCATGAGCTTATTCCTACTCATCTCCATTCTGCTATTGAGCTCATTCAGTTAATTTTTTATTTCAGATATTAATTTTTTAGTCTAAAATTTTCTGTTATTTCTTTTTAATCATTTTTATCTCGCTGCTGAGATTTTCTATGTTTACCTTTATTTCTAGTGTGTTTTCCTTCACTTTATGGAAAATGGTTACCATAGCTTCTTTAAAGACTTTGTCTGATAATTCAGACAAATGTGTTATCCTGATGTCAGCATGTGCTGCTTTTTTCTCTTGCAAATGAACCACATTTTCCCTGTTCTTTATATGTCAAATAACTTAGACTATATCTGTATATCATGAATGTTTTGGTGTAGACTGTGGGCTTTGTTACAGTCCTCTGAAGATTATTAATATTTTTGTTTTAATAAATAATCAGCCAGCTAAATTCAGATTGCAATTGCTGTTTCACCTTCTATACATGGTGGTTCAAATCAAAATTCAATTGCCTACATTTTTCTTTGTTTTTATGGGGGTCAGTGTTATGTATGGATACTTCAGGGGTTAAACTGGGAATTATAAAGATTTATATTCAAAATTAGAGAAAATTCTGGGAAACAACTCTTTCCCTGCCAAGATTTCTCCCTCACCTTTGTCCCACAAGGATCCTTTCTAATGGTTACTCTGGCCAAAAAGATGACAGGGGATTTCCATTGGAGTTTTAGTCTCCTGCTTGTACTGCTCCATCACAGAAGGAAAAATAGCAAGAAACTCACCCCATGTGGTCCCTTCTTCAAGCTCCAACTCCCATCCACAATCTGCTTGTTTTCGTTTAGCTTTCAGAATCCTCAAGTAGTTTCCTTTTTCTTTTTATTTTGTCTGGAGTTCATAATTACAACCAGTAGGAGGTATGGGCTGTCATAGTAGAATCAAGTCTCTACGTCTAGCTCAGAGAATTTTCTCTCAAAATTTTCTGAATTTGAAAAGGTCCATGCAGAGACTCCTGGTGCTCACTCTTATTAATCATCCTCAATTTATGGATTTTTATTCAGTGTTTAATGATTAATAGCAATTATTATTGCTTTTGATGCTCAAATCTCCCCAAATTTGGCTAGTAAAAACCCCTTCACATATCCCAGGCTCAGCTTATGCTTTTCTAGTACCAAGCTTTCCATTAACTTTTTTTAAAAGGAGTCCTGCTCCCTTTTGGTGGAAAATGGTTTCTGGTTTTATGCTTGCATTTCCCAATCAAAATGAAATTCCCAATCACATCTGGCCAATTCAGATCTCTTTAAGTTTTGATAATTAAATGATTCCATGAGTGAAAAATCAGACAAATCCAGAATGTTGGACATCCTCCAAGGCAACTAGCCTATACTCATAACAAAACGTAACGTCTTCATGAAAGGAGGGGGACAGGAAGAGTACTTTCTAGATTAAAAATGACTGAGAAATATAATTACCAAATGCAATATGTGAATCTTTACTGGATCCTAAATTAAAAATGTGGGTATAAATGGCAGAAGAGTATTTAACACTTTCCCCATAATTGATGGACATTTGTTCTCATCATCAAACACAGTCCAAAAAATTCATTGCATATGAATATACTTCAAGGATATGATCATTCTTTAAACCTAATAGCCTTTGCTTCTCTTTTATTGTCAAAGGTAATGCTGAATTTTCTCATGCTAATACAAATTAAATTAAATCTTTCATGCTAAGTGCTTAAAAATAGATTTTCTTTAAGCATAAGCCTATGCTACTTAACAGCCTTTACTTTTTTTTAGGAGTTAAATTGTAAAGTATAATACAGAGAAGATATAACTAATGTACCATTTATGACTTCACTTTTTCAGTTAAACTTTTTCTTTAAATTTATGAATTTTGACTGTGCCATTAATGTAATTCATGCCATTTTTGCAACTTCAGGGTTTTGTTTTAGGTACTCTAAAATGACTGTAATTAAGCTTTTTCTTCTTTTTATGAAGTCAGTAGCTATCTCTCAGCAAATATACAAAGATAATAATAATGTTTTATAAGTAAAAAATGGGCATTTTCCAACTTGTACAGTTATGAACAAATTCAATTAGTTTTTTTATCTCACCTATTGAGTTTACAGTGAAACTTGCACCACTTAAAAAATTAGTGCTTTTTAAAATGTATTAACTATTAATAGATTTTAGCTGTTCTTGCTGCAGAACGGAAAAAATGGGTAATTATGTGAGATGATGGATATGCTAATTTGCTTTACTATAGTATCCATTTTACTATCTATATGTAGTCCATAGTATCATGTTGTATACCTTAAATATACACAATAAAATTTACTTTTAGAAAACTTAAATTTTATTAATTTAATTTTTAAAGTCAACAAATATTTGTTGAGTATTGATTATTTATTAGACAGAATGTATCAGATGCTCAAGATAGAGTGAAAAGATATAAAGACTTGGTTCCTTCCTTACTGAAGTTCAGATGTAGTGATTTAACCTGTCAGTTTTATTACCTATAAACAGTTTTATAGTCTATAAATCTATACATTTCATAATCTATCATACAGATTTCATGAAAGGTTATATTATATAGATAAGTAAAGTTCTAGGAACATAAAAGTTGGAAAATTGATGTTAATTAATGTTAGTTAATGTTGATATAAATTAATCTTAGTTCCTGTAGCCATTTGGAATTGCAGTAACAGCCAACAGCAGTGGCTTAAACAATTAAGAGGTTTATTCTCTTGTGGAAAAAAAAAAATCGAAAGGTAGGCTATCCAGGGATCCATGAAACAATCAATGCCCTAGATGCCTTCTGACTTTCTGCCTTGCTTTTCTTTAATGTGCTCCATCTTTGAGGTTGCCCCATAACTACAAGATAGCTGCTAGAACTCTAGTCATTTTGTTCACTGTCCAGGAAGAAGGTAGGGGAAGTGTAAGGAACAAAAAGGCACTTCTACTAGTTGCATAGACTTCTTTGAAATTTCTTTAAAGAAGATTTCAGAAGCCTTACCCAGTGACTTCTATTTTGATATTATCAATTATACATAACTGGAATGCAGCTCATTGCCACCTTAAATAAAAACAGCTTTTTTTCACTAAAAATTAAAATAGTGGATATTGAGTAAGCTGATAGCAAACCCTGCCACTGGTTCTTTCTCTTCTCTTTGTTCAAAGTGTCTCTTTTCCTTCCATTTATTATGTAAAAATAATTTTCTGGAGAAATATTTTAATACAAAATATTGGCTTTAAAAATTTAAAATCACTGTTGATTAGGCACTTAATTCTACCTATTTTCTAATTAATATTATGACATCATAAAATTTTAATTCTGAAGGGAACATTAAAAATTACTATTCTAAAAAAATTGCTATTCTAATGTGAGCTATTCAAAGTATAGTTTGGGCCAGTGCTAATTTATGGATTGTTTGTTACTTGTTTTTATCAATTAAATATAAAGAGTAAGAGTAAGTGTTTAGATATATCTATAGAAATTTGACAGATTGATCATATACATATATAACTTAATTTTTAAATGGCTTGTATTTTTGTCTTTTTTCCCATTTCTCTAATAATTCACTTATATTGCATTTTACCAAATTATTAATTCATGACACAATGGAAATTTAAAAATGGATATAAATAAATATCTTCACTTATAAGCTGTCCTTTTTAGCTTTTAGACAAGAGAGGTAAAATTTTAAAAGGCTCAGGTATAATCCTATAATTACAAAGCAATAATTATATAGCACGTTTTACTATATCATGTAACTGTTTAATCACAATATTGTATAAACTCTAAATTTCTAACTAGCAATGACTTAATACCTAAGCATTGCAATGTGATAGGTTGGCAAATATTTCACCATGCTCTAAGTCATTACTTCCTGATTCAGTTGTAGTGGAAAGACATAACCTATCCTGAAAACTGGAAACTTTGGGTTTTGCAGGGAAGGGGTAAGAGAACTTGGGATAGATAATTTTACTCTAAAATTCTTGTATGAAATTATTAATCTATAAAATCAAGGATATGTGGTTTATTTGTTCCACAATAATATTAACCCATAAGAGAAATTTTTTTTACTGTTATTCACTGTCTTCTTATATTTCCATTGAAGTCAACTGGTTCCTATGGACATAACAAGTCTTTAAAAAGTGCAGAGTAGTAAGTTGGCATCAAACTTTAAGGAATTTATAATATAATTATAAAGTCAAGAACAATTTTGCTATTCTAGGTTTAAAATCTGATGGTACAGGAATAAAAAACACAACTATTAATTATTGTCTAATCTATTCAGTCTACATTAAATTACTTTATGAATCCAGCCATATCTTCTAATTCTTCTATCTTCTCTGTTCTAATGCTTCTAATTTGGTAACATGTTGGGGCCAGAGATATTGTTTATAATAAAAACTCCTGCTTGAGTTTGGCTTATTTGTGCTCTGAGGTTAATATACAGAATAATAACCCTGCAACAACCTTTTGAATTTGGTGCACAACATTTGTTTACTGGTCAACAGGATCCTTAGTGTCCTTCTCAGTCCTGAGAAATCTGTTCCTCAGGAATCATAAAAGAAGTATCAGGTATCCCAGTCATACTGTAAGTAACATTCTCACAAAAACACAGGAGACAGGAAGCAGTGAGCATTCTGCCTGATTCTTTTTTTAAGGATGGATGTAGGTATATTTCTAAATGTTATATCTATAAGTATAGGATTCTTAGTGTCAATCAAGTCTAGTTCAGCACTTAGAGTTCCTCATCTACTCTCACCTGAAGTGTGCTTTGTATACTCACTACTTATTGATGAAGATCTACTTTATTGCTTTACTCATGAACCTAAGGGATATCAAAATATAATCCTATCAGGACAGACATGAGTCCCAACAGCACAAAGGTACCAACTTCTAGGACTTATTGCTGATTTCCCTAATTTAAGACACCTCCAGCTAAACTTTTCGCTTAGAATGTGCTGTACAAGTTGCCCAGCTTGGCCAGACGTGGTGGCTCACGCCTGTAATGCTAGCACTTTGGGAGGCCGAGGTGGGTGGATTGCTCGAGTTCAGGAGTTCGAGACCAGCTTGAGCAAGAGCAAGACCCCGTCTCTACTAAAAATAGAAAGAAATTATCTGGCCAACTAAAAATACATATAGAAAAAATTAGCCGGGCATGGTGGCACATGCCTGTAGTCCCAGGTACTCGGGAGGCTGAGGCAGTAGGATCGCTTAAGCCCAGGAGTTTGAGGTTGCTGTGAGCTAGGCTGACGCCACGGCACTCACTCTAGCCTGGGCAACAAAGCGAGACTCTGTCTCAAAAAAAAAAAAAAAAAAAAAAAAAAAAACAAAAACAAATTGCCCAGCTGATATTTTTTTAATCAAATCTTTTTTGATAATCAATAATTCTTCCACATTTCCTTCTCAAATGTCCTCTCTGACAACTTCAATCTATATTCAATTCTATTTTCTTAATCATGGGCCCTAATAACTCTACTGAACTTTCTGAGTTCCCCCTTTTTAGATGTCCTTGTCTCAGAAACTTCTTGCTATGTCTCAACCCAAGAAAATAGCCAAGTGTATTTTATCTCCTCTCCAACCTATACTAGTATTAACTACTACTTATACCACCACTACTACTACTACCACCACTACCACCACCACTGGCAACTAACTTCTGCTACTGCTGCCACTGCCATTGTCACTACTGATTTATCAAAACTCTACTGTAAGCCAGGCATGGTACTAAACACTTTACTCATTACATCCTTGTAAGATAGAAATTTTATTCATTCATATTTTACAGATGATGCTATCAAAGCTAAAATGAGATTATATAATACACTAATAAATGTCAGAATCTGGATTCAAACATAGGTGTCCTTGGCTCCAAAGCCTGGATTGTTTCTATCCCACTAAGAACAAAGGACTAAATTTACCCAAGAAATAGCCAAGAAATCAAGATCTCTTAATTCAGAATCTAGAAAAACATAAGTGTACATGCTGAGATTGCCTTGGCTAGCTGGAAAGCAAAAAGAAGTAACTTTTTTGGTATGGGACATTCTGTTCTTTCTAACACTCTAGTTTACCTGTGGATCATTTAGGATGGAAATCTCTGTTTGGGGATTAAGTGTTTTGCATATACCATTCTCTAAGAACTGTGGATGTTAAGAGATAGAAAAGTTCACCAAGGCTCACTAAGACTCATTGCAATCCAGGGAGAATTATGTCAGTTAACAAAGATGAAGCTCTACCAAAGTTCCAAAGGATATTAACTCATGAAAACAGATTGTACAATTCATGTCTGCTTTAATTACATCAAAAATGCAAACATTTGAAGTTCATTGTGTTCACGTGTTCTGTATGAATCTGTGAAGCCCTGTGTTATAAAAAAACACTCCATTTATGGTTTTAGAATCATAGAAATCAGAAGAAAGACACAAGGTAGAACCTCATATTTTTAACCCCAGCCAATATAGTCCTTCTTGTTAAAGAAAAGGAAGGGAACATCAATTAGGCTTTCAAAGATATTTCTTTCTGATTTAAAAATGAAATAAAATTAAATAAAATGAGCATTTATTTGTTGTAGGCAAATGCTCTATATAGTGGGTGTTTAATGAATGTTTGTTAAATACATTTGCAAATATATTTTAGCTCTCTGAAAAAAGTCTTTGTTAACCATTTAAAACTTCTCATATTCAATTATCTGATTTTAGAATATAGTTTATAACATGAAATTCACCATGTCAGGAAGAATTAGAAAGCCTGAACAGACCAACAACAAATATAGAGATTTAAGTAGAAATCAAAAATCTCCCAAAAAACAAATGTCTAGGACCAGATGGCTTCATGGCTTAATTCTACCAAAGAGTTACGAAAGAATTATTATCAATCCTTCTTAAACTTTTCCAACAATAGAACTATAGAGAATACTTCCCAACTCATTTTATGAGGCTAGCAGTACCCTGATACCAAAGCCAGAAAAATACACTACAAGGAAAGACAACTATAGGCCAGTATCTCTGATGAACAGAGATGGAAAAATATTCAATAAAATACTAGCAAACCAAATTCAACCACACATCAAAAAAATTATACATCACAACCAAGTGGGATTTACCCTTGGGATACAAGTGTTGTTTAACATTTGCAAATTAATCAATGTGATACATCATATCAACAAAATGAAAATTAAAAACATATGATCATTACAATTGATGCAGAAAAAGCATTTGACAAGTTCAACATTCTTTCATGATAAAAACTCTCAACAATTTGGGAGTAGAAGGAAATTTACTCAACATAATAATGGTCATTTATAGAAAGCCCACAACTAATTTCATGATCAACAGGTAAAAACTGAAAGCTTTTCCTCTAAGAGCTGGTAAAAGGCAAGGATTTCCACTCTCGTCTTCTGTTAAACATAGTACTGGAAATATTAGCAAGAGCAATCAAATGAGAAAAAGAAACAAAAGGCATCCAAATGAGAAAGGAAGAAATAAAACATCTCTATTTGCAGATGACATGATCCTATATATAGAAAACCCTAAAAACTTCACACGCAAAAAAGTTTTAGAACTAATAAATGAATTCATTAAAGTTTCAGGACACAAAATTAACATGCAAAAATCAGTTACATTTCTATACACTGATAGTGACCTATCCAAAAAAGAAATAAAGAAAACAATCTCATTTACAATAGTATCAAAAAGAATAAATATTTAGGAATAAATGTAACTAAGGAGGTGAAAGATCTGTACACTGAAAACTATAGAGGTTTTTTATAGTATTCTTGGATGATATTTTGTACTCCTGTGGCAGCAGCTGTAATTTCTCCTTCTCCATTCCTGATGGAGCTTATTAGAGTCCTTTCTGTTCTGCTTCTTGTTAATCTAGCAAGAGGAGTGTCAATTTTGTTTATTTTTTCCAAGAACCAACTTTTTGTTTTATTAATCTTCCATATAGTTTTTTTTGCTATCAAATTCATGTAGTTCTTCTCTGATCTTTGCTATTTCTTTTCTTCTACTGGGTTTGGGATTTGTTTGCTCGTCCTTTTCCAGTTCTTTGAGATGATTCTTTCGATTGTTTATTTGCAATCTTTCTGTCTTTTGGATGTAGGCATTTATGGATAGAAATTTTCCTCTTGGGACTGCTGTAGCAGTGTCCCACAGAGTTTGACAACTTGTGTCTCATTTATCATTTAGTTCAAAGAGTTCTTTGATTTCCATCTTGATTTCCTCCTTAACGCAATGATCGTTCAGCAGAAGGTTGTTTAGTTTCCATGACTTTGTGTCAAGATGAAAGTTTCTGTTGGAAATCTCTGATTTTCTTCCTCTGTGGTCTGAGAAGATGCATGGAATAACTTCTATTTTTTTTTTAAATTTTTTGAGACATGCTTTGTGGCCTGGGATATGGTCAATCTTAGAGACTGTCCCATGAGCTGATGAGAAAAACGTATATTCAGTCGTTTTGGGGTGGAATGCTCTGTAAATGTCAGCCAGGTTGATTTGTTGTAGAGTTCTGTTGAAGTCCATTGTTTCTTTGTTTATTTTCTGTTTGGAGGATCTGTTCTGTTCTGTCAGAGGGTTGTTGAAGTCTCCAGCTATTACTGTGTTGCCATTTATCATTTTGTTTAGATCAAGTGGAATTTCCTTTATGAATCTGGGTGCACCTGAGTTAGGTGCATAAATATTTAGAATTATTATGTCTTTGTGTTGAATTGTACCCTTCACCATTATATAGTGACCATCTTTGTCTTTCATTACTTTTGTTGATTTGAAGACTAAGTTATCTGAAATCAGAACTGTCACACCAGATTTCTTTTGGTGTCTGTTTGCTTGAAATATTGTTTTTCATTCCCTCACCTTGAGTCTGAATGCCTCCTTGTGGGTTAGATGTGTTTCCTGAAGACAGCAGGTACTTGGCTTGTGTATATTTGTCCATTCGGCTGGCCTATGTCTCTTTAGTGGGCAGTTCAAGCCACTCACATTTGTTGAGAGAATTGATGGGGGGAAAAGATTTCTGTTCATCCTGTCAAGTTCAACTTTGTTGTCTTGCTTTCTCCCTCGAGCCATTGTGGGGTCTGGCCTTTGACGTTTAGCTTTTGGATGATTTTTACATTGGTCAGTATTTATTGTGCTTATTCATGTGTAACACTGTTTTGAGTACTTCCGGGAGGGAAGGTCTTGTCTTGATGAATTCCCTCAGTCTTTGCTTGTCTGAGAAGGTCTTTATTTCTCCTTCATATATGAAACTTAGTTTTACAGGGTACAAGATTCTAGGCTGGGCATTATTCTGTTTGAGAAGGGTGAGAACGGGGGCCCAGGATCTTCTTGCTTGTAAGATTTGACGAAGATGTCCCTAAACAACTGGATCCAAGAAAAAAAAAAAAAAAAAAGGAAAGAAAAATGAAACTATTCTCTGAGTCTTTGCATATTGGCTCTGTGTTGGGGCACTCCTTCAACACTTAGCCAGGCCATTTGCAATTCTGCCATAGCCTTCACTTCCTGCTTAGAGGGAACCAAAGGTCAGCCTGAAGTGAAAGCTTAGGATCTTCTCAGGTCTTCTCTGAGCATGTGTCCAGTCCTGGGCACATCATGGCCTTCTAATTCCCTGCTGTGCACAGGAGCTTTTCCCAGCCTTTACTCCCCCATGTATCTCCTTCCCCAGCCTCTTCCTTCCCAAGGTTTCCAGTCTCTGCTTGCCCTGACTTTTATCCCTTGCCATAGGTGTGCTGCAGCTAGTATATTTGCTTTGAGATGCTTCTGACAAACACAGGCTGGGGAAGCCGCTTCAGTCAGGAGAAACAAAGGCCAGCCTATTTGTGATTCTGTCTGAGCCACCAGACAGGTGAAAACTACAGAATCACAATTAAACACATAATCACAATGAATTCAAGTAATTAATTGTTTATTCATTAATTAATTCACAATTAATTCTTTGTTTTGTTTTTTTAATTTTTTGTTTATTTCAGCATATTACTGGGCTACAAATGTTTAGGTTATGTACATTGCCTTTGCCCCACCCAAGTCAGAGCTTCAAGCATGTCCATCCCCCAGACGCTGTTCACCGCACCCATTAGGTGTGTATATACTCATCTCCTCCTCCCCCCTCCCATCTGCCTGACACCCAATGAATGTTATTACTATATGTGCTCTTAAGTGTTGATCAGTTAATACCAACTTGATGGTGAGTACATGTGGTGCTTGTTTTTCCATTCTTGTGATACTTCGCTTAATAAAATGGGCTCCAGCTCTATCCAGGATAATACAAGAGGTACTAGATCACAGTTGTTTTTTGTGGCTGAGTAGAACTCCATGGTACACATACACACACACCCCTAACATTTTATTAATCCACTCATGTACTGATGGGCACTTGGGTTGTTTCCACATCTTTGCAACTGTGAATTGTGCTGCTATAAACCTTCTAGTGCAGATGTCTTTTTTATAGAATGTCTTTTGTTCTTTTGGGTAGATGCCCAGTAATGGGATTGCTGGATCAAATGGTAGTTCTACTTGTAGCTCTTTGAGATATCTCCATAATAAAATATTGATGAAAGAAATTGAAGAAGACATAAATGAATGGAACGATATGTCTAGTTCATGGATTGCAAAAATTAAATATTGATAAAGCATTCATACCACCCAAAGCAATATACAAATACAACATAATCTCTATCAAAATTTTAATAGCATTTCTCATAGAAATAGAAGAAAACAATTCTAAAATTCATATGGAACCACAAAAGATCCCAAATAGTCAAAGCAATCTTGAGAAATCTTTATTTGGGTCTCAGAGTTTATAGCATGATACAATTCAATAGAAAGGAAAATGAACATTCAAAAAATAAGCAGGAAAAGTGTTAAATATGTAAATGATTCATGAATTAATATACAATTTCCTACATTCTCAACAGATCACAGCAATCTTTTGTATCATGTTCCAGAAATAGGTGAATATGATAGCAAATATTGTTGTTTCTTTAGGGGAAAGATTGTATATTTACTGAAAATAAGGTCTCTATACCCTCTTCTGTCCCTTCCCTATCCAACTCCCATTAGCCTCTTAAACTGTCATTCGGCCCCTGCCATTGCTGCCATAGGTGATTCTATGGGAAATGTTTGAACTGTCAGAGAATTTGAAGCTTCTAAGTATTAGATAAAGACAAACTTTGAAAAGCTGTAGCAATTTTAGGAAGCTCATACTGTGAAGTCTCAAAAGCACAGTAAATGGGTCTAAATGGTGCCAATTCACCATTTCCTAAGTATGTTTCATTCTAAAATCTGAACTTACTTGCTTCTGTTTACATTATTGCTTAAAATTTCACCAATTCATTTGAGTTATAAATGCAAATACTTCTGGGAGATGTGTGGGGAGTGAAATAAGTTAGTCCAAGCAGATAGATTTCCTGCTAAGAACTGAAATAAAATTTCACTTAGAGAATGAGTGTTTGTACAGAAATTAATTCTGGACACAAGGGGAGTGGCTCCACGTAGGGTTTCCTTCGACAAGGAGACATGGAGCACCAGAATAAAATGTTTTAAGCCTCTGCAGAAAAGAAGGTGAATGGGCACCTATGGAAAGTTTAAAGAGACCCTTCCTGAGCCCGGGAAAGGAATGATAGAAACAGAGAGAATCCCAGTTGTCAAGAGTTAGGGAGGAATAAGGGTAGAGGCACTCAGAGCACCAGTAATACCCCAACAAATTTGTAAAGAAAAAAAACAAATTGGAAGGTAGCTTTACAAAGGTAATGAAAACATGCTTTTTTATTTTACTCCTAAATTGCTCATTCCCTGCTCATAGAAGTTAAAGATAATATAGTAATATTCTCACTATAATTCTACTGTTTTAATGGTGAATAAACTCTTTGTTGAGCAGACTGAAAATCTAACCTAATTACTGATAGGTGCATTACAAATTCCAAATGACAAACTCGTTAGAGTTCACAACAGAAAATTCCTTAGATGGCAAATAATGTACTCTGTGTTCTAACCTTATTTTAGGATAAATCTTCATCCTCTCATTATAATTAATCAGATCAAATGTTTGTTGTTCTGGGTACAAGTAGGGGAGTTTCATGCTCTCAAATTCTCCAGCCTCTTCCCTCACTCCCACCCGTACCATCACCCAGCTTGGAATGGATTTCCCAGACAAGGTGATTGGGAAACACTGGCTCATTTTTTAAATGCAACAGTTTATTAGATTACCTAAATTTTCAGCTTTTCATGACTCCTCAGGAAAACTGACTATTCTCTCCTCACACCCTGTTTCTTCTAAATTATTTCATTGTTCCTTCTTGTTTTCCTCTTTTTTCTCCTATTAGAGGGTAAATCTTTTAGAACCAAGAGCTGTGGTGTGTCTGTCTTTCCATTCTCAGGGCCTATCATAGTAGGGTCTTTCCAGAAAACAGATGAGTGAGTGAATGAATACAGGATTCACAAATGAAGGAAGCAGCTGGGCTACAATCTCCTTTTGGGGTGTAAGCTCATCATCAGTTGGGGCTGCCTACCTGTTGGGAAGTACTCAGAACCATGGCTTTGTCTTCCTGTGCTTATTTCCTTTTCTCATAGACCAGGCTAGTTTTAAATAGCTAGATGATAAGATTGTAGGCAATCTAAGGGAAACGTGAAATTTTTTAGTTTTGAATTTTTGTGATGATTCTAGAAATTCCAGCTACCAGATACCATATAAACATTCATAACCTGATTTCAGGACTAGCAAATAGTGTCTATTCTAGCTACTTGATTACACTTATAGCAGGGAAACAAAGGAAGAGGGACCTCAAGCCAAAACGATGGTTAGAAATAAATGAAAATGATGTACTTTTAATAAAACAATTTAGGAAGCTACTAAAAGATTTGAAACAAAATAAATTTAGAGATTGCTTCTGGCCTGCTATTAGCCATGTCATATTCTCTAGACCAGTGGTCTCCAACCTTTTTGGCACCAGGGGCTGGTTTCATGGAAGACAATTTTTCCAGGGACTGAGAGGGGAGCATGGCCAGAGATGGAAAGCAGCTGTAAATACCAGATGAAGCTTCGCTTTTGCTAGCTCACCGCTACTCACCTCCTGCTGTGCAGCCAGGTTCCTAACAGGCCACAGACCCATACAGGTCGATGGCCCCGAGGGTTAGGGACCACAGCTCTAGACCATTTGAAATCTTTCAATGAAAATCAGTTGAAACTCAGAGCTTGTGCAGTGTGTTCCTTCTCTTCAGAGCTGTTGTTTTTGCAAAATTAAAGAAGAAATTTGACCTTGACTGCATTCCTGGAGGCCATGCCTAATCTAATTTATTCCCAGTGGAGCTGCACAAGGAAGAATTGGTGGAGTCTGCTGGCCAGGTCTGCCACCACAATACTTTTCTCAGAACATTTTGCCATCTGGAAAATGCATGATTCAACTGCACTGGCACAAGTACATCCTATGTAGGAAATAGAAGACAATGATATTAACTGAACAAGTTTCAAAATAAATATGAAATATTTGTACAAGAATGCTAACCAGTTGCCGAAAAGTGAATAGGTCTAAATGGCTTTCATCTTGATGATCTGAACACTCCATTTTAGTCTGTTTTTATTTGGGGGGTAGAATTACTTATTTTTTAATGTAGTGAGTACAAAAAAAAAAAGAATAGGAAATATAGAAAGCAAAATATATGCAGAAGAAGGGAGCCCTGAAATATGGGAATTCTGGAATTGGAAGAATGATCTTTTTTTTTTTATGGAGAATTTTATCCATAAGAATTTTACCACAGGCAGCTGAAAAACAGTGATGATAATACAATCCCGATTTCAGTCTCAGTATTGACAGTGAAATGTTTAACTTCTGTGGTATCAATTGGCAAGGGTTAGCAACATTACTAATATCCTAAAAAATTGGTCACTATCAGCTGTGGGACTAAACTTTTTATCAGGTGATACCTCAGACCATTGGCTTTTGTGTTTGTTTTGTGTAAGTCTTTTAGCCCCTCCATAAATACAACTATCAATCATTCCTTCCCATATACATAAACATACACTTCATCAGGCACAAGAATATATCTCTCAACTAATATTCCTCTTCTTCATCATCATCATAATCACCATCATAATTGATGCAATGATAAGAATATTGAGCACTGACAAAATTTCATCAGTTCTAAAATGCACATTTTTTAACATCTCTGGTGCCAGAATATGTCTTTGAATCATTTTTGTCTTACAATTGCTATTAGCCAGATGGTAGACATGACATAGCTCTTTTAACTGACATTTATGGAAAGAGAAAATGCTAACATGAAAATACACACAAAGAGTGTCACCAACATGAGCTATTATCCTGTAGACAATGATGACGGCTTTTAAGAAATGCTATGTGACCAATGATCATGATGTCATTTTTGTGGAAAAATACCCAAATCAAAAAATTTGATTCTAAAAGTGATTCAGAATGTTTTAAGTATTTTAATAAAATTATTTTATTTGTATTTTTCTGTTTATGTGAACGTGATATAGGATAAAAGTATGCTATATAGGTCTAAAATTTTTAAAGGGTTCTTTGACTATTAATATGTGTATTAGTCAAGGTTCTCCAAAAAAACAGAACCACTAGAATGTGCATATATATAAAGATGTGCATACAGGCTGGGTACAGTGGCTCACACCTGTAATCCTAGCACTTTGGGAGGCTAAGGTGGAAGGACTGCTTGAGTTCAAGACCAGTTTAAGCAAGAGAAAGACTCTGTCTCTACTAAAAATAGAAAAATTAGCCAAGCATGATGGTGTGCACTTGTAGTCCTGGCTACTTAGGAAGCTGAGGCAGGAGGATCGCTTGAGCCCAGGAGTTTGAGGTTTCAGTGAGCTATGATGATGTTACTGCACTCTAGACTGGGCTACAGACCAAGACCCTCTCTCAACAAAAAAAGGATGTACATATGTGTATATATATATACATGTATACATACACACACAGAGAGGAAGAGATTTGTTAGAAGAAATTGGCTTACATAATTATGGAGGCTGAGAAGTCCTAAGATCTGAAGTTAGTAAATTGGAAATCCAGGAAAGCTGATGTGTGGCTCCATCAAACAGTTATAGTCAGATGAGATGTGCAGTGGAACAGGAACAGGGCGTGGGATCAGCAGGGAGTTCTCCAGGCATCTCTCTCTCTCTCACTATAGAATCTCTTGCATATGCTAATTTGGGATTCCTCACAGCGTGGCAGCATCAGGGCAGTCTGACTGCTTACATGGCTTTCCTGTGAGTGAATGTCCCAAGAGAGACGGACAGAAGATGTATCACCTTGTATGATCTGACCTCATCTAGCATCACTTCCACCATCTCAATAAACTAATGGGAGGAGTGTCAAAACCTGTATGGACATGTTTTAAAATCACCACATTAAGCCACTGATAATGACTACTAGTTCTGAGCTTTTCTGAGTGTCCATGTTAGGAAAGCAAAAAAGGACAAAAATATATGTACATGTGATATTCAAGATAGCTTATATGTATATTGTGTCTCTATAAAGACATATGTCAGGGACTCTGTGAATATGAATACTTAAATCTAGAAAGTCATATGGAGTTGTTGTTTCCAAAGTATTTAAGGGTCTCTTAGGGCAAGCATACATATGTTATGACTCATAATACAAGATATTCGTAAGTGTCTAGCTTGAGTGATGAAACCGCTCTACATTTGTGCTTATTTAAATAGCTTGAAAATATTAAAAAAGGAGAGACATGGAGCCTTTAAAAATTGAAAACAGACCCTTGGTAGATGTTAAATTTTTAAATGGCAAAATAAACAAAGAAACCCACTCAATGATTGGCATTGCTTATGAAGGAAGGTGGAATTGAGGGAGCTAGTTGAATCCATTGCCAGGAAAATTCTTTCCTGATTAGAAGTAAAAATTTATAGGTTTTTCATATAGATTTTATCCCATTTGTGCATAGCTTCTGAGGAGACAAATTTACTTCTTACAGATTAAATTAAGCCTTATGTAGTTGAAAGATTACTGAGGTGTATTCACTAGATCCAAAAAAGGTTATGGAAAAAATTGGGAGTGTGAAGAAGGCACCTAAGTCTTTCTGTCTTTGGTAGTGGATACATTAAAAGGTGTAGAGAAATCTCCCACAAATGATTTTATCCCCAAACAACTCAGAGGAATTCTTGCAAGGTCAAGACACAGCATGTCCCAAAGATTCCGAGGTAGGGTTCTATACATGTAGGGTGTCTTCTACCCATCATGATTCCCAGAGTTGCTGGAAACTTCATTGTCATCAAGCATCTTCCTAGAAATATTCTTAGGACCACTAACTATTGAAGCAGCAGCCATGGCTTGATCTCAAGGAAACTTCACACCCAAATGAGTTGTAGCCAATTAGGCCCAATTTCTTACTTTTTACCAATTAGAAAACAAGTACATATCACAATCTGGGATGCCATTCTCTATGTCACCATTTAGAAATAAAAATGTGGACCTGAGTCCTCTTGTCACTGCCCTTCAGAGTAAGTGGCTTCATGACTTTCAGTACTTGGTTTGGTTTTGATTTCAGTAAATTTATTAAAAGGGCTGGAACCACTAATTTGGCCAGAAATATATGCCATAGGTTGGCAAGATTGTGGCATTTAGAAGTACACTCTATTTAATCTTTCCTTTTTCTTACTCTTCTGCCTTGTTATTAACACTTGAATCCTTGAAAGAATCTCATCAAGTTTGAAATGCAAACAACTCTGTCATGATTTGATTCAGTTTCTTCTTTCCTCTTAATGAAGGTTTTTAATCTTCTCAGTGCTTTGCATTTCGTTCATTTGAGTCTTATATTAATGTTTTTAGATGATCTAGTACTGAGGTTTTCCATAATCAGTGTTAAATGTGATCCTCAGAAATTTTTGTCAGGAAATTTAAAATTTCTATTTTAGTGGATTTCTGTCCTTCCTTGTTCTATTCAGGGTTACCTTAATGTTGATTCAGATTAAGTGATCTGTCTCTTGTCCCTGAAAAATCTATCCTTTGCTAAGGTGCTACAGAACCACGAATTCCATCTCTAGATAGTCATTCCCAAAGTTACTTCTTTCTTACTTCTTCATAAGTATTATCTGGGAATTTTGTTGAACACAGAATTCTTGCCTTACCCAAATCTCTCTAATCAGAATCTACAGGGGGGAATGGGATTCTCTCTATATAACACACATCTAGATATATTATAAGTACTAAGATTTGGATAATTTGGGGAATACCAGTTGCCATATGTTTTCTTTTATATAATTTCTAACTTTTAATTTTTTTGAATTTTTGAATTTCAAAATAATAAGGAGACAGGGGGGAATGAGATTCTCCCTGTATAACACACATCTAGATATATCAAAATAATAAGGGAGGACAAATGTTTTTGTTACATGGCTTGAGTTGGGGTTATAAATGTGCTCATCACCCAGATAGTGGTCACTGTACCTGTTAAGTGGGTTTTTGGCCCTCCTTTCCTCACTCCTCCCCCATGCTTGATTTCCAATGGCTTTTACTTCCCTCTGTGCACTTGTGTGCCCATCAGAAAGGGACAGATAGTAAACATTACTGGCTTTTTGACCCATACTGTCTCCACTACACACTCTGCTGCCATTTTGGCAGCCATTGACAATATGTAATCATAGCTGTGTTCCAATAAAGCTTTATTTACAAAATTAGAGGGATCTTATTTCATCCATGGACTGTAATTTGCTGACCTCTGGTTTGGGGATTATAACTCACATTTATAAATCAACTCAGCTACTTTTTTTACAATGAATATTACCATTTGGTAGAAGGGGAAATTGGAATTGAACATGTAATTCTAGAACATAGTGTCTAGAATAAACATTCAGCAGATATATGGATGATTACATTGGATGGATAGGATTTGTGGTATATATTATGGCAAGAAACAAAAGTTTGAAATTTTATTGTTCATCCTATACTTATAAAATATTTACTCTATTTAATATTTTCTGCATAATTATCTTCAGAGGTTATTGGCAAAGACATAGAGTAAATGAGATTATCTTGGGAACAGGATGGCAGAAGCCAGAAGACAAAACTTGCAGGGAAGTGACATATATGATGGAATTTTGCCAAAGCAAAAGCTCTAAACTGACAACAATTTAGGTTGAAATTTTCAGTGCAGGCTCATGAAATATTTATCCAATCTTGTCTTAGAGTAGATAATCAAGTTTACCAAAATTGCCAAAATATCATATTTCCATAAAAGGATTATACCCTGAGAAAGTCAAAGGCTCAATTCTGATTTAGTTTACCAACATAACTATATTCAAATTGAAACGGTAACTAAAAGAGTTAATTTCTAAAGTAAGACATTCTTCCAAATAAATATCATTGAGAAAATCATCCCTGGAATTAGAAATAAGACGAGTTTAGAAAGATCAAAAGACAGAGAGAGAAACAGAATCTCAGTAGATATTTGAGATATTCACTGATATATTGAAAAAATATGTTTTAAAATTATGATATATGCTTACCTGACAGAGGAGATGTCTTGATCACAAAGGTAGTTTTTCCAGGGTAAGGTGTATTCATTGAACTATAGATGTGCTGACCCCTGTGATTTCCCCAAATGTGGGAAACTTGATGGCATAATTTGTGGTAGTAAGGGGCTGTGTTCATACTTTTCTATAAAAAATAAAAATGAAAATGAAAACATGACTTATTAAGATATATATTATGATGTATAAATTTTGATGTATAAAATATTTGAAAGTAAATTACAAACATGAACTATTGGAACTTGTATATACACAGAACTTTGGACAGAATTGGAAAATAAATATGCTAATCCATCTTCAAACCCACTTAGGTCACTTACTCAAAAGAGTCTTTCTTGTCTTGAATCATCTTTAGAAGCTCTAAGACAAATTTCCCACAGTGCTTTTTTGTGCCTCAATTTCTACTTCTGCAAAATGGACAAAATATCCATTGTATTATATAATTGTGAATGCTGAATACATCAATGCACATAAAGCTTTTGGAGCAGTGCCCTGCACATAACACAAGCTCAATACATATTAACATTTAAAATCCTTCTCAGATTCACAAGCTTATCAGCACATTAAATATTCAGAAAGTGTTGAAGTACAGAAATCCACTCCACTTTGTTTAACTAAGTACAGTCATCCCTCGGTATCTGCAGGGGATTGATTCCAGGACCACCCTCATATACCAAAATCCTTGCATACTCAAGCCCCACAGTTGGCCCTGTGGAACCCATGGGATATGAAAAATTGGCTTCTGTTTTGCTTCTCACTATTTCTGTATTTTCGGTGCACATTTGGTTGTGGATGGGGAACCTGCCAATAGGGAGAAACTCTATATTTATTGAAAAAAATCCCTGTGTAAGTGGGCCCCACACAGTTCAAACCCATGTTGTTAAGGGTCAATTGTATTTCTTATTCGTACTTGAATATAGAACATTTTTTGGGAAGGGTGTTACAGCTCATTATTACGTAAGGATTCTAAGGAACCCATTTTGGGCATTCAACTCTGAAGGACTCATAGAGAGGACTTAGCAATTATGTACAAGTCAGAAGCCTGGAAAATATAAGAATGTTGGTCATCTACAGCCTCAGATCTTCTAGATCTCATCTTATCCGTATCCAAATCTGTAGCCACATCTGCACAGACTTCATCCTGCTTTGCTTGCAGAAGAGCCTCACCTCAATCCAGCAGTGCTTTCTCTTGTTTTCTGCTCTAGGGATTTCCTGACACAGGTGGGATGCCCACAGGCACCCAGTTAGTCATCACACATGTGTGTGACCTTGACATATGTGGTAGTTGCTGCCCAAAGGACAACTGTCTACGAGGAGGTATACCAACGTAGTTGACATATACCCACTTCTTTGTTTTTTCTTTCAGGCAGATTGGCCAGATTGAGCATGTATCAGGCAGAGCAGTGACCAAGAAGTAACACTAGTTACTACACTTCTTTCACTCTCTAAGGTCGTTTGTTCCTATACCCTGAGGTCATTTACCAGATGACTTGCCTACATGCAAACTCTTGTCTCAGTCTCTGATTCCTGGAGAACTTAAGCAAACATAAAAACTAATATATAGACTGATATATGAACATATATTTAATAATACATGCTCTACACAAAATAGATTGTAGAAAACAAATCTCACTGTGCTTTCTATTCTTTGAACTTAGTGTACTAGCTTGAAGGAATCATGTATGATAGAAAACTCACATTCTACATCTAACAGTAGCGAAAAATAAAGAAGATAGTTTTTTGAAAACATAAAACAGATCCACAGGGCATTTTATTCCAAGGTTTATGTAAGTTTGAGATATAAATGGAATTATAGCTATTATCCCTGCTTTTACTTAATAAGATCTTCAGTGATAGTGACCTTCATAAACAAGGTATAAACCTTACAAACATGGGCAATAAGAACTGTGGTCACTGATATTGTTGATAACAGAGTTGGTATATGTGTGTGGTCTGAAATTTTCTCATTATCTTCTTAAACCCACTGGGTTCTTTGGTAGATGTTTTATTGAGATATGGTGGCACCTAGGTTATTTCCAATTGTCAAGTGATTTTTAAATTTTAGTTTAAGGAATAGAAAAGAAATTCATACCATAAAAGAAAAATAAATGAAATTCAATGAGATTTTTATCAGGAAAGGGAGAAAATCGGACAAAAATTGTCCACTTCCCAAAATGAAGCAGCTCTCAATTTTATAATTTTTTTTATTTCAGCATATTACAGGGGTACAAATGTTTAGGTTATGTACATTGCCTTTGCCCCACCTGAGTCAGAGCTTCAAGCATGTCCATCCACCAGACGGTGCACATTGCACCCATTAGGTGTGAATATACTCATCCCCTTCTCTCCGCTCCCACCTGCCTGAAACCCAATGAATGTTACTACTATCTGTGCACATAAGTGTTGATCAGTTAATACCAACTTGATGGTGAGTACATGTGGTGCTTGTTTTTCCATTCTTGTGATACTTCACTTGGTAGAATGGGCTTTAGCTCTATCCAGGATAATACAAGAGGTGCTAGATCAACCTACAGAATGGGAGAAAATATTCACATGCTCCACATCCAATAAAGGGCTATTAACTAAAATCTATATAGAACTCAGGAAAATCAGCAAGAAAAAAATCAAATAACCATATCAAACAGTGGGCAAAGGACATGAACAAAAACTTTTCAAAAGAAGCTAGACTAATGGCTAACAAACATATAGAAAAATGCTCAAGAGCTCTCAATTTTAATTCACATTTACATTTGACTATTTTATTAAGGATAGGATAAATGAAGCCCTTTTGTCTTAAATGGTGACCTTAAAATATGATGTAAGATTTAAGCATTGTCCCTGTTAATCAAATAGGAAAGCCAATATCTTGTGGCTTGGACTATCCTCGTGTTTGGCAGGGCCACGGGAGACAGGCCTCAGATTGACTTCAGTTGGTGTGGCACATGGACATTACAGGGTGATTCACTTCCAGATGGAAACATGTGCTAAAAAAAACTGTAATTCTAAGATGAAGCAATAACGGAGAAAATTTTCCTGAAATTGGGGAAGGTCATGGTGTTTGGTTTGAAATGAAACCATCAAAAAATAAGGTCATATAGCAAAAATAAAATTAAAGACATCTTAGTTATCATCCTCTATAAACATTTCACCTTCTACTTGCAAGTAATAATGACAAAGGAGTTTGTTTTTATGAAATTGAGAAGTAATGACAAGGTCTTGTGAGCAAGTTCACTATAATATTTTTTTTTTTTTTTGGTAGAGAAAATTCAACACTTCAAATGTCAGACTATTGGAAAGTATAAACCAACATTTTCCTTTGAAGAAATGACAAACTAGATTACTTCAAGCATACATAAATGTTAAAGGCCGCAGTATATTTTATAAACATATAAAGAAAAAAGGACTTGGGGAAAGTTAAAGTAAGTTGTTACATGAGGAAGGGAAAATAACGACATATTGCCCTGATTGAACCAGTTCACATTCTGCTCTATGTTGAAATTCTTTGTGCAAGTATCTTATTCTTAAACCATAATAAGAAGACCAGCTGGGTAAGTTGAGCATTTTCTTATTGCCTACGTGATCTCTTCCAACACCAATGTAGTGCATTCTCAAAATTTTTGGTGAAATTGCATTCAAATTTATAAACTCAAAGTTGTTTGAAGAAATCATACATGAAAAAAATATGAGCCTGTTTAATTATATACATGGGAGAAATATGTATGGTGTGTTCTCATATCATTTGGGAGAGTCAAGGTTCATAAACTTATCACTCAAGCAATCATAATACAAAAAGCAATGGATGAAGATGAGAAACTAGTTCTGACTCTCTGTCATCAAACTTGGCATTGTATCACATGGTATATGGGCTGGCATATATTATGTGATATGAAGCACCAGAAGGGACGACACTGAGAAATATGCGTACCAGCAAGTAGAAGTAAAAGGTCCCCATATTTTCAGTCTTTCACACGTCAACTACAGCCCAAGATACCTGGGTTCTAACCCTCGGTGGGAGAAAGGTCACAGATCCTTCCTTTTCAGTAAGGCTGATTCATTTTGCCAAAGTACCCAGACAGCCTCCATTGTTCCTATGCTTCTCAAAGCAATTCATGCCAATGGCTTCCTTAAGCTGTATCCCTCCCTTTCCTGAAACCTTTAGATTGGTCCTTAATAATGTCATTTCTATTGTTATGCTGAGACCCAACTCAAGGCGGTTTGCAGAGAGGCAGCACTGTCCTAACATGTCACACCAAAGTTGCCTCCACATCTCTACTGTCATATGTGGTTTCAATGAAGTCCTTGCTGTCAATACTCTCCACATATCTGGACAGCCTGCTCCTTCTCCATTAACCATAGTAACTGCTATAATCCAAAATAGGATTGGAGAGCTTCACCACTGCTAACAGTTCTCTAGCACTTTGCACTTGAGAGCTCTTAATCCTCACTGTGGGCTAAAGATTTGGCAGACCACTGATCGAGTAAAGATGCTGTCTTTGTGGACACTTAGATGGATGTCTGTTTCAAAGAGGCTTTACTCTCATGAAATGCCCTGACTTGGGAATTAATTAGGATAGATCAGCCATTTAATTAATAACATTTTTGACCCTAAACCATAGGACCCAGTTCCCACTTGGAGAAATACTGCCCAGACTTCCCATAAGTCAGACTGAGAAAAGTTTATGATATTTTGACATCAATACATTTTTTCTCTTCAGTCCTGTTAATTTCAGTGATTTTTAAAAAACAGGAAATAAAACTGTTTGAACTTTTTTTTTTTTGCCTGACCCCAATCATCTGTCTTATTTCCCTTCCACTGTGTCTGAGTATTTATACAGAAGTATTGGGTAAAAACATGTCTTTAGGTTTCTCAATAAAGAGAGAGAAGCTTGGATTTATCACTTTTCAATCAATAGTTTGGGGTCATGTTAGCCATCCCAGCTAGAGGAGGGCAGTGTAGGTATGTTTATGTGTGTACAAATGTATATACAAACATACACACACACACACACACACACACACACACACACCCCAAGCATATATTTTACACAAGTTCTTTAATTTTGTTTGGTTTATGTATCTACCTTCAAGCTTGCCTGGAGATAATAGATTTTATATATCTCTATATAGAAATAGTGATGGATCAATTACATTTATTATAAACTCTGTAAGTTGAATCAAATGCTAAAACTTTCACCAAAAAGTCCACCCCCCATTCAATTGGGAATATATATCATGTCCATGAAACCCCAACAAGGCATTAGAGAGATAAGTGTTGAAAAACCATCCTGTAAGTAAGATATCCATCACTGTGCTATCATCCTTGGTTCCATGTAAATACCTTTATTATTACTCCCCTGGCAGTTTTTTATTGGTTGATTGATTGACTTGATTATACTAAATGATTTGGCAGGAATCTGGGTTGGCTTTTCCTAGGCTGAGGCATTTTTCTTTTTCTGACATTGACTTCATGATTCTTTTCAATTTCTTTTTGTTGGACAGCAAGAGAGCTACTTGTAGTTGCAACCTAAGGGGGAGACCATCAGTGTTATCAGTTGTAGATTTTTTTTTGCTGACTTCCCATCATGGGCATTACTGTCTTCCCCATGAAAAAGGCCATGGCCAAGAATATGTGTTTCCTATTTTATGCGTTTGACATGAATGTCCTACACAATAACAAAGAGACATATTAACAGACACTTTTAAATTCACTTAAATGATTGGCCACTTTTTGTTGATTATCTATGTCATTCATAATCTGTGTGGGAAACTAAAATTCATCAAGAATTTCTTAACACTATAGGCCCATGCTTTTTAAAAATTAAATAAAATTATTTTTTCTTACAGTAGATCAAAGAAAAAAATTAGAAGAGCAAGGAGAAAAAAAATTGGAAATAAACAACTATATTTTGCCAAGAAGACTTCAAATAAGAGCTCTCAACCAAGCACAAGCATGTGGTATTAAATCTCCATTGGCGTGAGCTAGTATATTCAACAGAACAAAGTACATGTGAAATCAGCAAACTCAAGCTTCAGTGAGTAATTGAATAACAGCACATTTTGAATCTACTGGTGTTGGCAGGTTTAGCGTTTGTCGTGGGGTAACTTTACATATTAACCTCTGATTTGTCAGAATGAATGTGACCATATTCATTATGAAAAATTTCTTTCTTGTCTTAAAATGAAAAATGATCTGAGTGTAGATAAACCAAAAAGTTGATAGATATCTTTAAGAGAAAAGACAAATGGATCCTCCTTTGTAACTCAATTTTTCCCTTTTGATTGGTGTTTTACTGGAAAGCGCATGACTTGATGGAATGGAACAGAGAACATTCATTCTGACATTCTTTTAAAATTAAAGGGAGGGAAAATTTCCAGGGAACCCCATCCCATTTAAATTTTTTTCACTCTGAACAGAAGTGTCACTGCTATTCAGTGTGACAAGTGATGGTTTGAATTATTCTGCCTAAAACAAAATGAATTTATAAACAAAAGAAATAGGTTTTTGGCCAACATCTTGGGAATTATAACAATATATTCACAGTGAAGATGATCTCTTTTCTTCTATGACCTAGCACCATCCTTATTAGACAACACAAGCTTCTATACAATCTTGTTAAGTATTGGTATGCAGTAGGCAAAAAAAAAAAAAAGAAATTGTAAAATAAGACACAGATTTTTTTTTGAAACATTAAACTTAATATAAACAAAATCGGGACAATATTTTTGTATGATTAACCAAATATACACTATCATTGAAGTATTAATATTTAAAAAACTGTTGATGATCTTGTGGTCATTTTGCTTTTCCACAGTCTACAGAGGATTTCTTCCAGTTTAATTATATAACAGTAGACAAAATGTTCCAGCAATATGTGAAATAACATCCAACTACAAACACGAAACACATGTGTTTGCAGGGTAAGTCAGGAAAGGGCACTTTGGTTAGGGATCAGGTGGGGCTTGAGTCCAAACTGGAAAGTCACTGTGGGGCCCACCAGACTGTGCAGGCAGGGTAAGGGGCAAGGCTCCACATGCACTTTACCCTCCACTATGTTCCGTCATGTGGGAGTCACCCAGCTTCTCTAGTTCTCAGTTTGCTTACCTACAAAATGGGGAGAAATTTATCAGCCTTCTATTTTTAGGGATCTCTAAAACTCCAAAAAATAAAAAACCTAAAAAATTAAATGAATGTGTCTAGCTCAACATAAGAAACATAATTGCTTGTCCTTTCACCTTAAAATTCAGGCTTAATTTTGGGGGGATTCCAAATGTGAATTGTTGAAAACTAGTTTAAAAGGTATTATTTATTAAATCATCTTTTTGAGTATATAACCTGTTATGTTAGGGGCCCTGCTTTCCCTGCCTCCCTTGCTTCTTGGCATTTACAATCTCGCTGTTGGGAGCATAGCCTTGTATACAACTGGGCACTTACAGTCTCGCAGGTGTATCTGTGAAGTCAGTGCAAAATGAAGCCCTCACACTCAACACGCTGATAATAAAAACATTTATATACAACTCTTTCATGTACTAATTATCATTACATAAATGATTTTACTTTATTTTTACAATAATGACTTGTGGTAGGAAGTTCAAGTATGGTATTACTGTCCTCTTACTGATATGGAAAATTAAGCTCAGTAAAGTTGTGACTTGTCCAAGGTTGTAGAACTAATCTGTGAGAGAGACAACATTTAAGCGTGCCTGGTTTTGTGGCTATAATATTCTAGTCGTGTAAGTTAGCCCAGCTTAAAGGCCTTATAAAAATACATTAAACGTAAAGCAATTATATTGGAAATCAGACATTAAATTTTTTTATGAAGACTATTTGATTGGCCCATATATTTGTCACATTTTTAATTGTTGTGTATAATTTGTTCATATTATTGATAAAAATAAAAAAAACTTAGGAAATGGTGGATTAAATTCTATAAAGCAAATATGTCACTGAGTTAATAGGATACTTGAATCTATCTGGAAAGTTTCTGTAGAAACTGATTATGTTGGTTGAAAATTAGCCCTGTCACCGTAGGTCATACACATTCTGGGAAGTCCTTAAGAAGGAATTCAGATAAAGGTAACAGGTGGCAGAGGAAATGGTTCTATTTCCAGGTTTTTCTACGAGTGGTGGCGTTGGGGGAAGCAAGTCCCTTCTTCACAGATGAGGTTGAACAAATAAGAGCGTGCAGAAGGGTGACTCTAAGAAGAACTTTTTTCTTTCTTTGAAAAGAAAAAGCTACTTTATCAAAATAGAGCTTCAGGTATTTTTGTTTTGAGATATAATAAGCTAAACTTTTGATTCAAAATTGGACATTTCATATTTAATGACCTAATAATTTTTACTACAATTTTTAATACAATTCTTCTAACATTTCCAGGTAGCTTGTGTTTGAAAAAAGCCATGTGGGTAGTTTTAGTTTAGATGGAATAATGCTCTCTTTCATGTAATCCATTAATAGCTCATTAATTTTGTTAATGTTTGGCTATTCAGACATTTCCAGTGAAAACTATTGCCATCCAATTTTATTATATTATTGGATGAATAAGATTAGAACAATTTGTTCTTTTTATGATGTAGTATAGTAGCTGTTCAGAACAGCTAATAAATTTTAAACTATCAGATAATATTTTATAATAAAATAATTTGATCACTAAAAGCATTTTCTAATGTTTAAAATATTCTCCAATTAGAAAAATAGAAACTCAATTGAGATCAGGATGAAAAATAATTGTAATTTACAATTCAATTGCTTTGACCTACCCATGAGTTACATAATTTTCCTTGTTCAGTTTAAAAATCTGGAACAAAGTTGGGTGCAGTGGCTCACACCTGTAATCTCAGGGTTTTGGGAGGCTGAGGTTGGAGGAAAGCTTGAGGCCAGGAGTTCCAGACTAACCTGGGCAACATAGTGAAACCCTGTTTCTCCAAAATCTTGAAAAAAAAAAATTAGCTACTCGGGAGGCTGAAGCAGGAGGATCACTTGAGCTGAGGAGTTTGAGGCTCCAGTGAGTTATGATCCCAACACTGCACTCCAGCCTGGGCAACAGAATGAGACCCTGTCTCTGAAAAAAATAAAAGTAAAATCTTGAACATATAGGCATTTAAAGTAGAAACTTTAGGAAGAGTTTATTAGTTTGTCAACATTTTAGGTATAGACTTCATTTTGGAAAGGAACTTCTAAAAATCTTTAGTGAGTAAATTAGTTTTCTAACATTTTTTTGAACAAGGAAATAAAGATGCTTTAAACTTCTCTTACATGCTTTATTCCCACACCCACACTTTCTCCATCACAGCCCCTCTAAAGTTGTACCTCTACAGTCAAACTTTCTCCAACTGAGCTCTTTCTTCCTATCAGCTCCGACTACCCAATAAAGCACCTTTCAAAACACCAGGAATTAAGTCAGAATCCTTCTTTCCCCTGTCCCAAAGCATTGTTATGTTTAAAAATCTTCCCAGGTGATTTTAATGGGAAGCCAGGCTTGAGAACCACTGCTCAACATTTCTCTTTCAGTTTAGCAGAGAAAAACTTGTTTCCCACCACCTCACCCCTATCAGGGCAAGCACACTCCCAGGAACACGTAAGTTTTACTTACAAAGAGACTATTTGTCTTGTAACCATTCTGTATATCTCTCTACTCTGTTACCTACCTGAGTGTCTTTAACCTAGACAAGAGCAAAAAAAATTGTTTTAAATATATAAAGACAAATTTTTATATAAGAATCTAATCACAGCTCTGCTGCTACTTCCCTGCCCCTTTATTTTTGCTAGGAGACACACTAAAATAAAGTGAGCCTTTGGGATGGACTAATGTGGACTGAAATCTTGATTACACCACTACTGAGCAGCATGTCCAGGTATAAGGTGTCATCATGTTGAATTTCAGCCTCCCCAGATGTGATATGGGAATAAATAGGCCGTCTACAAAGTTGATTAGGATTAAATAAAAATATATGTGTAAAGTAACTGGCACATAATAAGTTTTTCTAGAAGGCTTAGTTTCATTCCAAAAAGGATCTTACATTTAAAACAGTTTTCACATTGAGTTTCTAGGAACACAGAGATCTCAGTGGCAGCCCCTCAGAGGGCATGCTTGGGATACGAAAGGGACCTCAGGAGAAAGACGTGTGGCCCCGTAAAGTCAGGTTCCAACAGAAGAGTTTGCCTTTATCTATTTTATTTAGTAGCTTTTGATATGAGATATCATGTGATGAAAAAATTCTATTGCTGGAAATAAAGCTTAAAAGTCTCTGATCTAAGGTATTACAACAGCTACTACTTGTGTTTCTCCTTCACCATGCACAATTCACTACAAAAGCGTGTATTAACTTACTTATATCATTAGTTATAATATCACCTTTAAAATTCATTTTTATTACTTTAAAAAATAGTTTTATACTATGTACTATGGCAATGATAAAAGCTCAGTATCAGGAAATAACAGTAAGTTTTATGGTATAGTGGATAAAGTACATAATAAATGATTAAAATGTCATTTTCCTGATTAAGTCAAAGTACCAAATATTGAAGTGACAAGTATAAGATTCGCGTTTCAGGTGTGGAACAAGTACATAACAAATGTAGCATTATATTAATAAAAGGTTTTAAGGAGGTAATGGAACTAATTCAATACCAGAAAGAGAAGAATTGAGTAAGATAGTTCTGATAAGATGATTTCATAGAATATGCAATCTTTCCCTCATTTCATCTATAATAAGAACTAAAAGGGACCAACAGTAGTCTGGAATTTCTATAGATGCCAGTCTCTCAAGTTGCCTATTGTTCCCAAAATAGCAAAGAATACATGACTTTCTTGCTGTTTTTAATTTAACAAATGTAATCAAATTACTACAAACATAGTTGCTTATCATATCCATCCAAATTTCTGGAAAATATTAAGATTTATTGTCAAAGTAATGAGAACAAAAGAAATTGTGTCCAGGCATATGTTCTACTGGGGATTTCCTGTTGCTTTCTGCATACTATTTTTTGCAATCATGGTTGCAGCTGAACCTCATTAATATTTTCTTTTCTCTCTTTCACTCCCCTTCTTTTATTTGTGAGTATGGCATTATATGGTCAAAATAACCAGATAAAATTCATCTCTAAATTTTTAATGGCTCACAATGGATTCTTCCTTGGTGGATAGATCATTGGAGCCTTTTGAAATTCATTTTGGCATGCAGCTCAAGATGGCCTGCGACAGCAAAAAACCATAAAATGGACAATTTAAGCGGAGGCAAAACACAGATAATAAAAATGCCAAATGAAAGCCCTGGTAGTTCAAATTTATATGGTGTTTTGTGGACTATACTACTTAGGTTTCTGCAATTCTACATGCATCATCAGTATTCATAGCTATAAAGCATATGTCTCTTTCAAAGTGAATTTTCAATAAAATTAATAAGAAAGTACAATGCCACCAAGAACACATTAACTCTCTGTGAAAAACATTGCACACAACTTCTAGCAATCCTGTTCCATGCAATGTTAGCATATTAGTCTACCTCACAAAATTATAACCATTTTGTTTGTGGAGCAAACATTGCTAAGCAGAAACCTGGTTAATGGTTTTAGACATTTTAAAATCAAGGTAGTATGTAGTATAAATACTTCTGTTAATATTTCAAGTTGAGCAGACACACACACATTCTCTTGGAAAACCGACAAGGCTAGTCCTTTAATGAAATTTCTTTGATGAAACACAAGAAGTGAAACTTCAGTGATCTGAAAATCATTTTGAGACTAGTTTACTACAATTCCCTTAAAATGTTTATAGACCTTACCATGTACCAGACACAGTGATAGGACTGGATGTAAAACAGAAGATAAGACTGGGATCTCTCCCAGAGAGAGCTTATGGTTTTGTTAACAAATAATGTCAGAACAGTGTGGTAAGTTCAATACTGGACTTAAATACAGGGTACAGAGATGGAGGGCACAGAAAAAAGAACTGATTCATTCTAGAGAACAGCTGCATGAGATTACACAGAGGAGGGGGACTGAGATGACTTCACTGTTGAAGGATGAAAAGGCAGATGCAAGAAACAAGGAGAGGGAAATAGAGTGCAGAAAAAGTACTCCAGTCAAAGGGAAGAGAGGCTCACAAAGCACTGATCAGTAGTGTAATGAGCTGTTTGAAGAAAGGCAAATATGTCACAATTACAGGAGGGTGAAGTTTGGGACTGTAAAGGGCAAGAATTAAAGTCACATAGGTAGGCAGGAATGATTTACTCAGCGTGTAAGAATCTTGGATTTTTACATGTACAGCAGTGGTATCCAAACTTTTTAGACTACACATACAATTTGTAAAATAAATAAATAAATAAATAAAACAGCACTCCTTCAATCTATGTGTGTTTACTTATATAATTGTATGTAAACTCCATTAGAATAGTTATTTTACAAATATGTTTTATTTATTGATACATTTCAAGTGTCCATTAAGAGTACCTGACACTGAGAATTCTTAATAAATAGCTATTGAGTGAATGGTGTACATTACTAATCACAAGTGAAAACAGAAATTCCAAGAGAATACGCTAAACATGAAACAAACTGTAGTTTTAGGGGTTTTTCTAATTGGAATGGCTTTATATTATTATTAGCAGATATCCAAAGTACAATATACTTTGAGGCTCATCTATCATGAAAGCAGATGTAAATCAGTATTTCCAAGAGTACTCTTGATAATTTTGAACTTTTTGCCTAGCATCCTCTCAATTAAGTGGCCCCATACTAATATTACCTTTTTAAATTCCTATTCTTGATTTTCAGAAAACTTTAGCCTCTTCCTTTATATCTAGCTATCACTATTATGAGTATTATTATATTTCCTCTTTGACTCATCCAATTTAATATACATTTAGAGAGCAGGAAATACAGACTACTGAGTTTAGTAAAATTGTATCTAAATGAGGCAAAATGTTTCCGAGTTAGGGCCTGAGGGATAGATATTCCTCGAAGCAAACCTAATATGTGATAGAATATGTGGACTCAGTAATTCTGTTCTTTTCAGACTTTTTTTTTCCTCGGTGTTTAAGTGTGGGATGTATTCCAGACAAATTTAAATACCAGACCCCTGGACATAGAAAGCATGACTGTGAGTGCTACACTTACTGTTTTGATGGTCGTTCTTTATAAAGACTTGCTAACATTTCTTTTCGTTTATTAGGACATATGTGCATTTCTAAACTTGCTGACTGAAGCTCTAGAGAGATTTGAGTAGGTGCAAACAGGGGAAACCTTGATCCTCACATGCAAATTGAGAACTATTGAAAGCAATATGAAAAAAGAAGGAAAGACAGCATAAGAAAGGTAAATGCATAGGAAATCTACAAATGACTCTGAGCAGGAGCCGCATCTAACTGGCTGTGAGCCCTGCAGGAAGTCGTAGTTCAGAGGTATAAGAAAAGATACCTGCATTAATGGGCAGAGAGGGGACATGGCCACTTGTAATGTTTTATAAGGAATAAAACATTACAGATCAATTTCACCTCTTTTTGAATCCCTTCTCAGCCTACAAATTGAGACAGCAGGCTTACTGGTAATAAGGGCAATTTATAGCTTGAGAAATTAACTGGAAGAAAATGAATAGATATGACCATATTTTCACCCCGAGTTCTGGAGTATGCTGCATATGGGGTAAAGGGAAGTATTATGGGGGTTTTTCTATAAATTTGTTTTTGTTTTTCATCATGTAATAACGTGTTAAATGTCTCATTAGATATTCACTAGCTCTGCTTGATGGATAGCAATACATTTGTATTGGCACATGTATTGTGGGTAAGGAGTTTCTAAAGTCATGTTTAATGGATTTACATAGTTTTGATACCTGACAAGGGAGTGCCCAGACTGAGCAACCACAAAATAAATAAAATGATGAACAAAGGAGGAAATGATTAGGAGAGAAGGAAGACTAGAGGGAAGAACCACTCCCAAAAATGTTAGAAAATTTAGCATTCTCATTAACATGCTCTTTTATTCTTAACATTCTATTTGAATAATTCACAATAAAAAACTGGTACAATTAAAAAAAAAAAAACAGAAAAACCAAACAAAAAAAAATTCCTAGCTGCTGCTTTTTTTTTCCACTTAGGAAACGCAGAATACCAGATGCAGATATTTTGGAAGCAAAGTTTGCCTGTGAACAAATTATTTTTCTTTCCCATATTATATTTTCTCTTGGCTCGTAAGATAGGAAGGATTGTCACAAGTTGAGTTGCCTGCAAGCAGACATAGAGATGGAGATTTGTCTTTGGGAACACCCGTGTCGGGGATTGAGGGAGGCAGGCTTGGGCAGTGGGAGAAGTTGAACGGTGATGCAAATACAACAGAGGCCTCAGCTGATCCTGTGGGGTTCTTGGAAGCAGGGATGGTCCTTCAAAATTGTCCCCACTTGAGACAGGGAGTAAAAAGGGTTGCTCCTGTGGAGGAAGCGTTAGCCTTCAGGAAGGCAGTTCCTTATGGTCTAAGGCAAGTTCAAGAGAGGGCTTCAGGTGCGCCCCATCAGCAGGTAATACTACAAGCATCTGGGAAAATGAGTGTCTTAGCACTGAAGGGGGAATCCGGTGGCTCACCACAGCACCCAGCCTGTGCAAGCAGTGTATTTAAAATAGCACAAAGCAGATGCAATGGCATGTACATTATTACTAGTCAAATCCTCATTCAATTCCATCAGGGATAACTATCCAAATAAATGCAATTTGATTTTTCTGCAACTACATATTTTATTCTTAGTAGTAAAATTATATAAACTATGGTAATATTTTTCTTACCTTTAAAGAAACCAATCAAATATATATTTAAGAAATATTTTATGAGCAATCAGATAATGAGAAGATGTACAAAAGTAATAAAATCATGCTCACTCCCTGAAAGGAAACAACAATATAATTTGACAGATTAAATACACAGGTAGAGCACACTTAGGGAAGAATTACATAACCACACATAAGAAAGTGCATAAAAATGTCCTAGGAATGAGAATGCTAACAAAATTTAGATTGGGGAAGTTGCCAGAGTGGGTTGGTGTCTGTATTGGTGAAGAAACATCATTAATAAAAGCACCAGTTCAAGTTTTTTCTTTTACATTTCTCCAAAGACACTGTTTTTTAGCAGGTTAAAGGTACTTATTATCTCATTATATGCTCACTTCTCTTTGTAAAAACCTAGGTTATCAAAAGTTATAGAAGGAAAAATGGAAGAAATGGATAAATTTTAGTTTTCACAATTGTTTGGTCTGATAAAATTTCATTTAAAAGACGTTGCAATACTATGACTTTGGTTAGAATCTGGATTAAGTTATTTGCCCATGTAGTTCTCTTTATACATATAAGCAAAAGACATAAAACACAGATATCATTCTTGTGTGTATAAGAACAGAGTGTTAGTCCTGATCTATCAGAGCTCAGCATTCTAGTGAAAAAGCGTGCCCCATGTTGTTTATCATATTGCTCAGATACACAGACATTATCCTTTATATGATGGACTATGATGTTAACCATTCCTTAAGAAAGTAAACAGCTAAATTTGGAAGTATTATTCCTGTAGTTCTGTAGGATTTTATAAGTATGACTACTGGGGTTGGTTTACTTATTGATTGATTACAATTATATGACATTTGAGTGAAATGTCTGAATGTAAGCATTGTATAATATAAACAGGACACAAGCTAGACTTTATTTGGGTCTGAAAGTTTCTTTGAAAGTTAAAAATTTTGCATACACAGCAAAGTTTACCCACTAAGTATCATGTTACATAAAATGAAGTGACAAACGAGGGGCAGTTCTAGGTTAGTCCACAGATGTCTAACAAAACTCTATTTCATTAGAGCTAATTTTGTGCCAATGGTTTTGCTAAGTACTGATCCCTTGGCAAGTTGTGTGTGAGCTCCAGAGGGAACTCCAGAGGGAGTTCTGTGAGCACACAGAACTCTGGTGGCAGAAGAGGGCCCCCAGAGGAGGAGAAAGAAGGGAGCAGAGCCTCAAACACCCTGGATCTCATCATGGAAAGAAAAAGTTTTACTGTAAGGAGAAAGAGAGGTGAGCAGTAAAGGAGGAATGTCTGTTGAATGAATTAATGCCATTTTGATCTACAGGTTGAGTTTTCACATTTTGGTTGGTATTTCAGGGTGATGCTTTAAATAAATAACATTCAATTTGATATTTGCAACTTAAATTCATTTTTCTGTTTAACTCAAATTCATTTCAATTTGATTTTTTTTACGTGCTCACGGTAATTTTACAATATTTCTTTACTTTTTAGTCTTAATATTTGCTTTCTCTTGAATTGTATTTATTGCCTAAATAATATTACAGTAACAACACAAGATATCAAATAGGAGAAAAATTTACTCACAATCTCCTCATGCTGACACGCCAACTGTTTTCATTTTTTTCCTTCTCTTTTCTAGTTCATCCATACATAAACATTATAGCCAAAGCAGAGATACTTTTGTGGTCTGCTCTTTTTTACTTGGCATTGTATCCTGTTTTATGATGCTTCATCCTTTCCCCTATACCACTCCAAAAAAAGAGAAACTCTTGGCCTTGCAGATTCCATGTTGGATGCCCAGGCTTATAAACCTCTGGCCTGGATATTGAATTCCATGCAGCTCAATTAAGAGATGGGGCTGTGTGTGCCATCTCTGAGAGCATGTATCTCTGTGGATGTCTTTTCCAACGAGAAGAGAATAACTTTCCATTCTCCTCTTCAAGTGCAAGGAAACTGTACCTTCTCACTTTGGGGCTGCTTGCCCTTTTAGGTGTCATTTGAATTTAAAGGTAATTTCAAGTTTTGCGGTTGAAACACGCCTCAGCTAGTTCCCTTACTGTGGTGCCTGACATATATTAGACACTCAATAAATGTTTACTGAATGAACAGTATTTTTCATACAATATCTCACATCTATTACTTTAGTAAAAGAAAATTTTTCATACTGTGTTTCCAAAAGAAAATTTGTGTGCCTACCAGAACAATTCTTATTTTTTACAATTCTTAAAAATAAACAAATAAAACCTTTCAAAAACAAAAATAATAGTTCATTAAAACATACATTTTAAAAAATGATGCTAGCCATTGTCTTACTTGCTGTATAGAAGTTTCAAACTCTTTTAAGCTTCACAACCACCTTCTGATAAAGACAGGTATTGATACTCTTGTCTTATAGATGAAAAAGGTGCAGAGAAGTAAAACTTGCCCAAGATCATACAATTGAGTGAGTGTTGGAGCCAAGATTTGGGCACTACCCTTCTGATTTCAATGTCTGTGTTCTTGTAACATCTTTCTAGCATCTGCAGTCTGTTATCAGGTTTCAGACAGCATAAAGATCAGAATGCTATGGAAAGAAGGCTTCTAGGTGTTCCTTTCAATCTGATGAGTGTGTGCTCAGTGGAGATGCCAGCATCAGGGCTGTGACGATGTCTCCAATTTCACCTTAGTGGCTAAAACAAGTTAACCCCTGGATTTTCTGAATCGTCGGGCTGCTAGGTGTTGATTTGCACTCTTAGGGCCTTCCGGTCATTTAAAAAGTGTTCACCTGGTACAGGTTACCTAACTGCCTAGAAAACTACAGGAAAGATGATAGTTCTGTATTATGCTGGTATATGAAGTGTGAGGGGGTGTTATATAGGTTCGTTCTGCCATAGGAATTCCTAAAAATTATAAGTGAGACTTCACATATTCAAAACAAAAGGAAACAAAATGAAGGGAAATCAATTACTTTACAACTTGTTAACAAGACAGGAAAGAAAAGAGATTAAATGTAATACCTAATTATATGCAGAGATGTGTTTTTTGAAACTATCTCACACTTTAACATAATAACTTATAAATTCTAAAATTAATATCTGATGTGTCTTATGAAATTCTGTAAACATATTTTACTTTATTCACTTTGAATAAATTGTAATATTGAACTCTTTACATATCAATCAAAAATACAACCTAAAATAAAAATAAATATTTCTTAGAATTTAAACTTTAAAAAGCATTGTCTATTGGTATTTATAATTTAATCTTTGTAACATTAGAACTAGTAGTAATAATGGAAGACTTATTTTTGCAGCCTCATTAAGACCTAAGCATCTACTAGGCAACTGTTGCCCTCTTCAATTCACTGGGGAATTTTCAAAAACATTGACTAAACATTCCTAAAAATACTACTGAGAAATATGACTCTACTTTGTAGATATAGTAAGTCTGTCAAAAACATTAGATGTCTGAACACAAAAACAACATTCAATTTTAGAGTCCGGAATCAATTTTAGGAAATATGAGCTTGTACTCACAATGTGATACCATAATTACAGGGTATAGAAATATACTGGAAGATGAAACCTAAGTGTCAAAGTGGGACAATTTAAAATGAAACTAAGTGCTTCCTTTAATGATAAAGTCAGTTTATTTTATGTCATTTAAAATACTCACATTTCAGAATGTAATGTAATGTTATAAACCAGTATATTAGAATTGAAATGTCTTTCCAAATTTGTATAATATATTTCTCATGAACTGTGCTTCTGACCTGCCAATATCTCTTAAGATTTTTACCAGAAAAGTGAAAATAAATTTGGAACACAAGTCAACAGTTTTAAAATTACAAATGCACTAAAAACTACTGATTTGCAATAGTGATTAAGTCATGGCTAACAAATTGAAGGTAAACACTGATAAACAAATTCATATTCTGTAGCCCTTTATATATCTATTGCAGAGTCTATATTTTTGTATTTGAACGGCCTTCCTTAGAGTTATTAGTGTTTCTTAATATTTATGTGCAAATGAAAATCTGTTTCAGGCATATATAAATCTACCAGAATTCAGATTTCTCATTCACAGCTGAAAAACATTAGCTCAGTTAGTTTTAGCACTAGTTTATTTGTGTAAATTCCATATAATTAAACAAAGAGCTATTGATAGTATTACAGAAAAACATTCAGTGAGTGTTGCCCATAGTTGTGTACTCACTTTTAACTTTATACACCTCATCTCATGTTATCTTCAAACAACCCTATGAATATTGGGAATATATGGAATGAATATATGATAATATTCCATATGAATATATGGAATATTATCACTCCCACTGTGCAGAAAAAAACCTGAGGCTTGGAAATGCAATTAATAGAATTTCTATAGAATTATAGATAATTTCATTTTTAGATATACTAATGTTTCTTCTTTGCTACGTCTAGGTTATAAAGAGTCTACGCCTTAGTATACAATAACATAATAGTCTATCTTGATAATATGGAAGATATCCATCTTTGTAGGCTTTCAAATAGTCTATTTCAGATGCATTTTACCATCTTTCTTAAATAGAGGATTTGTTTTCTACCAATGACTTTGGAAAATATGGTCTTGGGTTATTGGAAAATTTGCCAACTCCAACTTCAGGGTTAAGGTTAGATGTTAGTTGAAACAAATTCATCAAGATCTACCATTGACATCACAGTGGTCCTTCCATATACACAGGGGATTGGTTCTAGGTCTCCCACCATATACCCAAATCCCTACATACTCAAGGTCAGTAATCCTGTGGAACCCACATAAGAAACCTTCATAGTCTCTGGTTTTGCATCCTTCAAATACTGTATTTTCAATTGGTATTTGGTTGAAAAATATCCACGTATAAGTGGACCCTCACAGTTCAAACCTGTGTTGTTCAAAGGTCAACTATATTTGTAAATAGCGAGTAGGAATTTATTGTGCGACAATTTTTTATGGCGATGTAAAAAAATGTTCACCACAGTGTTATAAAATATACACTAGCTTCTTAATATGGCAGCTGTACAGCCAAAATTAAACTGATAAGCACAGATGTTGCAGCAGCTGTGAGTCAAACTGAATAGTGATCAGAACAACAAATGTTAGAGTGAATAAACTCAGCAGAAAGGGCATGTGCTTTCATTTCTCTTGGGTGAATATGTTGGAGTGGATAGGCTGAGTCACATGGCAGATGTATGTTTAAGATTTTAAGAAACTCTCAAACTATTTTCCAAAGGAATTGTACCCTTTTCCATTCAGACCAACTATTTATGAAGGTTCTGATTCCTCCACATCCTTGCAAGTACTTGGAACGTTAGTCATTCTAATCAGTATGTACTGGTACCTAATCATAGTTTTAATTTACATTTCCTCATGACTAATGGTATTCAGCCATCATTTTTGAGTTTGTTTTTAATGGGATGTCTGTTTTCTTATTTTTGAGTTTTAAAAGTTCTTTATATATTCAGGATGCAAGTTCTTTGACAGACACATGATCTGCAAAGATTTTTTCCTAAGTCTGTGACTTGTCTTTTTATTCTCTAAACAGGATATTTTAAAGACTTGGACATAAATGTTCATAGAAGCTTTATTTTTAATAGCCAAAATCTGGAAACAACCCAAAGATACATCAACAGGTAAGAAGTAAAACAAATGGTGATATCTAATCAGTGCAAAACTATTCGGCATTGTAATAAAAAGCAATGAACTGTTGATATGTGTCACAACATGGCTGATTCTTAAAATAATTATGCCAAGTGAAAGAAGCCAGACCAACAAAGAACATACACTTTATAATTACATG